>NC_090922.1:1391230384-1391975878 GCF_040938575.1 Ambystoma mexicanum
AGCAGGAGCAGGTATTGATGCCAGTATTTGTAATTCATCCTGAAGCACTTGTGCATGGTGCTCCAAATGACAGGTGCATGCTGCAAGAATGGTGATCCTGGATGCCAAGCCTAGAACCAACCACCCACAGTGTGCACACCCTCCAAGCCTCTACTTCTAATGACTATAGGGAGGAAGGGTATGTCCCAATTGACAACCAGAGAGAGTCAGCCATGTCTCTGTCTGGATCGTGACAGAAACTGGAATGTATTTCACCTCAGACACAGAAAGTTTTGGTGGCAGACTGGAAGGAGAAAGAGAAGATCCACCACCAGAGTGTCAAAAGATGCCAGGGGCAACCCAGAGGCTTAAAGGGGGTTAAAGATGTGAACAGTGATAGACCAGGATTTAGCAAAGGGTGAGAGAAGGCAAAAAGGGCACCTGGCAAGTGTCAAAAATATCCAGCAATATTGAAGAAATGAAAGAATTAACAAATAAATTGTGTGTCATGCTGGTAGATTTGTGTGGTCTGAATATCCAGCACAAGGTGGGTACCATATTGATGGAATTTAAATTCCAAGGTCAACCTAAGAAAGAGAGTAAACCACTCCACTCACTTGCAAAGAGAAAAAGAACAAGGCTATACAGTGTGGTCAAGAAATTGGATGATGGGCTGGTTAGAACTAAGGACAAAGAATAGGGAGACCTAAGGAGATTCCAAAATATTTTGATTTGCTAAGAACAGAGAAAGCAGAAGAGAACCAGTAGAAACAGCAAAATACTAACAAAGGTCTTCTACCTCTTATGTCTCGAACTGTATTGAAGTCATAAAAGTAAACAAACCAAATGAGAAACACAAAAATATATGTTTTCAGCAACTGCATGGCATTGTTTCTTTTGAATAGGAAATGAAAACAATAATAATGTCTTCATGAAAATCCAGATACTGCAGAGAAGTAAAACAACAATTTGATACAGATATTATTCTAGGAAAAATCCACTCCATCGGTTTGAGTGCTATGAAACCACTTTGTTGCACAGGGTTGGTGATGTGGGATACAAATGGCTTAATACAGGGAACTGAGCGATTTCACTACAGTCATGGTGATCAGTAATGTATAGCGATTTTCAAACCAATCTGCCACACACATCGGGCCTCATTATAAGTTTGGCGGTAGCCTTGCCGGTAAAACCGGTAGGCTGCCGCCAAACGTGCACATTTTTCCAGCCCTTGGCAATGGGGAAATACAGGGCCATTACAACTGCGGACACTGTACTTCCCCATTGCCAGGGGCCGGAAGCTTTTACTCCCCATTCCCATTTGATCCCCATAGGGCTCAAATGGGAATGGGGAGGATGGATGCACCGGCACTATTCAGAATGGTGCCGGTACATCCGAAATGCTCTGCTCGCGGGTATCGTTCTGCCCACCAGGTCCGAACCAAATCACTGGAGAGTCACTCTCTGACTCTAACCGGGAGTTACAACCATAACTCGTCCCAGCTAGCCCAAAAACAGCTGCCTCATTGATCGCATATCGACGCACCAAAGATCACCACTTCAACAACTGTCGCCCACCAACTCAAACCGCTGGAGGGTCACTCATCAACCCGTCCCAGTGGCTAAAGCCTAACTGGATCTGGACAACTGTGAAGCACTCCTGGGAATGCCCCCGATCTGCATCTTTGAAGAGCTGCCGTTCGACCCCACAGAGCACCCACATTCTCCCCTACTTGATACCTGCTTGCTGCTGGGGGCCTCCACAATCCTATATGCCCGAACTGAGTCTGATCAGCTCGCATCCACGCTCAAACTCAGGTCTAACTGCGTCAGCCCACCAAAAACTGAATCCACTTACTCCAGTTGACCATGAACTGCCCACATGGACCACTTGGACCCCATTGACTGGTTAGGTCATGATCGCTCCTGTTTTCTACAAGATATCCTTACAGAAGTACTTTACCTACCACCCCTGGAACTATGCTTAGAGTGCAACTTTCTCCTGTCTGTTACATCTTCTCCGTTCTTCCTTTGGGATGGGTTTTTGGGTCTTGTGCCATTATACAAGTCGATGGTGTGTTTAATTAAACTGTTCATATTTGTATGGAACCTTGATTGGACATTCCCTTTATTTTGGACCATGATACTGTGTTGTTTGGGTCACTACTGGTTCACATTCACACCCATCTCAATAGCACTGTTGTCCCTCGGCCCACGTTACCATAAAAAGCGAAGAAGGAATATCTCTTAACTATCCCAGTTTTCCCTTTATGATTGCGTTGGGTTTTGGTTTGTTGTAGTGTGAGGGCTGAGTGGGTAATTTTTACCCGAATACAATTCATCGCAGGGGCCCGACCAAAAATGTAATTTCAATAGTTGTTCTATTCTGTTGCCTATCAATCAGTCGTATTTAGTGTATATTGCCACAAGATGTTCTCTCATGAAATAAATGCTTCCCTCTCTGTCGTTTTGTCTTGCTACCTTTAAAAATCATGTATTAATATCTGTGATCTTGTGCGGCCTCCTACTAGAATCTTGCGTAACTCTGTAGTTTTGTCTTGCATCCTGCAAAATGTGTGTGTCAATCTCTGCAATCAATCTCTGTGATCTTTAGCTACCTTCCATAAAACACACTTTCTCCTTTCTATGAGGCTTTGTTACTGATGTAAAGCAGGTCAACAGGCACTTTGCTTTATTGTAGTTGCATCAAGATACATTAAGATACCTCATAGGAAACCACTGACACCCATCATCACCCAGGCAAGCTCTCTTCATCTGCCTGAGTGGGGAACCTTTACACAGAACATTCTCTCACTCATACCACAATATTCTCTGAACATTCTCTTACATCATCAACCTCATGCATCCATCCAAAGCACTATACAACATGGTGGTAATTCATAGAATTTGGCGCACAAGTGGCGCGCGCGGCTGGCGCACAGTGTGCGCATGCGGCAGTCTACGCCAGCCGCGTGCGCCAAAACCCATTTCAGCGCACAGCGTATTCATGGATTTCAACATCCATAACCAGCCGTGGCGCAGAGTGGCGCAGCGACCCTGCAGCAGTGCCAGTCACTCCCCCTACCCCGCCCCGTATAACATGAACAGCGCACAAATCCTGTACATGGCGCACAGGCCAGTGGACCAGTATACAGCCCCCCAACCACGAAAACACGTGTAAAACTACCCACACACCCCTTAGAATACACGTACCCCTCTCACGATAGCGAAATCGCGTGTAAAACTCCCTGTGCACCCCTCAGAATACACATACCCCTCTCGCGCTAGCGAAATCACGTGTAAAACTCCCTGCACACCCCTCAGAATACACGTAACCCTCTCGTGATAGCGAAATCGCGTGTAAAACTCCCCGCGCACCCCTCAGAATACACGTACCCCTCGTGCGCTAGCGAAATCGCGTGTAAAACTCCCCGCGCACCCCTCAGAATACACGTACCCCGCTCGGCCAGCGAAATCACGTGTAAAACTCCACCCTGTGGTGTGGGCAGCCTGTGGGGCATGCACTGGGGTGATGGGCTGCCTGTGGGGAATGATGAGGGTGGATGGGCTGCATGTGTGTATTCCGAGGGGTGCGTGTGGAGTTTTACACGTGATTTCTCTGGCCGAGCGGGGTACGTGTATTCTGAGGGGTGCTTGGGGAGTTTTACACGCGATTTGGCTGGCTGAGCGGGGTATGTGTATTTTGAGGAATGCGCTGGGAGTTTTACACGCAATTTCACTGGCCGAGCGGGGTGCGTGTATTCTGAGGGGTGCGCGGGGAGTTTTACACGCGATTTCGCTGGCCGAGCGGGGTACGTGTATTCTGAGGGGTGTGCAGGGAGTTTTACACACGATTTTGCTAGCGCGAGAAGGGTACGTGTATTCTGAGGGGTGCGCGGGGAGTACCACATGCCAATTGGCAGTGTGAGTCCTCCCAGGTGTGCCCTCTCCCACCTCCCCAGGCCCTGCAGGCAGCCCACACCACAGGGGACTACCCTGCACCCCCTGGCCATGCCCCGCAGGCAGCCCATCCACCTGGCAATGTCCCGCAGGCAGCCCACACCACAGGGGACTACCCTGCACCCCTAGCCATGCCCCGCAGGCAGCCCATACACCCTGGCCATGGCCCGCAGGCAGCCCACACCACAGGGGACTACCCTGCACCCCCTGGCCATGGCCCGCAGGCAGCCCATCCACCCTGGCCTTGTCCCGCAGGCAGCCCACACCACAGGGGACTACCCTGCACCCCTAGCCATGCCCCGCAGGCAGCCCATACACCCTGGCCATGGCCCGCAGGCAGCCCACACCAAAGGGGACTACCCTGCACCCCCTGGCCATGCCCCGCAGGCAGCCCATCCACCCTGGCCATGTTCCGCAGGCAGCCCACATGGCACCATGCACTACTGAGCCCTGACTCATGTCCCCCTGCACCCCCACCCAGCATCGACGGGCACCTGCCAGCAGGCCCTGACTCATGTCCCCCTGGACCCCCATCCACCCAGCATTGACAGGCACCTGCCAGCAGGCCCCGACTCATGTCCCCCTGCACCCCCATCCACCCAGCATTGACGGGCATCGGCCAGCAGGCCCTGACTCATGTCCCCCTGCACCCCCATCCACCCAGCATTGACGGGCACCTGCCAGCAGGCCCTGACTCATGTCCCCCTGCACCCCCATCCACCCAGCATTGACAGGCACCTGCCAGCAGGCCCCGACTCATGTCCCCCTGCACCCCCATCCACCCAGCATTGACGGGCATCGGCCAGCAGGCCCTGACTCATGTCCCCCTGCACCCCCATCCACCCAGCATTGACGGGCACCTGCCAGCAGGCCCCGACTCATGTCCCCCTGCACCCCTACCCACCCAGCATTGACGGGCATCGGCCAGCAGGCCCTGACTCATGTCCCCCTGCACCCCCATCCACCCAGCATTGACGGGCACCTGCCAGCAGGCCCTGACTCATGTCCCCCTGCACCCCCATCCACCCAGCATTGACGGGCACCTGCCAGCAGGCCCCGACTCATATCCCCCAATACGTCATCACGGTCCACAATCATGGGCCTTATGGCCACCCAAATCACACCCCACGCCACCCCTGTCCAAACACCCAACCAAGTATTCCATCCACCCCACATAGAAATGCCCATTACATGATACAACCCAAATGGCAAGTATGCACATCAACACATGTCCGTCACACACACACAATGGGTGCAAGTGAATGAGAAAACCCACATCGTGACATGCATGAAACCAATGAGAGAATACCACACATTGAAGTATGCTAAAAAAAATGTATTGAACACAAAAGCAAGGGGATTAAATCAAATCACACAATAATGGAAATAATAAAGAAAATGCAGCATGTTCCGAAAAAAGAAATAAAAAATATGAAAGCTGTATCCAAATCAATCCAAATGAAAATGGGTCCAAAGTGTCCGTCCAGCAAACCAAATCAAAAGAAAAAAAATAAGAATAATCCATTGCTCCATGGTGAACAAAAAAAAAGAATGATGAGAAATGCAGTCTTCAACTATATACAAAGAACAAATCCAGGGTCCATAAGCCCAACTATTGAAAGGAAAGCTACAAAAAACCTTACCTAATAAAGAACTATCTACAAAAAGGTGGGGCATAGTCCAAGCGCCCCAAATGAAAGAAAAACATAAATGAAACCTAACACTAATTAACTATATACAATGGCGGCGGGCAAGTCCTACGGCTCAATAGTTGATTTCCCGGGCCAGGGCATCATCGAACTCCTGTTCAATGTCCTGGAGGTGGGCCTGTTCCCTGGCCCCGAGGTCTCGCAGGGATAACGCCATGTCCACCTCCAACTCCCTGCGAATTCCCTCGAGGCACTCAGCCCGCCTCGGCACCCTGCGCATGGAGTTCTCCGCCCTGATCATAGTGAGCCGTGCCTCCTCCTCCCACCACCGCTCCGCATCTATCCGCTGGCCCAACCGCTGCCACACGGAAGACACTCCCATTCCTGGGTCCTCCTGCCCTCCGGCCGATGCCTACCCCTCTGATGTTGATGGCCCCGAGCCATGATGCCTCCCACGTTGAGCCTGCCGCTGCTTCCGACGCAACTGCCTCTGTCAGCACGACGGCATCCAGGCTGATGGAATCCACCGGCGCCGCCGTGCATGTGCCCTGCCCGATGATGCCGGCACATCCTCCATCTGCTGGGGTCCAGTTGCAGGGGTGTCCACCCCTGCTGGACCTCCGACTACCAACTGTGGCAGGGATGGGATCTCCACCGAGCTGGCTGCGTTAGTCAGGGCAGGTCCACAGGGGGCCCTGGTGGCATCTGGGCTGGAAGACGGCATGGAGAACGACTGGCGCATAGTCTCCACACAGGAGGAGATGGCCGCCAGAGTGCCCGACATATGTACGAAACCCCTGACCAAGGCCCCTCCCAACTGGGCCACGTTGGCATGCAGCTCTTAGTGATGACGTGCGTGCTCCCCCCAAGAAGCACGCACGTCATCACGAATGTCACGCGTGCGCAACGCGACACCAATCAGGGACAGTGACATGCACAGGCCCCTCCACGGCGACCTGTGCTGCCTCCTGCCCCTGCCCCTGGACTGCACCACTTGCACCAGTGGTACCACCCCCACCAGACCCCATGTGCGGCTCAGTAGCGGCCACCTCCTCCTCTGTGCAAACTACCAACCTGGATGACTCCACACCGTCTTCCACCGTTGCAAGCCCCTGTGGGGGCTCACCCACCCCTTCTGCTGCAGCCGTAGTGGCAGACGCGGCACCAGTCCCCTCGCTCCCGGATGAAGGTAATCCCTGGGAGGGTGACTGGGCCTTGCGTCGCCAGCCGGTGGAGGCATCCCCGCCGCTTTGCTCCACAGCGCCGTCTCCGCCCACTTCTTCACTCACCGCTGTGTAGAGGGAGACATAGAACACACGCATCAGGGTACTGTACAATAGTCCCCTAGACAGGAAGCAATAGCACAAGTGGCACTGTCAAACGTCACTGCCATCATGTCCTTCCACAACACATGGGTCAGTGCAGGCAACATACATGCAGAAACAGGCATGGCGCATGCAAAGAACATTTGCATACATGTCCAAGGAACTGTTGAAACATACGATGGTGGTTTGAAAGTCACATGCATCATGGGTCATGCTGATCAAATGCACAAACATCACCATAGTTTCATCCATCTGGCCTCGTACACCCCAGGCACAGTGGAGACAAGGATGACTAGGCTGCATCAGTGAATCAGAACATTGTCACAGACATGCGTCATGCATCCATGGCATTTACAAGTCACACACACGCCACTCAGACACATAGACATGTACACCATACATGTCCTTGACAGCAGCTACCATCCCTCACACCCCATCCATGTCCAACAACAGAGACAGGCATGCATTCATGTGTGCATTAGGCATTTTGCACCGCATGTTGCATTGTAACACATGCACCATCCATGTGGTTCACGCATGACTGGTCTCACATGCAGCACCATGATGTCCCTGCACACACACATCCATACATGTCCTATGTCACTGTCATGATGCATACCCCCGGGCATCCAGACCACGTCCTTCAGCCCCGGGAGCAGGCATCATGTCGCCTTGAGAAAACCCAGCAACCCATGCTAGGGGCTGTCTGGGTTCAGTCCTGGCACCTATGGCACCAGGCTCATATGGGACATCAGTCCTGGTGCAATAGGTGCCAGGCTTATAGGTGCACACTTACCTGATGCAGACCATGCTGCAAGAAGATCCAAGCCTGTGTGAGGCCTGCAAGGGACTACTTTACCTTAGGGACTATTTTGTTACTCGGGTGTGGTCGGGGAGGAATACCTACCTGCGACTACTTTGGAGGCTATTTAAACCACGCCCAAAGAGCAGCACACGCTTCGCGTTATTCTGCATCCAGCAGCGTAACGCTCACCATGCCAGCAGCAGCATCCAGCCTTCTGCCACACCCGCCCCGAACCTGGAGCACCTAGAAAGAAGGAAAGAAGCAAAGGTTAGAACAAGAGTATTACCTGATTTCTTACCTGATTCCTGATTCATCGCATTTTCAAACCAGTGGAAAGACTTTGTTTTAAACGTGTTGCATCGCCACCAGCAGCGCCGCGCCTAGCTCACCGTTCCACGCAGCATTTCTTTGATCCGGCGCTGTCTCTATCTTTACATCGCCGAATCTCGGCACCTAAAGGGGACAGGAAGCAACAAGGTGAGCAGAGAGAACAGACAGAGACAGTCTTTTTAGCCGCCATATGCTTACCTGATTTTACCACCATCAGCACGCCACATCTTCTTATGCCGCACCTGTAAGATAAGGAGAAAGCAGCAAGTTTAACCCTTGGCATTATTCACCGGACAGTGTTGGCTCTTCGCCTGGGTCTTTTCGAGTCAGGATTCGTCTACAACTCTTCCAATATCTTCAAAGCCAGTGAAGTAACTGGTCATCAACGCGCCCCTGCGTGCTTCGCAGGATGGAGGGCTCATCCTTCAGGAATATAAGGTGAGATTGCTGAGAGGGCGCTTCAGAGGTGATTAGTGGGGAGGACAGTGGGGGTGCTATCACGTGAATCCACAAGTGGCTAAACCCATCTCTCCACTTGTAGGAGAATATTTCTACGGGCCAAGCAGACAAGATTAGGAGGGCAGATCCAGTCAGTCATCGCTGCACTACGCATCACGTGGGTGGAGGCCGCAGCATTCCAGGTCCGACCGACGCCCCTGTGGGAGCCAGGTGAGTGTAACAGTCACACATACAGCCAAGTAGCTGACTACCAGCACACTGCAACATGCCCTGTTTCACACAAAAATGCATGGCCACTTACCGCTCGACTCCAGACGGGCCTGCATCCTGAGGATCTGGTGGTGAAGCACTGGGCGAATGCGCTCCAGGACCCTCATCTGCTGGTTGGTAAGCTGGCCCCGGCGCCCCACTGCATCCTCTGTTTCTAAGAGGCGCCGGGCCTTCTTGAGGGACCTGGACTTGTAGTCCTCCCAGCGCTTCTGGACGTGTTTCATGTCGCGGGGTGCCACCCCCTCCGCATTGATGGCACCCACTATGTCCGTCCAGATCCTCCTCCATCCTTCCTTGTCGGCGCGCGATGGTGTGAAGAGGGCATCATACTGCCACAGGACTTGCTCCACCAGGATGCCAACTTCTTCGGAAGTGAAGCTGACAGCCCTCTGCCTCTCTGGCTGGGTGTTGCCACTGGTGCGGAAGGTGTTGTGTCGGACATGGCAACTCCCAAGGCAGGTGTGGGTGGGCAACTAGGTCCTGGGGCTGGGCTGTGGAGTGATGGAACACCAGTTGGGAGTCTTCTGTTCCAGCAGGGGTGGTCACTGCAACTCGACCCCTGCAGATGGCAGATGTGCAGGCACCAAATGGCAGGGCACAGTGGCAGCAGGCAGGCAGGCAGCAGCAGATGGCTCATGGGAGGCTGCTCGGAGCTCTGGGGGGCAGGAAAATGGCCTTCTGGGCAGGAGCGTGGTCTTCCGTGTGTTTTCACGTGGCCAGCTTGATACAGAGTGATTTGGCACGTGAAAAAATGGCACGTCAGCGTGTAATTTGAGGAAAGGCCCTACCGCGTAAGCGCATCTGTGACATTACGCGCACGTGCGTTTACCTCATGACGGGTGCATAGTGAATCAGCACGTGAAAAAACTGCACGTCCCCGTGTTAATGCGTGTAATCTGAGGAAAGGGCCTAAGCGCCTAAGTGAAGTGACGCGCGCAGGCGTTTCCCTCAGCACGGGTTAAAGGTGAGCGGGGCCAGCAGTTCGCTGTATGTGCCTTTCGTGGAGACCGACGTGTGTGTTGCTACTTCGTGTTGTTTCGCGCGCCATCACTACTTCACAGCGGATCAAGGACGTATCTCTTCTATTGGCGGGGGTATTGGCTACGCGTATTTTTCATTATCATGCTAGTCAGACAGTGAGTCGCACACGCTATTTTTCCCACTGCGGGGCCCCCTGTGTATCACGTACCGTTTTCGAGGTCATAGTAGCCTGCGTGTCCCACGCGTACGTGTTTTTCGTGTCCCTGGGTGCCACCGCGTACTGCGGGAGGTTAATTGCACACACGTGGGCTACCTGGGGTTGCGTGCACGGTTTTACAGCAGTTTTGGGGTGCCTGAGCGTTGCGTGACCCGTCACTTAATCCCTGGAGTCACATACAGCCTTGTAGGTGTTGTTAACATCTTGTATCCCACCCCCTTCACCCCAATTGCCCAGGACAATTGGCGTGTACACCTCCCATTGGCACTACTACATCTGTGCCGGCACTACTCCATCTGTGCCGTGGCTGGGAGGCCACGAAAGGTGAGGGGCACCTCAGCTCGGCGTACTCCCCATGGCGGGCATGGTCAGGGACGTGGGTGGGGTGACCAGGGAGTAGGGGGACTCCAGGGTGTCCAGGGTGGCTGCAGAGGGGGAAGAGGCAGGGGTGTGCCAGCTCGGTATGATGTTGTGCCATGTGTTGGTGCAGTCATTCCACCACCCCCTGCGGCTCCGGGAGATGCAGTTCTTGCATCTGGCACTGGTGCCCATGTGACCGGCAGTCCGTTTCATCAATTGCCACAGGCCCAAGGGTAGTGGTAGCTGCAGGTGCAGCTGTGGACACCACCACCCAGGCTCGGGGTCTGCCAGCACAGGCTGCGTTGGCACTTGAAGAGTCCATGGAAGATTTCCAGGAGGTCACGCAGGGCTGCCCTGAACGAGGCACGTGTCCCTGGGGAAGTAATGTCATCTGCTGCCCGACCTGCCAGGTGTTGGCAAGTGCAGGGTCAGATGCAGCCGACACCACCCCGGTTGTGAGTCTACCAACCAGGACAGTCACGGTCAATGACCCTGGTATAGCGGATGTGGCTGCGGAGGGTCCATTCCAGGGCACCCAGCAGCCACTGACACAAGTCAGGGCTTCACTCCATGTTCCACCTGCCACTTCCATGGCTCATTCCACAAGCGCCACTGCCCATACTGATCAGGGCGGCATTTGCCAGCCAGGGTCCAGACCAGCGTCCAAGAGGAGGAAGGTTGCACCTACAGTAGAGGCTGGGACCCAAGACACAGCTACGGCCTCCGGCACGTCGAGGAAGAAGCCTTTCTGCAAGCAGGAACTGGACTTCCTTGTGGACTACGTGCGGGAACACAACCGTGACATGCTAGTGGGGCCGAATTGTCAAACTACGGCTGCCCATCGTAATACCCACTGGGAGCAAGTTGCGGATCATGTGAGTGCATTCGGCCATGAGCTGCGCACAGCACAAGAGTGCAAACAGCGTTAGAATGACCTCAAACGCAGCACTAAGGTGAAGCGTGCCTCTAATTACAACATGACTCTGGTGACTGGCAGTGGGCCACCACCTGAGGAGGAAGAACTCACTCTGCACGAGTCACTCGTTGCGGAGTTCCTACCAACAGGAATGGTTGGAGGAGTGGGAGAGATGCAGGACTTTGATGCCACGTCCAGTGAGTGTTGTCGCCTGTTCGTTGAGGACATGTGAGTTTTGCTTGTGTGATGTATTGTGCTTGACTGCCACTGCATGTCATGTGTACGTGGTTCTAATGTGCAAGTCATGCAATGCTTCACTGATGCGTGCCTGCTGTGCAGGATAGTGGACATGTAGGGCAGACGGGGACT
The DNA here is from genome assembly GCF_040938575.1 of Ambystoma mexicanum. NCBI lineage: Eukaryota > Metazoa > Chordata > Amphibia > Caudata > Ambystomatidae > Ambystoma > Ambystoma mexicanum. The sequence continues at coordinate 1,391,242,005 of NC_090922.1, forward strand.
GTCCTCACCACCTCACATGCTAGTCACCCAGCTGCCCCTACAGTCCATGTTCCAGCTCAATGGCCCTTCTGCTTATAGCCTGGGGTGTGTTTCCTCTCAGCACTGGGACTATGGTCCTCATTCCGATTTTGGAGGTAACCACGCCGCTATATGTGGCATGGCTGCCTCCAAACTCGTCCCAACTCCGGCCTGGTGAATGGAGTAATTACCGGTCCATTCGGAGGTCGGCGGGACCGGTAATTCCCCATTCATCAGGGCCATTCCCCTTTCCCATTTGAGCCCCCACAGGGCTCAATGGGAAGGAGGAAGGTGGCAATAACGGTACCGCAAATTGCGGTACCATTATTGACCCTGGTGTCTCTTTGCGGGTCCCGTCCTTAATGCCTGCTAAAAGCAGGCTTTAAGGAAGAACCCGCAAAGGGAACTCGTAGTAGGGCGCAAAGGGATTACCGGCACCTGTACCCGGTATCCCTTTGCGCCCTACTTGTAATGAGGCCCTATGTCATTGCATGACTGACATGCATGTGTCTTCTGCATGCAAGTGGGTACTCCACGTAGGAATGCTCCCTTGCCCCACCACCCCCCCTGCACCCCAATTTCAACATTGCACAGGTGTGCATCATGTTGGTGTACTGCAATGGCCCGTTCAAGACTCCTGTGCACATGCAAACTTCCACCAGCCAACCTGCCAGACACATGCAGTGGGGTACATCCTCTGCACTTCATGCAGGGTGTCTCACTTGGACTGTGCAGATGGCAGATGCTCCGCAGGGACATAAGTTCCCAATCATGCTCCATGTGTATTACATGCATACCCCTATGTGTCCTTGACTGGATGATCATTGTAGTACGTGTCCAGGATGACCTAAATTTCTTTGCATTTGATCATCCATTCCATGCCCACTCTGGCTCAGTCCTGCATCACACACATGTTTAGGGTGTCACAGTCGGTGCAGGGCACAGGCCTCCCCCCGTTTCAGGCCCACTGACTCTGTTCAACTGGTGTAGCGGCTTCTGCACACATGGCCGTACTACTGAGGGGTCATCATGTGTCCTGCTTTCTGTCACATCATCATCTGCTGTGTTGTCATTTGACTCAGATGATGCAATTCATGCGGGCCACCACTGTCTGCCAATACACAGGTCTCTGGTCGCCCTTTCGCTGCCATGCAATGCATCCCTGCATTTTAACTTAGGGGGGGTTGGTTTGCTTGTAGCCATGCAATACATTGCATGCACATTACACGTGATGCCTGAACTTGCCCTTGCACTGCCTTCAAGTTAATTGATACACATCATGATGTACTTGTTCATGTAGATAGTGGATAAGGTACACTAGTTCTGCACTGCATCAACCCACTTCAGAGCCGTGTTACACCGTTCTACATGCCTAGTCCCTGATGCTATGTCAAAGTGACCTGGCATGTATGCCAGGTTCACATTTGTGTGTGACATGTCTGCTTCATGGGTTGGCTCTATGTGTGTGTGTGATATGTGCTTCTGACATGTGTACTAATGTACATTTTTCTCCACTTTCCAGATGATGACGCAATGGAGCCAGAGGATGGTGTTGTCATGCCAGACACAGGTTTGCTATCACACCAGCAACCCAGCACAAGTAGGGGTCGTGGGGTGGTAGACCACGAGAACCCACATGTGTTACAGACAATCTTGTCTGTGGCTGGCAATGAGTCAAGCCCGGATGATCACTCTGATGACAATGCTGAGTTGGATGTGCATCAGGTCCATTCGTCTGGGGTGAGTGATTCTGATGTGGACGCTCCTCTGTCCGCGACACCTGCACTGAGGGGCCAGACGGTGGTAGGACCTCCGCCTGTGGTGGATCGGGACGCAGTGTCACCCTCCACACCAGTTGCTGATGTGCCTGGGGCATCACGTCAACGGGGGAATGTAGTCCTGCAGCCAGGGGCGGTGCCAACCCAACAAGTACGTCAGCGCCTTGGGCCCCACAGGTGTCAAGCCCAGCAACGCAGTGGCCGCGCACCACTGGGGTATACTGAGTGGGAGCGAGCCATGGTTGCCAATTCCCAACACCAGGGGGCAGCAATTGATAACATCTCTGAGAGCATGGAGCGTGTGGCCCAACCCGTGCTACCCCCTGCTAGGCAGGTGGAACTCCAGCAGCGGGTGGCACAGTCCACGGCCCGCTCTCTCATGCTGGGCATGGCGGCCTCAGACAGGGCACGCCGGGCTGAAATGGTGTCTTTGTGTCAAGCAATCGCTGCTCACGCACAGGCACATATGAAGGCCCTGAGGGTTGAGTATGATTCCCTCAGATCCACTCTGGGTATGCTCTTGATGTCCAAGAGGGAGCGGTCAGAGGAGAGGTTTGAGCAGCTGGAGCGTACCATCTCGGCTGAGCTACGTGCTTGCCGGGAGGTGCATCAGTTGTCCAGCCAGGACACGCAGGAAGAACTCTGTGTTATACGTGCTACCATGCAAGAGGAAGCACGCGTATCACGGGAGGTCTGCATGCAGACCTACGTGTCATCGCTGCACAGAACCAGGCTCACCCGTCCGGCAGACTTGCTGCCGATGAGGGGCAAGCTGCGCCTAGGCGTGGTCAGGCCCTGTGCCATGTCTACCTTTTCAGGAAGAGGCGAGATATCTCCCACACAGGTCGGGCTGTGCAGGCGTTGAGCCCATGGAGGTGTTTTTTTTGTCTCAACATCATCGCATGTGGGTGTTGAGGTGCACCCTGTACCTCCCCCCTCCTGGGTGCCCCCCCCCCCCCGGGTCATATGTGGCCATTTTTGATTTTTCATTTTAGTTTAGTTAGTCAAAATTGTTTTTGATAGTTAGTTTAATTAGGTAATGTAGGTTTTTTATAGTTAGTTTAATTAGTTAATATAGTTTAAAATTGCTTATCTATTGTGCATTCATGTGACGGTGTGGTGCTTTGTGGCTTTTCAAAGCATCCACTGTCTGTTCCAGCTGGGCCCTTCAAGCTTGTCTCGTGTATGTGTTTGCAGCTTGGGGTCCTGACTCACATAGGCCACTCCTGCTTCCCTTATCCATGGGCTCGCAAGGATGGTTTGGTGTTACAGTCATTTAAACAAGGGCTTTAGACTGTCATATCTGTGGTCTGTCTGCTGCTGTACTACTTGTGTTAACACCCGAAGTGGGGATTGTGGGGGTTTTATCCACGGCATTTCTGTATTAGATTTGGGTGGGTTCATGATTGATATGTCCATTAATTGATATGCATTGTGATGTATGTTTCTTTTCTTTGCTCTACATTTGCTTGATGCACTTCATGCTGTAGACAGTGGTCGGCACCCTTTGCCTGTCAAAGTCACACTGATGGTGGGAGGAATTCTGATGTAGGTGTCTGACATGGTCCAGTCACAAATAGCATGAAGAGACACACACAGGGAACTTTCCTGCATTAATTATATGTTTTGTGCCCTTTCTGCAGGAGAATGAGCCTCCAGACCACCTTTGCCAGCAGACATGTGGCATAGTACTACAGACAGCTGGCCACGTTCGGTGGGGCAGACATGCACATGTGTGCACAAGCAGTGGCACAGGGCCTGTGCTCAGACGTCCAACAGAGGCAGATGTGTTCCCAGGAGCTCCAAACAAGGTGAGCAGCACAAGGGAGCCACACCGCAGCCAACATTCCACCAGGCCACTTGCACATTCATGCTAAGTAGCACCACTGATGGGGAGCTTGGACAGATATTGTTGTTGAAGCGCACAGTAGAGCTAAGATGCGTTGGGGGACAAATGGCAAGTTGCTTTCCAAGTTGTCAGGGGCACATGCAGGGGCTGTTACACATATCCACTGGTCCCCCCTGCTCCATAGAAGCAGGGTTATTAGCGCAGTAGCGTTCCTAGCCAGATACTTATACAGTGCACAGGGACACCCAGCGAGGCACAGACTTGTGTACATTGCATATCATTTGCATGTGCTAATTGCAACTTGCACTACATATTGTAATCCACGGCTGGCAGGACACGATTTGTACTGAAGTCGCACCTCGCTATACACGTCGAGCAGCTCACCCAGGGACCATTCTATCATGTGTGAATATTGAGCCATTGCTCTTCCATTTACCGCTTGGCCACGATCGCCGCCCTTACTGCATTGACAGTGTATGAACCATCACGATGTCAAGCTAACGTTTACATACATAGCACCAGACAAGAGTGTTTGTTTGTGTAGGAGTCAGTGACTTTGGGGCATTGATGGTGTTGTGTGTGTGTGTGTTGTAAACACACACGGATTAGTGACTCTTGCTCTCTTTGCAGCATGGAACTGATCCTGTTACCGGAGGCGGGAGTGCGCAGGCAGCAGGCCAGCACTCACCCAAGAGATAAGTCTCTCTTTGTCTTGCATTTGACTCATTTAGTACAATGTACATGTAGAACTTGGTTTCTCTGATTGAGTATGTTATTGTGAATTGTGGTGTTTTGTATTTGGCCTACTTTCCCTTGCCAATCCAACTCCCCTCTTCTGCCCCTCTTTCTGGTTATCCTGAATGGCAATGCCTGTCCAATCAATGGATCCCTGACCCTCTTTCACCGCCAGGGTCTCAGCAGCCTGTGTAAGTTTTAACTTGCAGGCGCCCAGACCATGGAGGGTGTGGTTGGTTCGTGCCACTCCTGTGCCAGGACAAAGGAGCTGTGACACTACCCATCAGTTGTTTCATCCTCATTGGATGTGGTTTCCAGAAAAAGGTACCCATCCTGTTGGCCCATTGTTCAACTGTGCTAACTTGGTAGTTGTATCATTGCGCTTGTACATGTGCCTGGTCTTAATTCTGCACTTCAAGTTATCTACTGGACACTATTCCAGGGTTTTTTGGTGCCTAGAGCCTCTTCCCATGTGTTTGGGGTTTGGGGCATTTGAGTTCTCTGCAATTTAGTATTTTTACCAGTCAAAGAGGCCTCTGAGGGGGCTGCACACTATTTACATGCAAGGTGGGACATGGACACCAAGGGGTAGGGGGATCCTATAGCCAGGTAGACTAGAAGGAAGAAGGCTACATACCACAGACACAGTTGTTCAGAAGGTCATGGTGATGTGTACATGAGGGTGGGCCTTTTGTTGTTGGACAATAAACCAGCCCTACATGGTTTGGTCACTCTCTGACAATGTCATTGTGTGGTACTATTTACATGATGTGTTGTGCTGGTCAACGGCTGTTCCTGTGTTGTATTTACTTTTCTGGTGTCAGGGGATTGTTGTGCTTTGACATGCTGGGGTGTACACATGGTCAGTGTTCACATGTGAACATGTGATGTGTACAGGACACTGAGGGTCACTTTATTTCACATGCATATATTGAGTGCATGTCCCTACTGACACACACAGTTCAACAATGATCAACCACATGTGCAACCACCCTTACATGTACACAGGTGCACACATATTGCATTCTCGGGGACGCTGTGTCCCTCCAGCGCATGATGAATAGCCATTTGGGGATCCTGTACATGCGTCAAAAGTTTAGTTTTTACCTTAGTCCTTTTCATGTGGTGCTGAAGGTGTATCCCCAACACAATGGCTGCTCACTGTGCTGTGTGCTGAGCAGTGTGTAGCAGGAGAGGCACACAGCACACGGGTTGGGGAGTAGCGATTTGCCTTGCCGAATGTGCATGTGAACAGGCATTCAGTGCTGTGTAGAAGCTACCACTGGTGCAAGGCATTTGTGTATGACTTGGTATGTGTGGGAGGTTGTTGGTCAGTCATTTCATCTGATTCGATGTCAGGCGTCATTGTCTCAGGCCACTTTCCATTTATCACGTCACTTCGTATCTTATTGGTCATGTGTTGGTGTTTTCCTATCGCATGCCATGTCATGGTGTGGTAGACAAGGGTGATGTGGGTTGGGAGGGTTTAGGTGACATACCAGGGATTGTCATGCCTGTTTTGCGGGGTGGTGTGATACACACCTTGCATGTGTTCCTTTTGGTCACACAGGATTGGTTAGGTTTAAGTAGCTAGGGATGCACACAATGTAGCACTTATATGGCAACATTCTCAGGGTGGTAAGGTTGTGATAGTTGACTGTCTCTTTGTCATCATCGATTGTCACCTGGTATGTGCCAGGCCTGTATGCACTCCGCAGTGGTGGGAGTTTAGGTGTAAAATGTGGCCACAAGCTGGTTCCGGGCTGCTTCTTCACGTGCCCTATCCCCTCCCATGGGCAGCGCCTGTGCCTGTGGTTGGGGATGTCGGGGCACCACCATGTCCACCGGTACACCCTGCCGTGTTTCAACATTGTGCAGGACACATGCTGCCACAATGATCCTGCACAGTACTGGGGGTGCATATAGTAGCTGCCCGCCAGAGCGGTCAAGGGGGCGGAAGCGTGACTTGAGCACTCTGAATGTGCGCTCCACTATGCCCCTGGTTGCAATATGGGCAGCATTGTATCTTACCTTGGGTGGTGTGGTGGGGTTTCAGATTGGCGTCATAATGTGTTTGCTCAGAGGGTAGGCACTGTCCCCTGGGGAGTTTATAATGGTTGTGATTATTAGGGTTGTGTATTTGTCTGTGTGTGACATGCATGCATGTGCACAGGCATTTGTACTCACCTAGGAGCCATGTGTTGCCATGCTGCCCAGCTTCCAGGGCCCGGCTCAGGGCGGACATTCTGTATATGAAACTGTCATGGGTGGAGCCAGGGTAGTTTGCATAGACAGTGATGATTCCCTTTGCATCGCATACGACCTGCATGTTGATGGAATGCCAGTGCTTGCGGTTTCGATAGATGTGCTCAGTGGCCCTAGGTGGACGTAGGGCCACATGGGTGCAATCTATGGCACCGAGCACTTTGGGGAAGTGTGCCACCCTGTAACAGTCCTGGACCACGGCCTGCCTTTCTGCGTGTGTTCTGGGCATGTATATGTTCCTGCAGACTGAGGGGCGCGCAGTCATGATTGCCAACACCTGGTGTAGGCAGCGTGACTGCGTGGCCTGTGAGATCCCCCCCCACTATGGCAGTAGTCCGCTGAAATAACACAGTGGCCTAAAAACGCAGGACATTGAGCACCTTCTCCAAGGGGCTCAATGCTTGGGAGCACAGGGTGGAAGATGTAAGGTCATCTTCCCACTCCCTGACCAGGTCTAGGAAGATACGAGGTGGAAACATATACCTGCCATAGAACTGGTCTTCAGGCATCCCAAAAAGGCTAGTCCGGGGAGAAAAAATGCAGTCCCTGGCTATTCTCCTTCTCCTGCGGTGTCCCACGATCAGTGCTGCGACAAATGGGGCATTCATCGTAGCTGTATATACGTGTTTGTTGTTTGCGCGCACTTTTATACTGTGCGCGGGGACGCTTATGCCTGCCTTTGTGAGGAGGACGTGTTGACGCCTGTGAGCGTCTTTTAGCGTGTGCGGGTTTCCCATATTCGATTCCATGAATACGTGTTGTTCGCGTGCGTGTGGGCGTTCCGTGTATTTCCCTGCAGTACTTCCCCAGTTACGCCTTCTTTTTCACGTGTTGTTCCCCATTCCGCGTGTTACGCCCCGTGTCGTGCCCCCTTTTGGTGTGTGCGCCGACGTTGAGCGCTTTCCATGTCCGTGTCGCGCATGGCGTACGGGATGTTGCAATGACGTGTGCGCCTGTGTGTGCCACGCACGGATTTGGCGCACATCCATGGGAAAACACGCGCAGGCCCTTCCTTGAATTGCACGCTTGCGCATGCGCATGCTTTTTCACGCTTGCACCAGTTTGCGCATAGATTTTCGGTGCACATTTGTGCCATGAATCGGCCCCCATATCTCTTTTCCTTTCTAGTTCTCACCAATCCCAATTAAGCACATCACAACACTTACCTATGCTTCAGCTAACTCTCTGTGGTTTTCGCTTCTCTTTTGTAAAAATAACGTGTCAGCTCCCTGTAATGGTGTTACCCACAGCAAATAAGCATGTTACTCTCTAAATAGATGCTATGTATTGCTCGTTCCACAAGAAACATTTCTCTTTGATTTTGTTTTCCACCCTGACTTCAGTTGCTTTTTTAACCAAATATTCCCTCTTATAATTTCTAAATGCATTTAAGAGGCTCAATCTAATTGTAATTCTAATATAACCTGCTATAACTAAACACTAATAATGTATTGCTGTTTTAAAACTAATTCTGATCACTAAATGTAGTCCCATGCCTTGCCAGACACCTTATCCAAAGTTATGTTTAGCCTAAATGTGTGTGATTTATACAGTTGTGTGGTCGAACTTTCTCAAACCTTGTTTACCTGAACCTCAAATTTTGTCAAAAAGGAGGACATTCTGGATATTGTACTTTCCTTGAACCAGTTTAATCTGGCTTAGTAAAATAATACTGCCATATGTCCCAGAGCGGTGGCAAACTGTATCGGGCTCTGCTTTAGTTATGTGGCACAACCAACTGTCTATTGTGCATCCAGTGTTTCAACCAATTATGTGCATAATGTTCTGTCGAATACATACATCATTTGCTAATGTTGATAAAGACCCCACTTCTACTGGGGCAGACCTGACATTTGAAGTACTATAATAACCCCTACGTTCTCCCTCAGAACGTCCTGAAAAGCCTTATGAATTATGAATTTATTGGTAAATTGTGCAGTAAAATGCACCAGCTAGCCCAATTATTTTCAACATTTTCTTGCAGACGTTGGGTGCGGGAGGTGCTCCCACACTGGAAGGTACATAGTAAACCTGTTTCTCGGCCCCTAATGTGGGCTGCGTTTTCAACTGTGTCAAAGGTCTCCATCTCCTGTGATCTTTATCCACTTTCTTTGAATAAATCAGAGTGACTTCACTTTCTGTGATTTAACCAGTCGTCAAAGTGGACCTGAGCAGTGCTATTCTACTTTTTTAAATTAAGTGTTACTGTTTCTATACTTTTTTTTTTAAACCGTTCCCAGAATGGTTTCGTTTTAAAATAAAAGTGTAAGAAGAAGTTGAAACTTGCACTTTCAGCGCACTGCACTGCTGAACGTTCCCTTAAACAGCAGGTGCATGTGTTTGGGGGTTTGTATTGTGTGTGGGAGGAGGCGTGGAGTGGGCTTTGTGGAGGGCGGAGGCAGGCAGGTAGGGACCATACTTCCACTACTTCCTTTCGTACACTTAGACCACTGGATTTAACATAGCGTGAATTCACCGAATGCCAGTGGCTGTAATGGTATCATGGGCAATTATAAAGGGCACGCAGAGCCACTTCCTTTTGTTTTGGTTATACAACACCAGGAAGTAGCTAAAATAACATTCGGCTTCTTTTAAGGTTCCACTTCCAGGTTTTCAGCTCTCTGGGACTTGCATTCAGATGATGCGGAGAGATAAATCAGCCCAGATAACCCAGCCAGTCACCAGAGAAGAGTGGAAGGGACTGAGGGTTAAGTAAAAAGAAGCAAACAAAAAAGTAATTCATATGAGAATTAACGTTTATATAATCTTTAGAAGTGGAGAGATAAAGTGGATTTGAAAATAACAATATAGAAAGTTGTCCAGAACATAAACGAAGATGATTGGAGGAGTCCCCCTGGCTGGTCAAACCGCCTGGCGGGGAAGACAATCAAAAAGAGCAATTACCGGAACTGGCCAGAGTATTTGAATGGTCAGATAAGTGCTGACCTGCAGTAGACAGAGGTGCCTGTTTTGCAATGTTGCAGAAGCTCATGTGCAATGTTTTATGGTTTGTGATATGTTATTCTTTAAGAAATAAGTCATTTCCTGTATCAGATGACTTACATGTAATGGTGTGCACACTTGGATTGTATATATCAGACAACGTATAAAAGATTACCTTTGGTGATTACATTCCCTATCGTATCGCTTGGAATTGCATTTGCTTAAAGATGTGTATGTCATGCAATGCTTCATCTTCATGATAACTATTTGGGTGCAGCGCAGCTAGTCAGAATAAGGTACGAGGCAGTGCTCCGCCTGCCAAAACGCACATTAGGGAAGACAGATTCTTGGATGTTCCTATCTCAGGCAGCTTGTTCTATGTAGCAACATGTTCATGCCTCCCTTACCATCAGTCCCTAGTTTGTTCTATTCCCCCCATCTGCCACTTCCACCATCCATGCTGCACAGTGAACAAAATGCATGTATTTAAGAGATTGAGAGAGAGAGAAAGAGAGAGAGAGAGAGAGAGAGAGAGAGAGAGAGAGAGAGAGAGAGAGAGAGAGAGAGAGAGGTCTGGCCGTTGCAAAGTGCTTAAGTGAAATGTGTGCTGTCTGCAGAGGCCAATGACTGGAGTGGTGCAAGCAGTCCAGGTTGTTTTGCATTGTTAGAGGAATAGTTCACTCTGAAATGGTATTGTCCCAAAAGATGGGCAATAATCAAAAATATATACTAAACATATTTTTTAAGAAAGTTCCTATGTACCAGGCTCAAAGTGTTTGCATGGGAGCATCCAGTTTGTCATTTCAAGCAGCCCCCTCTGTTCATGGAAAGCTCTGCCCTGGCGGCACTAATCAAGCAGCAAAAGCCCCCTACTGGGAGCTTTTGCTTACTGCAGCCAGAGCAGAGCTGAACACGGAGGAGGCTGCCTTCACTTTCATTTTAGGTTTTCGGTGCTCCCCAAACCCAGGTAAGCACAGAAAACACAAAATGAAAGGCAGAGCAATTATAAATACTTCTCCGGCTGCCAGCGGAGTTTTCATAATTGCTGCCACTTTCTTTTCTATTTTCCCATGCAGGAAACTAGAAAATAAATTTGCAGCAATTATGAATTATGAAGTATTCATAATTGCCTCGAATTGCCGACAAGCAAATGCACGTTGTTGTATTTATAAATGCTGCGGTTTTCCTTTCTAAGTTTGGAGAGCCGGGTTGGGGGAGACCAGGAGACTCAAAGCAAAAGCCGCTGCAGACATAAATACAATGTGGTTGTATTTATGAATGCCGCAGTTTTCTTTACTAAGTTTCCCAGGCTCCTCGGCTCAGAGGATCCCAAGAAACTTAGGAAGAAAATGGCAGCATTTAGAAATACAACAACGTCTGTTTGCAGTGGCTTCAGCTTTGAGTTTCCTGGTCTGCCTCGGGCCGGAGGAGCCCAGGAGTATCAAAGCGAAAGCCACTGCAGACATAAATACAACGCGGTTGTATTTATAAATGCTGCACTTTTCTTTACTAAGTGTCCCGGAAAGAAAACCGCAGCATTTTTAAATACAACAATGTGGCCGGGGGAGCCCAGGAGACTCAAAGCTGAAGCCACCACAAACATAAATATGACATTATAAATGCTGCGGTTTGCTTTCTAATTTTTCCGGGATCCACCAGCCTGGGGTGCCGGGGAAACTTAGAAAGAAAACAGCAGCATTTATAAATACAACAAGGTTGCATTTATATTTTCAGTGCTTTGTTAAGAAAAAAGAAATAAGCACTTACCAGCATGCAGCCTTCCTGCCTGCATTCTCTGCTCTCCAGCAATAATGAAGCAAAAGCCAACCAGTGGTAGCTTTTGTTTATTACAGCTGGCTGGCTTTTGCTTCATTCGTGCTGCAAGGGCAGAGCTGAACAGAAGCACAGGAGGCTCATCCATTTCACAAAATGGATGGCTCCTAGTGCTTGACATTTTTTAATTTGAGCCTCATTTGCTCAAACTTTACATAGGGACGTTGTTTAAAAATATTTTTTATATATATTATTGATTATGGGCCATCTTTTTAGCCAATAATATTTTAGAGTGAACAATCCCTTTAAGCCTTTATATGCGTTGTTAGTACTCCTAATGTTTGTTATGCTGTTAATGCATTATCATGCCTTCATCGCCATTCATAGCGTTGTTATGCCATGATATGCCTTGCTATATGCCACTGGATTGTTTGCTCCCCTTGGTAACCTGCTCACCATTTTACTTCTACCTCATGCTATACTTCTTCCAGGTGCCCCACTATGATTCTGCCATATGAGATTTCTACCCATGAGTGCCCCTGTCATTTTGTTCAGTGTGCCCCACAGTTAATTTCCCTTGTTGTAGGTTTCCACACGGCTGCAATGTTGTCCCTCTGAGGTTTTGCATTTTTTCGCCCCCTTGGGCCCAATGAAATGATTGCCCTACCATGATTTTGCTACTTGATAGCCAATTTCATTTATATGACGGACTCATCGATATTACAGCTTGGCCTTGTAGCATGCTGAGTTGACCTTAGAGTCCCTGCAAGGGCTCTATTATTGAATCTGAAAATCCCTTAGGAACCTTTCTCCCCAACTGTCTACCCGCCTTGCTACTTGTTCCTCCTTGTCCTCCTCCAGGACCAGTAATTTCACATTGTCCACTGGCACAGTTCAGGGAGATCAGCTAGACCAACTAGCAACAAATCTTCCTAGGGAAGCTTGGTATTTTGGGGCACAGACCCCTATCTGCTCAAGATGTAGAAACCATGGCAGGAGAATTGAAAGATAGAATCACAGTAGTTTCATGGGCTCAGAAGCTACACTTCCCTGAATGCCTTGCAGTGGCGATGGAATTGGGCAGCCATCTTGGGTGTGGCTCTATATAACAACAAGCTACACCCTCCCCAAGTGTGCGCATTCAGGACATTTCTCAAATGAGCAGAAAAGAAGTCATAGCAGCACACCTGCTCTAGCAAATACAGATGTGCAGGTATTACTATGATTATTATTATTATTATTATTATTATTAATATTATTAAAATTATAATGATATTTATTGAGCGCAGACCTAGCTTCAAGAAGCAATGGAGGATTTTACAGAGGTATACAACAGTACAGTTGCATAACGGGGCACCTTTCAGAGGTAACAACAGAACAGATATACAGTGGGGGTAAGATACAGAGGGGCACAGAGGAGGGATACCGTTGGACTGCGTCTTGCGAGTCAGGTGGCGTGAAAGGTGACGTGATGGCCTAGGGCATTGGCAGGGCACAGCCAGATCATGCATGGCCCTGGTGGTCAGAAGCTAAATAACCATTGATGCTTTAGTCTGAAGAGGGATTTGGGAGGGAGTGAGTAGAGGTCTGACGTTCTGGTTCAAGTCCATGTAGTCACTGTAACCATTTAATGAGCTTTTTAGTGGCATGATGTAAAAGAAGTCTCGTGTTAAATAATTCAATTTTCAAATTTGAACCTGGACATATTTGTATAGAGGCATTGGTATGTGAAGGGTGAACACATTGTATAAAAAGCAAGTAGTGAATACTGGACAGCTAAATGCATGAAAAGTGCATCTAGGCAAAGAACAAACCAATAAATAACAATGTTTTATTTTTTTCAGGATACGCCACAGAGACAAGATTTGCCACCCCCATGCAAGCCAGACAGAAAAAGAGATGAGTGATATTTACGTTCTCTAATTCATGTGTGGTTTCGTATTGTTAGAAAAGACAATCTACTAATTGTGTACTAAAAATAATAATCTAATGCTTATTTACTGTTTCGCTGATGCACCATGTCTAAAGCACCATATTTTTCACAAATGTGTTTATGAGTTAACAGAGTAAATTGAATTTCAGTTTTCCAACATCAAAAGCAGTGTGATTGTGAATTATCGCAAAACAAGTTCATCAGGCCTGTGGAGCCATTATTTCTGCCACTTCCTTGTACCCATCCATAAAATACTCCCTGATTCCTGTTTTTGGTTATCCCACTTGCCCAAAACTCATCCCAGAAAGGAATCGCTTAGCTTCCTCCAAGCATGAATTGTGGCATCCTGTGTTGTCTACCTTTCTGGTTCCACGACTCTTGCGGGGGGATGGTTCATGATGCATCTGTAAACAAAATCTGGATAACGCCTGACATAGAGATACCTTCCCACACCAGAGTGCCTCAGGACACCTTCTCGCAAGTACCTTATGCAAAGAGCACCACTACTGAGATGTCACCCAAGAGGCACCCCTGCTGAGATGGCACCATTGGCATACTAGATGGATGCTCTATGGGTTTAACTGAGCCGTTCACTAGGCTCCTGGTACTTACATTCTCAATCTATATGCTCAAACACAGTATACGCAAACCAGCTAAGCCTTTCACACAAGGTAAGAGACAAATCCTCCCAAAAGACATAAAACAACAGAATGCTACCCCTCTACAATCAACATACATATCAGAGTCTCAGACAATATATCATAGCACCATAGGCAACCAAGCATCCCTTCTGGACATAAATGCTCTATGCTCACTGTTAAGATGAATTTCTAAACTCTGACCTGGTGGGCAGAAGTTTAGGAGGCCACCCTCGGTTTAGTGAAACAGGGGAACCTTCTGGACAAACCAGACCAATCTAGGTAGCTCGACAGACGGTCAAGGCTAACGGGCTGATTCATGGAATAAATGTTCGCCGAAAAGGGGAACGCAAGTGGGAAAATCGCAGCGCAAATGTGAAAATCGCAGCGCACGCGAGCCAAAACCGCGCACATCGATTCATGGAATTCAGTGTGCGTGTAAATCCTGGGATGTGCGCTAAAATCGTGGTTGGCGCATGTGGGCGCACACGTTATTAAACGCGTGCGCTATGCGCACAGGGAAAGCGCACATAGCGCAGCGCACACAACAAAAGTGGGTGGAACATGGGGCGTAACACGCGGAATGAGGAACAACACGTGAAAATGTGGGTGTTACGGGGGAAGTACAGGAGGTAAATGCTCGCAATGCCCACCTGCGTGCCAACAACACGTATTCATGGAATCTAACGGGGGAAAGGCGTGCGCCAAAAAAGACGCACTAATCGGGAAACACGTACGCCAGCAGGAAGCAGACGTAAGCAGCCCCGCGTGGCATAAAAGTGCGCGCAAACAACAAACAAGCTCAAAATCTACGATGAATATACCGTTCCTCGCAGCAGTGCTCGTGGGACACCGCAGAAGGAGGAGGATAACCAGGCCCCGCATTTTTTTACCCAGGACCAGCCTTTTTGGGATGCCTGATGACCAGGTGTATGGGAGGTACAGGTTTCCACCAAACATAATCCCAGAACTGGTCAGGGAGTGGGAGGATGACCTCACATCACTCACCCTGTGCTCCCAAGCACTGAGCCCCTTGGAAAAGGTGCTCAATGTACTGCACTTCTTGGCTACTGGGTCATTTCAGCGGACAAGTGCCATAGTGGGGGGGGGTGTCACAGGCCACGCAGTCACGCTGCCTACACCAGGTGTTGGCCATCATGACTACATGCCTCTCAGTGCGCAGGCACATACACATGCCCAGAACACCTGCAGAAAGGCAGGCCGTGGTCCAGGACTTTTACGGGGTGGCACACTTCCCCAAAGTGCTAGGTGCCATTGATTGCACCCATGTGGCTCTAAGTCCTTCCAGGGCCACTGAGCACATATATCGAAACCGCAAGCACTGGCATTCAATCAACGTGCAGGTTGTATGTGATGCCAAGGGAATAATCACGTCAGTATATGCCAACTATCCGGGGTCAAGCAATGATAGGTTCATTTTCAGAATGTCACCCTTAAACCGGAACCTGGAAGCTGGGCGGCATGGAGACACATGGCTAATTGGTGAGTATAAATGCCTCGGCACATGCATGCATATCAGAAACTGAGAAATGGGAAAACCCCACTAATGAGAACCATTATCACCTCTCCAGGGGACAGTGCCTACCCTCTGAGCACCTACATGATGACTCCAATTCGGAACCCCACCACACCACCCGATGTAAGATACAACACAGCCCATGTTGCAACCCGGGGCATAGTGGAGCGCACATTCGGAGTGCTCAAGTCACGCTTTCGCTCCCTTGACCGCTCTGGTGGGCAGCTGCTATACGCGCCCCCAGTAGTGTGCAGGATCATAGTGGCAGCATGTGTCCTGCACAAAGTTGCAACACGCCGGCGCATGCCGGTGGACATGGTCGTGCCCCCACATCTCCAACCACATGAATGGCCGCTGCGCATGGGAGGTGAAAAGGCACTTGGTGAGGCAGCCCGTACCCAGCTTGTGGAAAATTACTTCCCCTAAAATCACACCCCTGCGGAGTGCACACAGCCCTGGCACATACCAGCTGACAATCAATGATGATGGCAAAAGGGAGAGTCAACTGTCACAACCATACCAGCCTGAGATTGTTCACCTGGAAGTGTTACATTGTGTGCATCCCTACCTACTCAAAGACACCCAATGCTGTGTCACAAAAAGACACACATTCATGCAGCAGGAAAGATTACCCCCGTGCAAAATACCACATCAAAATAGTGCAATGTCACCCAACCCCTCCCCATCTCAGCTACCCAACACACCATGGCATGGCATGCAATGTGAAAGCAACTAAATGAATGTACAACACATGACACAAGTGTCACAAAGTGCAATGTTCCTAATGTAAACAGTCCACAGACAATATGCTCTCAGCAATCAATAAGAAACACCACACATGAACAAATACTTACCAGCAACACAAAACATCAGTACAGGAAAAAAGCGTGGCAATATAAGATAGGAAAAAATGAAAGTAGTGCAAGTCTCACAACCTGACCAAGGCAGCACATCGACCCCTTCCAACTGCAGAGTGTCGCTGTCAGGCAAATGTGTCAGTGTAGTGCATACAACATCAACTGCATCTGCAAAGGAGACGGCCTTCTGAAGACATGAAGAACCTACATGTATATAAGGAGAAAGACATGGATGCACAAGCACATATCAATACACCATGCATTGTAGAATCCAACAACAATCCCCACTAGGGATGTACACACAGTTTTGACTACAGACTGCCCACATAACTCATGGGAGCCCAATGTCATTGTGTAAGTTACTGTCACTTGATCACACACTTTGCAAGCCCATGGAAAGGGGAAGCAGGAGGGCTGTGTGTGTCAGGAAACCAAGCATCTAACCCAAAGACAGGACAAGCCTGCATGTGCCCAGCTGGAATACACAGTGGATGCCCACGGGAGACACACAAAGCACCATACTGTAAAAAAAAAAATCAGAAATGACCATGTGTGAACATGGGGGGCGGGGGAGGCCACCCAGGAGGCATGAGGTACAGGGTGCATCCCAACACCCACATGGCGTGGATGTTGGAACAAAAAATACCTCCATGGGCTCATGGCCTGCACGGCTACGCTACAGTGGGAGAACTGCCATCGCTCTCTTCACCCTCTGCTGCTACATCAGGAGGTGGCCGTGATATGGGAGGCAGCCCACGCAAATCCCTGGTATGGTCCTCCATGGCAGCAAGCATGCGGGTCTGGAAGGTTTGGTTCTGCAGGATGATGGTACGGAGATCCCCATGCAGCACCTCACGGGTTGCCTGCATTTCTGCCTGCATGGCCTCGCGTGATGCGCGGATCTCCGCACGGGTTTCCTGGAGCTCAGCTGAGAGTGAACGCGTGAGCTGCTCCAGCTGCTGTTCTGACCTAAAATTCTGGGAAGCCTCAAGTTCACCCAGAGCATCTCTGAGGAACCTGTGTTCTAACCTCAGGGCTTCCCTCCATAGATATGACTTTGCGCAGAGCCTCCAGTCCAGCCTATCGGCCCCTGTTGGATGCCAACATGTCCTCTCTGTGTGAGTGGCAAATGGAGTCTGTTGCCTGCTGCTGGAGCTCCACCTGCCTTTCAGGGGGGAGAATGGAAGTGGCCACCCTATCCATTGCCTGAGCCATCATTTCACATGATGCTCCCTGTTGTGCTGCAATACTGTAGATAGAGTTCTCCCACACAGTATTGCCTGGTGGCGCACGGCCACCCCGTTGACGGGCACCACACCTGTTTGGGGCAAGGCGATCGGCACTTTGCTGTGCTGGCTCTGCCTGAGGCTGCAGGACTGCATTCCTCCTATGATCTGCTGGCCCAGGAACACAAGCAAATATTGTGGAGTGTGACCCTGCATCCGTAACCGCCACAGATGGACTTTCCAACACTGACATCCCCATAGAGGGGTCTACCCCCGGTGCAGGTGGGTTGGACAGAACAGCATCCCTGCCAGAAACACTCACCTGCGATGGCACATATGTCTCACTGGTGTACCCAGAGACACCTGTCGACAGTATGGTCTGCAGGAGGATTGGGTTTTCACCCACCACCACCCCACGTCCTCCACTGGTGTCCGGTTGTGGCTGAGATCCCTTCTGGGTGTGCGCCATCCCCTCCTCCTCAACAGCATCAAGTGCCTCATCACCTGAAACAAGAAAGACAACAAATGGAAACAGGCATGAGCACCATAGCACACACATAGGCCTGACGAGACAGAGATCCAGTACATAAATTGTACATGTCCCCCATGAATATAACTCTGGCATGCATGCACTGTCAATGAGTTGGAAGGGGAGGCAAAAAGCACACACTGAGGACTCAAAGATGGAAAAGCAACACATGTGCAGCATGCTGGATCGCACTGGCAGCACACATTAGCCTGTGAGTGGCATGTCCAATACACATACATGACACATGCCATCACACAGATGTCACGTAGTATTGCCATGGTACATTTGACAACTACAGCCATATGGTAGTGAATGAGTACTGTCACCCATCCATGTGAGATGGAGATGATGAGATGAAACATGCAAAATAGTGTGACAGAATACGCATGTGCCACATGCTGCAACACATCCAGTGTACAATTACACAGTGATGGCAGGCAGATGGATACATCAATGGTTGGTCACTTCAACATGACAGAAGACAACAGTCATGTTCTACATTCAAACAGGGCCCAGAAATGATTGTGTGCAGGCCATTACTCAATCAGCCTGAATGGTTAAATCATTCCCATAACAAGGTAATAAATGTGGGCCATTGTGGGGTGTAATCTATGACAGAAGCATGTCACATATGTGGCAGTAGGGTAGAAAAATGCATCATAAAAATGGCAAGGATTGAAACAATGAGGCTGAATGAACAGGAAAACATTTTGAACAATGTTGTTGCAAGATGACAGTTGATGGGCAACTGCAGTAATCTGGTGCACATTGGTTACTGTGGTCAGAAGGGATACTGTCATACCCAAAACCAAGGCCGGGGAATGGTTTGGAGGAACCACATGGGTACCCATACCAGTCATGACTACACACCCTCACCTGGCACTCAATCAGAACACATCACCCAAGCAACATACACATGGATTACACACACATGCATGGGCACTCACGGGACAATGCTTCAAGATCTGGTAGGTCTCCCACGCCTCGGATCTGTTCCTCTGTGACGAAGGTTCCAGCGACAGACTCATGTTCAGTGAGTTGGTCGTCCTCTGGTGGAGACCCACTGCCAGTCACCAGAGTAGAGGCATGATTGGAAGCCAGCTTGTTCTTTGCTCTGCGTTTCGGGTCATTCCACCGCTTGTAGTAATCATCAGCTGTGCCCTTCACAAATCCAAGGGCACTAATGTGGTCCACGATGGTCTGCCAGTGGGCCCTACGTTGAGCAGGCGTAGTCTTGCACCCTGCAGTCACCACCATTTTGCAGTCAACACATAGGCCACAAGTGCATCTCGTTCGGCGTCATTGAAGCTAGGCTTCCTTGACGTGCCGGAGTGTGCAGCCGTGTCTGGGGTCCCAGCCTGTAGTGCAAGAGCACCCTTCTTCTTCTTGGAAGGTGGTGCAGATCCTGAGTGGCTTACACCGCTCAGGTTGGTAGGGGCAGAAGCGCAGGTGGACTGAGTACTGTAAGTTTGCGAAGGCACAATGACCAAAGGTCTCGGTGCAGGCATTGACTGCAGGGTGAATTTGGCAGGACCAACATCGGTTTGATGGACTTGGACCAACACTGTCCCGGCTGGGAGACTCGGAGCTAGGGTGGATTGAGCTGCAGCTGCCCCTGCAGCCTCCTCACCCTGGCTACTTGGGGCAACAGATGACATTGCTGCACAAGATCCACGTGGCCTGGTGACAGCAACTTTCACCGCCACACGTGGCTTAGACTTGGTGACCTGGAAGTCAGCCTGGGAGTCATCCTGTGCCGGTTCAGTTGACAATATGGGCCTGTTTAAGAAGGGCTGATCTGGGATGGTGTCAGCTAAACTTTCCACAACCATTGGGGGGGGCATAGGTGGCCCCGATTGGTCCTCCACACACTGGCCTCTTGGGGCACCCTGCACATCCTGGCCACGTCCCCTACCACGCCCACCTTTTGGAGGTCGGCCACCTTTCCCTCCCTTACTGCTTGGTCGCCTCCCAACCATGGCACTGATGGTGTTGTGTGTATGGGAGTTGCAGTATACAATTGGCCTGGGCAACTGGGGTGAAAGGGGTAGGGTACTAGATAGAATTCGTACCCTAGTGCTCTAGCAAGGCTGTCTGTGACCCCTGGGGGAAGATGACGGGTCACGCAACGCACAGGCACCCCAAAAACAAAAGTAAATGTGTACGCAACCCCTGGTAGACCACATGCGTGGAAAAATGAACCCGCAGTATGCTGTGGCACCCAGAAACACAAAAATAAGCATACGTGTGTTACACGCAGCCTACAATGACCTCTGAAGGGGTACGCGACACACGGGGGCAACCACAGTTGATAAATACGTGCACGACTCACCGTCTGCCTGGAAAAAGAACGTGAAAAAGACGCGCGTGTGCGCTTTGGTAACACCCCAGCCAAAAGAAGAAATTAATGCAGTCTGAGGAAACAGGGAGTACGAACTTGAACCGTTGTGAAGTAATCACGTGCAAACCGTCAAGAAGTACAAGAATCACCCGCTCACTCGCCACAAAAAGCACGTACAAGAAAATGGCGTCCTACATGTACCTTTTAAGCCAGCCCACACGTGCGACGTCACTTAGGCGCCTACGCGCTAAGGGCCTTTTCTCCAATCACACGCAGTGACACCCGGACGTGCAGTTTTTTCACGTGTACAATAAACATGCAAACGTGTTGTGGGAAACGCCCGTGCGTGTAACGTCACAGGTGCACTTACGTGCTAAGGGCCATTCTTCGAATTACATGCTAACGTGCTGTTTCTTCACGTGCCAAATCACTCTGTATCAAGCTGGCCACTTAACAACACACCGAAGACCACGCTCCTGCCCAGAAGGCCGAATTACTGCCCCCCAGAGCCCTGAGCAGGCTCCCACCTGCCATCTGCTGCTCCTGCCTGCTGGCCACATGCCCTGCTATTTAGTGCCTACACGTTAGCCATCTGCAGAGGTCCAATTGCTGTGACCCCTCCTGCTGGTACAGAAGACTCCTGACTGGAGTACCATCTTGCTCCACAGCCCAGCCCCAGGACCCAGTTGCCCACCCATACCTGCCTCGGGGGTTGCCATGTCAGACACAACACCATCTGGCACCACTGGCAACCCCCAGCCAGAGAGGCAGAGGGCTACCAGCTTCAGTGCCAGTGAGGTTTGTATCCTGGTGGAGCAAGTCCTGGGGCAGTATGATGCCCTCTTTGGAGGTTTGCGCACCGACATTGAAGGACGGAAGAGGATCTGGATGGACAATGTGACTGCCATCAACGATGAGGGGGTGGCAGTCCGCGACATTCAACACGTCCGGAAGCGCTGGGAGGACTTCAGGTCCAGTACTCTTAACCTCAACAAGGCCCGGTGCTTCTTGAAAGCAGCGGATGCCAAGGACTGCCGGGTCCACCTAACCAACAACCAAATGAGGGTCCTGGAACATATACACCCAGTGCTCCACGTCCAGGTCCTTGAGAGGCAGACCCATCTGGAGTCGAGCGGTAAGTGTACATGGGTACTGATTGGATGCTGTGCGTGTTGTGGTGTGCCAGGAGTGTGCAGGTTGCACATATGTCTTTGTAGGGCCATGTATGGATGCGCATGTACAGGGACGTGAACCTGCCACATGTGATTCCTCTCATGTGTGATACACATTGATGGTATATGTGTTGGCAAGCATGATGGGCAAATGCATGTGTGGGTGCACACATGTAAAAATTATGTTTATGTACTGTGGCATGGTTGTGGAGTCACACATGGATGCTGGTTCCTGCTGCATGTATCTGCACTATGTACATGTGCATGTGTGTGTATTTGACAAGTGTGCAACTGTGATGCAACATGGATGCATGTGACACTGACATGTAGGAGGCTGAATGCCAGATGTGACATGGATGGCAATGTTATCACTGCGACAGGTGGTGGAGATGTACAGATGCATGTAAGTCTGGTGGCGTGTGTGCATGTGTTCTGCACTCCCTGTGTTGCATGTGACGTCAGGCTCACATTCGGCTGCTCGTGCTGTTGTTTGTGTATGGATGGTGCTGCCTGGTGCAACATTCCTGTTGATTTGCTCATGTGTGTGAGTTGAAATGACATGTGTGTTGGGGAGTGTGATGCCATGTTGAAGTTTGACACTGCCACTCATGTACAACTGTCATGTGTGTATCAGTCCATTGTACAGTGCCCTGATGCCTGTGTTCTATCTCTCCCTGTCTGCAGCGTCAACTGCTGAAGAGGGCGGAGGGGGTGCTGTGGAGCAAAGCGGCAGGGATCGCACCGCCAGCCGGAAACGCAAGGCCCAGCTCCCCTCCCATGTTGTCATTTCGTCGGGGAGTGAGGAGTCTGGTGCTGCGTCCCAGGCTGCAGCTGCAGAGGGTAGGTCCAAGAGGCAGAGGTCAGAGGTGGACTCCTCGGCAGCAGAAGGAGCAGCTGAGACCCCACAGGGTCTGACGGAGGAAGATGGCACCGAGTCATCCAGGTTGGTGGGGGGTTTGGTGGAGGAGGAGGCTGTGGAAGGGACACACACCGGGTCTGGAGGTGGGGATTCCCCTGGTGCTAGTGGTGCAGTGCAGGGGCAGGGACAGGAGGCAGCACAGGCCGCCGCAGAGGTGCCTGTGTGTAATCCTGTCCCCGATCCTGTGACTGCATCATCCCGCACCAGCAGGGATGCCTACGTCCAGACCCGTTCTCAGGGAGGGGATGAGCGCACAACTGGCCTTCCTCTCCCTGCGGATGTGGCAATCCGGGACCAGGTTGAGCCTGTCCTGGCTGGGATAGCGTTGCATCAACGGGCCATGCGAGGTGACTTGCAGTGTTTTCGTGAAGACACTGCACGTCATCTCGGATGCCTCTTTGACCGCGTTGACCTACTGGGACGGGTCACCAGTGCTGGATTCCTCCATGTGCTGGACCTTCTTCCGACTCCCTCCTCACCTGAACCCCCTATGCACCAGTCGTCCTCCATGTCATCTTCCCACCCATGTATCACCTGGGTACCCTGTGGAGCTGCCTCTGACCCAGCGGCCAGGCTGGTGGAGGATACATCCCTGCCACAGCCGGGAGTCGGACGTCCAGCAGGGGTGGCCACCACAACAACTGCACCCCAGCCAGAGGAGGACATGCAGGCAGCAAGAGCCAGGGCACAGGCACAGCAGCAGCAGGCACAAGGTGGGAGCGATGATGGCTCGGGGCCATCAACATCCGAGGGGCAGGCATCGGCCAGAAGGCAGGAGGACCCAGGATTGGGAGTGTCTTCTGTGTGGCAGCGGTTGGGCTAGGCCATAGGTGCGGAGCAGCGGCGGGTGGAAGAGGCACGGCTCACAATGGTCAGGGCGGAGAACTCCATGCGGAGGGCGCTGAGGCGGGCCGAGTGCCTCGAGGCAATTCGCAGGGAGTTGGAGTTGAACATGGCATCGTCCCTGCGAACTGCGAGGGGGATTGTAGAAGCACTCACCTAATCTTATGTGATCTTCGTGTGGTATGTAAAAGTATTGTATATTGTTTTAAGGTGCAGGGGAGGAAACGTGACCCTGGCACAGGATCACTGTTACATTCACGTAGAGAAAAGAAAGAGGATCCATAGGTAGGAGCCCTCCCGTCCCCTGCACACTATCAATATTCCATCAAATGATGGATAAATACAATTTTCTTCTTTCTAGAGTTTTCTTATTGGTACTTTTTTGATAAAGTAAATATAAAGACAAACAATGATATAGGCAATAAAGCATAATGGTTTAATCCATACAAACAAATTGTATTATCATAGAGTAAAGGTAATGCAGAAAACAAATCCAAATACAATGTCAAATGTTATCCAAATTAGTAATAACATGTGTGTAAACAGTTCAGAAATGGAAAGGCTGACGTGTTTCGGGATCAATGTCCCTTCTTCTTGAGCCAAATAGGTATGAACTATAAAATAGCAAAAATAAACAAAGAATATGTCAAGCTATTGCGAAATATTTTGGACATCAGTTTCATGTTCAAGAACAACAAATTCAAGGCCAGGCATTAATCACAAACAATGGTGGATTGGTTTAGTTTCAATAATTAAGGCCGGTCCTTATGTGGGAACATTCAAAAAGAGGTTTCAGATCTTTCAAGGAGACTAATTTCAGATGGAAGTGTCAGTAAAGAGCCATAAAACAACCACAAAAAACCATTGTAACCATCATGCAATTCAATCCTCCATGTTAAAGTGATCCACTGATAAGCGTTTGGAGGTTAATGTGTTGCCAAATAAGACTAAATTATTCATTTTGGCTGAAACAAAGGCGAAATAAGTTTACTTTATAATCGTAGAGTGAAGGCACTGTAATGTATTTGTCATATGATGTCGGATCTGCAGGAGATTCTGGGGTATAGGGCTATTCTGTATACAGGTACGGCGCCTAAAAAATGGGCAGGTGACATAGGTATTAAGTAAAAGATTCTAGTTATGGCTGTAACATGATTCTAAACATCAGTTTTGCAGGCAATAGTTGTTATTGGACACTCTCATGTTAATAATTAATTGATCTAACTCAAGTTAAAATCACCGCAATGTAAACCATCGTTCAAGCCTTAAAAGACATATACCTATGAAGTGCTAGATATACAATGACCATTGTACAAGCCTTCATTCAGGCCCTGAATGACATGTACCTATGCAGTGCTAGATGAACACTGACCATTATTTTCAGAGGCAATTCTGTTATACGTTAGAGAACTAGGGTCTATGTTCCCAAAAAAGAAAAAGGGCATGAGAGACCTTTTAAATAAACTGTCAAATGTATGCTTACTTATTCTTGGTTGCACAATAAGGTCCATGTGGTGACTGTGCTTGCTCAGCAATTGGCTGTGCTGGCAATCAGAGTAAACACTGTTTCCTTTCTTCAGTTAAAAATGGAATCCTGGCCATCTTAGCCTAGAGTCTGGAAAATATAGAAAATCCAGTATCAATCGCTATTCTAATCTCCAAACAACAGCAATTTGCCATATAAATTCACTGTGTATCCCTCAAACCCTTTCACAAACTTCTGACTTTAAGATGCTGTTGCAGGATATAAACATATGTAGCTCGTAGTGGCTACCAGAGCGCTGTCTCAAGCGAAGGCGGACTCGCAGTGGCCGCGTGTATCACAAAGCGGACGATGCGTTCAAGGAGTGAACTGCAGCGGGTATGTGGCGTCTCCCTGGAAACCTTGACGCATGCAGGAAAGTAAGCGTGTGCCGGGTTACTATAGTGATTAAATGTATTCTCGTGGAAATAGAGGAAGGACTATACTAATATGTAGAAAGCGCATAGGGTGTAGGGAGGGCAGCCAGCACAGTGGGCGCCATCTTAGAATAGTTTTGTGATAGCATAAGCTTACCAGAATACGGATGAATGGTGACATGAAGTAATGAATAATATGGAACTCTAACAGGAAGTTAATCCAAATTAACTCATATCCAATCTAAATGAAAATAATCAAAGGAGAAGGACTGAACCATCCGATCAGTCTAGGATTAAGGAGAGTGTATGTATAAATTGCATTGTGGTCACAAGGAGGTGGAAGAATGTTGCGAGTCAATGACTACTTTGTGCAGAAAATTCTTTTTTCCATATAACATAAGGACAGTGGGCCAGTAAACAGGACCCGGACTTACATTAATTTAACACTTGTTCCACTGTGAATTAGTGCAGAATTCGGATTAAATTACCTCCGTCTGACGTTAATCTTGGATTTTTAGTTAGGTAGCAGTCAAAACTAAGACTATTTTCATTCGTACATTCATTACAGAAATAACTGCCGAGTTTCAAAAACACAGTGATGCCAGGCAGAGATGTTTGTTGGAGTGAATTTGTGTTTAAGAACATAAAAAAGGGGAAAAGAAAAAAGTAAGTCAGTCATTAATAGTATTTCAAATGAAACATCTAAGTGAGAACTCCTCATTGAGTCCTTTAGGGTTTAGAGTGTCCAGTAGATCTATCCAAAAATGTTCCCTTCGAGACAAGGTTGACTGGTAGACACCCCCTCTGTGTGGTTTTTTGACCACTTCCAGGACTAAGAATTTCACTTGGGCTACAGAGTGTTGATGTTGCTGTGAACCCTCGGGCCATGGAAGAGGACCGCCTCCAGGACATAGAGCAGGAGTTTGATGATGCCCTGGCCTGGGAAATCGGAAAGTGAGCCGTCGGACTAGCCCGCCGCCATTGTATATAGTTTTTAGTGTTAGGTTTCATTTTCGTTTTGCCTTATTTTGGGGTGATTGGACTATGCCCCACACTTTTGTATATAGTTATTTCTTAGGTAGTTTCTTTGATAGGTTTCATTTCTTTCGTTGGGCTCATGGACCCTTTAAAAATTCGTTGTACATAGTTGAACATTGGATTTATGAGAACTTTTCTTTTGGAATTCACCATGGATCAATGGATTTTACATTTTACGTTTCCTTTGAATTTACTTTGGTGGACGGAAAGTTTGGACAATTTTTCTTTTGGATTACTTTGGATTGGTTCTACATTTCATTTTATTATGTTTTGGACATGCATTTCATTTCATGTTTGACTTTTTTTATGCTTTCATTTCATTACATTCTTTTTGTTCATAATACATTTTGATATTTAACTTCCATGTGTGGGATTCGCTCATTGGGTTAATGCATGTTAAAATGTGGGTTTACACAATCACTGGCACCCAGTGTCTGTGTGTGACGGACATGTGTTGATGTACATAGTTGACTTTTGGTTTGTGTCATGAGATTGGCATGTCAGTGTGGGATGGATTGGAAAATTCTTTGCGTCTCAAGACTGGGGTGGTGTGCTGTGGGATTTTGGTGGACATGAGGCCCATGATTGTGCATCTTTATGACCTGTTGGGGGGGATATGAGTCGGGGCCTGACCGTCACTGCTGGGTGGGTGGGGGTGCAGGGGGACATGAGTTGGGGCCTGCAGGCACATGCCCGTCACTGCTGGGTGGGTGGCGGGCAGGGGGACATGAGTCGGGGCCTGCTGGCAGGTGCACGTCACTGTTGGGTGGGTGAGGGTGCAGGGGGACATGATTCGAGGCCTGCTGGCAGGTGCCCGTCACTGCTGGGTGGGTGGGGGTGGAGGGGGACATGAGTCGGGGCCTGCTGGCAGGTGCCCGTCAATGCTGGGTGGGTGGGGGTGCAGGGGGACATGAGTCAGGGACTGCTGGCAGGTGCCCGTCACTGCTGGGTGGGTGAGGGTGCAGGGGGACATGAATCGGGGCCTGCTGGCAGGTGCCCGTCACTGTTGGGTGGGTGGGGGTGCAAGGGGACATGAGTTGGGGCCTGCTGGCAGGTGCCCGTCACTGCTGGAGGGGTGCAGGGGGACATGTGTCAGTGCTCACTTGTGCATGGTGACATGTGGGCTGGCTGGGCGGCATGGCCAGGGTGGATGGGCTGCCTGCGGGGCATGGCCAGAGGTGCAGGGAAGTCCCTTGTGGTGTGGGCTGCCTGCAGGCCCTGGGGAGGGTGGTGGGGGCTCACATGGGAGGACACATACTGCCAATTCGCATTGGGGCACCCCAGGAATACACGTACCCCGCTCGGCCAAGGCCTATTGCGTGTGTCACTTCCCGCGCACCCCAGGAATACACGTACCCCGCTCGCCCAAGGCCTATCTCATGTGAAACTTCCCACGCACCCCATGAATACACGTACCCCGCTCGTCCAAGGACTATCGCGTGTGTCACTTCCCACGCACCCCAGGAATACATGTACCCCGCTCGCCCAAGGCCTATCGCGTGTGAGGAATGCACGTACCCCGCTCGCCCAAGGCCTATCGCGTGTGTAACTTCCCGCGCACCCCAGGAATACACCTACCCCACTCGCCCAAGGCCTATCGCTTGTGTAAGTTCCTGCGCACCCCAGGAATACACGTACCCCGCTCGCCCAAGGCCTTTCGCGTGTGAAACTTCCTGCGCACCCCAGAAATAGACGTACCCCGCTCGCCCAATGCCTATCGCGTTTGTAAGTTTCCGCACACCCCAGAAATACACGTACCCCGCTCACCCAAGGCCTATCGCGTGTGGAAGTTCCTGTGCACCCCAGGAATACACGTACCCCGGTCGCCCAAGGCCTATCGCGTGTGAAACTTCCCGCGCACCGCAGGAATACACGTGCCCCGCTCGCTCTAGGCCTATTGTGTGTGTACGTTCCCGCGCACCCCAGGAATACACGTACCCTGCTCGCCCAAGGCCTATCGCGTGTTTGACTTCCCGCGCACCCCAGAAATACACGTTCCCCGCTCGCGCGATTGCAGTGTAGCGGCTCTGTTAGCTGGTGCAGGGTTAGCGCGGCCCTTTGCGCTGCATTGGGGATTTCAATGGTTTTTATCATATCCTTTTAAAAGTTAAATTGTTACCATGTCTTACTTTTCACCCTGCTTTCATACACATTGGGCCTCATCACGAGTTGGGCGGTAACGCTGGCAGTATTACTGCAGGTGGTATTAGCCCTACCGCCAAACCCCCAGCGCTATTAGCGCCAGATCACGGGTTTGGCGTTAATGGAATTCCCCATTCCCCACTGAGCCCATTCGGGAATGCCCCATTCCCCATTGGGCTAAATGGGGAATTTTCGCGTTCTTACCACCGGCGGATTTCCCGCCAGCGGTAATAGCGCAAATTTTCGGCGGATTTCCCCCCAGCTCAGAGTTGGGGAGAAATCCGCCGAAGCCCTGATTTGGCGGACCCTTAAATCCGGCGGTAATAGCGCGATCACCAGATTTAAGGGTTACCGCCAAACTCGTGATGAGGCCCATTGTCTGAATTGGCTGTGTTCTTTTCAAAGGGATATGTTTTTCCAAGTGTTTTATTCTATAGTCAGTGATTTTCATACTGGTTTGTTTAATTAAAGTATATCTACATATTATTATAGAACCTTGATTGGATATTCCTTTATTTTGGAAACGTGTTCTATTGATGTTTGTGTTTCTACTAACATTTGGTGACTATTGATGTTTCGGGTCTATACACATCCATCCCCCCGGCTGAAGGTTTAGAAGCTACTGAATGTTTTTATTAAATCATGAGATTACTGATGCTAATCCTATTTTTCTTTTGAGTTTACTGACAATTCTGTCGCTACAGATTGGAATATTTTTTGAAACTTTCAGGTACTTCAAAGGGGCTCTTGCATGGCCAAGGCACCAGTGTACGCCAATTTCTTTATGTATTTTTTGCATCATGACATATCTTGAGTCTAGACTGGTGGTTACCATACATTAATTCTACCGCTGATCAATAGATATTTTTTTCATTTGGCAAGGAGAACAGGATGAATTAATGTTATTCTTTGAATATTTGAATGATGTTCAAACACATATCAAATTTACAATGGGGAGTAGTAAGACATCCATAAACTATCTGGACATTCAGAACACAGTTAGAGGTTTGGTTCTAGCGACTTCTGTATGGTACGCCCGTTAATTTACCGAAAACATTACAGAGTGGTACATTTCACCTAAAACTATAATACTGAAAAACACTGAAGACATTAAATAAATATATAAAGGGTAGTGGGGTAAGGGGTTAAAATTAGTCGGTGCGGGGTTGGGTGGCGTTATAAGGGTAGAAAATCCAGTGTGTTGGGGGAGGGGCCCCACCAATTCTTTCGGTATTTTGGTGACACTAAAATGTACTACTCTCTATTGTCCGTCTGTAAAATCACATATAACCATTCTGTATATACCAAACATACAGTCAATACCTGTGTGTCAAGAGAATAGCTTCAAGTGATGTAAACTTGGTGTTAGAGAATGAGCGATTAAAGAAAGAATTCCTGGCTAGAGGTTACTCTGATTCCCTCTTAAGTGAAACTGAGAATAAAGTAGCAGTACTTGAAAGAAATGCATTATTAGCTAATAAACCTCACAAAGATCAACCAAATATAGTACACGCTACTACATACAACAAAGTCAGGCAATTAAATCCATCATGTTATCGAATTAGCAAACTTTCAAACATGATAACGTGACAGCAGAACTGTTTCTTCCTCCCCATAATTTGCCTATAGGAACCATTCATCTCTCAGAACTCACCCATCAAAGCAGAGGCAGATAGGGTCCAACAAGACAGTGTGGTGAGGAAAGGAGCATACCCGAGTTTAGGGTGTCAACATTGTAACAATGACATAAAAGGTTCCACTACGAGACCTTCTAACTTTGGAAAATTGATTAACGTAAAACATATCACTACATGTGATAGATAGCTCAAATGTAATATATTGGCTGTAATGCCCATGTGAGTTATTTTGTTGGCATGACAATGCAAAAGGTCAAGTTAAGGTGGAACACAAGTCGACTTCAGAATTCTAACTCCACAATTGTGGTACATTTTGCTGAGAAGAAACACACACTGGCACATATCAAATGTGTGATTCCTGAAGTGGTTAAAGAGCCCAAGTGAGGGGGGAGGCTTGTCCAATTGTTATCTCAGAGAGACATTTTTGGGATTCATAAGATGTCATCAATGCAGCCAAACGGTATGAGCAATGACTAGGACTTGAGTTGTTACATCTAAAAGGAAGTAGATAAATGTTTTGTTGTACTATCAATTGGAGAGCTTAGTATTACAGGAAACTCCCCCTTGAGGATTTTGACCATTACTTAAAGATAACGATGAGTGTACACTTGATGTTTTTACAATGTTACATGCACCAATGGGAGAAACTAATGAAAGAGTGATGTGGTTTGATTATATATGTTTAACCTAGGTTGAAGAATGCTCATCAGGTATTGCGTTCTATCAATATCTAGTATTAAGGTAGACATAGATTGTTGACATACAGATATTATAGCTTATGCATACATTTTATAGTGACAACACTGTATTAGATTATGTTCACATAGATAACCAACAATTTATCAGCCTGCCCTGATATCACAGACTGATTTTCCTTTTGACACAAGTCTTTTTTCTCTCTTTCTATGAGGAAATTGAAATGAGGATATTGAAGTGTTTTTTGATTTTGGCTTTTCCATGTGGTTCTCAGTTTGGGTTACATGCAACAGTGATACTTTACTTCTTGGTTTAGTCCAATTGAGGATTTGGATACGTTACCGTACCTGGATTGAAGGTTAGATCTTACCCTTTCTATTTATATTTGAAGATTTAAGACCAATACAATTAGACACTAATTATCATTGATACCATTATTTTTAGAGATATTACACGAAATACAGTGATCTACATTCCTGGTGGAGGGCTTGCCTGAAATGCGTAGTATGATCATAAAGGCACTGTTATTGATATATTATGGACCTATCAATGATAAGAAACCTTGAGGAGCTGGCGTGAGGTTTCCATGAAAAGTTGCAATAGGAATTTTTTGTATCATTTGGAACAGAAATACAGTAAAATGTATGGGATGTAACAATATTCCCTTTTTTCACTGTTTAAATTCTGTATTGAGAAATTTAGCATTGAATAATTTTGTATCAAGCTGATTAATTTTAAGACACACATATTTGTTTTGGAAACATTATCTTCATGGCATCCTATTGAAACCCACTGCAGGATGTTTCTAACTTAATTCATTGTTGGTGAAATCTTTTGTAAATAATTAAACTAACGAAATGTTATGTGTAACTGTCATAAGATTTAATAAATGGAATATAGTAGCAACAGATATCATTAGGAACATTCCCTTGATGTGTGCAATGTGTCCTCTTGCATGATTCGACAGGGATTTAAGCTAGGCATCACGTTGGCATTAATCATTTTTCAGAGAATATTTCCAAGTTTACTTATAAGTTTGGAAAATAATTACAACAGAGTGAGACAAACACACATGGTTGTGTTGCTACTGTTTTCACACTCAGACTCCTCTTAAGAGTACAGCCTTCCCGCAGGCCAATTTACCACAAAAGGGCAAGGTTTATCTCTTGACCAGGGCTCAAAATGTGCACCCACCACTAGCCAATGGCTGGAGACAATTGACTCATGATGAGTAAGCGATGATGCTGTGTGTGTGTGTGTAGAGTTGAGGTGATGAGTGACTTTTCATCGTTGGCTAGTAGCTTGCAGCTTGAATTCCCCCCCTCTCTTTATATTGGGATCACTGTTGATTTGTAGCAATGTGAGAGGTGAGTGGGAGGTTTAGCCATTACTCATCCTTGTAAGCTTGCAGAGCAATTGTCATTTCACCACGCTCTGTGATCTTTGAGCCAGCTGTTGCCTCTGGCTACCCTAAGTGATGTACATTTGTTTTACATCCCCTTTACTCCAATGACCCCCACCAGCTGGGAAAATCCCCCTCTTTTACAAGACATTGTTTAAAAAAAATGTGTATTTAATCTATGGTTTTAAAGTGGGATTAAATATCTTTAACCATAATGATGTGCATTCAGGTGAGATTTGAGTTCTAATTCCGACTGACTCATTTGAGCAAATTGCGCTTGTAAAGTGAACTTTGCTGCGAGTTTCAGAAGCCAGAGGATGAGTAAATAAGTATGTTTAACCTTTGCATCCTATCCGCGCTCTCAACTTCCTCTACCTCGAATGGCGCCCCTCTGGCTGCCTCTCCCTTTCCCCCTGCTTTCTCCTTTATCTCCCTGATAACACCTGATGAAGTTTCTAGACAAGTCCGATCTATGAAAGTGTCATCCAAACAGGTGCTCGCCTGCTCCTCTAGAACCATCAAGTAACCACATTGACACCCTCGCTCCAGCCTTGGCCAATTTCTGCAATCACTCTTTCCCCTCTCTCCTCAAGCACTCCCTTGTGCACGCTCTCCTTAAAAGCCTTCTGCCGATCCTACATGTCCGGCAAACTATCGCCTGATTTCTATCACCCCTTTCCTGGGCAAACCCCTGGAAAAAAAGGCCATCTCCCAGCTTACTCTCCACACTGAATCTGCTGGTTGTCTCCATGACCATCAGTCTGCCTTCAGAACAGCCAGAGGCCCGGAAACTGCTCTCCTGAACACCCGTGAAGATCTTCTCTCTTATTTTGACACCAGCCTTCCTTCTGTGTTCATCCTCCTTGACCTTTCCTCTGCCTTTGACACAGTCAATCATGCCATCCTAATCAATCAACTCTGTGAGAACCTGTGCATCACAGATCAGGCCCTGGGGTGGTGACTCCGTCCTCCTGGACTGACCCTCCCAGGTCCAACTAGGGTGCTTTCTCTCCACTACCTCCCACTCTACATGTGGTGTTCCGCAGGGCTTTATCATCTCACCCTGGCTCTTCAATGTCTACTTGGCCCCTTTGGCCCACCTGATCTCTACCTTCTCCCCTAACTTTCAGTGCTATGCGGATGACACTCAGCTCTCTTTCAGGCTCCTCTCGGCCTCCTCTCCTCTCTCGCTCATAACTGTTGAACCCATATGCAGCAGACTTACATTAGTTGTTGTGGGGTGTGTGCGTCATGTTTTACGGCCCTTGCCCTCCCCATGAAATATTACACCACAACAATATGGTCAAGTGTTGGCAATAAAAGGCTGTAGGATTTTATTGTTACAGATATGGTTATGGGAACATAAACAATAATCGCATATCATAACAATATCATACTTTTGGGCACCAGGTCCAGAGGTTACCCCCTCTGGCCCATGCCGCCTTTCTTGTCCCACGACTTGTTGTGGTCACTGTACAGTGTCCTGAGTTTCTTTCCATTGTTCTTCTCCCCTTTTTCTAGGGTGGGAGGGTTTGTGGAAAAGAAAAAGATCAGGAAGACGCTGAGTAGCACAGCGAACTTCCCTATCCTGTTTGGGTCCCTGTGCAGGGTCCACAAACAGTTTGTGCTTTTGGAGCTGCAAGCAGCTCATTATATAAGACCCAGGGCACCCCTTGGGTCTTTGTAGTATGTGTGGGGGGGCTGTGCACCAACCCCACAGGCCAGCCATGAAGCTGACTAATGGGGCCCCTTCCGCCCCCGGGAAGGGGGGGGAGGCATCCCTTTGTAGTTCCCTGCCTGGTTCTCATGTGTGCAAGGCACACATATATTCTCGTGGAAGGGTGAGGTATTTTTATTACCTCACCCTTCCTGCGCTTTGATGCCTCAGACACTGCTGTCTCCCATATCTGTGGGGAGGAGAGGGGCGCTGACCCTGTAGGAGGGCTGCTGCCCCTCTCCTAACCCTGCTGCCATGTAACAACAGTTACCTGGCCTTGCCTTGGACGGCCTGGCGGCATTGCCCATTCCTGACTGCCTATCGGCAATTCGGGATTGGTGCGCCTCCAACGATCTCTGCCTTAATGCCAGTAAGACAGAGATTCTTCTCATTGGGAACCCTGCTCCTGCTTTCCCTCTCTCACTCTGGCTGCCCTCCTTGGGTCCTCTTCCTTCGCCTTCCTGTGAGGCAAAAAACCTTGGTGTCATCTTCGACTCAACTCTCTCCTTCTCTCCTCACATCACAGAGGTTGCCAAGAAGGACCACTACCAGTTGCACCTCCTCAAAAGTATCCTTCCTTTTCAAATTTCACCTTACATTTTCTGCTACTCTCTTCATCTTCCATCAGACCCATCCATCTCACCTTCCATCCACTCTCCCCTTCTCCAGAAGGTAAAGTATTGAGAGTGCATGAAAAATAAGAACTATACACTGCAGTCCCCGAACAAGAGTCTGAGATGTAAATCTAATCATGCCCTAAGAACAAAGGTTATGCGTGTTATATTCAACACACATGCGGCTATAAAAAGCAGTACCAACCCAGAGCCAAAAAGAAGCAAAAACAAAAGGAATAGTGTGCCAACATCAATCTACAGATCTTTCATTCCCATCTGCTCTTCTATTCCTCCTTCACCTTTCATCCCCAGTCAACTTCCTTCCACTACCCATTACCATCATTTCAGTTTACCACCCCCGCACCCAAGAATGTTTTCTTGGCTTAGTGGGGGTGAACTGACGATGATGCTTCCTCCTTGCTATGAGAATGGAGCAACGAGACCACCGGCCCTATTTTGGCAGGCAAAGCACATTCAATAATTTGGCCAGGATCATTTACTTTGGTGAAGTGACTAAGCCAGAATTGTGCCCTAGTCTGAAATGTAGGTACTTTAACAGGTATCTTTCCAGCCCGTGTTGGTAAAAACATGTGTAAATGTTTGGGTTTCAAAAGGCAAACATAGTATTCCATTTTATACAGATGATTTTAAAAGTACACAAGTCAAATGACAAACCAATCTGACAATGTATAATACATCATTATAGAAACATGTTGAGTAAAAGAGCATGGGGGTTATTTTGTTTTGAAGGCCGCTCTGCTCTCCAACTTCAACTGCCAAATCACACAAATTCCCGTGGAACATGAAAATGGCTGCAAACTCTTTTGCTGCCACTTTTTAGACGTTGCAGATCTTGGAAAATGACAGCCTGTGATTGTAGATTTACCTTCCCCATCCTGAGTGAAAACCTACAAAGTCCTGCAAACTAATCAGAACCTACAAAAAAAACTCCCATGGGCACAAAGTGAAATGAAATGCAAGACAATATCATTGGTTCACACAACTTACAACTTGTTCTGTACCGCCATACTTTGCACTCACCCAACCATCATCACAGATAAATAGCTTATCAAAATCTCATATAATTATATGGAAAACAAGTGCCACAGCAATGATAACTGCCAGTTACTTTTCTCCACTTGTAATCACTTCCTGTTGTAAATGGTCCACTGCTGAGATGTGTTAAAAAGAGAAGAACTCTCCGGAAGAAAGTTTGCCTTTAAGGTGAGAGAGGCAGAGCCGGGCCAGGCCGGGGGGAGGCAATAGGCATTTGTCACTTGACCGGCTACTAAATTCAGATTTGGGCAACATCAACCTAACCATCTCCTCTGTCCTATTTTGCAGCTTGGCCCGTGGCAGGTAGAGCGCTACAGCCAATTCGGCGTGAGACTCAACATACATTGTGGGATATGACCTATTGCCATGTACACCTCAGGCTAAGGGTTTTTTGGGCCAAAAATATAAGTAATATTTTGAAATGGGGAGGAGTCGTCACAATGTCATTTCCCCGCCTCTATGTAAATCATAATGTAAACAATGTCTTTTTCATCACTCATTTTGGGCCAGAACATGCTTATGGAAGGGGATTCTTCGACTTGGTCACATCAGTTGCCTAGCACATTTGGTTACATTTAAAGGGCGAGAACCAAGTTACAGTGAAAAACATGTTTCATTTTCTACTTATAGCGCGGTATTCTTGCGGCATATAGTCAACACATATTAAACACCAATAATACACGGAACATTAGCGACGTCGGGAGCCAGGGCAAATGGCAGCACTAATTCTTGGCTCATAAACCTTTAAAAAAATATATATAAAAGCACTTTAGATAGTGGGCACGTAACAGCTAGCATTGGCTAACCTAAGTATACATATAAAGACGAGCTGATGTTAGGGGGCATTTACATAAGAAGGACGAGTTCCCTGGGACAGAAGGACGACTTCCTACCTCCTTGGAGTGTCCCAACAGCCAGTGCTTGGGGGGTCCTGGGAAGCTCTTGAAGCCTTCGGCAAGCTTCTTGGTCTGAAGATAGAGCGAGACTATTTTAAAGAATAGACCTGCTACACAGAGCAGGGCAAGGGTCTGGTACACGCGGCTCGTGTCCAGAGATTTGCAGAGCGAGCTCAACAAGGACGCCATGACTCTCTTGCTCCTACTCCGTGAACTCCTCGTCTTCTTCCGTTCCGCCCCCGCTCGATTCACCCCGTTCAGTGAACGAACGCCAGTGATGAATTCTAGTCACGTCCCCTGAGGCATTGAGCCGCTTGTGTAATTTGAGCCGACCTCGGATGCGGGTCTGGAACTGACCCACCCTTCCCAAACAGTACTAAGTATGCAAGTTTCCAAGGAATGTTGCTTCGGCAGGCCCGTCGGACGTCAAAGTCGGCGGTAGACTGGGCTACAGGTAACAGACGCATACTTGGCAACATTCTGTGATCAAAAAGATGTAGGGTTTTTCAAGTTTCAAAAATAATACTTAGCATAAGAATAAAATCACAGGAAATTACAAAATATACATTGTTGACACCACTGGAGCATTCTGAAATGCACAACCCATCAAACAGCAGAACATGGAAAGATGCTCAAATGTTTACACGTTATGATTGTTAATGGTAAGTCAACACCAAATTCAAATATATAACTTCACACAAAATAATCACACAGATCTGGTAGGCAACATTTGTAGCAGCAGCCCAGGCAGTACATATTTATTACTGCATTGCAGGTTGAACACTGAACAACATGGAGACTGATACCCCCCTCAGTCTGATAGGCAGATGCTGTGTGTGTGTTGGTGGTACACTCTTCCACTTGCCTTCACTGGTGGTTCATCTAAGGTCTGTGGCAAGAGTGCAGGGTAGAGTCATGTAGCTGTCAGGTCAGTGGATTGATCTGAGCCCATCACTCACATTTATCACTTTCCAGCCCACCACACAGACAGATTAATTGCTGTAGAGTCACATAAATTACCTGCCACTGTAAAAAGCAGCAGGATCTGTCCCCCAAATCTGTAGGCAGTAGGACTGCTCAAAAAGCAGTAGCCTACTGCCTAAATCAGTAGGGTTGGCAAGTATGCCGTCGTACTGTGTTTTTGGCGCAAAGAGAGCTGCGGCCTACGTTTATTGATTATTTTTTTTCACAGAGAATTTTAAATTGAGAGCTAGGGATTTCATTCCTCAGATATGTATCCCCACCGTGAAATAGATGCTAACTGGCTCCATTTTATGCCAGATACCTTGAATCCTTTCTGGATTTCCAACCAACATCACTTTGCATCCTGGGACCTGATAGATTGTCCTATTATGTATGGCATAGTAGTCACCAAGTCGCCCCCACAAAAATCCTCATTCTTACTGCTTGAACTTGCTTTGCATTTTGACTACTGGGACTTGGTGGCCCATAAGTTTAACTGTAAAATGCCTGGGCATGGCTGAAGATGTCATACATGACATTGCGCCTGCAGTTGCTGACCTTTAAAATATTGTTGGCTTGTATTAGCTCATTATACCAGGAAGTATCATCCCACAGCACATATACGCCAGCATGCCCTATTCCATTGGGAGATATTACTCCACTTTAGGTTGGAACCTTGCATTTTGGAACTTGTAATAACGGTCTTCCCCATTATAAACCCAGGACAAGAAGTCCCGGAATGCAGAGTTAAAACCAGAACATGGCTATTGTTGGCATGTATGACAGTGCCATTCCTCTAACCCAGGCTCTCAGGCTGGCTGGCATGTCTCCTCTTTGCAGCATTTAACTATGCTCTGTTACCATTACAAATCTGCAAGGTGCATCCATCCTATAGTGCTATAGTTTGTCTGGTTTCCGCTCATAAATTCGATCAAAAGAATAAGAACCCTAATTTATTGACCCCATTCTGACAATTTTCCATAATATATAGGTGTATAAATTATCATTTGTCTTAGATATATTTTCAGTTTGCTTTCTTTTGTCCCTAGCGTATGACTTCCTTTTTTTACACCCTCATAAGCTGTCTCACTACTGGTTCTCCATGTTGTGCTGTTGTACAGGCACCCTACATTGGAATATTCAAAAGGAGGTCTGGGAGTCCCTCTACCGGCACAAACACAGCCCGTTGACCTGTTCTTGGGTGGATGGGCCCCAGGAGAGTTTCAACCGCGCTTTAGCTCACTGCACTTTTCACAGAGGAGAAATGTCCATATGCATATCAGTCTTTGTCCCACCCAAAGACAGTCCATCACCGAAATGCTAGGCAAATCTCCTCTGAACAAGAATACCAACAGCAACCCCAGACACGTGTTTCGGCCTAGTCAGGCCTCATCAGTGAGGTGGAGCTGTGCCTCTCTAAGAACTGTGAGCAAGGGGTCCACGTCTGGATTCCCCTGGTAACTTGGGGTGAGACCCAAAGTTTCTCAAAATATGCAACATGAGGTCTTGGGGTCCCTCTACCGGCACAAACACAGCCTTTTCTGGAATGCCTCTGCCATCTGTATTTGTACTGTATTGTATTGTATTTGGTTAATTATATAGCGCTCTTTCCACACTTGTGTGGCCTCAATGCGATTTTCTGGTAGGAATGCCTTCTGTGACCGTAGTCAATGTGTTGAAGAATTCTAAGGGGTTTAGTTTAGGAGATGCGTGTGTGCATTTTGCCGGTCTAGGAAATAGGTGGTTGGCTAGGCTCGACTAAGCAGCCAAGGTGATGCCAGGCACGTGGGTGGGCGCTGTTGGTGGTTTTTGCGATAGATTGCGATAGATTGCTATTGTATACAGAGTCGTTGAGGGGTTCTGGTAAAAAATAATACCATGTGACGTCTAGCGAGCTGTTAGATCCCTCACGGCAGTTGAAGTTCACTTAAATCTAGTAAAGACGCAATCTACAATTTATCAGGATAAAACGAGCAGCAAAGCTTTGTTGTGTCGTAATGACACTCACAATTTCATTCCCATTACATTTTACAGAGGAACGAACACTTAACCCAAAATCAATACAAGCAACAATTGGATTGGGGTAGGTTAAATAAATAAAGTGCACAGTGCATCATCAATATATAGAGCATTGGACAAGAAACACGAGCTCAGCTTCAACATTTAAATCAATCCTGAAAACTCAACAAGAAATTGGCTAAAGATAGTTGTTTGCCATCTATCAATCGCCTCCAAAGGCTTGTTGAAATTACAGCTGATGAATAGTGAATACATCTATCAAAATAAAATAATCTCCTCTGCAATAGATGAGGGCATGCCAAGATTAAATAGCACAGCATTTCCACCTTATCTGTTTTTACAAGAGGAAGATTTAGACACATAATCAATCAGGGACTTAGATCATGGGAAGGTATTTATGTACTCATTATAGAGCGTTAATTTGGTCAAACTGTCCCTGTTTTTTTACATATTCCCACTCTCGTGGCTTCCTCTTCATTCACTAAGAGTGAGATTCAAAATCAATTCCTGGCTCAATTAAAAAGCTTTCACAGGTCACCATAAATTCTTCCAAAGAAGTATCCAAGTCTAAACGAAAAATGTCACTCAGCTTGGAAAAGAGAGATTCCCTGTTTTTCCTTTTTAATCTTGATAAAAAGAGGCAATATATTCTATTTGTACGAAAACCACAAAGAGTTTAACCCCAGCTCTAGAAGAATAGCCCCAGTAGGCAGGGAGGGGGGAAGACCCAAGACTGTGCACCAGATTTTCCCCTCAAAAACATTAAGCTGCTCCCTAATCTTAGTTGGTAACAATTCCAAGCCATACATAATAGTTGACATCACCTTGGCTTTTTAAATGTCTACCAGGGGAGTTAAAGAATAATAACACAATTTGGCCTGAATTATCTTCATTTGAGTGATAAAAGACTCAATCCTGGATTCCAATGTCTCGTTGATGATGTCTAATTGATTCCTGAATGCAAAGATAAACCCCAACAAAAACCTATATATTCAACTTCCTCTATTCTGTTTCTATTTATAAACCACCTAAGTTTTTATACTTTTTATTATGAATCAAAATCCGACACTCACCTGGGTTAATGAAAGAAAACCAGGTCGTCAGCATGAGCTAACCACCCCTAGTCCCATTCCCCTCCTGAATCTAGTTTGATACATTCTCAGCGTCTTAGTTCTTTCCATCCAACTAACCAAATCTTTTAGCACAAAACCTGCTATCACCTTACTAGATGTATGTATCAAGGATATAGGCCTGTAGCTTTTGTAGAGATTGGTGGTATGATATCCTACTGCCAGGAGTCTGGAATTATCAAATCAGTCGCCACCTAACTCAAAAGAGTTAACAGGATGTTTGCCCACAAATTACCATTATCTCGGGAAGATAGCTCAGCGGCAATGTACTCGCCTTGGAAGGAAGATGACACAGAGCAACACAGGTTCGATCCCTGGGTCCGCACTTAGAAATCTCTGGGTATAAAGCGCGTTTTAGATAACCTATCATATCATATTATTTAAAACCATGTTGCAAATTCCATCTGGCCCGCACGCTCTGGAGTTATTCAGTCTTCCTATTGCAGATTTCGAACCATCTAAATCAAAATTCAACCTTCAAGGAGTATAGGACATCTCAACAGTAACAAGAGGCAAATCATTCTTGTAAAAGTGCAAAGTACAAGAGGATAGTAAAATGCAATTAGTTTGGCATGACCTTTGAGTTTTTTCGTGACCATTCAAAAAACCCCAGATACCTCTATTATCATTCTTGACTAAATGTTTAATCATTTTGTGATTAACCTATATATAGTTATGAATTTTATAATGCCAATGTTTGTATTTCTGTTAAATCCTCCTGCCCTATACACCTGTCTCCTCAATACCCATTGTAGAGACCCCCAATATTCTCGTCAACCCCAAGCACATTGCTCTCTTGCGATTTCTTATCAACATATCAAGTAAGTGAGTATGAGCGTTTATGTTTATGTTTCATGTTTATTAAGTTTATATAGCGCTTTAATCCAAAGCGCTATGAATGGGCGCTGTTTCTAGCTCTCAGATGAGAGTGAATGTACTAGTTAAATCTTTAGGGTAACAAAGAAACATTTAGTTGAACATTTGCCACGTTGCTCCAGGGCCAACTGACTTTTCCAACTCCTGTATACCTTAGAATTGAAACCTTTTAAATTAGTACCCAACTAATTGCCTTGGTTGTTGACCATAAGGCTTTTACCCATAGTGCCCCCCACTCCCAAAATCTGCTTTACATTGTAAAGCCAACCTTGCATGGTCACTTTTTTTGAAAAAATATAAACTCTATGGTTGAACAGGACAGTGGGCCAAACCAGGTTGCTTGACTAGGGAAATTCGCCAGGCAAATTCCCATGAGTTCTTTAGAGATCCAATTTATTTACGAATTTCGCCCACACAATCCCTTGCATCCCTCTTATTGGGATACATTTATTCGAGTAGTGAATGCAACTTAGATCTTCCAACACACTCCCTACTTCGGGACAAACACAATTACAATCACCCGAACATATAGGATTATATGTCGGGCTATGTATCTCCCAGTACAGTAAGATCTTGTCCATCTCTGATCTTACAGAATCCTCATTTACATAGATAGGATTACAATACAAATGAATCAGTAGCAAATTATTCACTTGGTCTCCATAGTAGATGGTCAGTTCAGCTGCCAGGAAGAAATCCGAATGACATTTCAGCAGTTCAAACCTATGCAATCAATAATCTTCCTGAAGGACGGCGTCTGATCTCTTTAAGCTTTGCTTATAATGGTTGT
Organism: Ambystoma mexicanum; assembly: GCF_040938575.1. Taxonomy (NCBI): domain Eukaryota; kingdom Metazoa; phylum Chordata; class Amphibia; order Caudata; family Ambystomatidae; genus Ambystoma; species Ambystoma mexicanum. The sequence goes on from NC_090922.1 coordinate 1,391,284,236, forward strand.
AAAGGCATCAATAATGGGCAATTCAAGTAGCCATATTGCCTGCACAATAACACGTCCAACTCATTAAAATGCTCCATCATCCTAGTATTCAGAAAACTACTAAAACATTGCATATTCCAACATAGAAGAGATAAAGTTTGCAAATTAAAGTCTTGGCCTGGCGCCTCTGTTACATGACAGGGCAGATGAAAGCCATGCCCAGTCACCTTCGAATATAGTGTTACGATATGCGGCGGAAACCTGCCTCTGGCCAGATGAATCAACTTTGCATTGTCTATTTAAACATTTTGGGTTAATATTATCTACTTCTACATAGCCCCGAAAAAGAATCGTTTGCAGAGCCTTCATCATCTTCCCAGAGTACATAAGTGGCATATTCTCTTTGTAAAAGATCCTCATGTGCCGCATTCACCAGCCACCAATCAAGTTGTAAGAAAAAGTGTGCTGTGCATTTGTTAAAATAATCTATATCATATAAAACAATGGGCCTCATTATAAGTTTGCTGGTCCAGTATCAAGGGTACCATTAAACTTGCCGGTACGGTTGTTACCGGACAGGCAAATTACGAGGTCTGCTCGCGGGTGCCTTTTCACCCGCCAGGTCTCACCTGGCGGGTGGACCGGCACTCGCGAGCCGAGCATGTCGGACGCACCGGCACCGTTCACGAATGGTGCCGGTGCATCCGACCTCCCCATTCCCATTGAGTCCAATGGGACTCAAATGGGAATGTTGAGTAATATTTTCCGGCGCCCGGGAATGAGCAATTACTGGGTCCGCCAGGGCTGTAATGTCCAGGTAATTGTCCATTCCCGGGCGCCGGAAAAAAAAGACTCCGGCGGAAGCCGTGCTGGTTTTACCGGCACGGTTACCACCGTAGTCATAATGAGGCCCAATGTGTTTCACATCAGCAGACGAGAGTACTGACAATGAGGGAACACCTCTGATTATCCTTCAGCTATTTAAGAGCACTTCCAAATCATCGCGAAAGATAACATCAAACTTAATATTAAGTTGGTGATCAACCAGATGAACCATGCACTCATTTGTTTTTTTTGGGTGAATTTGGGGATGTCCTCCTTCCTTCTCAGTAACTCCACCTCTGCAGCCGGAATCTCCTCTACCCTCTTTTTGGACCCGTCCCCTCTCCTAACTTGAACCTGCTTGAACCTGCTCATACTCTATCATTGGTGGACTGATGATGCATCCAACCCCTAAATCTCTGTGAAGGAATTAAGATCGTCTTGTCGTATCTTGTCATATTTCCACAGTATTCGTGGAAAATAATCTCCTTATGTCCTTACTCTTTCTCATTTCCTCCGTTTTCTTTGGCTCTGTCCTCTTCTTCGTACTATGATGGGGACTGGTAACAGCTTCTGCCACTTCATTAACTTCCTGATCCAAGGGAACATCATGTAGGGTTACCTGAGTGTCCAGAATAGTTATTACTACATGATGTAATGAATTGTTAGAGACAGAGTTACAGCACAATTTATTCTAGCCTGAGAGGCACAGAAAATATTCGTTAACATGTTTCTAGCACCTGAGCAGCCGTAAATTAGGCCATTTATTTTTCAAGATTAGCACTCTTGGTTTTTCAGCCTCCCTTTTTTTGTGTATGCATCAAGACCTTTTCCACAGGGCAGAGAAAAGCCAGGCCAGGAAGTTCTCATGAGCCAGTATCTATCTTACTCAACGCCCAATCAGATTCTTTCTCCAAAGGAGCTGGGTGACAAATTAAGTAAAATCGCTTTAATAACCATCAAAACAACTGAGTGAGACCTTTCTTCCAGACTAAAGTTGTCATAGAGTCTTACAAGGAATTGCAAAACAAGGTTTAGGGCAGAGAGAGCATGTCCTTCGAAGACGGATACATCCAGAATGTTTGAGTCTTCCCCACTTAAGGGGCCATGATAAATCTGCACCAGAAGTAGGTCTTTCAGACTTTCTACCACTCTGAACATCCCTGGGTGCCTCAGTGAGGTCCTGTGAGGCAAAGAGAGGCACTTAAGATGGTGGAGGGAATGCCTCATTTTAAAATGTCCTCCTCAAGACACAGGCATTTATTAGGAAGCTGTTAGCAAGCATACTTTTCTGGAACAGACATGTATGTGATTTCACCGGATCCACTTCACCTAAAAAAGGTGAAATCTTTGCAGTTCTTTTTCGCTGCATTTTGTTTTTATGTGGGGGAGACCCCCGCACCTCTTCCACTTCCCCTACCTTATCATATACCCTTACTCCACCCCATCTATGTTTGAAAATGTAACCACTTACCCAACCAAATTTGAAGAAAATTAATTTCGAAGATTTCTCATTCAGTGAAATGGTATTCTGTGAAATGTAGGTATACTTTCCACCACAGGCAACTACTGCAACACCTGACTATACAATTTAGGGTTTGTCTGCGGAAAGTAGAAGAACTTGCTTCTTCTAAGACAAGAGACACTTATTTATCAAAAGGAGAAGCCTCTTTACTTCTCAGATTGTAACTTTTTCCTTGCCCCTTCATGATGGTATACAGGGACACCAAAGCAAATGCTGCCATGCCCTTTCATTCTCTCTTTATTCCTGTGCGCTTGGATCCTTTAAACGCAAGCACAAAGAGTCACCTGCCAAATTTACAAGTGCACTGGAGCTGCTGCCATACCCTCCTTACTGTCGTTTTCCTTTCGGATAACTCTCTCCTACTCGTACATATCTCCAGATGGTATGAAAAAGGAGGACAAAGGAACGGGTAAGAGTACGTGTTCAAATCAATCCATGGCTGGGTGGTTTCCTTCCTTGATAATGCTGAAAACCCATGCACCCATGCAGCCAATGTGCTGGGAGGGAGACTGTTCTTGTGGCTGAGCTGTTGCTCCATGACAGCTTGTGGGACCGGACACTCCACAAGGCCTTGTGGGGCCTGGGACCTCAATACCTTCAGCTCTCCCTTCCTAAATATCTTCCGTCCCGAGCTCTTTGCTGATCTGCCTCCAACTCCCTAAGGGTTATTCACTTCTCCAAGCAGCGAGTTGGTGGTAGATCTCTTTCTTCTGCTGGGCCTCCCTCTGGAACAGCCTCCCTGTCTCTCTGAAACTTGAGGAGAACCAGCTCCGGTTCTGGAAGCACCTCAAGACCTTCCTCTATGCTTCTGCTTTCTCTCCTCCTCTCCCCTGCTGATCTCCTGGCTAAATCTGAAACTGCACTGGTTTACATGGCCACCCTCTGATCTCGGGCCCAGGTCCCCCCTGCAAGTTGCACACCTGCACTGCCACCCTAGAAACCCTGCACTCGTGGACTGTTTCTGTATCCCTACAGCCCCTACCAGCACGCGACACCGGATGTCTGCACTTACCCTTGCACTTGCCACCTCCTGGCTGCAGTTTTTATTTATTGTCTTTATTTATTTTACGGTTGTCCTTTGTACTGCGCTGCCCCCTCCCCTTTCCCTCTGCACTTTCCCCTTTTCCCCTCCCCTGCACTTGCACAATCTCAATGTCACCTAGCCTTTTAGGATCGCTGTCTGTCTTCTCTCGGTTTTCCATCCCTTGCCTCGTCACGCCTTGAAACACTTGTGTATAGGCGCGTTATAAATGCCATATCATATCAAACTGCCCAACGCTTTTAAATATCAGCTCTTCCTTTTCCTCACCACGCTGGACAGCCGGACACAAAGAGAGAAACAGCCTCTGTGTCCACTCTTTCTTTTACTTTGCAACTTCACATTGTCAGGGTAGCAAGGGGCGTGGTTAAGGTTAGCTGTAGGTTACGGTTGGAGTTGAGAAAGGTGTGGAGGACCAGATGTCCACGTCATCAATAGACCCCACCCCCTCAGTTCCAAAATATTGGAAGAACAAGACAATGCCGTGCATAACACCTGCTATAATACTAATACCGCAGCGAGTGTTCGAGAGGCATTTCCCACAGAGACAACAGTGTACCCTCAATGGATATAAGGGACAGAGGCCTGCAAGAACCATTGCATGAAGAACTTTAAGCAGTGTCAGGCAGAAGACCAAGTGATGTCCTAAAGAGACAACATGATGACGCACAGATGGTGAGACAGGATGATATACTGAAACAATGTATGAATACTGTAGAAGGAAGATGTAACTAAAGAAACAGTTGCAAAAACAGTAACAGGGACCAGAGCACGAGGGATGACCCTTCACATTTAGTTTATATCATTTTCATTATATTGATAATTCTTTCACAATAATTTTACAAATATTCTGTATTTTACATAAAAATCAATCAATTTCTTTAAAAAAAATTCACAATAATACATTACATCATTAATAAACAAAATCATCAATTACTAGTTTGCTCACACATCCCTATTCACTACCATTCATTAATTCACTCTCATTCTTTCCACATGTATGAATAAAAACAGGATTAACGCCTGATCTGGATGACAGACGGATAATCTACATAACAGCAAAATAAGCAGAGCAAATGAAAGGAAGATAGTAAGTAGAGATGGGTTCTTTCATATTTTTGCAGATATGCTTACTAGGATCTAAAAGTATAGACAAAAGATGGGCTTGCCCTAATGATATGTAATATGTTTTCTAGGGCAACAAAGTGTCGTTTTCTGACAACGATAATTGGGAACAGAAGGAATATTGGATAATTTATGTGAAAAGCCTCAGAAATAAAGCAAGTGAGTACAACTATTGATTGTGTACTACAACTATAAAGGAGTCACTTTGCCTTAGGGCCTCGGTGATGAGAGATGGTAGGCTAATTGGCTGAGAAGGCAGTTGTCTGAGGTTGCCCTCCCGCACCTGGTTCCGTAGCTTACCAGCTGCTAACGAGCCGATGTTCAAGGTGGGTGCAAGCATGCCATACCTAACGTAAGGGCTTATGGGATGGTGGACCATACGATGTTCCATCCACCAATCCGCTGCTCTTTGCACTTATGTTGTCTGTATTTTACATAGTTAGAGGCAATTCAATGCATGTCTACTTGATGAAGGGCAGCCACTGATGTTACTAACCCATATATGAATGTATATGTAGATGTATCCCTGAAGCAATCCCTCCATCTGATACGTTTTCATTATTTGCCATGTAGGATGATTTCATAGCTGACTTACATTGGGGTATAAGACCTTTTGTGGCACTAAAATGTGGTGACGGTGTCTGAGCTGCAATTGTCTGTCTGCCAGATTATTTTTAAGTTGATCCATTAGGCGACTCCAATAGATCCTTGATTTCTTTTTAGCTTTACTTCATAGGTTTAAAGTAGACACAAATATCCTTCTGTGTTGCAATTCACTGGAGTTACACGGTAATAAGCGTAAACCGTCATTACTTAAATTGACAAAAAATTAGATACTCCAGGACTCTGCGCCATTAGGTGTTAATTGTATCATTAATACTTGGTATTACCATTATAACCCAAAAGCCGGTGTGCATGAATGCGTCCTTTTATTGATTCATGCACACCGGCTTTTGGGTTTTTTGAATACCAAATATTAAAGTTACAATTAACACCTAATGGCGCACAGTCCTGGAGTATCTCAATTTTTGTCAATTTGAATAAAATAGTACTTTGCCATCCTGTTATTTGGGCTCAAAGTTCTTTTATGGTATTTCCATCCAGCTCATGAAATTCTTCGGGTAGCAGTGTGGATGGTTCAAGATCCAAACTACTTCAGCTCCAGAGTTTCAGATCATCTACGTCTTCCACCATCAACAGGAAGACCACAGAGTTCCTGTGGAGAGCGGACAAAACAGCACATGCAAAAATCAAGATGGTGGCAGGTTCCCCTTTGAAGAAATCCTGCCCGATCCCCACAGGTACTCTGCGGATGGAAGGCAAAGTGGTTGGTTGAGGGAAGAGTCGATACCGAAGGCCTCAAGCTGAATAACAAATGTAAGCAGACCAACAAAAGGGGCAAACAAAAGGGGAGGAACTATGTAATATGTGTAAAATATATAAGGAAGGATACGTACAAGGATTTATATAGGGAAAGGAAACCTCAATACCATTTTCTCAAAGAGATAAGAAGGGAACTCATCAAACTCCGGAACAGAGTAATTTAGATAGAGAGATACCTTAGGTAAGGCCGATAGGAAGGATGCATTTCACACTCCAAAATCGAGTAATAAGGAGATGAGATACGTGTATCAGGAGAATAGGACAAGAATATTGTAGAAAAGGTGTGCACACGTATTTTGGGAGGTTGAAAATATATCAGTGTAAACAATAATATTGACGTGTTTTGTATTAAAGTGGTGATAAAGTAGGTTAGTAGGTTGAAAAACATAAAACAATAGTAGTAATCTGGTTGTTTACTAGACTTTCACAATAATTGGCGTCAGTCATAGAAGATAAATTGTTGAAAGAATAAAAGTATTTGAGAAATGAGCTGCGAATGAGGGTGCTTGCTCGCATTGGTTATTATAGTGTATAAAGCATTGAGGACAGAAAAAAAGAAGAAACGTTAAAATAATAGTAATACATTAAAGTAATAAAATGCCTGATAAGTATTGACAGTCAAAAGTGACGTCATTATGGCAGACACTCCCCTTATACACTTGTGCAAAACATTACCTAGACATGCACATAAAATCAAGAAGTATAGTGCAGAATGGGTGAAAGGCACAGATGACAAATTGTATATGCAGTTGCCTCGGGGAGAGTTGTTGTCAAGAACAGTATTACAGCAGAAGTACTTGCAAGCTGCGTACACAAGGAAGAATTTAGACAAAAGATTAGCCATTTTAGAATTATGGAAGATGTATCAGAATGAGAAAAGGAACCCACCAGAGGAGGAGTGGATGCTTAATCATCATGAAGGGGAGGGCATAGAGACCTCGGCTTCCCTTACTCCTTCTGAAGACAAAAGCGCAACTGAAGAAGAGCAGGGTTGCATCCCCTAAAGGAATTAATACAGCGGCAGGATATAGTAATCCAATATATATGCACCCCTGCCTGTAGTAGTGAAGACAGTACGAAAGAGAGCAAGATCAAAGGCACGTCCTCCGATCGGGCTCCTCAAGGTCCTACCAGCATGGGACCAGTGTCCTGTCACACCCCACGTCCCACCATCGCCTCTTTGGATTTACCATTCTTCTCTGAGGATTTTGAGACCAACAACCAGATCCAGAGGCTCTTCTCTAGCCTCAAATGTATGGATATCCGAAGCTGCATCTGGTAAGGTTCCCGGGATCCTATCCTTCCTCACCATCCCCTAGGGCAGGGGTGCACAACTGTCTTTGCTGGAGGGCCTTATGTAATTTGCAAGCCTTCTTGGTTGGCCTGACTGTCTAAGGGGGTCCTGCAAACATTTTGCGCCATAAAAAATGTCAAGATGAAACGAGACAAAAGGCACATTCTGGAATGTTCTTAGTACATTTTCTTTATATAAATATGTATATAGTGTTTGATTTCTTAATTTCTGAGAAAAGCCTGTAATAGTTCATAGGAACATAATGAAAGCATTAAAGTGGAAAGTTCTTGAGGCCTATGGTTAACAACACAGGGATGCTAACAAAATAAGACTTAAGGTGTACTGTTTCCATAACTGTAATTGTGTTTTACTTTGGGAAGCCTTTTTAAAGAAAACAAATAACATTGCAGTTTCACTTATCCAATAGCATATTCCAATTCAACATATATACAATACCAAAAACGAAATATCATCTGGAGAAAAAAAAATGTGATCCACGTAGCGTTTGAGATGCTGTTCCTTTAAAATGCAAGTATAGTGTGGCAATAAGCCACGAGACGGCGCGCCAATACTGCCCCGGGTAATGCCCCCGGGGCTCATAGTTCCATAGTACCGTGGGCGGTATTGATCCGCCATCGAGGGGCTTATTGCCATTAGTACCCCGGCCCGTTAGACCGGTTACTAATGGATTTTTTTTCTGTTCCGAAATGCAAAAAAAAAGTCAAATAAAATGGCCTCCGGGAAAGGGAAAACGTAGTCCATTTTCCCTTTCCATGGTGGCCATCGGGAGTGGACGCGCTGGGAACAGAAGAATTTGAGATAACAGCTGTGTTTAGCCATTCACCTATGGTCAATCGCATAAAGAAAGAAGTGAAAAGACTATGGCCTAGTCTTAATGTGGGTGAGAATATTTTGGAAAGCCTAAGATTTGCAATTAAGAGAAGACGCAATATAGGTGACATTTTGGTCCACACCTATAAACAGAAAACATAGGCTATACACGCACAAACAACTCTGTGGAACTAACCAAAAGCAAAAGGACAAACACCATGTGGTTCATGTGCAGCATGCCCCTTTACTAAACGGACCACCACTATTGACATTGGGTGGAACCTACCCTGGGAACAGAGGACGTTAACCAATTGCAACACTGCTAACGTCGTCTATTTATTGAAATGCCCCTGCAATAAAATGTACGTAGGGATGACCTCTAGACCCATAAAAGTACATATTGGAGAACACAGGTCCAATATTAGAACAAGAAGAACCACAGCCCCTATAGTTGAACACTATCTAGCAATGAAACATACCGAAAATGACATCAGTTGGACAATTCTGGAGAAAGTAATTCAGCCAAAAAGAGGTGGAAATGTAGGAGCTATGCTCCTAAAAAGAGAACAAGCCTGGATATTCAGATTAAAAAGCCACCTGACTAGCTTGAATGAAGCCATCTGTTGGCAAGCACTTGCAGTCTTATAAGAACCTCATCCGGCCTTGGAGGGCATCAAAATCTGCATGAGATTTGAGCTATGCGCCAGGGATAATCATAGAGCAACAATGTGATAACCTCAGGGCCATAAATCGAGCGCTCGGGGCATTGCCATATTAGGAATAGGCGCTACAATTGTAGATTAACATCAAATGGCTAACATACATTGTGTTGCACATTATATTTAATTAGGCACAAGATGGGTACAACAAAATCCCCACTAATGAGGGAGTAATTACAACATTAACATCAATAACAATACATATCCTAATATAGCCACTCATTCACAGACTATATAGATACAACATGTACTGCAAGATGTAATTATAATTTGAATAATTTTAAAAACAGCAGAATGACATTACGATCTCTGCCATAAAATATGCCATGAGGGAATACTGACAGATCATCCAGCAATGTAAAGGAACTGGACGGCACATGTCAGATAGACTAGATACAGAAACAAAGAAGGGACTACTAGTCCCCAATGAGCATAAAGCTTGTACTCTCCCAAGATGGCGGCCGCAAGTACTGCGGAAGCTGCATTGAGACGGGAGACAAGCAACCGAACTGCCTGAGAAGGTAAGCATAACAATCTACTATATTTTTTGTACTCTGCGGCAAGACGTGAGTTCGGCTAAGCCTTCGCTGAAAATATATACGCTAGCACAGTAACAGCATACAGTGCAATTGCAGTGCACCCGATAATGTTAAGGAAACATATTGAGCTTGCGTAGTGAGCATCGTGCTCTGTCACTCGTTGAAGTCAACAAGCTAGCTCGCAATATTACAACTGACACGCTCGAACGCCTTACTCTACACTGAGAGGCACATTGGACCCCACGAGTAATCAATGGGCGGAGTACAGTATTTACCATACGCCCTTCCAGCAAGGTATATAGCGACATTGCCGCGCACCCGACAATGTGAAGCAGATATGATGAGCCCGCGTTGTGATACAATATCAGATGCAAGGTTCCCTGGCAGCTGTTGAATGCAACAAGCAAGTCCGTAAGAGTTTAATTGACACATGCGGACGCTCGACCTGATACTGAACGGCACACTGTGGCTAAGGGGCGAAATACAGTATTGTTTACCATGGTACTCATTGACCATTTAACACACAAGAAAGGAATAGAATGAACCTTTTTGGAAAAACTAATGAGAATCATAAGTCTGAATAGCCGTAAATAATCACAGATAATTCAAAAAAATAACTTGCTTGACTATGTTATGTTATTTGTAGGCAAACTTTGAAAGCAATACAAAGTTGTAACATAACAGAGAAGTGGACAAGAAAATCTACCACACATATAAGATGAACTACCTCTGATCTATCAGGGGAAGTGTCACCTTAACCGCAATGCATTATGTAATATGTAGTTTGAGTTGTGCAGTACATATATAGATAACTCATGGATGGGTACTTGTATTGCAGGGCCTCATCCACCCTTCTGAAGACACCGAAATTAAGCCAATACCACACAGGCTACAAGGTCTGGGTAAGATTAAAAAGGGATATTAGAATATAATATCCAGTAGTCATGAAAAGAAAAGTTCAGCCCCCTGATGTGTATATACTTTGCCTTGCAGGTGACAGGACACAACAAGAAAATGTCCCGATCTTGTGGAGGATGCCCGCACCAGCTAAAGCAATTAGAAGACAGCTACTAAATGAACTGTTTTACATAATGGAATAAATGTCCAAATGCAATATTACAATAGGTCCTGAAGAAAGCGGCCAATAGTGAATCCCGCTGAAACTGGTCAACACTGGTTGGATTAAGCTGCCATTCCAACCCACTAGATACACAATGACAAATATGACATACAGAAGTTCTAACGATTTCAGTGGAACAGTTCCAAGAGACGGTGGTTGCACCATCGTATTTTATGGTAAGACACACGAAAGGCCAGCAACATCATTAAAGTTCATGGTTGACTGGCCCTAGTGTGCAGCCTTTTAACATAGGAAATTAGTGAGCCAGGCTAGGGAAAGTATCATTTATTCTTCCCCCTTTTTCCCTCCTTCCCAACTAGTCGATACACCAGCATCCGACTAGGGAGAGTACATCAGAAGGGATAGTTTGTCTTCTGGATAGGGACATTTAGCTAGCAATAAGGACTCAAGGATAAGGTTTAATAACTTTTTTAAGAAATAACATAATTAATTCTGCTAGCAATAGTGCACATCACACCCAGACCTAACAGTAAAGAACATGGAGACATTCTTGAGGTTATGTAACTATTGCAAGGCTTTGATTCTTGATTACACAGCATACACAAGGCCACTCTTGCAGGGCCTCAAGGAAGTACAAAAAGAAAACAGTAAAATAGAGTGAACCATAAACATGATTCAGAGTTTCAATGATCTGAAGGAAGTAATCTCGATAGTCCCCATCCTTGCCAACCCAGACTACACACAGGAGTTCTATATATTTTCACACTCAAACGGTACACTCATGACAGTGGTACTAACCTAAAAGAGCACAATGGGCCACAAGCCACTAGCCTATTACAGCGGCACGCTGGACTCAGTGATGCAGGGACAGTTTGTATGCGAACAAGCCCTCGCTGCAGCTGCCTTTGCAATTGAGAAGAGTTGAATCATTGTGATGGGGTGCTCAGTGACTTTGTATGTGGAGCACTCCGTATTTGCTATCATAGAACAATCTTGAGAACCACGATTCTCCAATGCATGCAGCAATGACCTCCTTCCCTGTGTGTGCTTGATAATGCGATTGTGTCAATGCAAGGCTAATGGCATGACCACTTTCCGGTGTTGTTCTGTCACCATAGAGAATCTGTTGGGGACATGGAGCACCTCCTTTTCACCCATAGCACCCTCTCCTCCTGTGGTGCAATTCCTTGCAGTTCCATATTCTGTGTTTCTGGCATGGTATTGTAACGCTCTCTCATTGCCATATTCCTTACTCCATGCGGGGTGTTTGGTCTCTCCTTCAGTTCTCACAGCTACCCAAAATATGCTGCACACTTTGCTTCATAGTCTTCTGCCTCTTTCCCCTTCAAATAGGATTCTCCCCTTTTGTGAGGGCCTGGCATTTCACTAGTGCTAGCTCCCTCGGGCATGCAATCGCGTCAATGAGTTTGCCTAACAGGAGTGCATGCTACACCGGGGTCCCATCTGTTCTCCTGAATCCCGTCCTTAGCCATTGTGCACAACCTGAATGTACGGTTGGTGTGACGTAAGCACTGTCACAATATATCGTCACACTTTTGTCTACACTGAGTTCTAGTGCCTAGATGAGAGCCACTAGCTCTGCTGGTTGTGCTGAATAATGGGATGGTAACCATGCACTCACAACCAACTGACTGTCCAGTCCTCCATCAGTCTCACTACAGCAGTTCCAGTCCTCCTGATCCCATCGGTCTGATCAATAATTGACGAACCATCAATGTACAGCACGTCTCCCCACTTAAGTGCATCCTCCACCACCTTGCGTGTCTCACTGAACAGCTCTATGTTCTTTGTGCAGTCATGAGCCCAGTCTCCTGGCTGGAGGGCATTTGCCAAAAAATGTTGCTGAATTTACTTTCTTCCAGCGCACTTCAGTCCCACATTTGATAGTATGACCTTGGATTCTGATGCTTTCTGTGTTGTCAGTGTGCTCTTTGGTGGGTGCAGATTGCAAACAGGGCGTGCTCCACGTAAAGAGTGGTGGTGCACCCCATTGTCACCGCTAATGCTCTTTCCACTGCTAATGCCGCAGTTGCCAAGGATTGTTCATATGGGTAGTGTCCTCTCATCACTGGGTCAAGTTGGCCACTATAGTAAGCAATTGGCTCATGGCCCATTCTTGTTTTCTGTATCAGTACCACTTTCATCACTACACCGTCAGTGTGGGAGTACAGGAGAATTCCTTTTTGTAGTTAGGGGTCCCAAACAATGGAGCGATACATATGGCCATCTTCAACTCCTTGAAGGCGTCAGACATTTCTGTAGTCCATTGTAATGTCTTTGTTCCCCTTTGGGCATCCTTCAGTGCAGTCAAGAGTGTTCTGGTGTATGTGCTGTAGTCAAAGACCCATGCTCTGCAGTATTTGCACAACCCAAGGAATTGTTGCATTTCCCTCACTGTTTTGGGCTGTGGTGTGGCAAATATTGTTCCTGCTCTCTTTGAGGCAATGTGCCTACCGTCTTTGGATATCCTCTGTCCAATGTATAGCACTTCCTTCTGACAGTATTGTAGTTTGACCTTGTTCACCTTGTACCCCTTTTCAGCTAGAACTGTCAACATGTGCACTGAGTCCTTCCTGCACTCGTCTTCTGGCTCACTGCAAATCAAAATGTTGTCAACATATTGTAGGACTGTGCTTCCTGTCTCTATGTTGCTTTGATCCATCTGATTCACTCTGTAAAGATAGAAGGTGACTCACAGTACCCCTGTGGCAAACAAGTATGTTTCCTCTTCTAGTTGCGGTACATACAGCTAGTGAGATCTTGTGAATCTAGGTATAAGGGTTCTGAAAAAATTGTGTTTTTTAGATCAATGACTGGAATGCCACACAAAATTGTCGCAAGATGCGCTGCTACTGGATACTCTGATTCTGCATAATTATTAAGGGGTCTTAAGTCCTGAATGAAATGCCACAACCCCGTGTTGGCCTTGTACATGGGGTACACGGCTGTGTTGCATGGAGATTCTGATGGTACCAGGATGCCTCTCTCAATAAGGGCGTTGATTTTTTCATAAATGCCCTCATCTGCTTCTTTGGTTAGGGGATATTGTTCTACTCTTGGCAATATTGCTCCTGGTTTCAATTTGATCTTCAATCCCCCTATGTTCTTGATGCACCCCACATCATAAGGACCTGTGGTCGATAAGCAGTCTGGTACCCTGGCCAGGTCCTCCTCCCCGAATGAGGGCAGCGCCTCCAGCGCCATCACCATTCTATGTGGCACCTCTCTGTAATGGATCTGTAACCAGAACGTTACACTCATTTCAAACATCAATTCCACTTCCAATCTCTCTTCCCCAAAGAGTTCCTCATCTGTCACTGTTGTCAGCCTGCACACATCTGCAACTGCAATGATTGCTCTCCATGCCATCCCAGTGTCATCAGTTGCATGCACTGCAATCCAATCCTCTCTTGCCAGCATTGCCTCAATCTCATTGGACCTGGTGCCTTCCTGCATGCCGCTCTTTTTCACCACTTAGCAAGCCCCGCCTACCTGGTGCCTTCCTGCTTGCCACTCTTTTTCACCACTTAGTAAGCCCCGCCCACCCGGTGCCTTCCTGCTTGCCGCTCTTTTTCCCTACTTAAGGAGCCCTCCAGCCTCTTTTCCTTTGCAGATGGGGAGCAGGTGCAAGTGGATCTAGGTCACCTGGCCTAAGCCCCGTCCACCTGGCTCCTTCCTGCCTGCCGCTCTTTTTCACCACTTAGCAAGCCCCACCCACCTGGTGCCTTCCTGCTTGCCGCTCTTTTTTCCTACTTAAGGAGAACTCCAGCCCAGCCTCTTTTCCTTTGCAGATGGGAAGCAGGTGTAAGTGGATCTAGGTCACCTGGCCTAAGCACCACCCACCTTCTTAGCCCTGCCTCTTCCTTCCTGCTCTTAACTATTAGATTAAGGGTGTCTCTCGCCCGGGCGTCCTAAGCGAAGAAGGACAGACAAAGAAAAGGGCAATTCCTGTTTGGACCAGGAGTACCCAGGCCCCACCCCCTGCTCAGACAGCAGGTAAGTATGCACCAACATGTGTTACTCGCTCTGTCCCCACAGGCCATCCCCACCCCCTCTGGTACCCCTGTGATGTTCCCTTCTGCCCCCACCATTCTCGCACACAGGTGTTGCCTGTTTTGATTGATTCTTCTACCCTGTTCCCCCTCACTCCCTCAAGCCTACTTTTGCAGGAGTCTGTCCTGATAAATTCTGGTTTCACCATCATCGTCTTGTGGCCAATGCTGGATTTTACTTTTATGGACTTCATTCATTCACGGTGCGTCACCCTTTCTCAACTCTCATGCTGGACCTCCTTTGCATCTTGTACTCACGGTGGCCCTGAATCATGTTGTTCCCATCTTCATCTTGTATCCTGGCTTGCAACATTATGTGTTACTACTGACTTCTGCAATTGTATTCACTCTCCCCTCTTGCTTCTCCACTCTTTTGACTGCTAAATCTCTGTTCTCTCCTCCTTTCCCTTCTCCCTTTTCCTATCTCCTCCCCTTACTTTCTTCTATGCACTTACTATATCAGAATTGTCCCTGGACCTAGTATGATAGCAACCTCGTCTGTCTCCTCCACCCTCCCCTTACTGGTTTTTTCCTTCCCACCCCCCCTCCAGCACTATCTGAAATGTCGTCAGGCCTAGTATGATAGTCGCTTGTTTTGTTCCTCCCCTACCTTTCTGTACCCCTCTCCCACACTTTTTGTTTTTCTCCGGCTCTACCAGAAATGTCGTCAGGCCTAGTACGGTAGTTGCCTGTCTGTTTCCATTTCCTTCCCACTCTCCCTCTCCCTTCCTTATCTATGTCTTAGCTGTTGCACAATTTGAAATGTCGTCAGGCCGAGTACGATAGTTCATTTGACATCCTTACTGTTCATGGCCTGTAAGAATGTCATTGTATTTTCCCTTGTTCCCTCCCTTGAAGCGCTTTGAACCACATTGTGTATAGGCGCTATATAAATAAACTATCAGATCATATCATATCATACTGTTCCCTTTGGCTCATCCAATGGTATCTTTGGCCTGAACAGGTACTCGTTTGGAACTCGCCACACCTTCTCTGCAATGCCTGGCATCCATTCAATGGCAATGTCTGCCCCATATTGAAATATCTCGGGTCCACTGGCACCCTCCCCTGTACTGTGCACCCAAAATATGCCTGAACAATTTGCCTTACATTCATCATGCGTATGCCTGGTGTTGAGCATATTATGCCCTTGTCTGTGAATGAAATTGTCATGTTTAGACTGCTCATGGTGTCATGTCACAATATGTTAACAGGTGTCTGTCTAAAGTATAGTAAAGGTAGTGATAAGTTGTGATCTGCTATAGATAGTGAGATGTTATCAGTAAAAGGAACCACGTCCCGAGCCCCAGAGATTCCTTGAGTGTTCATGGCATCGCCTGACAATGCAAATGTCCCTTCCTGGATGCTTGACCTAGTCGCCCCAGTGTCAACAAAAAAGGAAAAAGTTTTGTGACCCATTGCCACCCCTATGCGAGGTTCCTCCACAGGATTGGGTGTGACTGACGTTATAGGACACGTCAAGTTCGTCTGTGGGCTGTCCTATTTGGGTACAGTGATAACCTGTTCCATGTGAAGGGGTTGTTACCCACCATGGTAACCCCTCCCAGTCCCCTAACTGGTACTGTTGTCATTGTGTCCATGGGCTCTGCTGTGCCATTGTACTGTAGTTGTGCTAGCTGTCGTGTGTTCTCTCTGATCTGTGGTGCTTGCAAATATTGTGGTAGTGTTGCCGCCATTTGTGGTACTTGTGTCTGTCCCTGTGATGGTGCTGGTGCTTGCTTTTGTGCTTGTGGCATCTGTTGGTAGGTGCCTTGTATCTGCCCTTGTTGATGTTGACCCTAAGCATAATCATTCTCGTGTCCCCCTTGGTAGTTCTGCTGTCCCTGATCACTCTTGCTGTGCCCCTCTAAATTGGCACGCTCTTGAAATGTGTCCTAACTGCCTGCAGGTCCAGCACTGAGGAGAACCCTCCCTTGTCCTGGGAAACCCCCCTGAAAGTCCCCTGGTCCTTGCTGTATCTGTTGGCCATATCCCCAAAAACCCCTTGGTTGTGATGTGTTTATGGTCCGAAGTCACTCCCCCTTTGAAATCCTCCCCTCCCTCGGAACCCCGGTTGGAACCCGCACCGCCTCATGTACCCTCCTCCCATGGGCTGTGCGTATTGTTGTGGTTGCTGATACTGCTTCTGTGGTGCTGGTGGTTGCGGGGTGGGGATAATTATCACTGCCCCTTGCATTGCATACTTTGATAGCTTATTTTGCACTAGTTCAGGCTCATCCATCTTTATTATTATTTTTTTGTTTAACCTTCTCTTGCAACAATCTGCAATGGTGCACTATTGTGAGCTGTATTTCTGGCCATCCCTTCGCCTCCATCCCCACTAATCTGTTCAAACTCTTCTGTACTGGCTCTGGCAGGCTCTGCACTAGAATGTGATAGAATATAGCTATAATTTTGTGCCAATACTCTCGAGTTTCAAGGCGCCAAAGCTCTTGAATCTCCTGAATGTATTGAACAGGGTCTTCATTCTCATGCATTTCGCGTGACGTAATTGCCCCAATGTCTGACGTGTCTGGGTATTGTGTTCGTAGTGCCTGCCAAACTGATCATGTTCCGTGTTTTGTATCATCACCCCTGGGAACCCTGCCCTCTTCCATATGTCATCAGCTGCATCATCCAGTATTGAAACCAACATTCCTTTTACGTCACCCACTGCCAGCCTGTGACCTACTGTCAGCTTTCCATCTCATAAATCCATTTCTCTCTTGCAGTTCAACTCAAGATGGAGAATTAAATTAGGCGCTGATTTTGGCAAACAAAGCACTTTTTTCAAAAACCCAATTTCTTAAGCCACAAATGCTGAGCTCCTTGTATATCCTGAGAGTACAGACCTACATATTGAATCCTGTCTGGCCTAACATTTATAGGCTTGTCGAGTCGGGACCATTGGCCTGTGTCGGTGAGTGAAGTAGGTTTCGATGAATAGCCTGTTCCCTTGGTTCATCCAGCACCTCTAAATAGTCAAATGTGGGTGGTACTTCTATTATTCCATAGTTATTTTGAGGTACATATTTCTTAGAGCAGTTATTTTTATATGAGCAAGTCATAGTTTTTGCTTTGCTGATGTTAAGTTTTGTGCCTTGCTGTTAAGAAAGATCTGAGAAGCACTCCATCATTTTATTCAGCCAGCTTATGATTTGGGACAGCAACACTGCATCATCCGCAGAGAGAGGGATAGGGATTTTGTCAGGGCTCATTGTGGGTTCCCTTGCATATTGGTTAATTGAAGTGCTATTTCATTAACATATATGCAGGATAAGGTTGAGGCTACGATAAAGCCTTGTCTTACTCTGTTCTGCACCGCAAAGCAGATGATTTTTTCAAACCCTATTCCCATCTGACCGAAGTTGTGCTATCGGTATACAACCACAAATGTGCCTTTAGAATTTCATGCAGTATGTTTTGTCGTGCTAAACATTTTTTTTAGCTCACATATTTGGACGCCATCAAATGCCATCTTTATGGTCCAGGATATATACACATTTGTTTTTTTAATGTGATATTCATTTGCATCAGTAAAAATAATCTAAAGCTCTGGTCAACTGTGTTTATTCCTTTTTGGAAACCTACTTGTAAACGTGTCATGCTGTTATTTATCATAAGTCATTCCTCTAATCGCAATCAAAATAGTTTCCCAAAGTTTTTCTAATGTTGTCTAATAGGGAAATGGGTGGATATCCTTCAGGTTTTTCTCTTCTTTTATTATAAATCGGGTCTAATATTGCCTTTATCCAGCATCTTCGTAGTATTTTTTTCAGGTGCACAGATTATATTGAAAACAGCCATCAGAAAATGCCCCCAAATGTATGTATTGTTCTTAGGATGCCATCTGGGCATTGTGCTTTCTCTGACCTCTGCGATTTAAAGGCTTTATCAACTTTGCCTTGACTAAATATGAGGAGTGTCTTCATATGTTGTTTGCAGAAAGCACAGTCTTTGGTCTTTGTACGACCCAGAATAATAATTATAACATTCTCTTCCTGGGATGCATAATTCAAATGAGGTTTCATACTTGTGAAACTGTAGGCCCTTTAAGCCAGGTAACGATTTATCAGATAGATGGGGATGCAGAATTTACTCTGACACCAATAATAAGACAGACTCAGGAAGTTGGCAAAACGTAACTGTTTTATTTGCAATGATCAAAAACAGGCAGTACAACAGACATCAATGGACATTCGCTCAAGTCTCTCAATGTGTTGCATGAAGAAACACACGTTTATAGAAAAAATTGTCATCATTGACATCATACTACGTGGAAAAGTATGAAAACCTACTTGGGGTTGTGGTTGGTCTTTGGGGAACATCTACGTATACTTTCTATGGGGATAGGATTGTGATTGGATCTCTCTAGTCAGGTGGACAACTATGTCCTCGCCTAGTGCAAGTCATCTTCGCTGTATCAAATACACAATGTTACATTGGCTTTGAAATGATGGGGCTCCTTGCTATGTGGCCCTGTACAATTGGTTGGCATGCTTGTGCCCTTCTGGAATATTCCACTCGGTAGCAGCATGTAAACTGTACCCCAGGTGCTTGTGGGTGGACTTGACCATGCCTCCCCACCCAATTAGCCCATCATCCATCATCACTCCTGCTGTCTGCCATTCAAATTGTCTTTGAACTCGGCCTTGTAAAGTATCACTGTGCCTGAGAATAGAAGCGTGCCCAAAGTATATTTCTATCTAGACCATGTGACAGGAGACCGTTTTTGAGCTCTTTCTTTCGTATTTAACACTATTAAATGAATACAACCTGGCACTCATAGGGGGTCATTCCAAGTTTTACGGTATCCCAGTGAAATACCCGCTGTTTAATGCCAGTGGGGCCCCGAGTTAACTCCAGATCTTGGCTGGAGGTAAGCCATGTGACCCCCCACTGACAAACTTGTAGTTTGCTGGTCTGGAAAAATGCTGGTAAATGTTACTACCGCCTCTTCCTTTACAGACGGCAAACTTATAATGAGGCTCATGGTGTTTTTCCATTGCAACTCAATAGGAGCTCGTCTTTGCTTGTCACGTTCATTGTATCTTCTCAAATACATTACCAGTTTCTTGGCTGCCCCAACCCTTGACACTGAGCCAGACAAGCCTTCTCGATTCTTCCTTCGTTGTCAGCTTTTTACGTCGACTGTGCCACACTTTCAGCCCCTTAACTCATGGGGTCCTAGTTTGCTAAAATGTGACGTGGAACATCCAGATTCTATACTTATATATATTTATTGGCGGCACTGCCTGCAGTCAATTCAATACGTGTAGCCAGCCTTCATGATTACTTAGTCTGCTTGCGTTTCAGCATCTGTACATTTATAAAACGGCTTGCATTTTCTTCAGTGCTTTTCGTACGTGCAATCTTCATTCCGTACATGAAATGTCACTCAATTCTTTATTTCGTCATCAGAATCTATAAGGTCTATGTACTTTCTTTGTCGGCATCTCTTCTCGGTGCGACCTCTTTGCTTCATGTGACGTCACCAGGCTCTGGCCTTCACTGCTTCATACTTCTTCAAGGACTGCCCTGAAGAGGCTGTAATTTCTTTGTGGGTACATTATGTAGGGCTTTCTTAATGGATACCTTGTTTCGAGGATTCTTCGTGGAATAGATACCAATACTGGCGTTGTGCATGTCGCAATTTCTGGCTTCCAACGAATAGGCAGACAAGGGGCAGGACTTACGGCAGAGGCATTTGGCTCCTCATCTACACTTGTCTGTCCCTGTTTGTATAATTCTCC
The DNA here is from genome assembly GCF_040938575.1 of Ambystoma mexicanum. NCBI lineage: Eukaryota > Metazoa > Chordata > Amphibia > Caudata > Ambystomatidae > Ambystoma > Ambystoma mexicanum. Next base: position 1,391,304,399 of record NC_090922.1, read on the forward strand.
AACAGGCTTTTGTATTGCCATCCCTCGGCTGCTTCTAGCTCTTGTTCTTTTTTTACTTTTATCAAATCCTTTTAATATTGACATGCCTCCTTTAATTCAGCTGTTTCTGCTGAGTTTCATTTATTTTTATCGGTTAATTATCTTTGTCTTGGCTTCCCTGTCAAACCAATTCTCTTTGGCCACAACTCTTGTTTTTTTTCTTTGACATGATCGTATAAAGTAAGCTTCTGTGATTTAACAACTTAGTCGAAGAGCTTACAACTATCAGCCTAGTTTTAGTGTTGGATATTACAATGTGTGGCTTTAGATAATAATAAAGGTTCATCTTAGAGGTATGGGATTGCTCCTATGTGTTTAATATAAGCCCACCTAATTCCCTTTTTTACACTGAAGCAGGATAATTCCGCAACCCCACTATCTTTTGCAGATTGTTCTATGTGGAAATCTCCTAGGTCTAGTGTTAGGAGTAGGAGATTGTGATCACGGGATTGTGATCACTTTCATGTCTAGGGATCACTTAAACATTGTTTGCCCGCATCCGTTCCTCTAGATTCAGTAATATGTAATCAATCGATGAGGCAAATTTGTCCCATATGTATTTTGCAGGTTTATCCCCGGTAAACAATCAGCCATTGCAGGCTTGAAGGCCTAGTCTAATTAGGGTCTTTTCCGAAGGTAAAGTCAGTGCATGTTCTTTCTTTGGTTTTATTGACTCTAATGTTGGCATGTCCCAGCTTTGTTCCTCTACTTCCATTATCTCAGAGAGTTTATCTAAGGGCTTGAATTTCAGATTATAATCATCTGCAAATATGGCGATGTAATATTGAATTCCCTTTCCCAGTGTTCACAGTGTGTTTCTATAATGTGTATTGTAGATGCCTCCATATTCACATCAGGGCAATTAAAAAGATTGACCAACATCATTTTGAAAGAGGGACATATAGGTATGTTTAGTGCTTGTACATCAGGTGAGTCACATTCAAAAATTGTGCACGTCATAAAACCCTACGTTTAGCCGTGTCGCCAGGCCCTGTGAGAAACCTGAGGGTATTCTCACTCTTAAACCCTCTGGATCCTCTTCTCAGGTGGCCAGGGAAATGCCATCACTATTGGATCCCGACCCGTGGGGTTGGAGAAGCGAGGAAGGATCACCTGGGTGGAGTGGGGTACACACAGGCAAGACATGGTATCCCCTTTCCCTATTGATGACCAACCTAACCCTTCCCCGACCTTTATGGGATATTGTAAGCCAGCTCCCCTCTTTTCCCCTCATGTGAAGTTGACAGTACTGAAACGAGGAAGAGGTAACTAAGAGTGATGAACACTATTCCATTTCACCACTTTAGTACTGAGACGAGGAAGAGGCAACTATGTGTGATGAACACTATGCAATTTCACCACTTTAGTACTGGGACGAGGAAGATCCCTGCAAAGTGTTATGGAGGTCAGGCAGGTGCCCTTAAACATAGTCAGGCAAGCTTAATAGAGAAAGCACACCTGCAACCTGTTAAAGGGTTGCATGTGTATAAAATGAGAGGCAGAAAACACCATAGGGAGTAACAGGGAGGCCTGTGTGGGGGAACACCAGCAGGGGACCTTGTTTGAGAGGAGACGAGCCGCTAGAGGAAACAGCTGTGAGTCTGTCTGCCGTTTGCACAAGGTCAAGATGCTGGGGACTGCAGAGAGAGGTGGTCTCACGAAGCATGGTGTGGGAGCTTGGGCTCCAGGGAGCAGTCTAAAGGCGGAGAAGGGAGCTGTGTGGAGAGGCAGTCCCTTTCTCTTTCGACGAGAGTGCTTGTTATCCTGTATCGGTGAGCAGACACATGAGTGTCTGAGAGGCAGAAGTTGGACCATGTTAGGGAGAATTCTCATTTATGGCTAATTTCCCTCACCTAGTGAGTCCCTCAGCAGCTTTGCTGGATTTCAGGGGTTTATTTTTTCCCACCTGGTAAGAGTGTGAGCCTTTTTTCCCACTCTTACATGTGTTTTGCCATGTGTATTTCTACTGTTTGTGTGATCTTGGGCTCTGAAGCTACACCACTCCATGAGCCCCACTTTTTGTGAGTTACACAGCACCTTCAGTGCAGTGACGCAGAGTTGTCTTTGAGACTTCCCACTGACTCCATTTTTCTGGGGCTGACTACTGTCCCCCAGAAATAGGTAAAGTTGCCATTTACTTTATGTAGTCATTTAAACTACAGACCCAGTACAGCCCATCTGACATGGAGTATTGGAAAGGGTTAGTTCCTATGCCTTTTTGACTTTGCCTCTCTGACCTTTATTTTGCTCTCTTAACACTAAGACTTGGCTGGTGGCAGTGGTATCTACCCTAACTTTTCTACCGTAATTATTACACGGCCACAGTAGGGGCCGCGTAGTTATGGTTAAGTTGCTGTTTCCATAGGAAGAGCACTTTTTGGGTGGCTTATAACTTTGCTCCCCCTGGACGAATCCTCACCAAACTTTGCAAAAAATGTATATGGCCCACTCTGAACTTATTTGCAAGGTTTGGTGAGGTTTGGTCCAGGGGGGGAAACGTTAAAGAGGGGGTCCCAAAACGTCTTTTTTTGCCAAAGAGTGAATGGGGGAAAAATCTTTGCACACGCCTACAGCTCAAACCGCTGGTTGGATTTTCAGGAAATTTGCGGCAGGAGGAGGACCTTTGTCCAGAAAGCGTGCTTTTGTAAATTTGGTGCCAATCCGTCCAGTAGTTTTCTTTAAAACAACCAAAAAGTATGTCAAAAAGAATTTGTGATATCTATGTCCGCTCCGCGGTCACACTTCCCTGTTCGCTCCGCGGACAAGATACCGATTGGCTAAGGGGCTCGCATCATGACCGCAGACACGCGACGTGACCTCCGATTGGCTGGAGTGATGTGCGTCAGATTGTTTGGATGCGCCCGACATCTTGCATCCGCTGACAGCGAGGCGCCGACCAGAGGCGAAATGCTGTTTTGGGGAGTGTTTTGGTGTGTCACAGTGCTTGGGCAGGTTCAGAGAGTAAGAGATTGGTGAAATACTGTATTTGTTTAGGCGGCAGGTGCTAATGATGTGTTCGCCATGCCCGTGCTGTCCGGGATGTTTGTAATTACTGAAAATGAGGGGTCTCATAAGGATAGTACTTCTGTCCGTGCTGTGCGCAGGCAAGTTGAAACTGTTCTAAGCACACGTGTGGTGTTAGCAAATGTTAAAATGTACTACATGCCGCAGTTAAAATGTTTGCTTCTATGGGTGTGGTACTGACTTATAAGCCGCCATGGGTGTGATATGCTGCGGTGGTTGTGGCCAGGGCCTAGAGTCTTGGGTGCATGGTCGTAGGCCGTAGGCCATACTCCCAAGACTCGAGGCCCTGGCCACAACCACCGCAGCATATCACCGCAATAGATACACCCGTAGTATCGAATATCGATCAGGTGGTTGTGGGGAGGGCCTAGAGACCGAAGGCCATGCACCCAAGAACAAAGTTATAAGCACTGAAGTTATAAGCCAACATGGGTTTTATATAGTATACGCCCATAGATTCCAATATCTACGTCCATACACCCAAGACTCTAGGCCCTGGCCACAACCACTGCAGCATATCACAGCTATAGATACACTCGTAGTATCGAACATCGATCAGGTGGTTGTGGGGAGGGCTTAGAGTCCTGGGTGCAAATTGAGTATATGGTGCAGTTAAAATGTTTCATTCTATGGGTGTGCTAATAACTTATAAGCCACCATGGGTGTGATATGCTGCGGTGGTTGTGGCCAGGGCCTAGAGTCTTGGGTGCATGGCTGCAGGCCGCAGGCCATAGGCCATACACCCAAGACTTTAAGCCCTGGCCACAACCACTGCAGCATATCACACCCATAGATACATCCATAGAATTGAATATCTATCAGGAGTTTGTGGCCTGGGCCTAAAGTCTTGGGTGCATGGTCGAAGGCAATGCACCCAAGACCGAAGTTATAAGCACTGACGTTATAAGCCACCATGTGTTTCATATACTGCGGTGGTTGTGTCCAGGACCTACAGTCTTGGGTGCATGGTCGAAGGCCATGCACACAAGACCAAAATTCTAGGTACTAAAGTTATAAACCACAATGGTTGTGATATGTTGCGGTGGTTTTGACCAGGACCTACAGTCTTTGATGCATAGCCAAAGGCCATGGACGCAAGACCTAAGTTATAAGCCCTGAAGTTATAAGCTAACATGGATTTCATATACTGCACTGTTTGTGTCCAGGATCTAGAGTCTTCGGTGCATGGCCGCAAGAACAAAGTTTTAAGTACTGAAGTTATAAGGCACAATGGATGTGATATGCTGCAGCTGTTGTAGCCAGGACCTAGAGTCTTGGGTGCATGGCCTAAGGCCATGCACCCAAGACTGAAGTTATAAGCACTGAAGTTATAAGTCAGCATGGGTATGATGTGGTGCAGTGATTGTGTTCACGACCTAGAGTCTTAGGTGCATGGCCTCAGGCCATGCACCTAAAACCAAAGTTATAAGCAGTGAAGTTATAAGCCACCATGGTTTTGATATGCTGCGGTGGTTGTGGTTAGGAACTAGAGTCTTGGTTACATGGCCGCAGGGTGTAGGCCATAGGTTATACATCCAAGACTCTAGGCCCTGCCCACAGCCACTGCACCATGTTACAACCATACATCACACGTCTAGATTCGAATATGTATGAAATGTGTGAAATTATACTTACTGTTTCATTTGTTGAGATTCCATATATTTCTTACATGACTTTAGTACTTGGAGGAAATATTCTTTTTCAATTTCTGTGATAAAAGAAAGGAGCATGTTAGTGTTTGTATTTTATAAAGACTTATTACATTGTATAATAGACATTTTTGCTTTTTTAACCCTCGTATTTAGTTTACAAACCAGTGTACTGTTCATTTTGCTCAGTTTCTGTGTTTGTTTTTCAAATCATTGGGTCTTGGGGAAAAAAATCCTTGATGGATTAAAAAAAACTTTCTTTGCTATGCTACAAATGATTTCTTTGTTTCCTTTGAGTGTTCACTTGTTGTTTCTGATTAATGTTCTATATGTTGGCTTCTTGCAGATTTCTTAAACAGTTACAAACAGTGGTATTCATTTATCTGTGTGGTTGTTATACAATCCTGGGCAGTTAGATACCTGTTGGCGTATTCTATTTGTTTATAGTCTTTTAATTACTTTTTTGTTAATGTTAACGTACACATTACTTATTAAATTTTGGCTTTAAGAAGATTAAATGAGCATTTGTAAGATTTGCTGGTAATCTCTGCTACTATCATTACATTCGACCCATCCACATTTCTTTTTAATATATGCAGCGTAGTGACCTGCATTGGTTGCGGCTCCTGCGTGGTAGATTATACCTATTGTTGTGAAGGTTTTCTTACCAAGTGACACTTGACTGTGTGTGAATACAGTCAGCTTGCAGTTGTTTTTAATACCATCTGCATTGTAACCTAGAAGCATTAGTATTATGTAGTTACTATGTGTTTGTATCAGTAAGGTGGAGCGATTATCTGAATTGCAGATAGTACATAATCTGCCATGGTTTGCATTTTGTAGAAGTTGCTGAAATGGAATGGATTAACAATTAGGTATGGATACATACACAAATCGCTCATTAGGGATTTTTTCCTCTGTCACATTGTTACAGAGAGTGCATGTATGTTTCCACATGTATGAAATCTGGGAGATTTCATTTATAGGTATGTTTTTGTTTTCGAGTACTTGTAGTAAGTACATTAGAAATTCTTGTGGATCTTCTTGTGAGTTTATAGTGAACCTCACCATTCCAGCACAGTAGTCCAATTCTTGTCTTATTCCGTGAACACTATACGTGTTGTCAGGATTGTTTGTTGCGTTTCTATGAAGGACTAACATTTGCAAACACAATTGGTCTGTACTGTGTAAGTAAATGTCGCTAACAATTGGTAGCAATTGAAACAGAATATTCATTGTAGGCAGCTCAACCTGTGGGGGCAGTTACAACAGCTGACAGTTTGTTGTTTGTCAATTGTTGAAGGAACTTGCTGATGATTTTGAAAAATGTTTTGCCTGAACCAGCTTCACCACTGACGTACAGCAGTATATGTTTGTAATTTTGGCAGGTGCATTCTTTATTTTCATGCTGTACACCATGTGCAATTTCTTTTGTTACTTCTTCAAAAACGGTGTGCTGGTCTTTGTTAAGTTTTGATTGTGGTACAGTTAAGTCGTCTGTATCTTCTTCATAGTGACACATGGTGTTTTCCACTTCTGTCATAGCTAATTCTGCCTCATTTGCTATTAGTGGCTGTCCTAGTGGTTCTTGACTTCCTGTTACAGAAGGCTGACTACTTTCGGAAGTGTCCTTATCTAGTTGGGCCTGGAGTTCTTCTTCGTGTTGCTGTTCATTGTGCAACATTGTTTTGTACTGCGTAAAGTTCACATCGCTGATACCGCTTTCCTTTGCTTTAAAAGCGTCTTCATAGCAGTCATAGTTATCTAGTATCTCTTCCTCTTTTCTCCATGGTTTAGAAAGTTGTAGCAGGGACATGTAATATAGTTCTTTCTGTTGAGGAGTTTTTAATGACAATTTAACATGATTAATTAAGCTTCGTTTGGTAAGTTTCACTAAGCTGCCTTCACAATCTGTCACTCTATATCTACCTTTGCTTTCATCGGGTTTTATATTATTTTTGTATGCAAAGTTTTGGGCTATGTGGTATAGACACATGGTTTCCAAAGTGGTACTCCTGTTCGGGTGTTATGTGTCTAGTAAATTGTTCTTTAAAATGTCTTGTCTGTTGGGATTATTTTTGGCTATTGTTTCTATGTCCTCATATGATTTGAGAACTCTTTTTGTAGATTTAGCAGGACCAAGACTTAGCCATACTATATTTTGAGATTTTCAATACAAAGCAGTGCCGGTTAAACAATCTGCAGCTTCATAGGCACCACATTCTCTATGAGAGAGCATATTTATGCCTAGGCTGTGCAATTTCTGAGATAGTGTTTTGTCTGATGATAGGTTATTCCAGAGGTCTTGCAGCTCTGTTTTTTCTGCTTTTGTTAAGTAGGCTGGAACATATTGTGCAACTGCAGTGGAATTGTCTGCAATGTACTGCACATCTATGTTTGCATTCCATAAGAGGGAAATGATTGCATTGTAATCATTGATATATTTTGATTCTTCTGTTCTTTTTATGTAATAAGTGTTCTTAGGCGATTTACCTTTAACACTATGTCGAACTGAAGACATGAAGTTGTTCACTTCACCAGTTTCTGTAACTTGTCTAGGGAAACCAAAGTGACATTTGGTGTAGTATTTCCCTTGTAGTCCTGTGTATTTGCGCACTGGACAGGTATCCATATTTTGCAGCACTTTCATTTTGATTTTGTCTTTACCTTTCACATACTGATTGAGGAACTGGCGTAAAGATTTGAAAGATTTGTTAGGAATGTTACACATTAACGTGCACGGCCATTTGTATACTGGACGGTCTGGTTCAGTCGAATGGAGAGGTAATTATGAGTTTTCTGGGGGTACTTTTGTAAGCAGTGTTTCTTGTTCCATGATGGTATTATTTTTTTTTTAAATCCTCGTCCACTGCTATGGATGGCAATTGTGTTTGTGTGATATTGCTTGTATGCTTCTTCATTAAAATATGGTTCTGTGGTCGTTGTGTGACTCCATTCACCTCCACAAATATTTAAGAAGTTATTTTTGTTGACATTCCGTTTATTGAGAAGTTTATTTTGTAGTTCAGTACTTAGTTTTGTTAGTGGTTCCATCCTGTTTAAAACTAAAATAAATAACTTCCTTTTGAGGATTGTACTGTCTACGAGAGCTTCTAGGATTAATTTTCTACGGTATGTTTTAAGGGTTGTGGATGATTTCACTCCTCTTCTTATTAGATTCTGAAGGACTCTGTGGCGGAACATTTTTGCTAAATTACTTTTTTACTATGGTTTCTTGCTAGTATATCAGGATTTATAGGAGCAGTGTTAGCAGTAGTGGTAGCCGAATTCTTGTTAAGCATTTTTTGTTTCGTGCCACATTTTGATAGAGGAGGCAAAGTTTCTGTAGTTGAAGCTTCATTTGTTTCGCTAAATGACTGCATTAGCTGTTTTGTTTCAACTTTTTGTACAAACTCTGGCCGAGATGGATGCTTACTTTGGACACTTTTATTCTCATTTGCTCTATTTCTGCATTCCTTTCTACAGACTTGCTTTTTGATAGGCATTCTTTGGGGTCTATTGAAAAAAAAGAAGGCATGGGTTGGTCTGTTTCACAATGTATGTGTGCTGTGTGCATGTGTGTATGAGTTTGATGGGGAAGATGTATGTAGTGGTGTGTGAATGTGCATTGGGCAGTTACAATGATCTGGGAAGGCTATTCCTCTGTTTGTATGTTACTACACTGCGGTTCAGATGAGAGTACAAAGTGAGCTAATGGTGAGGAGAAGCATTAAAAGTAAACGTAATGGTATACATTTAAAACAGTTCTTTGTTTTGTAGTACTAACATTATAAGGGTTGAGTATGTTATATGTGTTCAAAAAAAAACAGGGATTTGTGTGCCATTCTGCCTGCTAATCTCTGTTTAACAAATGGGGATTTGTGGGCAAAATGGTTAAAAAATCAATGTTTTCTTTGGTGCGCAAATTTCATAAATAACCCACAAAGTCTCTTTGAGGAACAGTAAGAATATAAAGGTAGTTTTGTACTTACTTTTTTTGTGCAATGACCAGGTTTCTTCAGATATGTTGTTTGTAGTGTGGATGCTGTTGATTTTCAGGAGAGTGGTCTTCACTGCAATTGTAAACGGAAGAAGTTAGTAATTTTGTGTGTTTATAGCACTGATGTTAATGTACACGTTCATTTTTCAGCTTTCGTGGAAGTATTCTCGTTTGATATCTCAACACAGTGTGTGCGTTCATTTCATTTGATTATGTGCAGCCTTTATATGTTATTTGCAATATGTTAGTTGAACCTGCTTCGCAAATGAGTACAATTTTAAGTTCATTAAATTCCCTTGTTTTTTGCAGCTGTGTTGTAGATAGCAGAGAGGTTTGGAAGTGATAGGTTATCATATTAGATGGGAAAAATTTGAATACTTTCATATTATAAGTAGGAATGCGAATATTCGGGAGCACCTCAGAGGGAGATGTCACCACAGCAATTGGGAACGTTTATTTTTCTCGTAAAATCGCATTGGAAGTAGCATTAATTTAGGCGGAAGACAGTAGAAAATTGAGAAATGTTTTAATGAAAAATCGAGTTTTGCGCGTAAATCGGGAGGGTTGGCACGTATGTATAGGTTATGCGGGAGATAGTAAGAAGTAGTGGAAATTTTCAATGAAAAATCGGAAGTCTCGCTCTTAAAGTGGGAGCGTTGGTATGTATGTATTGGCTATGCAGATTTAGTGGCATTAATTTGTTTAAATGGAATCATAAGAGTTGCACATGTACTCTGAATAAAATATGCATACCTGTACTTTGTAATCATGCATGTGGGTATGCATGGAGCTGTAAGTAGAAATCCTCGAGACTTGCACAGTAGTTTTTGTAGCAGGTACTTTGCAATGATATGAGACTTGTATTCAGAGTGATCAACAGTACATTTGAAGTGCGGAACTCTGATGACGAAGTTAGATGTAGAGGTCTTGGATGTGATTGGTGGATGGTTGTGTGACTGCTTAGCTGTCTCCAATGAGGGAATGGATTCGCGAGTGATGTGAAATGGTAGAAGGGCTGGTTAAGAGTTATGTGCCACACGGACACTGCGCTTTCCACGGGTAGGGCGTGCCACATACAGGGTTTTCCAGCAAATCCAGCATGGAAAGGGACTGTAGGGATCAGCCAATCAGATGTTGACATTGTTGATTTGTGTAGAAAGAGAGTGTGTGTAGTGAAGATGGCAGAGGTGGAGACAGTCAGGGTGCTGGTGCTCAGAGATATTCTTGTCCATGGTTTACAGCACTATTCTGAATGTAGGCATGTGGCAAACAATTTTGATATAAGAGGAGTGGAGGTGGTGTGGAGCGCTGCGACGGATTGCAATGTAGAGGCAATTCTCCAGGCTTGCAGAGATATGCGTAGGATGAACAGTCCCCATGTGGTAGTTTTGCAATATGGTGCTTTCCATTTGGGCTATGTGAGTTCACCTACTTTGTTGGGAGACTTGGAACAGTTGGTTCAAGCAGTCATCAACATCTTTCAAACTGCAAAGAAATTTTTTCTGGCTTACTCCCTAGACCTAAATGGGACAAAAGTTCTGTTTTTTGTCCTGATCAAAGTATTGGTAGGTGTGCAATCAATCGCGGCATGCATGCTTTCATGTTAAGAGCTCGTATGTTTTTCTGCAGCCACAAGAACATCGATTCCAGTAATGTGGCTTATTTTGAAGCAGATGGTGTTTCTTTATCTTTTTTGGGAAATGCCATGTTCTTTTGGAATGTAAGGCTTGCTTTGGAGAAGATTATGTGATGATTGTAGGAGTAAACTAAGAAGAAAAAAAACAAAAAAATACAAGATAACAGGTATCTGTCAGGCATCTGTAAAAAAACCAAAAAACAGCTCTTTTTAGAGCCCACCTTAAAGGGGAAAAGGGGAACACTATTTAAATTTACAGTCGTCACGCTCAGATCCTCTACATGTCCGTGGACATGGCAATAGTCTGCAGGCAGCTCGTACTACATATGGGGATTCTGGGGTGGAGAGGCATGCAAATGAGAATGAGCAGAGCTATGGATTGGTCAGTAAAGTTCAGTGGGTGTGTTGTGAACAGAGAGACTTAGTGAGAACGTCTTTTTCCTGAGAGGAAAACAGACAGCTATGGCTGTGTGTGCTCGAAAACAGATTATCTGGATTTTGGGAGATTCATGGATACATTGGTTGAAGGTGCATGCAGAACGTTGTGGTATATCTGCAGATCTTGGATTCCCTCATGTGGAAGTGCATTGGCATGGAGTGCGTGGAATGAAGTGGCTGGACTTGGTACCTCTCTGTGCTACTTTACAGACAGAGCGTCATCCTGATATAATTATCATTCATCATAGAGAAAACAGTTTAGGGCATGTGTCTGGAATTTCTTTGCAATTTGCAATGAAGGAAGGACTTGAGAAGGTCATGGGCATGTTTCCAAATTGCCAAGTAATTTTTTCACGTATTGCACAAAGAGAAATGTGGCTGTGTTCTTCTTTATATGGTCCACAAATGGAGAAAGCAAGGTGCAGTGTCAATAAGGCTGTTTGTGCCTTTCTAAGAGATGTTGGCATATCCTCTTTACACAATGAAAATATCATGTTTTGCGGCATATTAATGTTTTGCAGAGATGGAGTCCATCTTACATATGCTGGCAATCAGATTTTTCTTCGAAATGTACAAAATGCATTGCAACCTTTTTTGCCATTATAGTTATCTATTTTGCATTACATGTTGAAGAATCCAAGTTTTTCAAACACACAAAACACCACCAAAAGGCTCTTTTCAGAGCCACCACTTACTCCTAGAGAAAAGTGCATTGGTTTTGCTACGGTTGCACCCTAAAATCTTGTCTGTCCTAGAACCGTCCGCGGACTTTTTGATAAATGCGCGGAGGCCTACACTGTTTACTTCATAGTTCCATTTTTAAACTGAGAAAGGCGGCTCTGAAAAGAGCCTTTTTTAAATTTTTGTTGTTTTATGTTTTTTGGGATTTTTTACAGACGACACACTAGGAGAGGAGGGGAAAGGAGGGTAAGGAAGGGACACCAACCAAGGGGATAAGAAAGGGCAGGTGGAGAGAGAAAGATGTAGGGTGGGCCTTATTTAGGTAGGTAGGTAGCAGCGCTTCTGGTGCTCCGTGACCGTACTCTCAAAAGCACTTCGAAGACTCTCCCCCCTGCAGAGTACTGCGTTGCAGTACATACACAATATTGTGACCCTTGAAAGGTAATGGTCAACAGCATCGTGAATGGCCTGTGAGGCAGCTGGAGGGATGCGCTCTCCCACAGGAGTGTCTCTTACGGTGAGCGGATCGGACATGGAAGATGCTGCGGAGGAACTCAACCTACTACGTTCTTTACATGGTACCACCTTGCGAATGTCCGCACCGTGGAACGAAGTTAGGTGTTGCTTCATGGTTGTCGTACCAAAGCTGTACGCACCAGGTCTCCCACGACTCAGCACCAAATTGCACTGTTTACAGGTAACCAGGTTCACACGTGCTTTTGGTACATTACCAAAAACGGTAAACTGCCACACCCACGACTCCCGGTGAGTGCTTGTAGTAGGGAGTTCCACCACCTCATTCTCTTCATCCTCTTCTTCCTCGCTCTCTACATCCTCATGCGTATTTCCCTCTGCAGGCCCTTGGGGAGGTGGTGGCGGTGGAGGGTTTGGGTGTGGTGCTGAGGCTGATGTAGCAACAGAAGCCATGGATGCCATTAGGGTTGGTGAGATAATCTCTGCTAGAGCACTAAAGGCAACAAAACTCAATCTACAATCGCCAGAAGTACAATGAATATGAGCTTGGGGGTGTGGGGCGCACCTCGTGACCATATCGATCACTCAAAAGCGTTGAAAACGTTCCAAACAATATGTGGAAAGCTATGGCCATTGTATGGGACATGTGAAATGGTGATTTTGTATTGTAAAATAATTTGGCTTGTCTGCTTAAGTTCTTTTGAAATGTTGCGGAAGCGGACACAGTGCGCAAATTAGGGCACACGCTCAGCGCGGGTGCGGTCACATGATGAAGTTGTGAACACATCCGCGAAGGAAATGGGTTCCCGCAGTACACCAAATGCACAGGAATGGTCGTGCGCATGCGCGCAGGTGTTCTACGGACAGTGTTCGGGTCCTGAAACTAATTAAAAGTATGACACAAGTGAGACGGACAGTTACGGACAGGCGCGATGTTCACAGGATTTACGGGTTTGGTGCACATGTGCATAGATGTTCTGCTGACTGTACGGCCAGGTATTGTGTCCTTAGGACACCTCCATTTTGTTTGACTACGGACATGCCGGACACCCGCCTGTTCTACGGACAGTTCCATCTTCGCTGTGGACGGTTCGGACAGGTATAGTGTCATTAAGACACTGCCTTTTTGTTCATTTACGGACATCCCGGTCACCTGGTGTGTTCTAAGAACAGTTTCATCTTGGTTGTGAACAGTACGGAGAGATATAATGTCCTTAGGACGCCCCCATTTTGTTGATTTGCGGACATCTTGGACAGCTGGTGTGTTCTAAGAACAGTTCCATCTTGGTTGCGAATGGTACGGGTAGGTGGACATACATCCTTAGGACATCCATATTTTATTAATTATGGACAGACCGAACAGGTGCTCTGTCCGCGGACATTTTAACTCTTTTTACAAAAAAAAATTAGACGCACACAATTCCATTAAAAGTAACATAACATTTTTTGTATTAAACACATATACAGCAATTAAGAGAGAGAGGGGGAAGCAGACACTGAAAAAAATATAGGGGAATTAGGGGTTTCCACAGGCTGGTTGTGAGGGGATGAAGGGATGGAAGTTTCGTCGAAACTTTTCTGTTGTTCTTCAGGGTTTGGGGATAGTTCACTGGGAAATGGAGAAGTGGGATAGGCACAGGTTGGACAGTGGTATCTAATTTTTCCTTTGACATGGTCCTCCACAAATTGCTTTAACCCATTAAAATTCTTTTAGCATGTCCACTTTGTTTTCTATGCATTTCAAAGTGTCTTGCACTGTGTCTTTTGGTGGACTTTCTTCAATTTTTACCTGTTCTGTTAAAAATAAATATATATATACATGTTAAGTACTCATAAAGTACTGACTATTAATTTGCTTATGCAGAGAAGTGTGTACCATTATTATCGCTATCTTCCGACATTTCGCCATGCGGAAAATTCTCCTCCAGCCAGTCCAAAGTACTGAACATTTCTGTGTGAAAACAGCAGAAATACATTATTTGTTCTGCACCTCATACAAAAAGTGTACAAACATACAAGAAAAATGAAGTTCACTTACTATTGTCTTGTAATTCGTATTTGTTGTGTTGTGTTCGTCTACTGTCGCTCCTAGCTCTACAGTTTCTGTGAAGTAATTACGTTGGAGGCATATCTTTTTTTGTTATGGTATAATCCATTTCATTACACATGGTATTTAAATGGCTGGGTTATGTGTGAGACGTGTAGGTTCAAATGGTTATTTATTACTACTTATAATGTGTTTATGTGCTGCTTTTTAAACTTGTGCAGTTTTTATATGGCATGATAGAACAATTTCAGATACCCCCTGACTGTTTGGGTAGTGATGCTCTCGGCCGCGCCCAGACACTCAGTCCGTGCCCTTCAAATATCATTAGCGAGGGGGTTCAGTATGTTCTATGTTACATGTACACAAAGTAAGGGAATCCTAGTAAATATCTCCCAAATTCACATAATGAAAGTGTATATTCAGTAAAAAAAACTTTGTTAAAGGGATGTTTTGCTTAAGTTGCCCTACTAAAAAACTATGAAATTCAGTAAAAAAACTTTGTCAAAGGGACGTTTTGGTTAAGTTGCGCTACTAAAAACCTGTAAAATTCAGCAAAAAAACATTGTTAAAAGGACATTATGGTTAAGTTGTGCTACTAAAAACCTATGAAATTCACTAAAAAAACTTTGTTAACGGAACGTTATGGTTCGAAGTAAAACCGAAACCCTTGAAATTCGCCAGTTATGGTAAGCTAAGCAACCATAACTTGCGCCACCACCATGCACTGTTAACACTAACACCCAGGACATCAAGGATGACATCACAAATATCATTGATGACATCACTGATTTCATCACATGTGCAGTTACTTTTCATACAAGGGGTTGTGAATGTAATGTTGGGAAAAAAGTATCAGGTATTGTTGAGAGATGTGTAATAAACTACATACTTCATTATGCAATGTAGTGTTCTAAAGAACATTCCATTGCAGTATTCTTTCTAGTACAGGAACATACTCATACAGAAATGTACGTATTGCCTGCAGCATACACCACAGAGGTGCTATATTTGTAATTTTCCAAAGTTATATAAAGAAACGTTGAATGCCTCTGTATCAGACTTTTCCATACTGTGAAACATGTACTAAGTAGCTAATAATCCATCACTTACTACATATTTCTACTGCTGCACACAAAACATGAATAGACTACAATGCATACAAATTTGGGCCTTATATATGGAGAGTAAAGTAAGGAAACAAGAGGCAGTATCATTAGCAACTGTGTATAATGTACATGAATGCATTGATGCCCAAAAATGATTGCTGTGTTTCAGGGCTGCTTCTTCCCCTATATATGTACATCATAAGATGCAGTTAAATTGTAAGGAAAGTAGTGTAAGAACATGTGAGAATAGCAATATCTACAAATGTAGTACCTTTTGAAAGTTAGGTTTCTGACTGTCAGTAAATAAAACCACCTGGCCTAGATATGGCAGTGAACAAAAAAGAAGGGGCTAGACATGATGTCATCAGTGATGTTATCAATGATATTTGTGATGTCATCTTTGATGTCCTGGGTGTTAGTGTTAGCAGTACACGGTGGTAGCGCGAGTTATGGTTGCTTAGCTTACCATAACTGGCGAATTTCAAGTGTTTTCCGGTTTTACTTCGAACCATAACGTTTCGTTAACAAAGTTTTTTTAGTGAATACTATATAAACGTGGTACTGTTTTAGGCAATTGTATTAGCCTCAAACTTACACCCGCTTGACCAAATACTTTTTATTTTGGCTCCGGTTGGGTTTTATTGCCATTTCTTTTTCTTAAAGTCCTTCTTGTGTTTTAGTTGCACGGCAAACCAGGTTTGCCTCCTGTCCAGAAGCCCACCTTTGGCGTCTGGGTGTCTAGGTGGGCTGAATGTGAGGGAGGGGTTTAGTCACCCCCTGCACAGGACCCGTGTCACACTTTGTGTCGATTGGCTGAGGTGTTTGTCCGGGCCAGACAACCCCCCTGCTGAATGATTGACAGCCAGGATGTGTGAATGGGGGATTTTGTCATAAAAGGCAGGACTCTTGGGCTGGAAGTCAAAGTCGCCACTGGAACTCCAAGGAACCGAAGAGAAGCGGAGAGGAAGACGGCTGATGCAACGCCCGAGTCCCGGTGAAGCCTCACTGCAGTCCTGAGCTATCTACCCTTCAACGACAAGAGAAGATCCAGTCCGCAGTCTTCTTCCCTTGAGCCTAGTGGGATCAACCAGCTCACCTTCCACAGCCAAGGGATCCTCTTCTTGGACAAAATCGCTGCACACAGCTGTAGTGGTCCGGATAGTCATCTGAAGAGCCTCTCCTGTTTTAAAGGAGCGCACCTTTTATTCACTGTTGCTTTGCTGCTGCTGGCTTCATCCCTGGGTAGCTCCAGACGTCCTCCTTCTTGTCCCCACAACTGAAGCTCCAGGAACCGTGAGTCTGCAGGAACTACCAGGAACAACTGCCATAGCACCAGCTTTTCTTCATACGAATAAGGTACTGTGTCCAGCTTCGAGGAATTGGGGTTAACCCTTTCTCCTCACCCAAGGCTTGCCCTTGTCTTCCTTCCCTCTTATAACTTTTGCTTCCCTTTTGACAATATCTAAGTACACCTGGCTATCTCGAATCGTGAACTGTTCTAACCTTGTGATCCTCGACTACAGTGCCCTGTCCCACTTGACACTGGTGCAGGCCTATTGACGTTTATCTACGTTTTAAAAGGGTCTCTTTATTCTATCTACCTTGACAAAAGTATTGCCTATGATTTTTATCGCCACTCTCTTGTGGTAATTCATGTGCTAAGTGTGTTTGACTACGGTAACATTTCTTCTCGCGGGTACGCCTTTCCTTCGTAAGACCGACTGTCATTACTGTCAAAAAGTGATTGCGTAATAACCCATGGTAACGTCTTTGTTTCACAACACTGGTCTGTCAAATCCAAAGGTACTTACCTTGAATTGTTCTGCACAAGGGGAATTGGTTGTGTGTAGTGTATTTGAATTGTGGTTTTAATTTAATAGAAGTGAAGTGTTTTGTGAACAGATGGTCTAATAATAAATGTACTTTTACTTTTTAACCAGAAACCTTGAGTCAGTGTTTGCTTGAGTCACAGTTATTGTAGTCCTTTGTGTAATCTCTACTACTGATCATTTGCTTTTGAGATAAGTCTGGCTGCTCAGCCACTGCTACCACTTTTTCTGTGTAGTACAGGCTTGTACCAAAGGTGAAATTCTACTACCACTTGTAGTCTTAATCTTGTGTAGTGGTCCTTAAGGGTACTGCACAGGATTGTGCCTAACAGACCCCTAACATCAGAAGCAGACGCTTGTGTGCTTAGCGTTGCTGTGAAAGTTATCGATGGGACTGGTGAGTTTCTGACAGATGAGAAGCCCGGTATAACTTGGTACACGAGTGCATTGGCAGGAACATTTCCATTGTTGAAGTTTGAGAAGGAACACCTTGTATCGGAGTAGGTGCGTGTCTCAGGGAGAACATTTTCGAAAGTCTCTGGTTGTTGGAATCTTTAAATTAAGAAAAACAAGTGCCTATTGAATACTGACCTGAACGGAACCCTAAACTTAAGCAAAACAAATACATATTGAATCCAAAACTGAACGGAAACTTAAACTTCAGCAAAACAAATGTACATAGAACACTGAACTTAATGGAACCTTAAAATTAAGCGAACAATGCATATTGAATACCGAATTGAATGGCAACTTAAAACTAAATGGCGTGAATGTGTGTTGAAGGCCATATTAAATAGTGAATGAACTTTCGGAACTTCATGGGCCAAGGCAATAAATAGAACAGCCAAGGTGTCCATGTGAAACGAATTATGGAAAAGGGGTGCGCGTTTGACAGGGAGTCATAAGAAGGTGGGGTGTTTACAAAATACCCTCAAAGTGAACTTTTATGAGTGAATTCAGTGTTTCAAGACCAAAGACTTCCAAGAGGTGTGTGACACATGGTGGCAGATCCACAATCTGCACATAAAAGCCAAGAGGCTGATACAAGATGAATTGGGTGAAGGTGACTTGGTGCACAGGAGCCAGTACCAAAGAACCTGTGTGGGCTGGAGAGCCCAGGGATCCTGGTTGCGTGACCTGTGATGGGTGGACCTTTCGGTCTGACAACTGCGCAGAGACCAGTGAGCCTGAATGCTGAAAACTAAGGACATTGTGGTGGTGAAGTTAAAGTCCTGGGGAAGGGAACCCTGAGACTTGAGGAACTACACATGTTGTCTTGAGAACAGAGCCTCAAGACCTTTTGTGTTTAAACTGTGTTGCATGCTTGGAAATTGGGGAAGGGAACTCTGATGATTGTTTGGTACTGTATCACTTTGAACTTGAGAAAGGTAATCTTGAGACATTTTGTGGAACTATCTTACACTTGGGGAAGGGGAGCTGACTGAGAGCTTTGATCTGGAAGAACCTCAGAACTTTGAGTTAACACTATGGGCCTGATTCATGGAAGTGTTTTATAATGGTGCAATCCCATAAGAAAATGTTCCACGAATCAGGCCTTTTTTCTTTTTGTATTGACATTCCTACACATTGTTTAGTTTTAGTTGTGAGGGCAAGTATATTTTTTGACACAGACAGACTTTAAGTTGGACTCTTTGACTCAGACTTTCCTTAGTTTTATTCAGGTAGTTCTGCCATTTGATTTAATAAAGTATTTTATTTTAAACTTTAAGTCTGTTGCCTGTGTCTTGCTTCATGATGCCTTCACAGCCCCCACTTGAGTGGCTCTTTCCTACCTTAAGGGCAGTAAAAAGCTGTTCAGTAGCCTACATTTTCTGGAGGCAAAATATGTCCATTTGCACTGTAAATTTGGCCCATTATGCATCATTCATGTTTTTCTTAAGGTTTTTCTTAAGGTTCCGCAATATTCCATGAAAGTGTTTATATTTATTTTGTATTTTATTTGTAATGTATATGGCACTTTACACCAAAACGCTGAACAAAAACATTTACAGCACAATCAACGTAAAATAACAGACTATACAGAATTGCATCTTGTGGCTTGAGTTCCAATGATAATGGGCAAGCAATGAAAAGGAGTGGAACCGTGACTGGGCACAAGGAGGTCGAGGAACTGCTAAGAGAAATTGAGCTTGAGAACGTAGAAAACGAGAGGGAACATAAAAGGACACAAGACATGAAAGGTAGAAAGGCGCAACTCCATGGAGGGCTTTAAATACAATACAAAGAAAATAAAATTTAAGGCGCGAGTGAAAAGATCTAAGAAAAGATAGTGACAGAGAAATGGAATCACAGGGAGAAGTTAAATTTAGCAGATGAACAGAAGCATTAACAACAGATTTTAGTGGGGGCAAGACGAGAAACTGGAAGACCAAAGAATAAAGTAGAGCATTAAAATAGACCTGAGAAAATTAAAGAAGCAATCAGAAGTTTAGTGTCGTTAATCGTAAGGAAAGGAAAAGCTTTCTGAATATTGAAGCGGTGAGATAGACAGGAATGAGATATAATCAAGATATGATTAGAGAAAATGAAGTCAGTATCAAGATAGAGACCAAGATTCTGTGCAAAATCAGCAATAGTAATAGAAGAAGGGGGAAAAGAAACAAAGGAAGGGGAAGATGGAGAGGGAAGAGTGTTAGCCGGGGAAAAGAGGACGTTTTGATTGCTGGAAGGTAAGAAGCAAGAATATCGTGAATAGAAGACATAAAGGAAGAAAAAGACAGAAAGAGTTGGGTATCATCTGCATAGAAATGATGAGGGATACCGAAGGATGAGATAATATTCGCTAAAGGGGCAGTATAGAGAGAGAAGAGGAAAGGTCCCAGAACGGAAACCGTGAAGAGGTAAGGTATTAGAAGAAGTCCCAGCCCACGTTACAGAATAAGTATGATTAGATATATAGGAGTGAACCCAAGATAAGACAGAACCAGAAAAGACAAAAGAAGAGAGAGAAGCTAAGAGCAAAGTGTGATCCATTGTGTCGAAAGCAGCCGACAATTCCAGTAGAATAAGAAGGGAAGAGTGTTAGGAATAGCAAGCAGAGAGAAGGGATTCACAGTACTGAGATATTCAGATCACAATCATTTCCTCTGTTCCATACTCTAGCTGCATTGGGCTGAATGGCTGTAATAGGGACAACATTTAATTCCCTGCGCCCTGCATTCCATACACAAACATCCTCCTCTGTTGTACACATTTCCATTTGACTTGTTCCCTGTAATTCTTGTATCTGTTTTTGTAGTGCCGCAATCTCACCGGTGTCACCACCTTTAGGGTATGAGCCTACAGCTGAGGATTGAATTGATTTTTTACCAAAGATTGATTTTAAATGTAAGTCTTAATTTCTTTTTGTGGGTGCTGCCTGCATTTGAATTCCTGTATTTGGTGGTGGTAGGTCCCTATAGTCAATTGAAATCAATCCTTCAGCTATGTGCTATTTTTCTTTCAGTGATCTTAATGTAAAGTCTTAGTTGCTCGCTTCATTGTATCTAGTGATATCAATAATGTCAGTTCCGAACATTGGTTTTGCGCAACCAATTAATTGTTTTGTTTAACAGGGAGTCTCTGCTTTCCCATGATCTTGGGGCTAATGCCTGTACATAAATAAATAATAGTATTTCCAGACAGTTTTCCTGTGTAATTATTAATGTACTGCTCTGTCCTTCAGCAGTCCTTTCCTTTACTGAGATTGCGTTCTTATTCCCTGTTGTGATTTTAGTGACTTTCTTTCTGCATATCAATCAATTATGAATACAATTCCCTTTGGCTCTCACTTACACAGCAATTAGTCTTAATTTCATTGTGGACCTGTTTCTGGATAACATAAGTTTGCTTGGCATGATTTTATTGTCTGTTTTTTCTTAGTTTATGTTATTAGTTTTTTTGATAGTCTGACCATGAGTTCTAACTTTTTGTATACTCTTTGAGCAGTTGGAGTTCAGTCATATCAATTTGATTCAATACACCATTTCAACTCTCAGCAGCAAGAATCACTACAAGCTGGATGCACCATTTTATCTTTCCGGCATCCCTTATTCCTTGCCACAATCTCCTTTTTTGGCACCTTGTACTTGGACATTGGGGGAATTATCCTTAAGCGTAAGCGATGGGAGGATGTCTTTGTAGAGTATTAACCATCCAACCCCTTCTTCAATTTGACATCACCCTGTGGTTGGCCACCGGTTTCGCCAATCGGATTATTCTCTTTGCTTATCATCATGACTTAGTCCCAGGTGTATGGATGTCTGCAGGGATCATATAGGATTTACCTCCAAAATGAGAATTATTCTTTGTCTCAAAAAGTGGAAGATTTTCTGCCACATCATCTAAATTGACGATCACCTTCTTTGCTATGTTCTCATTCTCTTTGTGAATAATGCTATCTGGAGCCACAGTTTTTGCCCCACAAAAGTTCAGTTTTAATTGTTTAAGCCTGCTTCGGGATTCTTTTTAATTTAATTCTGGTTGTATTTGGGGGTGGTGTGACCCCGGCTTCGTATTTACCTTTTCTGCTTTCAAGACCTTAGTGAATTATTTGATTCTGCCCCTAAATCATACAGCAGAGTTTCAATCTCAGAAAGAAAGCTGTTAGCTTCTATAATTGGTGCTACAACAAGCATTGTATGATTGACTGATGATCTTTACAATAGCTTGGGCTTGCTTTGTATTTAGCCTTATTAAAAATAGTGTGTCAGCTGTGCCAGATACCTTTCAATGGACACAAACTATTTGACATCCGACTGGCATGGCATATTTTTTCTAGTCTGTCTCCCCACTCCCACCCCCACAAGGCCACCTGCACTTTGTGAGAGTGGGTGGCTAGGCTACCATGACAAGAAGTCTGCCTAAAAATAAGATAGTGGGTGGGTAATCCTGCCCCTGAATTGCTACTGTATGATGAGTTCCAGCACAGGTTCATCACCATACTCCACACCAAAGCAGATGCAAAACCCACGGGGCAACATATGCAAGATCAGCCGGTGTTCTATTGGATAACCACGTGCTGGTCCCTGGTACTTCCCAACAGTGCTTCACTGACTGCCGGAGACTGCCCTTTCAGCCAGCCTGACGTTCGGGTGCATCACACAGTATTGATGATTTAAAGGGCTCTGATGGTGTTCTACAAAGCATTGGGTCCTATGGCTTGGTCGTCAATGGCAATAGCGTTCCTGCCCACTACACCAGACTACCCTCACATGCAGGTGCTTTGTGCTGCACCAATGATTTTAAGAGCTCTGATTATGTTTTGCAAAGTGCAGGGTCATCAGACTGGGTCCTCAATGGCAATATCGGTCCTGGCCACTGCCAGAGACTGCCCTTTCCATTGTCCATTTGTACCGGCGCTTCACACCGCGCTGATGCCTTTAATGCCTCTCATGGTGTTCTATGAAGCGCTAGGTCCTCAGTCTGGGTCCTCAACTGCAATATTGGTCCTGGCCAATGCCGGAGACTGTCCTTTCTGAAACCCCTAAGTCGAATTGCATATATAATTGTATCTCCTATATTAATAGAATTACAAAAATTGCCCCAGAAGTGTACTTACAGAATACAACTGAAGGGGAATACATGATTCCTTTCCGTTAGTATTGCACTCACACTTTCCCACGTGTATCTTCCAGAAATGTTCTTAATGTATCTTTTCAATAATATGACTAAAGTATCCTTCTATGAAAACACAACAAGAATGAGATTCTTGTTTTTATTATGTCTCTGTGCCTGTAAGAGACCCCTCAACAATGTGCTTGACTGAGGTGACTGCAGGAGCTATTGACGCAATGATACAGTTTGAAGTTGGCATAAGACTTTTTCTTTTCAGGTAGGAAAAAGCTTTCTTTCTTCTAAACCCCAAAAAATAGTTTATGTTCTTGATGTACCCCTTTGTTAAGGTAGGAGGAAATATGCACATGAGGATGTTTTCAGGTATAACTATTGATTATTCAATGAATAGTATGGGTTCTTGGCAGTGATCCCCTCAGCTCATACCCATCCAGCCACCTGACAACTATTGGAACCTGGAACCTCCACTTCACTCCAGGCCCACAAGAGGTTCCAGGTTCCATTGTGGTTCCAAGTAGCAACATGGGAAACTATATACAATTATAATGATATGTAACATGAACAGTGTGACCAACCTTTTTACAAGCTATATGACCCACATATATGTTGATGCTGAGCACTCCTAACACCTCCCTTCCTTCTGCTAAACAATAGACAAACCCCTTTTGCAAATAACTGCCATTCTCACCTTTCTCCACACTCCTCCAACTTTGACCAGCATGGACACCCCCAAATCCTTGACAACTTCCATGGGCTCTGAGAATTGGGAATTACTTTCCTCACCTTCACTGCCAACTTCACTTCACTCCAGGCCCACAAGAGGTTCCAGGTTCCATTGTGGTTCCAAGTAGCAACATGGGAAACTATATACAATGATAATGATATGTAACATGAACAGTGTGACCAACCTATTTACAAGCTATATGACCCACATATATGTTGATGCTGAGCACTCCTAACACCTCCCTTCCTTCTGCTAAACAACAGACAAACCCCTTTTGCAAATAACTGTCATTCTCACCTTTCTCCACACTCCTCCAACTTTGACCAGCATGGACACCCCCAAATCCTTGACAACTTCCATGGGCTCTGAGAATTGGGAATTACTTTCCTCACCTTGACTGCCAACTTCACTTTGATGGTATCACCTGGTTTAACATCATCACATTTGCATCAATTCTTCTCACCAAATCTCTTCTTCTTATATCCACTGGACAATAATCTCCCCCTCACATTTTCTACAACCACCTTCTCACCTCTTGACCTGCCCATCCACACCAGACACAAGTGTGTACTGGGTTTCCTGCCACGCAACAACTCAAATGATGCCACTCCAGTCACAACACGAGGAGCCAACCTATATTGAAAGGTTCTTCCCATGACAGTTCTTATCCAATCCCCACCTGTAGCAACTGCTATCTTAGTAATGCCCATCAATGTGCGGTTAAACCTGTCTACACATCCATTGCCCTGTGGATGATAAAGCACTGTTGTCAACTGTTCTATACCGTACCTCACCAAAAATGATCTGAATTCCTTTAACACTAGTTGTGGACCATTGGCCAACAAACATTCTAGAGGAAAACCCTCTCTCAGAGACAAAGGTTCCATAAACCTGATTATGCTGCTCGAGGTAACCTCTTTCAACACACAAAACTCTGGCCACATTGATAACAAATCCATCACTACCAGAAGATACGTGTCCCTGGACCCTCCAACATTGAACGGGCCCAACAAATCGAAAGCATTCTCATCCCATGTCATTTTGGGACTGTCTCTCACCTCCACACCCTGAGGCCTTTGTCACTATCCAAGCAATCAGAACATACCTTTACCATATCCTCCACTTTCTTATCAACTACTGCCCACCAAAAATCAGCTCTTAAGAAAGCTTTGTTTTCGTGCCACCCCTAAATGGCCTCTGTGACCCAATTCCATAACAGCACTCCTCATGTCCTCCAGAACCACCAATCTATGACCTCTGCACAAATATGAGTCTCTCACACACAATTTGTTTTACCTTCCTGTAATCTCTCACTATCTCATCACCACTGCCATTTGAGTTTGTCTGTACCAAGTTCAAAACTGCCTGATAAACACTGTCATTGTTGCACGCCACATCCCACTTTTTTTGCTTAATGCTCTCCTGCACCTGAAAAATCTCAGCCACTTCCTCCTCACACTCATCAGTACAATCACCTGCCAATTGGTGACACACTGGTGACCCGGACAGCGCATCAGCAACAACATCCTCCTCGGCACACCTTTCAATCCTCCTATTTTGAAGATGCTAACAAGTGGTTTGTGATCTGTTCATACCACAAACTCTCTGCCCCACACAAACATTTGACACTTGCATGCTAATGCTTCTCTCCCCACCACTGAGTATCTTTTTTCCACCTCCTTCAAAATCCTAGAGGCAAAGGCGATGGTCAATAAGTCTCCATTATCTTCCTGCATCAAAATAACTCCTAGGGCAGTATCACTTGCATCCACAAAACCAGATAAGCTGGAGCATCAACAGTACACTGCTTCACCTTCTCAAATTCTGTAGAACATTCTCCATCCCAGCAAAATGTCACACCCTTTTTCGTGAGCCTTCTCATGTTTCCTGTTTTATCAGCCAGATGTTTTATAAAATTACTATAAAACTCCACCAAACCCAAAAATGAGGCACCACAGTCTTATTTGTTGGCATCGACATCCCTCTGATCGCCTCCAGGAAGTGAAGAGGAAAGTCTTGAGGAGCACCCAGGCTTGGGTCTCACTCCTTGTCCAGAGATCTCATGGCCAAAATAGGTCACATTGCTTGCCCTGAAGGTACTTTTCTCTCTGGCCATTGTTAAACCTGCCTCTTTCAGAATCTCAAGCACCTTTCTCAGACGCTTATGTTCTTCCAAGTTCACACCATACACCAACACATCCTCCTGATAGAATTACTTTCTCACTCAGCAACCTATGCATAACATTTTTAAAAACGTTTACCGCAGACACTAGTCCAAACAGCAGCATTCTGCATCTGAATAGCCCAATAGGATTTATAAAGGATGTGAAGTCCATGGAATCCTCATGCAGTTCAATGCAGTGATAAGCGGCCCTCAGATCCAGAATCGAGAGTACCGGTGCACCAGCAATGCCCACCAAGAGATCGTCTATTCTTGGCAAAGGAAACCTTTCTGCCGCCACATTGTTGTTCAGGTTCCTTAAGTCAACACAGGCCCTTACTGATCCATTGGGTTCCCATACTAGAACTGTCGGGCTGACCTATTTGGAGGCTTCATATTTCTCCCTAATGCCTTCTTTGGCCATCCTCGTATTCTCTTCTTCAACTTCTTTGTGTAGAACTAGAGGTACTAATTGCAATTTTTTAAGACACTGGAATTGCTTTTCGCTTGAGTCTAATGCGATGCACAAAACCCTTCAGGCAGCCAAGTCTTTTCTCAAACACTTCCTGCTACCATTCGGAAATGTCTGTTATATCTTTATAGACCTCAGCCTTTTATTTTATTTTTTATTTTATTGTGCATTTGTTATTCGCTTATACAGTAAGTCAATTCTGTTTCAAAACGCCCCAGGGCAGCAGGAAGGGAACATGGGATTGAAAAAACAAGAAATTCAGTGGAAGAAAAAGACGAGCCTACTCTGCCTTGTGAGTATTCAGAACGTGCAAGTTAAGCGAGAAGAGAGGGACGAGGGGGGTGGGAGTAAGTGCTGGAATGTCCCTGCTCGTGGGTGAGCAGTGGATGAAGTGCGTAGTAAGGTAAGTGCTATGAGACCTGGGGCCGCATTGGGTAAAAAGTGCAAGCCTACAGGATTGTGGCCAGTGGGTGCCAAGGCAAGATCTGAGAGGCAGACAGAGGCTGGGGCGATTTGGTGTGGGAGGCCAGGTCCCAGAGGGATACATAAGGGCCCTGCCCACCAATCACAGCAACTTTGAGATTAGCGGATGAGGGATGAAGGGAAGGAAGAGGTGAAGAGGAAAGTCTTGAGGAGCTTTGAGAATTTGAGGAAGTTCTGCTCAAGACCGAGATGGAGGGGGAGGATGTTCCATAAGAGGGAGCCAGCTGAGGAAAGTGATCCGCCTCCAGCCCTCTGTTTAGCTAAACACTTTTCACACAGAGAGTTGTTGCCAGAGGACCCCAGATGTCTAGATGGAGAGTATTTAGTAAGAGAAAGTTGCAGGTAGCGTGGTTCCAGGCCCCAGGCAGCCTTGTGGATGATGCAGAGGGATTCGAATTCAATCTGTGCTGCACCCGGGAGGCAGTGAAGAGTTTTTTAGGGCAGGAGAAATGCAGTCCCTGGGCTTAGGCCAAGGATACGTCTCGCTGCCCTATTCTGGATTAGCTGGAGGGATCGTAAAGTGGAAGAAGGTAGATTCAGGAGAATGCTATTGCAGTAGTCAGCCTAGAGAGAACCAGGGCACGAGTAACATTGAGATTCTGGGGAAAGGTGAGAAAAGGGAGAATTACTTTGCGACGGAAGAGTTGAAAGTGGCACTTCTTGTCCTGAGTGTGGGCGAGGGAAGATAGAGAGGGAACAAAGATGACTCCATGGTTTCTGGCTTCAGAAGGAGCAGGGGGAGAGCCCATAGATGTTGGCCAGAGTCAGGGGAAAAAGAGGGAGCAGGGGTCCCAATGGTAATGATCTCAGTCTTACTGGCATTGAGGCAGAGATTGTTGGAAGTACGCTAGGACTGGATGTCAGATAGGCAGTCCAGGATGATGGAAGATGCAAGAGGCTCCCCAGTGATTTTGAAAAAGAGTTGTGTGTCAACTGCGTAGCACTGAAAGTTGGTGGAGAAGGAGGAAATTAGGGGTGCTAGCTGAGCAAGGTAAGTGTTGAAGAGCCAGGGGAACAGGTTGCAGCCCTGGGGGTCACCACAGGTGGAGAAGGAAGTCGTTTAGGAGAAGGTGCTCAAAATGACTTGGGATAAACGTTCAGTTAGGAAGGAGGTAAGCCAGTCCAGTTCCCGCTCTGTGGGGTGAAATAACCCTGAATGCCAGAATTACAGGTCAGAGTCAGTATGAGGGCTCCCCAAAATGAAAGGCCTGAACTGGAGCAATGTGCAAAGTAAGGCCCTGCAATTTCAAAGCAAAAAGCAGCAAAATTAGGCATCAAATCTTGGAGATGCCTAAAAATGTTCATTGCCTCATGGAAGGGAAAGTCACGAGAAACTATTTGCAAAAAGTCTGAGCAAACTGAGGACATATTGTCAGAAACAGCGGCATCCAGCATGTAAATAAAAATGACCATATTGTGTGCAAGCCTGAACAGCAAAATTCAGCTTTTTACTATGACAGAAATCATTGCATGCAAAATCAGTTTTCTACTTTATATCAAAGACATGCTCTTCAAACTGTGTGCAAAAGTGTAATAAAGGAACTGTAAGTTTTGTCCATCAAGGGCTCATCACAAGAGTAAACAATTATTTGCAGAATCTACAAGGAGATTTAGAATTTTGGCAAAGTGAGAGCCATTCACAGCAGAAATTGACAAAGGAAATTTCAAAATGGGCCTTCAAAATCAACACTTCAAGTTGCCCTTCTGTAATCACTACTTTGCAGGTAACCACTGTGCAAGGGTTTTACATGTGAAAGTGTGCAATTCTTAGAGTTGAGTTAAATGTAAATGCTTGCAGCCGAGGCAAGCCGGAATCCTGGTTTCATTTCTTTCCTGTGAATCCCCCAAGTATGAAACTAGATTCCAAGCTCTCTTGTCAGGGGACGAGTTGAGGAATTCTCCTGCTCCCCAAGTTTTATTACTTAAACCGCTTAGGCTGTCATAAAAACTGGCCATCAGCCCTTGAAACTCTATGCTAATCTAAACAAAAGCCTCCCGCTTTACGTCAGAGCCAAAGCCAGATCTCTTCCAAGGGTCGAGGTCAGAGTCTGCAGTAGTTTCACAACCATTGCACAGAATAGGAGATATGCTGTTTAGGGGATAACTTGGGAAATATTAATCGTACACTATTCATGTTCGGATTTCTGAAAAGCTGTTAGTGGGCTGCTTCTGATGAGCCAAAAAACGATTTTGGTGACACCAACATACTTCAAGTTACAAGGAAAAACTTGATTGGGATCTCTGAGTAAATGTGAGAACCATAACAATTTGAGGAAATATTTAAAATGCTATTCGTAGTCTGCCCACCGAATGCCATATTTTTCAGTAATATAGTTCTGGCGTAAACACGGAAATACTGTAGCTTCGAACCAAAACATCACACAGACATCAAACAAGGTTTATGCGATTCCCTGAAAATTGTAGTATTAAAAAATGCTGACATATGTTTCATAATATGATGAGAAAGGGCATTTATCATACAGTGAGATTTTCATGTGCAAAAACAAGACCCAGCCCCTTGTCTAAGTTAGATGATGGATGGGGTATTCTCCCTTGGCCACACGCCCACATTCTCTGGACCTTTCGGCCCACAGATGGGAGGGAACCCTTGACCACTGCCCTATCAATTCTGCGATAACTATGACAAATCAATGATGTTGCTTGCCTTATAAATAGGTCACTCCGTCTCAAATCAGGACCCTACCATATCTCCCTACCATATCTTGAGGTGTTCAGCTGACTAAATTTAGATCCATCCTTGCAGAGTTGGGCCTAATCTTGGAGTGAAGCCTTTTTGAAGGACAGAGAGAGGCCTTGACTGACCCCTTGATTGTCCCTGCATTGAGGCCCTGGCGCTCCTTGATGTCCATCAAGCCCTCACCTGGAAGTATATACATCCCCAGAAATAGATTAAATAAGCCCTATACTCTTCAGCATTGCCATAGAGATTCCCCCATGGTACAATCCCCTATCTTCGTTGCTTGTGTAATTCCGTAATTTTTCCATTGAAAGATATTTCACTTGTCTGTGTGTTGTGGTAATTGTTCCCAGTGAAAAGCCTTTATGTTTGTGTGATTCAGTCATTTTCCTAGTGAAACATGTTTCACTTGTCTGTGCATTATAATAATTGTTTCCATTGAACATCCTTTGTGTTTGCCTGTGCATTTCAGTCATTTCCCACTGTAGAATCCCCATTTGCTTGTGTAGATCCCTAGTATATTTTGTTCGGTATATCAATTAATTTCCACATTATTTCATGGGATCAGGATAGTTAGAATTCAAAACTAACTATCTCTTCCCAGTGTCTTGCGAGTTGTTATAGTTATAAAGCGTTTCCCCAAATAATTAATTTCATTGTGTACTAAAAACGAATTTGTCAGTGTGTTTAAATGGTGTCCTATCAACCAAATTTCTCTTTACATCTGTCATTTTAAACACAAACCAATTTCCTATTGTGTGTAATCTCTTTGCCCCAAGCCTAACTGTTATGTGCCTCTGTCATTTGAACTGAAAACCAATTTTCCTATTGTGGTTTCCCATTGCTTGAAGCGTGCCTGTCATTTGCAGCCTTAGAAATACAGGTGTCATTTGCATTTTCTTTTCTGTGGAAATGTCACTTAACCTGTTTAAAAGCTAGTTTATTCCTCTTCCCCTACTATATTGTGATAACAGATTTACAATTGCATTCCCTTTTTATATTTGTCATGCGTTGCATGTACTAAAATCGAGTTTCCTATTGTGTGCTAGCTAGCCTGTTCTAAAGCCCTATTTGTCTCCTAAAAGAAAGCAGCACAAAGTGCCCTTGTGTGCTGTCCCAAAGCAGTTCACCTAATAAAGAAAGAACCCATTAACCTGGTGCAGAAAACAAATTGTCCTATTCATTGCTGTTCCCATATTGTTTCTGAAAAACCCCTTAAAAATCCAATTTTAACCTGGTGTTCCCATTCCCTGCCACTGCCTTCCATTCAAAGCTGACAAGCCTAGTGGAGGTCTAGGGGGGTGAGGGCTGCTGGGACTCAATTATCTTTTGTGCGCGCATATACTTTCCTGTGGGTTGAATTTATTTACATGGTGTTTTGAACTCTTGATTGTAGCAGTGGAAGCTGTAAAGCAAATTTGTGTGCCATCCGTGTTGGAGTTGTCCTAGTATGCCACTTGACTAAGATACTCTGAAGCTCGTGTTGCCACACCTTGGTGGCCTTTGTAACGGTTTATTAAATATTCCATTAAATCATAAATTAATAAAATATTAATTAACAACACACCAGCCTGGTTCCTGGTCTATTGTGACAAGGGGGGGCTGGTGGAGGTTGGGTGCGAGGCGGGTTGGAGGCCTCCTCAAAAAGAAGTGGGAGTGTAAAAATAAAAAGTGGTTTTATTGTGCGTCTCATTCATTTGCAAGGGAAAGAGATCCCCGACTTGCTTGTGCTGCATAATATTTCGTGACAGCCTAGAGATACCAAGGGTGTCATGGAGCCGTTTTATGAGGATGGAATGGTTAACCATATCGAAGGCAGAGGAGAGATCAAGTAGGATGATGACAGTTGGAAAGTTAGAGTCCAGAGATGCAAAGGTTCCCTCCCAGCCTATATTGCGAATAGATTGTCAGACAAACTGGAGGTGTAATGGTAAAAGACTTCTGCAAATTCCAAAAACCTCACTGGAAATAGTCAGAAGGGGCTTTCTGGGTTGCCGCCCTGGCAAAATGGAATGCTCTCCCTAGAGATGTGAGAAATTGCCCAACTTTGGATGTTTTTAAGACAAAACTTAAAACCTATCTTTTTAAATAAGAGGGCCTAATCAGACCTCTGTTTCCTGACAAACTAGCATACACGCTCTTCAGCGCACCTTATAAATAATATAATGTAATGTAATGCAAGCAGTTCTTGATATGATATGATATGATATGGCATTTATAATGCGCCTATACACAAGTGTTTCAAGGCGCGACGAGGCAAGGAGGGGAAAAAGGGAGGACAGACAACGATCTTACTAGGCCAGGTGTCATTCGGATCACACAAGTGCGTGGGAGGGGGTCAAGGGACAGTGCAGACATGGGAAAAGATAACAATAAGTAACGGTCAGCTAGTGGCAAGTGCAAGGGTAAGTGCAGACATCAGGTGTGAAGGGCTGGTAGGGCGGGCTGTAGGGATACAGAACAGTCCCCAAGTGCGGGGTTTGCCAGGTGGGCAGTGCAGGTGTGTGACGCTGGTGGGAGGACCTGGGTCTGAGATCAGAGGGTGTCCAGGTGGCCAGTTCAAGTTCAGGTTACAGCCAGGAGGTCAACAGAGGAGAGGAGGAGAAAAAGCAGAAGCAAAGAGAAAGGTTTTGAGGTGTTTCCGGAAGCGGAGATGGTTCTCTGCATGTTTAAGGGAGGCAGGGAGGCTGTTCCAGAGGGAGGCACCAGCCAATGAAAGAGATCTACCACCAACTCATTGCTTGGAGAAGCGACTGACCCTGAGGGAGTTGGAGGCGGATGAGGGGAGAGCTTGAGAAGGAAGATATGGGAGCCAGTGCAGAGATCTCAGTTCTGGAGAGATACAATCCCTGGGCTTGAGGCAAAGGACAAGTCTCACAGTCCTTTTCTGGATAAGTTGCAGAGGGTGGAGAGTAGAGGCAGGCAGATTTAGAAAGAGGCTGTTGCAAGAGTCCAGCCTAGAGAGAACCAGAGCTCTGGAGACAGTGAGCTTCTGCGGGAAGGAGAGGAAAGGAAGAATACCTCTGAGGAGGTGCAGCTGGTAGTGTGACTTCTTAGAGACGTCAGAGATGGGAGGGGAGAAGGAAAGTGTGGATTCGAAGATGATCCCAAGGTTTTTGTCTTGCAGGTGGGGGCAGGAAGAGGGCCAAGAGAGGCCGGCCAAAGAGCTGCAGGAAAGGAGGGAGCGGCTGTGCCGAAGACTGAGAATCTCAGCCTTACTGGCATTAAGGCAGAGGTCATTGGTGGCACACCATTCCTGGATAGCAGACAGACAGTCAGAAATAACGGAGGGAGAGGAGGAGGCCGAGGGTAGCCTGAAAATGAGTTGGGTGTCATCCGCATAGCACTGAAAGTTGGGGCAGAGAGCAGCGATGTGGTGCCAGGTATTGGTTGAACAGCCAGGGAGAGAGGTTAGACCCCTGGGGGACACCACAGGTAGAGAAAAAGATAGCAGAGAGGAACAACCCAAGTTGGACCTGAGAGGGTCGGTCAGAGAGGAAAGAAGTCAGCCACGCCAGAGCCTGACAAGTGATACCCAGGTTATCATGTAGACGGTTGAGCAGGATGTCATGGTTGACAGTGTCACATGTTCAGATGAGCAGTTTCCATGCCTCTGGATGCTTGGTATCCAAGTTGATGGTTGTGGAGACCAGCAACAAGTTCAGTATGTGAGGTAAGTTGTGGAAAGGCTAGCTTCTCCAGCAGTTTCCCAAGGAAGGGGGTGATAGAAATAGGGTGGTAGTTGGCTGGACAGGTATGGTCAGCTGAAGGTTTTTTCAGGAGGGGGCACACAAGGGAGTGCTTGAGGGAGGATGGTAAAGATCCAGTGGCAAAAGAGTGTTTGCAAAGATCAGTGGGTATAAGGGCAAGAGAGCCAATGTTGTCCTTGATGGTTCTTGAGTAGCAAGGGGAAACCTGTTTGGAAGAGACCTTCATGGAGCGGGCAACTCTGGTGACTTCTTCAGGTGTGACAGAGGAGAAGGAGGAAAGAGAGGAAGGAGGGTGAGAAGCTGTAGGAGGCAAGAGAGTGAGGGAGGGGTTGGGCGGGAGGGTAGCAAAGGTGCTCAGGATGTCCAGAGTTTTAGTGGTAAAGTGTGTGGCCAGTGTGTTGGAGAGGGACTGGGATTGAAGAGAGGAGGAGACTTCAAAAGGGTTGGCTAGTTCCCTGCATATTTCAAAGAGTTCAGCCGTGTTATTGGATGCACCCGGTATCCGTGCCTAGATGTGTACCCTTTTCTTGGCACGGATGGACAGTCTGGATTGCCTTTGGAGCAGGCAGCAGGCCAGTTTGTCAGAGGGTGTTCCTGGGGATTTCCACTTCCATTCCACAGCTCTGCACTTGCGTTTCAGGGCTGAAAGTTCAGAGTCATACCAGGTGTTACGTTTGGAGGCAGGTTTCAGGCGGATCCTCATGACTGGGGCAAAAATGTCAAGGCTGCTGGTCATGGCCAAATGGAGGTTGCTGAGAGTAGAGTCGGTGGTAGAATCTGGGGGTGGGGGAGAAAGGTGGGTTTATGTGGATGCGAAGCAGCAGCTGACAGTCGTTTCATTGGACGGATGTTCGTGAACGAGGTTGGCAAGGCTTTTGGAGGGGCGGCCAAAGGGCTGAGGGGACCCACGTATGAGGAGAGAATGGTCTGACCAAGAGAGTGGGGTGACCAGAAGGGGGGAGAGAGAGAGGTCAAAATCGATTAAGGCAACCAGAGTGTGTCCAGCCGAGTGGGTTGGGCCAGAAGAGACAATGGAAAGGGATAGTGGTGTGCAGAGGTGAAGGAAGAGAGTGGATGCTGCGACAGGGGACTCCAATTGGATGTTGAAATTGCCCATGAGGAGGAGATTAGAGGTGGTTGAGAGCAGGGAGGAACAGAAATCAGCCCATTCAGAGAGGGACAGGGTGGTAGGACCAGCCCTGTAGACTCTCAAAGGAAGAGTAGAGCTGGGTGGGTATGACGGAAGAAGGAACCCACTAATGGAACATTAAGCCAATGCCAGCACAGTAAGGTGTGGCTTGGAGATGACCTTGAAGCCATCAGGGAGAAGTGAGTCAAAAGCAGTGACTGAGCTGGCACTGAACCATGTTTCAGTTAGAGCGAGAATGTTGAGGTGAGTGCCTTCAAGAAGGAGGCAGATGTCGGCAGAGTGTTTGTTGGCTGGGCGGGCGTCAAGAGTAGCCAGGTGAAGGAGTTCTCCACTATTGAAGTTTTTCTGAGGTGGAGTACAGGGACGTGGTACACCAGTCAGAGGGAGATGGACTGAGAGAGTGGTAGGGGGAGAGGCAGGTAAAGAAAAGAAGTTAATGAGGGACGGCAGGTGCCAGTCAAATAAGTGGAGGCTGGGTTGAGGACCCTGAACCAAGATAGTGCCTCTGTGGTAGACATTAATGATGCAGCTTGATGATGAGAAGCCGCTCAAGAGGACTTCCCACTTGATGCCACCATTAATAGTAGAGGATGTGAAAGGGAGGAGAATGGATATGAGATATGGAGTCCATAGTTCTGGAGAAGGGACAGAGAAGGGGATATCACAAAAGCCCTGTCTGGTAGTTGCACTGATGTAGGTATCTGCGATGGGTAGGCCAGGGTTCGAGGACTTTTTGTGCTTTTTCCTTGCAGACTTCGTGAAAGAGGGAGGATAGGTCATAGTGCAGCAGTTAGAGAAGATGGGTGAGATGGTGAGAGCAATAGCGGCAGCAGAGGTTAGTTGAGGAAGGAAAGAAAGAGTGGCTGCAGAGCACAGTTCTAGATAAACTCACCAGGTGGCTTACTAGTCACAAAAGGCACAAAAATGCAATCAAAAAAGGAAAATCGAATAGTAGCATAAATGCAATGCAAAGAAAGCATACACAGCTAAATTCGAATTTAAAAAACTAGGGTACAATGCTTTGTGAGAAGAAGTAGGTTAGGTGATGATGCAAGGAAGGCAGAGTAAATAGGCACAGTAATTGGTTCAGAAAGCTAGTGGCGGAGGCAATGGGGGAGTTCAGCTATCACTCACTGGTAGATCTGCATGGGCCCAAGTTCATGGGGGAGCAGTAAGTAAGTTTTGGCATTCGCCTGATGGCGTTTTTGATTGGGCCTTATGACTGAGCAAGGGCCAATCTCTGCAGAATAGGGAAGTATTGTCAGGCACTCCGGTGCCAGCACTTACTAGGTGACCATGTTGGAAGTGAGTTCCGTGAGAGGACTCAGAAGCATAGCAAAGTACAAAAATGCAGCATAGGTGCAGGAAAGCACACAACGCATGAAGGTAATGATGGGCTTGGTTAAGTTAGTGCAGCACACACATTTCCACTTTTTTTAAAAAATGTGGCTTATATTTCATTTTTCGATTTAATACGATTTGGCTCCCACGGCACAGCGCATCATCCAGGTGCTTCAGGAATACATCATGAGCGCTTCAGGCCTTACCTCGAGCCATGGAGAACTGACAACACTTGCTCTGGATGATGTGGATCCAATCTGATTGATAATTCTGCATGATCATCCAAAAATAATTCCCCTCCTCTCCTTGCTACATACACTGTGGTCAAGGCTCTCCTCCCTTTGAATTTCAATTCTGCATTAAACTGTCCCACAATGTCAATGGGTATATTCCCGTAGGCATTTGCCTTGGTCTCTGATTCTTGTAGCAAGCAGCAATTAAATTCTTTTCTCCACACTTGTATACTCATAAGAGTGTAGACCGCACCAGCATGGATATTTGAGCTCCATTTATAGACACTAAGGCATAGGGCTCGCTCCTTTTAATTTTTCCTGAACCAGCATGCACTGAATTGATCACATCTGTCCCCATGCATTCGTAATCCTCACCATAATCCTCTTCGTAAACTTCCCTCACTTATCTAAAAGATCTGAAATATTTGCAGAATCAGGCAAAATGCCCCTTTCCAGAATCCCGGCAGATTATGTGTATTGCCACACATTCTTTGTCATTGACCAGATGAGTACTACTACCACACCTGTAGCAACTCTTGTTTTGCGGGAATCAAGTTTCCATCGTAGGGATACCCCATGGACGTCTTGAACTTCTATTGGCATGAGGCACAACGGTATACAGCCTTTATAACGAAAAATGTATAACAAATGATTTTATAACGAAAAAAATATAAAGAAACAATCACAAAAATGTATGTGGGGTGGGGTGAAGGGTTACATCTTCTGTGGAAACCGTTGGGGTGGGTTTTTAGCTGGGGGAAACAGGGGTTGAGGGGGACACCCCACCAAATAAAGAAGAAACAAATTTGTTATGTTTTGTAGTTATTTATTTTTCGTTATATATGCATTCATTATAAAATGATTTGTTATAAAGACATCTAACCAGGCACAACATCACCCTGTTGTTCCTTCGCGTTCTTGTCACTTCCCTTCCCTGGCATAGACCATTGCTTCTGAGCTGCTTCAAAGGCATTGTTTACTGAGCCTTCATCCCTGGCCGGCTTGTGGCTGTCCTACTTGTCTCTCTGTTTAAGAGCCTTAATGCAGAGTTCAGTATGTTCTATATTCTTTGCAATTTCAATGGCTTGTGTCAGGGCTGGGTTACTCTCCTTCCACATTTCTTCTCTTATTTAGTCATTGGTACACTTGATCATCAGTTGGTCTCTGATGTGTTCCTCCTGACAGTGTGTGAATTGACATTTCACTGCCAAACCATGTAACACTGTAAGGAACGCCGCAAAAGACTCGCCCACTTTCTGTTCCTGATGGCAAAGAGGTAGCGAGCCAGTATAAAGATTTCTTGTACTTCATATCGTAGTGTTTGTCTACTTTGGCTGTACCTGTTTCATATTGCCCCACATCGCCAAGGCCAACAGGTTCTGGCAGTTTCTTAAGAATGTCCTATACAGCCGACCCAAGACGGTAGTTTAACAGTGCCTCTTTCCTGTCATTTGAATAGTGAGCACCAAACACTGCCAAAACATGCTTGGTGAAACGATCAGCCCAAAGTACTTTGTTTTTACCAGATAAGGGAATAACAAACACAGGTCCAGGTACATTGGCCATCCCTCCCAATGTAACTTAAAATATACTGATGGTGGTGTTGGCCCCACAGCTTCAGCAGGTGACCAGCACCAAATCTGCCTGGTTCACATTGGTTGAAATGGACGCTCTGAGTGATGTCAGGCAAGACAATGTAATCTGCCTATGTTCCTGTGGGTATTTTATTATGTTCTGGTTGTCCTTGTGAACGCTTTTATTACTGAGATGCCCCTTAAAAATATATCGCCACATCTGTCCTTGTGATTGCTTTGTTACTAGAATGTCTCTCACACGTATCTCTTAATGTGTCTGACTTACCACTTCCTTGTCAGACAACTCTGTACTGAAAGGGTGCAGGGTACTGCAGGGTGCTTGTTGAAACACTGTGTCCCTTCAGTTCTGCTGCCGCCTGCTCGCTGTGAATATCACCATGGAAGCAACTTGTCTAAAAACAAAGAGGCAAGGTCCAAGATGGCTGCATGCATATTGATGCTCTCGGGTGCCTTCCTCTAGCACCAGAGAGTACGCTGCAGTCCAATGTTGCCCTGCGGTCCGTAATAGCAGTGGGGTCGGTGCGGTCAGTGCTTTTTAGCTGCAGCCCTCTACTTACCCCACGTGCGATCAACTGCTGTTCGCCTCGCACTTTGGGTCTTCTTTTCTCAGTATTTTGACTTTGCAGCCTCAGCGCAGCGCCCAAATTGAAACTGAGTCTTCCCACTTGTGTCAGAGACAATTTGGGATGCCAGTAACACAGACGCCTTCAAATTCAGCATCTGAGCCTGCGCGGCACCTTCATCGCAGGAGGTTGCTGCCACTATGACCAGCTCATCGCCAGTTGTTAGGTAGGAGGACATATACACAGGAGGACGTTTTCAGGTATAACTATTGATTCTTTATTCAATCAATAGGGACGGTTATTGGCATCGATCCCCTCAGCTCAAACCTATCCAACCAACTGTTAACTCTTGGAACCCGGAACCTCCACTTCACTCCAGACCCACCAGAGGTTCCAGGTTCTATGTTGGATCCAAGTAGCAACAGCGATAATGATATGTAACATAAACAGTGTGACCAACCTATTTACAAGCTATGTGCCCCAGATATATGTGCATGCTGAGCACTCCTAACACCCCCTAAACATATTTTAGTTACTAAGACATTGTTTCTTCCCCATTTTTCCAACCTTTGGTGAGCAATACTCTGCCTGCCTGGTGAAAAAGTTCTGCTAATGCCACAAAGGAACGAAACATGTTGGCGTTGCGAAACACATAGTGATGTAGACTGATTGTACCATGAACTTTAAGAAGGTGACCCTTTGTAGATATTGCTAGTCGAATTCCAGTATTTTCACCTTCAAGTTAAACTCCCTTAAAGGAATTTTCCAGGCGAAACTCTCCTCTCCTCCCATGATGAATCCTCAGTGGTGTAACACAACTTGAGGGCTGTCCCGTCTAACCCGCGGTGAGATGGCTGCCAAACACCTCAAAGCAGCACACACCATTACACTGCCTGCCAGGCCAGCCTGGGCGATTAACATATGCATCTGCCACTAGAGCATACTGCCACAAGGATACACTGCACTAGGTGAAAGATGTACGTACATTTTTAAATCAGACCTTATATCTTTCATCTAACATAGAAACAAGTAGGTTGTTCCTGGAACCTAACACCCAAACATACCAGCCAGCACTGATATTATGCATAGGCCAGTGCCAGGGACAGTGTTTGATGGAGGACAGCTTCTGATCGCATGCACTGGCTTTGTAAAAGATTCAAAGTCAGAGAGGCAAATGAATGTTTTCAGGAGAGGCTCATTAAGATCTCCTACAAATTAGATCAAGGGACAGAGCCTTGCAAGGGATCCCTAAGCAATGTAAGGGAGTTTTGGTGGGGGAGGTACTCTCCCATAACATTTTGAAAAGGTGATGTAATTGGGCATTTTACAGCACAATTTCCGAGAAACAGCTGTACAATTTGCGATTGTTTCTCTAGAGGAACAGATGAACAATTCCAGTAGATGAGAAATTGGCAGGGGGGTCTGATCAAATGGACGTGGGCCAAAGTGTGAGGGGTAAACTTGCATTTTGGGTCATGCAGCATGGTCTTGATTCTGTGAATAAATCGCTCTGACTCAGCTTGTAAATAAATCGCTATCTGTAAATAAAACACGGTCACACTCAGCATATGAACAATTTCATCCTTCCGTATCATTTTATTAAAGTTGGTAATTACATGCTGGGAAGGGTCACCTTTTCCTTACCACTTACATGCTGGTGGGTCCTCTGTATGCAATTTTCCACGTTTAGAAAGTCAGAGCAAAAGGAAATACTGTCAAAATCACATTTCATCTTTCATTCTAGAAAAGCCTCCAAATTTCGCTTTGCCCATAGCATTCACAATGAATTCCTCTAAAATGTGTGACTTAGTTTAGGCTTCGACTGCTTTTACTTTTTAGGCGAATGTTTTTTTTTCAAGCA
This sequence comes from Ambystoma mexicanum, assembly GCF_040938575.1. Taxonomy (NCBI): domain Eukaryota; kingdom Metazoa; phylum Chordata; class Amphibia; order Caudata; family Ambystomatidae; genus Ambystoma; species Ambystoma mexicanum. The sequence goes on from NC_090922.1 coordinate 1,391,343,887, forward strand.
TTTATAAACCCACCATAACTTTTAAATGCACCCCAAGGCGCCAACCCCCAAGACGTTAGACTATACTGAACTGGTGATCCCTCATAAGGGTGAAACACGTACGCAGTTGCCTGCTTTCTACAAACCTGCCTGCCTCGGGTTGAGAAAGCTATGCATAACATACCACAGCCATATAACACAACAACATTTTTGCAGAATTCAAGTTTTGCAATTGATCTAGTTTGCATACCCACAAAGCATTGCTCATGTGGCTCTGAAATGGAGGTCAACTTCCAGTGATGGACACTAGGTGCTGCTTTGGCGTATGTAACTTAGCTGAAGTAGCTTCACATTTCGGATACGGCATTCTGCTAATTATAAATCCCTGATAAAGTGCGATTTCTTTATTTCCCACACTCACCCATGCCATGGGACCAGAAGAGATATTTAAAAGGATTTTTTTTTTGTAATTCAATTTTTATTGATCATATATAAAGCATCAACAATGCAGTAGAGCTAATAATTCTATAATAGCGAAAAAAGGCTTCAACAAGATGCTAAGTATAGCAAACATCGTAAAGACATACTTCTAATACCTTTGGCCCCCTTCTGAAATTGCCTTGCAACAGCGCCTACTGTCATTCAAGAATGCTTATACAAGTGTGTAGAAAAACATTACTTTTGAAAGAATTAGTCGTGTTGGACTATTTATGGTAGAATAGCTTTATTCCTTTAAAAACACACACAACATCATGTTGCAAGAAACAGAAGGAATCCCAGACAATGGAACGCCGCCCCAGGTAACCTCATACACTAATGACATACAGTTCTACCATTCGAAGAGCAGCCGGCTAATAGGGTTGCATCCAAAACCTTGCTTGCAATGTCTTGCTACAAAAGACAGATAGCGAAAGAGAAGCAGGTTCTCTGATTATCCTGATAGGTTTTTGAATTCATCAACAAGTTGAAACTTACAGAAAATGTAGATTTATTGGAATATTAATCCTTGTAGAACCTGTGGTTTTAAAAGTTCTGCCCTTGGCAGCCATTCTTAGAGGCATCCATTTTTAGAATTTTTAGAAAGTATGGCTGCTAATTAATAGATATGACATTCTGCTCAACTCAGTGAATACCCTGCCCCTCCTTTAGTTCATGTTCGTCCTGTCTGTCACATGTCTGTTAAAGCTCTGGTTATGTGTTATATCACCACTATTAGTTTATCCTAAACTGCACCCATGTGTATTTGTCTATCTATGGTCTTTATTACCATATGAGGCTCTAATATTGTGTAACTTTTTGTTAGATAAGTTATTTGCTCTATTACTTACATTTCTACGTTTCTTATGATATGATATATGATATGATATGGCATTTGTAATGCGCCTTTACACAAGCGTTTCAAGGCGTGATGATGCAAGGGAGGGGGAACAAAGGGAAGACAGAGACAACAATGTTCCATGATATTAATTGGAAGACTTGTATGCTTATGGACCTCAATAAAATATATGTTTTAAAACAATGGGCCTCATTACGAGTGTGGCGGTAGCCATGGAGCTATGGGGAATTACCGGGCCATTCCGAGTTCGGAGGTTGTCACTCTATTTTCTTGACATGAAGGTGTATGCCATTTTTGGAACGCAGAACCAGTTGAGGGATCTTAATAGGTGGCTTGGCCAAATCTGGTGACAGTTCAAAACGAAGCAGGGTCTGTGCGATGGCCACTTTTACCTCATTCATGGCAAAGGTTTGTCCGATGCAGTTCCTGTCAAAATAAAATAAAATCTGAATGTTGTTGAAGGTTGTTCTAGGATAAAATATATTAACATTGAATATTCAAAGTAACAATACATTTACACCTTTGGGGCGGAACAAGCATGGGTGAATAAATTCAGCCGAACCCCGAATCACGTGAATGTTAACTGTACTATGGATTTCCAGTTTTGAAGATTCTCTAGACATGTGCGTTTGCAACATGCACCGATCTCATAAAGGTGCAATACTACCCGACTAAAAGCTATTCACTTAAGAAATGCCAGAAGGAGGGTGGGCTGCATCATGAATGATTGACATCTGCTGGCCTTGCCTAGGTTGCTGGCTTGCAGCCATGCCCACTCTCAGTGATGAAATATGTATCCTTAGTGGTCCTCATGGGATCAAACTCAGCAGGATAAAGCTTCATGCATACCTAATGCATGGCTGACTCTTCCCCAGACCTACAGTCTTACCAGAGGTCTAGGTCTCGCATAAATTCCCCATAATATAATATTTAAACTTCAATAACACACAATGCATTGACCTCTGAATGATAAAAGGCAGACCCAGCCATGCCTGATATTTGGCTGATTCCGCTTGTTTCACATGAAATCTTACCTTTCCCAAATTCAAGTTTACTAATTGTAGCAATGTCAGAACAATGAGCTGTTCTTACCTAGTTAGCATCAAACAAGTGAGCTGCAGTTTACAAACAGATCTCTGCAACAAGGGCATTAACCTATTGAGATAGCTTACTGCAGAGTTCAATGCGCTGCCCTATCTGTACAACATTCACAAAGGCAGAGGACTTCACTGCCTCTTGCTAGCCCCTATCCAGCCTAATCCAATACAGCAGAAGACAGCTCGTAAAACAGAGGACTTCTCAAAATGTGGTCATGATCCTTCAAAGGAAATGAAAAAGAGATTTGGGGCAAAGGAATATGCATGCCTCAACTTCCAAGAAAATCTCAGGACCCCTTTGGTCTAGATTCTTCTAAAAACTGTTTCAGAACGCCACAGATCTGGCTTGAAGACTTTTTTAAAAGAAATCTATTTGATCACTGCGCCGCCCATAACTGTGCCATGTGGATCACGGATTAGGGCGATGGTCAGAAAACTATAAAGGAAATAACAAACCTACCAATCCCATTTTGATGACTTTCCATGCTGACCATAGACATATGGTTGATATGAAAGGCGAGGAAAAGACCGAAAAATCAAACAATGTAAAGTAAAAGGGGAGTGTAAGAAGGTAAAACAAATAAGGGCTGAACGCTAAGGTGGGATTGCGGGATGGAATCCCCCATTGAAAAATAAAAAAGTTCATCAGAAAAGGGAAGTTAACGATGTTGCTCATTTTTCATGGAGTCGCAACAATGGACAATTCAGACTTCTGACAATATGTCAAGATATAGATGATATTCATAAATCACTCACAACCAAGACAAGAGCATTCCTGCAACACACTGGGAACTTACTTACTCTCGAAAACAAAGAATTTGATAAAAATGCAGATTTTTGGATGACATTTCACGAAGGCTCTCTTTCCACAAAAATACCCCCCTACACACCCCCCCCGTAGTGCCTTAGTGGTATTAACTAGCATTGTTGGTAGCAGGTACAAAATGGTGCAAGTGCACAGGCATCTAATAGCAGTGCCTAGCAAATGCCTAACACTTACACACTAATACTTATACACAAGCCAAATCTGTTGGCTTTGCCAATGTGTTTTTCTTAACAGGACTTCAGTGAAAGACATGCGTAGTGCTTATACATCGAGTGGCTGAGGGTGGACCTGGTTAAGACATTTTTATTACACCAAAAGCTCCAATTTGGTAATTAACTCTCGGAAGACTGATTTGAATAAACACAGGCAGGCACTTTGAGGGCTAGGTTTGATGGTAAGGCTTAAGTAAAGTGAGCTCAAAGAGTTCCCATGAAGAAGTGTTTTAGGTGAGGAGGGGCAGGTACAAGGTGGGAATCGCTATAGGGATTAGCATGGACATGGGCGGCAAATAACCAAACAACACCTACAAGCTTTCTGTCGTTCCTCATTTGCCATTTCTCCCTAGTTGTGCTCTAATGCAATATTTTATTTATTTTATGTATTTATTGTGTTTGTTGGTAGCTCCCAGACCCAGGGGTATCACGGCGCTAAGAAGGCAGTACATAGTAAGTTACAGTATGATAAGAACAGCAAGGTTACATTTCTATATAAATAGTTAGTCAGGATCATACATGCACAGTGGGCTGTACGAGTTACATGTACTTGTTAAATAGTGCAGATTTTATTTTCTTTCGGAAGAGTGTATGACTGTCATCATTCTAGAGGCGGGCGCGATGGTGGTAAAGCAGGTACCTCCAGCTCTCTTCCTGGCAAATCTGGGTATGTGCAAGACAGATGTGGAGGAGGAGCAGAGATTGTGTGTGTTGTGTTTCTTAGTGATACGGTTCATGAGGTAGGGGGGCAACACCGCTCCCTTTTCCCATACGATGCTAAACAAACAATATTCAAGTTTGCTTAACTATAAGAATGAGCTGCTGACATTTTGCCACGGCATCTTGCAGCTAAACACTTGGCGAGCTTCGTCCTTCTCTTACCCACACAAAGCCTCACAAACATTACTTATGTTTGTTTAATTACAGAACCGTGCATTACTCACTTCCTTCGACAATTTGATTTAATGTACAAGAACCGAAGACATCGACTTGGAAACTCCACCTTTGGGTTGCCAGCAGTTTACCTACCTGATTTGCAGCATTTGCTCCTACAGGATCCTACATGGCGATTTCCCTACAGATTGTGCCCCATTGATTGGGTAAGCTGTATGTAAGGGACCCATAGCTATTAAGCAGTCAAATAGTAACGAAATTAATTTTCAGATGTTCTAGCTAAACTGATTCAGTAAGCCAAAAGAAATTAATTTTAGTTTTTCTTTGTGTCTGCTTCCCCATAGGGACAACTTGCCCTGAGGAAGGGATTCTTTGAAACCACTGCCGACAGGAGACACTGTTGCCGAAACGTGTGGTAGATGACCAATTGGACACCAGCACGTAGGCAGACCTGCCAAGAGAATTATGAAGAAAGAGTGATCAAGGACAATTAACCTACGAGTTTAGAAAGAGAAAGAATACACTCTGTCCTGTCCCTATACTCTTTTTTTCTCCAAATTCTATTTTTCTTTATCAAATGTTTTTTTCACACGTTCTTCTGACTCTAACTCTATTTATTTTTGGATATCATTTATTTGCTTAAGTGTGATTTGGTTGAATTATGTCATAATATGTTTTTTTTCTTTTCTTTGTGAGTACCAATATGCACATATGTTGTTGTTATATGTTTTTTTTTTCTGTAACTAATTGAATAAATCCAAATATTTCCCAATATAATTCCTTGTTGGCTTCTAGAATTTTGATTTGGCTTACATCTGAGCTTCAGTGAAATAACCATAACACTGAAATCCTAAGAACTATTTTTTGAGATTTTTTAGAACTTGCTTCCTATCACGGTGGAACCGTTGTTTTACTGGGCAGTATTGTGTAGACAGTGGTGGGTGATAGGCAGGAGTTTAAAGTCAATACGAGCTTTGATGGGGAGTCAATGAGCCTCCCGTCTGATTTGTGAAATGTGATTGGAGCGCTTTATGCCCCAGACAGCTCTGAGAGCATTATTTTAGAGCAGTTGAGGTTTGTTGATTTTTATTGTAGAGGACCCTGCTAAGAGGGCATTGCAATAGTCCAATGTGTTGCCTATGATAGCTCTGGCCAGAGTGAGGCAATTTTTTGGTGTAAAGAATTTTCTGGAGAGGTTAATGAGTTTGGTGGCAAGCGCCACCTAATAGCCCAAACCAAAAGTGAACTGCAAACGAAGCGGACTACAGAATGTGTCTGTTTTACTAAGGAACAGATTTAAAAAACAAGGGTATCCAAAACATTCCCTCAACAGAGTTCAGCGGTGAGACATAGAGTAACAAAAAGGAACTTCTGTTAGCAACACCTACCTGAAAATCCATCCAATGTAGTACATATCACCACAACTTTGTGCAAGGACAACACCTACACCAAGGTCACTGTATGGTAAGTACAAACACTGGCTGGGTTAGTAATAAAACTCTGTAGGGAAGATATTGGTAGCATCTAATGCGTATAATTCTTACGAGGGTAATATGCATTGATACATAGATTCACCCAGAAGAGAGACCCACAACAATATTACTGTCAAATAGTAAGCCTTCATTGTGCTCGGGGTAGTAGTGTCTCTTAAACTAAAGGGCAAAGACCCACCTTTTCCCACAGCCTTACCTTAGGTACAGAACTATTTGCTACCACAAACCCAGCAACAGCCCAACATGGGCCTTTAGACCCCCCTTTGGGGTGGAGGTTTGGCTCTATGATATGATAAAACGACCTGCCATGTGACGTTAGTACCTGGGCATATCATTCCAAATGATGGAAGCACCTGGCCATAATGTGGTAACAGAGGACAACCACTGTGAATACCATAGCATATGAAATCTGCATCTAGAAAAGGCAGGTGCATGGCCTATACAAAACCCAAAACTGATGGCTTTGCAAATGTGTGTTGAAGATGAGGGGTTCTAGATAAAGGTTGGTAAGGGGAGCACATAAATTGAAATGTTAGATGGCCACACTCACTGGACCAGAGGGGGTGGTAGAGTATAAGAAAAGAAAACATCCTGAAAAAACAAGATATCACATCAAAAGAGCCTAGGTACCATTCCCAATTCGAACTCTAGAATGATGCCCAAACAGAATAAACATTCATCCTTAACAGATGATTTCAAAAGCAGCGCCTCTCGTATCCTATTGACAGTGACTCCTGCTCCCTACCTCAAAGGAGCCTTAATAAATGTGAGGACCTTAGTAGCCCATGCAATAGAGATTGCCGACTTGGTCCAAACAGAAAATTACGACTTCCTGGCCATCACTGAATCCTGGTTACATCAGGCTGCAGGCCCAGCCCTGATGCTTGCAGTGCCAGATAACTACATTATTCTCAGAGAAGACAGAGCTGAAACCCGCGGAGGTGGCATAGCTATCATAGCCAAATCCAGTCTAGCAATGAGACAAGCTGCCCCTCTGCATTTCAACTCCTGTGAATCCCTTACCGCCAAGCTACCCATATCAAACTCCCAAACCATCACCATCCATCTGATATATAGAACCCCAGGCCCATTGGCACATTTGAGAAGGACATATCCACAATCCTCTTGTATAACTTAAAAAATGCATCACAGGTACTCCTACTGGGGGGTCTGAACTTGGGATTCAACGACCCCAAAGGCCCACAAGCAACATCTATAGGAAATGTCTTTACTGCGCTTGGCCTCAAGCATAAAGTGACACTACCAAAGCACGAGAAGGGCAGAACGCTTGATTGGGTGGCTGACTATAAATGTGACACGACCATCGCAGCCATCACCCCCCAGGTATGGACTGATCATTCACTTATAGCTTTCACATTAGATGCCAAAATTCCCACAATTCAAAATAACCCTATAGCACCCCCTACCCTAACAAGGAATAAAAAGAATATAACTACTGACAAATTACTACCTCTAATACTCCGCACGCTAAACTCCCTACCAGATACCTCTGATCCATCGGCCTTAGTGAACGAATACAACAAAGTCATGACAGAAGCCCCAGACACTATTGCCCCTTTAAAAATGAGGAATAGCAAACCTAGAGCACATCTAAATGCCTGGTTTACTCCATATCTAAAAGCACTAAGAAAAACGTAAAAGCGAAGCCATCAGGAGGCTAGTGCCATCTGAGGCAAATAAAGCTAATCTTATCAACATTTCCTCTAAATACAAAACTGAAATTTGGCGCTCTAAGAAGAAAATTTACAACAACAGGATCTTGCAAGCAAACACAGGCACCAAGGACGTGTTTGCAATCCTGAAAGAACTTGAGAACCCGATCCCTGTACTTGATCATTGTGTTAAAGATAAGTCATGGGGCCTCATTACGAGGTAGGAGGTAGCCATGGCGCTATTAGGGCCATGGATACCCCCTTACCGCATTCCGGGTCCGTGTTCCCAGAATGGGGACTTATCATGTCATTCCGACCTTTGCGTGACCTGTAAGTCCCCATTCCGGGAACCATTCCCCATTCCCATTTGAGCCCCCATAGGGCTCAATGGGAAGGGGGAAGGCGGCAATAACGGTACCATAATTTACGGTACCGTTATTGACCCCGGTGTCCTGTCCTTAACGCCTGCTAAAAGCAGGCGTTAAGGAAGGACCCGCAAAGGGAACTCGTAGTAGGGCGCAAAGGGATTACCGGCACCGGTGTCATTACCGGTGCCCGGTATCCCTTTGTGCTCTACTTGTAATGAGGCCCATGGTCTTCTGACGTACAGAAGGCCCTCACAACAAAATCGCTCACCTCCAAGTTAAAATTGCTACTAAAAAACTTAACATACCAGTTACGACCCCACAAGCCTGCACGACACCCACTCTACCTAAACCAGTACAACGTTTCAACTTCTCTAAAGTCTCAATACTAGTGGTTGAAAAAATCATCCTCTCGCTTAAACCCTTCAGTTGTCACGGAGATAAACGTCTTGCCCAAATCATAAAAGACGCAGCCAGAGACTTAGCACCATTCATCTCTAAGCTTATCAACCCGTCATTTACTTCGGGTACCATCCCAAGTAATCTCAAGGAATCTTGGGTCCTTCCACTCCTCAAGAAACAATTGCTTGACCCCCCCATACCCACGAATTACAGGCCCATCACAATGGTGCCATTCCTCCTAAAGATACTAGATAGGGTGGCTTACCTACAAATTCAGAAATACCTTGAGCAGAACCAACTTCTTGGCGTCCGACAATCAGGATTCAGGCCACAGCATGGCATGGAAACTGCACTTATCGACCTTAAAGCCCAGGTCGACGAGTTGAGAAATAAAGGTAAATCTGCCTTACTACTCCTTCTAGATCTCTCAGCAGCGTTTGACCTGGTGGACCACAAGGTTCTCTGTAACCATCTAGACTCAGCAGCACACTTTTCTCAAAAAGCTATAGCCTGGATCCAATCATTTTTAAGTAGTAGAACGATGAGAGTCTTCTCTGCCACTGCAGCAGCAGACCTGATTCCGATCACCTGTTGAGTTCCTCAGAGGTCTTGCGTTTCCCCTCCCATGTATAATATATTTACCAAGCCCCTTTTGGATGATCTGAACTGACTCGGTGTCACCTACACTAACTATGCAGATGACAACCAGATTCTCATACTGCTTACAGGGGATTAAAGGATTTGGCCTTGGTGAATAGAATATACCTCATCATTCAGGCATGGATGGAACTCCATGGTCTATGCCTGAATGATGACAAAACAGAACTTATTATTCTGGGGACCACGACTAATATCAACAAACACGGCCACAAATACACCTACTTTGATACTGACGGCAACACGATCAAGGTCGCTAAGGAGGTAAAAACTTTAGGTTTCTACCTACATTCTAGCCATACCTTGGCAAAACAGGTGAATGCAATTGCATCTACCACATGTAAGCTGATTAGATCTTCCAGACCCTTCCTCTCAACAAGCAGCTGTACCACATTGGCTAGAGCACTTATGTTGTCCAAATTGGACTACTGTAATGCCCTATACCTTGGCTCCAATAAATACTACACCACAAAAATTCAAACTTTGCAAAACAATGCCTTGAGAGCAGCGTTAGGAATAGCCCAAAAAGAACATATCTCGGTGGTAAGGAGGCAGACTAAATGGCTCTCCTCTATTGATAAAATCATGCTAAAAACTGCCTCATTAACTTTCAAGTGTCTAAACAACGCCGCCCCCTGTTACCTGATAGACAGAATCAACAGAAAACCTACTCTCCGACCCACCAGAGCTGCCTACGCCAACTGCCTGACAGTCCCTACCTTCAAAATGACTAAAGTTGGCGGTAACAGTTTCCCAGTCAAAGATGCCCAACTTTGGAACTCCCTTCCCCCCCTCTCTAAGGATGGACCAAACTTATTCAAACTTCAGACGTCACATTATCAACTGGTTCAAAGAAAACAATCATTAACACTAGTACGGCCCCCTCAAATGTGTACTGTCTTTTTGTATATATGTTGTTTACCTCCCCCATAGATGTACTGTATTTAACTACCTCACTACTGTAATATACTGTCACTGATGACCTTGAATTTGGTAACTTATTTCTTGTAACATACTTATTGTATCCTCTTCTGCGTGTCATTACTATCTAACTGTACTTTACATTGTATTTTGTATTGCATTTTGTAACTTTGTAAACTAATAATATCCTTGTCCCTCCGCCCTGATACCCTCGGGTCTGGTGCGCATTATAAATAAATAAACAAACAATAATAAATATGCTGCTCACATTCTGGTGTGCACATAGCATAACACATTGGATCATAATCACCTATTTCATAGTTTAGTCATGCATATTTTCTCAGTTTCTTCTTCTGTTGTGTACTAGAACTTTTGTTAGTTTATATTGTAAATGATATTGCGCTTCCTTGCACGCACTGAAAAGAAGATACGAGCCAGTTCCTGTGTGAAAATCAGGGTTTAGCCTTTTCCTAAACTGTAGATGTATTCAATAAGTTGTTACTCCATTCTTAGTGAATTCCAAAAGCTTGAAGCATGGTCAAAGACGACTATACCAGCCATGCAGCAAAGTTGGAATGAGGCTATGATGGCCAACTGATGGAAAACCTCTTGGTATTATTTATGGGACAATATTATTGCATATGAATAGCGCCCTCTTGTCTGAGAGTGACTAGTGACAGGTAGCCGGCAGAGAAGCAGGACTTATCCCAATAGCAGTTCACCCCATTGGTCCCTGGGGATGGGTGGGGGACAGAGCTTGCCTCTGCGTTCGACACTCAGTCTTCAACCCACTGGCCGAGGACTTTGGAGTGATCAATTATCCCAAAAGGGGTCTGATGAATTCTTCCTTAAGTGTCCAAATATGAATCAATAAAGGGGTGGGAGACAACTTCTTTTAAATACAAAAACCCACAGGATATTGGACTAAAGCTAGCCTGAGTTATGGATCTAATCACTGTTCTAAGAACAAGTGGACATTGCTTTCTGACATCACACCCAAAGTGCTTTGTGCTAACGGAAGTGGAGGGGACAGGAAGGAAAGATAGAGGCAGCGAGAAACAAGATGGTGGAACCCTCACTGACCTGTAAAGGGCTCCCCCTGTCTACACTAACCCTGCCTCTTCCCTTCTCAATAGGAACAAGGCCCTTTTGGTGTGCTGCACCCTGGTGTGAGGCCAAGTTGTTTGTGAATGGGTGTGCCATTTGATTTCTATTCCCAGGGCAGCTTCCTGTGCAGTGAATGGGCCTCATTCCGGGTTTGGAGCTAACCATGGAGTAATTAGCTCCATGGTTGCCTCCAAAACCGTCCCAAATCCGGCATGGTGAATGGAGTAATTACTGGTCCATTCCAGGGTTGGAGGGACCGGTAATTCCCCATTCACCTTTTGCCCTTCCCCATTCCCATTTCTGCCCCATAGGGCTCAAGGGGAATGGGGAAGGAGGTAATTATAGCACCGTAAATTACGGTACCATAATTACCTCCGAGGTACCTTTGCGGGTCCCGTACTTAACTCCTGCTAAAAGCAGGAGGTAAGGAAGGACCCGCAAAGGGAACTCGGAATACGGAGGTAACGGGATTACCGGCATCGGCACCCTTACTGGTGCCAGTAATCCCTTACCTCCAACCTCGTAATGACCCCAATGTCTCTCTGGGGAGTGTGTTACCTGCACCTACAAGGGAACAAAGAGGGTTACCCCCCAAGGCTACAGTCTTGCAGCAGCAAAGCCATTCTGTCTTAGGGAGAATAAATAAACACCCGTTGACAGCTGTGCTGGGCTCAGGGCTGACACATGTGTGATATCAAACGGATATGTTTTGGATTACTATGAGAAATGTTGGGCTCTACACATTTAAATCAGGTATAGCTTACTTAAAAAGTTTTACGTGCCTCCAGGACAACATACCTAAAGTAATGTTATTTTTGGAAAGTGGTGCATATCTTAAATGTAGCCCCTGTGCTGCAAAGCCTTGGCTGTCACTGCAGCTGTCAAATGGGCACCTGTGACCTCTGAACCCGCTCGATGCCACTGAACAGCTGGTGCTGCAGATAAGGTTACTGATGCAGCAGGGTACATGTGTACACTAAGCATTTGACATGGATCCTATGAATGGGAATCTGATGGGCAGGTTACCCTTCCAGGGATGTAATTAACCATATAATTGTATTAATTTAATAAAAATCAAAAAGCCAGGGCTTCTACATCCTTGTCAAATGGGAATCCATCACAGCAGCTCACTAGATCAGCTGTCATGCAGGTGCACACATGTAGGTGAAGGTAGGAAGCTAGCAGGCAGGGGCATGTAGCGAGCACATAGAGGGAATTGTTGACCTGGTCACTTTCCCTTTTTCTTGTGGTATGAATCCAGGTTGTTATGAATCAATATGTAGGCATGTGCCAGGCCGCCAACTCATTGAGTCTCAAGCACACACTTGCACATGACTGTGATCTGTACCACACAGATGCCTTAGCCATTAGTGAGGCATCAATGAAATGGGCACAGATAAGACAACAACCGGACAGTCACCAGCCAACAGCACCACCAGAGGGGCAAGGGCAGGGAAAGGACCACTACCAGGGAGGAGTGCCTGCGCTGAGAAGTTCTATACTGTCGTTTTTTAAGTAGCAAGTTAAGCAGTTAAGTAAAGATTTTGTCTGCATTTGCCCGTTACTTAAGTATAAGAATAAATCAATGTTGCTCTGTTTTCTGTGGAGTGACTCATAATGTTCAATTTGCCACCTATAGAATCAGGGGAAATTGATAGTGAGGATGATGAATGTAAAGATTTGGTTAAGCACGTGCAGACACAGCAATTATGTTATGTTATGTTGTCTAGTATGTGTAAAACATACATTTGCCATGGGTGGTGGACACATCACCTTCAATGAGCAACTGGAACCCCAAAGATGTTTATAATTTGTGGGTGTGGCAGCAGTGGGCGGTGGCCTGGAACTCCCAATGTGGCACATGTCTGGGCCCTGGTACTTATTTATTTACAAATTAGGCACTGATAGTGGGTCAAGTAAAGCAATCGTTTGAACCGTCTAAAGGAGCATCAAGAGCAAAGTACCCTTCCTGTAACCAAGACACTTTCTTGCAACTGGGCCTCGAAGCCCTTGGCTGCCAGGGTGCTCTACACATTTAAAAAATAAAATAAAATAAAAATAAGTAATTAGCTGCACTTGATACATTGTTTGCGCATCACAAGACAGGGTGGAATTGAGAGCGATTCATAGGGTTTTTACCTTGTTAGGTACAATATCCGCATGACCCGACAAAGATATCATGGTACAAGGACAGGCTCTTATACAAGGTATGAGGTGGGGTATCCAGGACTTCTGATTTGTCTTGATTTAAGCCTAACCAGTTGTCAGTAATACAGTCTTCCTACACATAAAACCTTTATTCAATATGGATAACATTCTCCTCCTGGTTTTCTTCCAGCCAGAAGATCATTTGAGTGGCACCCTCGTAATTTTGAGACTCAACACCTAGAAAAGAAGTCATTAATGTAATTAATGGTTTGATGTATATACTGCAAAGAGAGGATAGGTGCCACGGGAGACCCCATAAGGGTCTGGTTCAGACTGGGAGTCAAATTGCTCAATCCATTCCCTAGATGTTTTTCTTTTCTAGGAAGGAAATCATCCAATTTGCAGCATTATCCACCACTCCCACCACCTCCATAAAATGGCAAATAATGGGAGGTGGAGAAGGGGGTGAAAAGCGGTCAGGGGATTTATTAGCATGGGTATACCAATATTGTCGCAATCAAGAATTTGCAATAAATATTCCAATCCGTCCACTAAGCCTAACCTGGTGCCCCTGAGGGCCAGAAGCCTAATTGCTGGTCCCCGAGGGAGTGATGTTCCTCCACGAAGGCTTGCAGTTGTAGGGCAACAATTGTATCTAATGCTTTAGACCGACATGGAACACTTGAAATAGGTCTGTAATGTGCACATACATTATGATCTAATGAAGGTTTCTTAATTTGGGGAGTTACCCATGCTTCCTGAAGCTCACCTGGAACTCGGGTGCTATCCCCAAACGTGGGAGCCTGGGGAATCCAGCTATGCCTGATGATGCTCAGAAAACCTCAAAACGTGTCTACGGTTATTGGATTTCGGTGCAGAGTAGACGTGGCTTATCAGTTCTGGCTGGACTCTTTCCATTTGTGGCAGGATCAAGACTGATTTACGTATGGCTGGACAAAATCTGTACTGGCATATATGACTTAAAAATCAATAATTTTCAAAGATCAAGTATATGGGTTATGAGGAAACGTGTTGCATCCATCACATTTTGCGTACCTGCTGAGGCAAGTGCAGAGCTGATGGCCACCTTAAGCAGTTAAACTTGTCTAGGAAAATATCTCTGACGTTTTATGAATGTCCCAAGGTATATGTTAGGGAGAGTAGAGTATTCTTGTTAAAATTTCACACTGACGCGTCGTTGGTTGCTGCTGAAAATATCTCATTTTTTGAGATAAAACTAATTTGTTTTGGAGGTTTAAAAAAGCTAATGTCAATCGAGTAATATCAGGCAGAAATGGGGTAGGGCTATTCTTATGGTCATGCAGTGATATTCCTTACTTCACTGACTCTCCTTAATGGGCCGCTGATGCATGTATGTTTTGCAGAATTGGTCATATGGTGCTGCGATAGAAAGTTGATCAGCTATGCCATCACTACATATTACATCTTGCTGGACACATCCTGGGCATGTCACTTGTATTCCAGGTAGTCTGTGGGCATTCAGATTCACTAAACATCTAGGTTTGCTTCTCCTAGTTCATTGTTTACTTCACGTCCATCCTTACACATGCACCTGCCTTCTGTCCATGCAGTGCCCCTCAACTCTTCTCCCTTAAACTGCTCTGGTCTATCTCCGCAGTGAAACCTCACTCTTCACGGCACCACCAACACCTCCATTATTGTTTGCTCTGTTTATCACCTCCTCGTGACACCACACTTCAACACAGCTGGATCATCCTACACAACACTGAAGCAGCACGTCCAACATCCCACTTAACCAGACTACTAAGACTAGTGCAGTACAGAAAATCTCTATTTCGAAGGTTAAAAAAAATCATGAAAGAACAACAACGCAGTAAAATATGAAAATTAATCAATAACGCTGGGAGCACTGTTCGTTCAATAATAGAGCTCCCTCAATAAACACACATTCATCATAGGCAGCTCTGTTATCTGGCACAGAACACAAGAATTTCTTTGCATCAACTACTTTTTCTACAATTGATCTTTCTTTTCTTTTGTAAAACATATTTTTTTGGTATTTCCCAAAAGGTCATTAAATGGTACATCGTCTCCATAACCTATTCTTCACAACTAAAAATTGGGTTATCAATCTGTCATAGATTGTTACCTTCCCATCATTTAGCCTTTTTAATCTGTTCATGCATTCCTCCACTTATCCCAAATGCTCTGAAATTTGTAGGGAGAACCAGGAGAATTATAAACACATTCCTCCATCAGCACACATACATCAATATCGGACACTAATATAGCATGTCTCGGTAGTCCATCACTCCTCCACATCAAAGCTATATTCCGTTTGGCAATCATCATATCGGTGGCTAAAAAATCCTTGTCGGGGAGGAACCGCACCACATCCCCATTAATAACATTTTTGGATCATCTGGTATTTCAATGCCCATTAGTTTTGGCAATTTACCAAAAATCTTATACCAATATCGCCTTACCTTAGGACACTGCTAGATAATGTGGGAAAAAAATGCCATCAGAAGATTTACATCTAAAAAGCATTATCCGTGCCTAGCAGAGTATGCAAAATCTTCATTTGCGCCAGGCGTAGTTTGGATGAGTTTTCCGCCTGGCCTGGGAACATAAATGTCTCGGCCCATCCTTCCATATCGAGGGGCCGTATATCAGCCTCCCATTGAGTCTTGAGATGCAATAACGTTTGAGTCTTGACTGACCTTATGGCTTGATATAAAGTAGAAGTAGCTTTGGTCTCTATTTTATCGGGTAGAAGATTAAGCTCCAGAGGTGAGTAGGGAGGCGTATCTTGTGGAATTGCAAGGCATGAGTAAGTTGAGTGGAATTGTAGAATTCCGTCATATGCAGGTCGAATTTAGCTTTGAGGACTTGGAATCAAAGAAGGTTCCCCTCTTTTACAATATCCCCCAAAACCAGAATATTTTTTTCAGATCCACAGTGTGGGTATGGCTATATTATGTATTTCTGAGAGTTCTGCATTGCGCCAAAGCGTTTGAGAGTGTGTGATTCTACCCGTCCCATCAATGCGTCGTGTAGTTACTGGAAGTGTATAAATTCTATCAAGAGTGGTGTTCCACGAGTCAAGTATTTCAATTTCTAGGGCTACGACCAAGACCATGGGTCAGTGCAGGTAAACATATGAAAAAAGAATATTTATTAATTCAATATAATATCAAATAACAATTCAACAACATGTACACATTAGACACAGCCAGAATAAATGATGTTCCACTTGTATACATCATCAAGCAGATGTTCAAAATCATGCATAAAAAGGTGCAAAAATGCACAATGTGCAAAACAACTAATGTTTTTACTGTACCCACTTCCACATTCCGTGTTGTGTAATATTGAATAACACAATATTTGTCCTTTATTGTACACATTTCTAATCTAAAAACACATCTTAATTTCTTTTTCCACAGGTTTTTCCAAAAGAATTCATTCTTTACAGTCGTCAATTTAAGGTTGTTCTGAGGTGCATACAGCTCCTCAATATTTCATACAGAACTTTGCTTGTTCTAGCTTCGACAGGTTTTCATCTAGGACTACAAGAGAACTGATGCCCATCTTCTTCAGGACCAGACTGTTTTTGTACAAAGGTACCTGATCTGTTTTTCATAAACCTTCTCCAAGAGTCTTTGATATTTCATTAGCTCTTCCTAAATTGCCAGATGGGGAAAACCTCCATCCTCAATAAGAATAAATGCAGGTTATCAAATGCTCAGACAAAGGTTTTCTGATTGACACCAACATATTGGGCCTCATTACACGAAAGGCGCTAAGGGATTACCGGTACCAGTAAGGTCACGATGCCGGTAATCCCTTAGCGCCCAACTACAAGGTCCCTCAGCGGGTCCCGTCCTTAACGCCTGGTCTGACCAGGTGTTAAGGATGGGACCCGCTAAGGGACTTCAGAGCTAATAACGGTACCGCAAATTGCGGTACCGTTATTAGGCCCTTCCCCATTCCCATTGAGCCCTATGGGAGCTCGAATGGGAATGGGGAATGGTATTTGGCATGGGGACTTACCGGGTCCTCCAGGGTCGGAATGACCCGGTAAGTCCCCATACCGCCTACCTGGACCCGGTATGCGGTAAGGGAGTAGCCATGCCGCTAATAGAGGCATGGTTACCTCCTACCGTGTAATGAGGCCCATTGTCTTTTTCTGCTATGCTCTGGAGCCAGGCCTGGTGCTGCTGCTCCTCCTGCTGGAGTTCATTCTCGTCTACACAAGGCGGGTCAAGGTTAAACCATAAGGACTCAGTTACTTGTGGAAACAGCGATGGGAACAGCATAGATATTACAAAATGAAAAACCCCTGCCTTCATCATCAAGCTGTAGTTCACACAAAAAGTAGAATGAGTACCTGGTTACTGGAGGTGTATACATCCCTTTCCCACCATACAGGATTTGTAACAGTGAGGCATCGCTCATCCAGGCACATTGCGCCCTTATGTGGGATAAATGATGATCGTCATGCAGCCATTCATTGGCCTTCGCCATTTGACTCACCCAGAAGTAGGTCCTGAAGTTAGGCAATCTAATCCCACCCTCTCATACTGAGTTCTGTAGCATTAGTAGGGCAATATGGGGTTTGGAGCCTTGCCAGAGAAGGTCCCTCAAAATTGCATTCACTCAATCAAATTCTGATTTGGGTACAATAATGGGGTTATTTTGAAGGACGTACACGTATCTGGGAAGAATCAGCATCTTTGTTAATGATTTCCAATGTTTTAAATCCTGCAGGAAACAGGCAGTATCGTTTCCAGGTTGTGTTTGATAAACAGCCTCTGGTCCCTGCACTCGTGTATACCTAGGTATTTAAATGTGTCTTGAGCTACATGGCAGTTACAGTTCAGGGGTACCGCCAGGTCATCCACTTGTAGTGGAAATCGTGTCGATTTATGCCAGATCACGATAAGCCTGCTGAGTATTCCATATTCTCAAAGAATCTGTGTGACCCTAGGACAGGAGCGAGCAGGGTCTCCCAAGAAGATGAGTCGATCAGCATACAGTGCCACTCTGTCCTTGTGTCCAGTGGGCCATACAAAACCATTACACGTTGGGTTGGGTCTCAACCACATTACCAAAGGTGCACTGGCCAGGGTGAAAAGTAGTGGAGAGAGGGGACAACCCTGCCTAGTCCTCCCCTCCAAAGGAAACAATTTGGAAAATGTCCCATTCATGCCCACCTATGCCACAGGTTTCTCGTACAGCAATTTAATCCATCATAGGATTTCAATGCCAAATCCCATGTGTTCCATCACTTCCCATAGGAATGCACATAGGACTGAATCTTTTTTTTTTTTTATTATTGAATATAGTTGTATTACAACAACTTTTTCAATTTTATACATGTTACAAAAATCCATTCTTGCTTAAGTAAAAACATTAAGTCAATAAAACAAACGTTTACACTTACAACCATCTTCCACATCAAGTTTTCACAATTTAAAAGTGTTGGTTAACATGGTGTATATCAATCATTCCAGGTTTAGAGATTTTAAAAAATTGATAGTAGCAATCCTTATACCCATACATTCAGTTGCAGCCAGAGCGACCCATCTATTACTTGGGTCTATTTGTGAAAAATACACAAAATATTTAGCAAAGTGCATATTTCTTAAACTCAGAAGTTTAGGGGCTGTGCACTCCAATAGTAAATGTTGCAAGGTTTCAACAATTGTTGTGTTTCGACAAAACCTGCACCAATTAAAGTCTGATGTGATTTGTCTCCTTCTTACTTTGACTTCCCTAGTGGGCCAGATGTTAAACCGCAGCCTCAGGATCTCAGATCTAATAGCAGAAGAAGGCGACAGGCACAGGTACGAGGCAATGTCTTTATAAGATTTAGGACCAAATATTGCGGGATCAAAGTCTCTATAGGTTAAACACTTTACTCGGGTTTCAATCCAGTCCATCATGTGGACTTTCTTCTTTGCTCTCTCTGGATGATCTAATAAAAGGCTCAAAGAAATATCGGCCTTTACCATAATAGAGAGAACATTTGAAGACCACTGTTTCGGGAATTTTTCTGCTGAGTTTAGTATGTAACTGGAGATGGCCGACAAGGCAGAATTGTCCTGTGTTGAAAGCAAACATTTACGCAATAAAGCGCATAGGCGCCAATTATGATGGGCACTTAATGAGATTAAGCCCAATTCATAACGCATCATTGCCCCAGGAATACATTGCGGTAGATGCAAGATGGCTCGCCAAAATTTGGATTCTAAGCGGTTAAGAAATGCAGTTGGTAAAATTTGCGTTTCCATGCCATAAAGAATAGTTGGGACAACATTTTGATTCCAAAACAGAAGAGCTGCTTTGAGTGTAAATTTGCCATACTTAGATACAATTATTTGGGTCTGACAAATTGCCATGGTTAGCTTTTGTTTAATTTTATTCAACTGTGAGTCTGCAGTGGGACAACCATCAAAAATAACACCCAAATAGACATAATTTGGAACTATCTTTATGGGGGTTGTCTCAATTTGCCACTCTAATAGATGCTTGCGTAAACCTTTAGGGATAAACGTAACAATCTGAGTTTTAGCAGTATTTACAAATAATTCATTTTCTTTGAAATAGCTGCAAAGTGCTGACAGAAGATTACGTAGACCACTGGGTGTTTTTGACACAAGAACAAGGTCATCTGCATACCATAATGCACTAATTTTAACACCATTCAGTATTGGAGCGTCAGCCGCTATTTTGGTAAAGATCCAGCGAACATCGTTAATAAAAAAGTTGAACAAGGCTGACGCTAAGCTGCATCCTTGTTTTAACCCTCTGTACGTGTAAACAGGCGATGACAGGAGACCTTCAGCATTTAATCTTACAAAGATCTTGGTTTTTGAATGTAATGCAAAAATGATGTCTATAAGAGTGGAGGGACATTCCGCTTTGATTAACTTGTTGATAAGTTTAGGTCTTGAAACCGAATCAAAAGCGGAATGTAAATCCACAAATGCAAAATATCTAGGCTGTCTCTTACACTGGGCTTGTTGTCGGATAGCATTTAAAGTTAGTAAATTAACACTAGTGCCCAGACCAGCCACAAAACCAGTTTGTGCTGGATCACATTGACCAGTTGCCGATGCCCAAAGAACAAAATCTCTTAATACTAACTTAGTAAACAGCTTCCCCGGGGCATCCAATAATGCTATCGGACGATAGCTTTTAGCGTCCATGCGATCACCCTTCTTATAAATAGGGATAATCACGGACGAGCGCCAAGAATCTGGTAAACATTTGGTGTGTAAGATGTGCTGAAATGCATTGTTGAGGATTAGAGCCCATTCATTTATGTTTTGTTTAAACATCCAGTTAGTAAGACCGTCAAGGCCTGCTGCTCTTGACGAAGACGCTGTTTTAATAAGGGACTGGATGATATTTTCAGTACATTGCAGCTCCCAACATCTTGCAGTACTGCCATTGTAAATATAGCTACTCATCTTAGGATCGTCATATAAAGTGTTAAAATGTTTAATCCACACATCTTCATGAACACCATTAAGTTGGAAATACGCTTGTGGAGCCGTGCCACATTTGTTTAGCAGTTCCCAGATCAAACCAGAGTTTTTATTGCGGCATGTTTGTAAAAACCTTTCACTATCTAGTTGGTATAGTGCAGCTTTCCTTGACCGTGCCCAATTTCGATATTTTGTATTAGCAGACCTGACTGCCTTAGTTTGTTCAAGTAGAGGTAATTTTCGAAGTTTTCTGATCTCTCTGCGAAAGGCTTTCTTTCTCTCATGAAGAGCTATATCAAACCCATGAACATGATTTCTCAATGGTCTGTCATGAACAGGCTGGATATTTGCAAAGGTGCTTAAAATATCTATATAGGACGTAGCCCCTTGTGCCCTTTGGTTGTTTAGTATAATTGCTTCATTCAAGGCCAACAGATTATTCGTAGACCACTTAAATCGATTTTTACCATTATTCACTATCAAAGTCTGTTTATAATAACGTGCATATTTTAAGCAGTCAGGCGCGGGGACTGACCAAGATAGAGCTAGCAGATGATGGTCGCTAGCTGTTTGTTTTACAATGACAAATTTGGAGGCATTCATAAAGATATTGTTAGATATGAAAACATAGTCTATTGTGGATTTTGAATTGCCTCGCTCCCAGGTGTTCATTGAGGGAATATCTCCTCTAATTGAACCATTTGCCATTTTTAAGTTTAGATCTTTCATAAAAGCCATCCACCGAACTCCATTGCGATTTTTACTCGTTGGGTTATGCTCGACACAAGATAAGTTTAGATCACCCATTACAAGAGTTCCAAATATATTACCCTGAATAGAGATCAATTCAAAAAGAGATGACAAAGCTGTGTAAAAATTTTCATCAGTGATGCCTACAGGGTTTCGGTACACATTAATAAGGGCATATATGCGCTTCTGATAGGATATTTTAACCAATTGTATGTATTTATTTGGCGCTCTCCAGGGGGAAATTTTATAACCCTTGCTCACTTTCACCGCAACTAGTAGACCGGCAGTAGGTCTGCCTTTGCCACTATGTTCCGCTGGGAGAAGACTGAGCTCGTGGTCATCCCAGACGGGCGACTTTAATAACCATGTTTCTTGTAATACAACAATATCATATATGTTCAATTGATTATTTAATGTCCATTGCAAATGAGAGGAGCCTCGGGTATTCCAGCATGCTAGTGAGATTTCAGTGAAAGGCAAATGTATTGATGGTTATGAGTCGTGATTAACAGTAGTCAACATGCCTGTGCGTGGATCATTGGCACAGAAGTTACAGCCACATACTAATTGAGGTTTGAGTTTTATAGAATCTTTATTGCCTAACTCTTTAGTGGATTGGCGTGCTGGATCTTGAGCTAACAAGAACCCAAGATTAAATAATTCCATTCTTGCATTCCAAAGAGTATTGCGAACTAATCCAGATTTAATCCATAATCTTACTACGGAGAGATTTTTATCACACAAGAACTCTATTTGATTTATGTCAGAAGAAGCAATAGCATCTAACCCTTCAATGTCGCCGAGGATGTTGAGAACACTTGCCCTACATAAATCATATTTCGGGTAGGACCCGTCACGACACTTCAAAATTAAAGTATGAAACAAGCTGAACTTCTTTGACAATGCAGTACTAACTTCATCCATATGATGGTTGTTTATAGCTTGGCCAGTTTCTGAGTTCAATCTGATGTTTTCTTTTGCAATATCTTGTATACAACAACCATTTCCTGGGAGTGGATTCTGATTTGAACTAGGACCAGATCTATTGTTATAGGAAGGTACTTCCATAACACTCTCATTAAGTGTCTTGTATATCTGAGAAGGAAGGGCTCTACCACTCGGAATTTCAGGCAGGGCCTCTGAGATTTTTTTTTGTAAGTAAGCATCTACCGCGACTCTTAATGAGGTTAAACGATCGGTACACCCTGCTAATGGGTCAACTATTTGAGCAGGCTTAGCTTCCATACTTAAAGATGGTTGTGAGTGTGCTGAAATAGTCGTCTGCAGATCAGGCAAGGGTTGTATCTTGTTAGATGATGTTAACAATAATTTTACCAACTCATTCAAGGGATCATGTTCTACAGGCAGAATTGGGGCCTCCTTGGGGGCTACGTGTGGAATTGAAGAAATACGAGTCGAGACATTAATTACCGAGGGTGTGCTCGCGGTGGTGTGTGGTTCAGACTGTATGATATCAGCACCACTATCTATGGATATAATCGGTACACCAGAAATAATTTTTTTTTGGACTTCTGCCAGGGGACACTTTTGAAGTTGTTTTTTCGAGCCAGTCTTGGTGGCTACAGCTTTCAATTTTTTATTATTCGCGGTTGTACGACTATTCCTTTGAGGATTAGGCTTGTGACAACCGCGTGCGTTATTATTGTCAATATGTTGAACATCATTCGTGGCTGGTGAATCTAAGCTAATCCAAGACTCATTATTTTTTGCAGTCCTGGGGTCCTCAGGACACTCGATTGGTCGAATGATATTAGAGAATGTTGGTAGAGCAGAAGTTAAGCTCACGGGTACTGCACTGGCAGATTCCAAAGAACGAATACGGTGCGTAATAGAGGCACCAGGATTTCCGAGCAATACTTGCTGAGATGAGACATATGTTTCGAGAAGGGAGACTCTTTGCTCCAAATTTCCTAAAGATAAATTTGCATTAGATTTCACTGTATTCACTTTCATCCAATCACTAATGGTGTTTAACTTATTTGTTTGAGCAATTATTTTCTGCTCCAAAGAATTAAAAAGCTTAAATAGGCTATAAATCGTAGTATTGATTGCCCCCAAGGTGACCTCTAAAAGGGCCGGGTTTTCAGCTATTGAACTTCCTTGATTTTTCCTATCAGTAGCTAGGCAGCGACGAGGAGTTGGTTGTAAAAAGGACTCCTCGTCCTCTCTAGTTGAGTCAAGGGAGTAGGGTTGGGCATAATCGATCTTAATTGAAGCCCTCGAGCTCTCTAAATCTCTGCAGACAATGGTATCAGAGTGAGAGGGTGAAGGGGATTTAACGGGACTAACATGTCCCACAGTTTCAATGTTTACAGAAGCCACCGAATCATTCAAAATTGACGTTTCCTGTACTGCAATAAAATTTGTGTTTAATGGGTCTTCACTCTCATGCATTGATTCTTCTATAACTGTGGCAAAGGTTGGTCTAGGTTTAGAGTTCCTTGTAGGGGAATGTGATGCGGTTAAAAGCGTCTGATCAGAGATGGTAGTACTTAAAATAGAAGCAGGAAGAGCACTGTTTAAAGAAATTACTGATGGATTCACATCGGTTGTAACTGATTTAGGTATACCCAATTTGGGCGTTTTGGCCACCGGAAAATGCAGGTTCATTGGCTCAATCAAAGTTCTCCCACTTTGGACTTTTTCATAAAATTTGCGTATGTCATTGTGGATAGAACTATTGCTAATTGGAGTTAAGATGATGTTTTTTCTTGACACCCGTGTACCACTTTTAGACTTCTCCTGGGTTTTTGGAGTATTCTTGTTAGAAGGAGTTTGCGGGGGGGATACTTGAGCTGATGCACTCTGCATTTCACTAGACCGCGGCGCCATGGAATCTCTACTGCTATCAGGAGGCATTCCTGACTTCAAAGTAAACATTTTAATATAAACCAACAATTAATATACTATACCTATAAACCACAGTATTGCAACATATAATGGAGGTGGTCGAAATTCACTTTAAATTTAAACCTGACGATAATTGGAAGAGAAAAGTCAACTGATTCTACCGATCTTTAGCAGGGTCACCTCGTCACCATCCGCTTAACAGCCGAACAACAGCTTGCAGACTTTACACCTGACGGGCTT
This sequence comes from Ambystoma mexicanum, assembly GCF_040938575.1. Taxonomy (NCBI): domain Eukaryota; kingdom Metazoa; phylum Chordata; class Amphibia; order Caudata; family Ambystomatidae; genus Ambystoma; species Ambystoma mexicanum. Next base: position 1,391,368,339 of record NC_090922.1, read on the forward strand.
AACGCCGCGAGGGTGGTGCAAGGCAGTTTAAATGTCCCAATGAGGTCACGTGAAGCGTCACGTGTTGTCCGCCAGCCCCGCCTCCTCCAGGAAGCGGAGAACGAATGGGAATGGGCAGCAAGAGCTAGTAGATGCTCGCAGTGCTGCAGTGGTTAAACGAGCGTTCCACAGGTAAAAACGCCTTAGCACCGATTCACAACACAACCCGCTCGGGGGGTGCAAGGCAGTTTAAATGTCCCAATGAGGTCACGTGAAGCGTCACGTGTTGTCCGCCAGCCCCGCCTCCTCCAGGAAGCGGAGAACGAATGGGAATGGGCAGCAAGAGCTAGTAGATGCTCGCAGTGCTGCAGTGGTTAAACGAGCGTTCCACAGGTAAAAACGCCTTAGCACCGATTCACAACACAACCCGCTCGGGGGGTGCAAGGCAGTTTAAATGTCCCAATGAGGTCACGTGAAGCGTCACGTGTTGTCCGCCAGCCCCGCCTCCTCCAGGAAGCGGAGAACGAATGGGAATGGGCAGCAAGAGCTAGTAGATGCTCGCAGTGCTGCAGTGGTTAAACGAGCGTTCCACAGGTAAAAACGCCTTAGCACCGATTCACAACACAACCCGCTCGGGGGGTGCAAGGCAGTTTAAATGTCCCAATGAGGTCACGTGAAGCGTCACGTGTTGTCCGCCAGCCCCGCCTCCTCCAGGAAGCGGAGAACGAATGGGAATGGGCAGCAAGAGCTAGTAGATGCTCGCAGTGCTGCAGTGGTTAAACGAGCGTTCCACAGGTAAAAACGCCTTAGCACCGATTCACAACACAACCCGCTCGGGGGGTGCAAGGCAGTTTAAATGTCCCAATGAGGTCACGTGAAGCGTCACGTGTTGTCCGCCAGCCCCGCCTCCTCCAGGAAGCGGAGAACGAATGGGAATGGGCAGCAAGAGCTAGTAGATGCTCGCAGTGCTGCAGTGGTTAAACGAGCGTTCCACAGGTAAAAACGCCTTAGCACCGATTCACAACACAACCCGCTCGGGGGGTGCAAGGCAGTTTAAATGTCCCAATGAGGTCACGTGAAGCGTCACGTGTTGTCCGCCAGCCCCGCCTCCTCCAGGAAGCGGAGAACGAATGGGAATGGGCAGCAAGAGCTAGTAGATGCTCGCAGTGCTGCAGTGGTTAAACGAGCGTTCCACAGGTAAAAACGCCTTAGCACCGATTCACAACACAACCCGCTCGGGGGGTGCAAGGCAGTTTAAATGTCCCAATGAGGTCACGTGAAGCGTCACGTGTTGTCCGCCAGCCCCGCCTCCTCCAGGAAGCGGAGAACGAATGGGAATGGGCAGCAAGAGCTAGTAGATGCTCGCAGTGCTGCAGTGGTTAAACGAGCGTTCCACAGGTAAAAACGCCTTAGCACCGATTCACAACAGTGACTGAATCAACCGCTTTCTCAAAGTCGATTGAGAGTGGGCTCCGAACGAGAGGGGAACAATCCACTGCCATGTGGAGTCACCTAATATTGATCCGGTAGACATGTAGGGTAGAAACCCAGATTGATCGGAATGGATTACCAAGTGGATAATCTGTAATACTCAGTTGGCTAGGACCTTTTCCAAGATCGTAGCTTCTCTGTCAATAAGGGAAATGGGTCTATGTGAAGAGCATTTAGTAGGGGGTTTGTCCTTCTTGGCGATTACCACAATGGTAGCTCGTTGAAGGTCAGGGGGTAATTTGGCCATTTCCTTGCTCTATTGGAAAAAGGTCTAGCGAAGGTATCGAGATTTTATTACCAAGCTTCTTCCGTACATCTTCTAGGAATCCATTTGGCCCCAGTGATTTCCCTGACTTAAAATCTGAGATCGCTTGAGCAATCTCTTCTTCAGTAATGTCAGGGTCCAGCTCAGCTTTTTGCTATTCTGTGAGTTGAGGTAGCGTTAGATCTTTCAGAATGTTGAAATTGCTATCGGTCTGTGTTGTATGGGGTATCCAGTAGAGAGACTCATAATGTTCTGAGAATGTGTTGGCTATCACCCTATCATCAGTCATTCTACCTCCCCTGCCATCCTCCAATTCACTAACATATATTGCTCCATCGTCTTGGTTCTCCAGCCATGCCATTAACTTCTGAGCTTTGTCCCCAACCTTGTACATATGGCTGATTTTGATCCAGTGTGCTTGGCATGCCGTGTCAAGTGGCTAATTGGGGTTCTTCTCCCTCATCTTGAGAAGAAGTCTATGTGTGTTGCCAGAGATTGTGGAAAGAAATGTGCCTTCCATAAGCATCACATCGGTTTCTATTTCCTCCATTATTCTCATCTGTTTTTTGTGTGTCACACCGCAAGTAGTGAGATTGCCTCGCCCCACAGTACTGCTTTGTAGCCCTCCCAAAGTTTTGACACTTTGTCAACAGAAGCCATGTTGATTGCAAAGTTTTCATCTGTTTGAGCTTTTAAGACCTCAACAAAATCGGGGAATCCCAGGTAATAGTTTTTCAGATGCCAATTTTTCCCCGCTCTAGGCACGACACCCCATATTCCAATCATTAGTAGCTAGTGGTCTGAGATGGCCCTGGTTAAAAATGTAGTCAATATTAATCGGTGTGCCTCGTTGTATGGAACAAAGAAGTAATTGAGCCTTGACATGGATACATGCACCCCTGAGTGAAAAGAGAACTTTCTAGTCTGATTGTGGAGTGACTTCCACACGACAGCCATGCCTGCTGCTGAGGCAAAGGTAAACAGTTTAGTGTGAGTGTCCGGGTTTCTACAACAGAGATGATTGCGGTCCATTGAACTATTCATTATTTATATATTCAAAATACTAAGCCTCTCCCCACAAACCTCTCCCATCAGTAACACATACCTGCTCCTATTATATTGTATAGCCTAATTGAGTGTAAATGGTAACTGTTTGTGTATCATGGTTATCACTCCCCTGGAGCCCCTCAAGAAACCTGCATGTATATTATACCTCTAGTTAGTCCTTTTAACAAACGTACATTTCGTCCATGCTAAGTGTGTCTCATGACATAGGACAACATCTAATGTGTGCCTGTTAATGTATTGTAGGACAGTCCTTCTTTTAATCTGGTCACATAAACTGTTCACATTCCAAGTAAAGAATGACAGCTCTCTCTTTCCACCATCAAACATCTATGTTATCCTGCAACCGATGTGCAAGATGAATGTGTGGTATCAAGGTGTAGTGTAGTGATCATTTTGATGGCGATCTGTTACAGCAGCCTTGCAACCCATACTTAGAGGGAGGACCATCATCCAGCATTCCAGGAGGCATGGGCCTGTCCTGCAGTGGGTCTGCAGCTTCTTCTGACAGAGGAGCTGGAGGTAGAGGATGTCTGATGTCAGCCTTAGGTGAATTCTTCTTTGATCTCTGTTTAGCCCAGGTGAAATATGCCCTCTTTTTTCCAGTTTAGCGTAAGAATTATCTGAATGGGAAGACACATTTCTATCGGAACCTCAGAAGACGTGGATATGGATGGACACACATCTGGATAAAGAGTATCCGGATGTGTGTCCATCCATGTCCACATCTTCTGAGGTTCCGTTAGAAATGTGTCTTCCCATTCAGATAATTCTTACGCTAAACTGGAAAAAAGAGGGCATATTTCACCTGGAGAGATTTCAATTTCTTTTTTAACAGAGTAACAACTGGCATGTCTTCTGGACAGCTGTGGTGTCTTCTGGAAAAAAGGCAATCCTAACACTGTTGTATGTTAAGAGACCCTTGTCACGTGCCATATGTAGAATAGCATCTTGTTCACAGTTGTTTAGTAGTTTTGCCACAACCATCCTCGATGGGGCCCCAGGAGTTGGTGGGCCAGTCAGTGACGGTGAGCCCGTTCTATAGAAAAGGCTTCGAAAGACCTCTCGGTTTCATTAGTTCCACCAGCCACTTCTCTAGGAACAGCTCAATGCTGGGCCCTTCTGATTTTCCGGGAGAACCAGTATTTGAATATTGCTTCTACAGGCTCTACCTTCGGCTTCCTCGATCCTATAATCCATTGTTTTAATCATTTTCGACATGACGGGCATCTGGCGTTCAAGTTTGTGGAGGGTATCCTTGGATTCCGAAATATGTTTCTCTGCTTCCCCCATCCTAGATGATGTTTTCTGTAGGTCATGCTGTAGCAAATTCACACCCTGATAGCGTCCATTTTACCCTAAATGGACATTTGGGAATCAGTAATGGCCCTCATGCCATCCATTACTGAAAGCGTGAAAGTCTACGGCTGGTCGCCGTCTGTGTTGACCACGGAAGCCACTGTGTACTGGTCCATTTAGTATTAATTTTAACTTTGTCCTTAGCCATGATCAATACATCAGAGCTTGGCAGGCATCAGTCAGCGCAAGTTGCTGTGATGTAAAGATAGTCAGGACCCTTATTACAGGAGTCACGGATGAAAGCCCCAAATTAGCACATATTCGTAGTCTGCAATGTGATTTCAGCTCCCTTTTCCTCTCAGGGAAAAGACTCATAGCATTTCAATGATGTTATAATTTGTGGACAGTTCTCTATCTACATGGTAATACAAGCTGTATGGCCAGGGTCACAGGCCTAAGTGTCGCACTCAGGGGGGAATCAGGAACCCGGGCATTCACAGCCAAACGTGGTACAGGCATTGTTACAGTCCCCTCAGGCATGGAGCACACCCAGTCCCTTTAAGGCTGGCACGCCATCATCCAGGCCCACCACACCAGATTGGCTCCCCGGGATGCCTCATCTCCAGCCTGTCATTGTCTACCAGCCGTGGTCCTTGTAAGGAGCCCATGCCCTCGCTCGGCAGGGTCATCAGTGGTAAGAAGGCTCATCTCTACGGGCTGTCAAGTCAGTTTTTGGAGTTCCAGGACAACTTTCTTCCAAGTAGGTTCTACTTTTTTCACCTCCCTTTTGTTAATAGCCTTTTTTAGGCAACCTATCCTGTCTAGGACTGCTGACCAAATGCATGTTCTTCCCAATGTGTCAAGCTTGTTTCTGACCTAATTCAGAGGTGCTTACCTTGCCATTAGTAGGCATGCTTTACCTATAGAAATGGCATAGGTATGTGAGATATTTTGTGGAGGCCAACCTATGCAAGGCCCTATGCCTATACCTTTGTGCCTTTTATGACATTAATTGGTGCCAAGATTCAAGTCTACTGGAATGCCTGAGCCATATGTAACATGCTCATATTTCTTTTCCTGTAGTGCATTGTTAAGCTGCTTAGTTGTCCACTAAAAGTCACCTTCTTTAACGGCCCGATCTGGATATGTGGTTAAATTGTCTGAACTACACATTAACCCAAAATGAGTGTGATTTAGGAAAGACATCAAATGTGGATTCCTACATGATAAATCTAGAGTGTCGGTTTCATGTGCTTGCCAGGGTTCAATCCCCTCCATGTCATGTTAAGTGGGGCTGACTGTTGCCATGTTGCCTCGGTCATGGTGGCAGAGAATGTTCTATCATGCACCACGGAATGTGTGGACCACAAAACTGCCCACTTGCAGGTGGTGGGTGGAATATATATCCATTCAGCACTTTAAACTCTCTCTTCACCAGGAGTTTTGGTACATAATGGAATTGTGCATTAAACTCTGGTGGTGAGTTCAAATAGGGAACAGGACAATGCTCCCAGTAGGTGCTGTCTAGTCACTGCACTGGTCTTTGCTTGTAAAAAAGAAAGCTGTCAAAATATTTCACAAAACATGCATGGTCTGCCATGTCATTTAACTTTTCTAGATCATCCTCAGGGTCTAACAGAGCTCCTTGAGCAAAAGCTTCTATCTTGGCTCTCAACAGGTTCCTATAGGTGTCTGGGATATGCATCTTAGGGGTCACTAGCCTAGGTTCATCTATCACTGATAGTGTATGCACCTGGAATTGCATACTAGGCCCACTGGAGGTTTTATACTGGCGTGTCCAGAATTGCCCTAACTCTGGTGGGTATATGCTTATTTGTGTTGAGTCTCCTCCCACATCAGCTGCTTGTACCTCTGTCTTGTGCATTGGGTATGGTCTATGTGCTAGATCTAAATTCGAAATGTTCAACTGTCAGCTGATTATCAGGATCTCCATTGGGATTAAAAAAGGTCCCGAAGTCAATGAGACAAAATACGTGAGAAGACTTATCCACAGCAAGCTGTAGAACAGGATCCCTGCTCCAACAAATCTTTTACAGTTCTTGGTGCACTTTGGATGGTCAAAAACCATTCAGATGGACTTCGCTCTTGGCTTTACTTTTAGCCTTGTTTCTGACTCATCTGTTCCTGAAAAAACATACATTGTCTCATAGGTTTCAGAGGTATCTGGAGTGCTCTTTAACGTCACATATTCTTTTATTCTTGCCTGCATGTTAGGTTTTTCAAGATAGAGAGTCTCTCCCCTCTGGAACAAGGGCGTAATCATCTGGTGATGGCCTAAGGTGGTCAACAGACACTTGACATGTACCTTTCTTATGAGGTAGGGCTGTAGGACTGCTGTTCATGAACCAATACGTTTCAGCACCTTCACAGGAGCTCTGTAGCGCAGTCCAAGTGCTTCTTTGTCATTAATCTTTTCCAGGACATAGTCCCAAGATTTCTAGGTGCTTTGCGACTTGTGTTGGTGCTGTCGTGCTTCTTCACCATGGATGGAGTCTCTCAGGAGATTTATGAGGAACAGCAGGTCTAGCCTGGTGTGAGAACTACAAGGATTGTGTAAGTTAGGCATATACATAGGAGAGCCAAACAGCAACTTATAAGGTGTTTTAACCTCACATTGAGAAGGGCAATGCAGGTTATTTTTCATGCTGCACTATAGGTACTCGATTCACCCAATTACCACCAGAAGAAAGCATACATTTAGTCAATGCCTGCTTTACTATCCCATTGGCTCTCTCTACGACTCCATTAGCCTGTGGGCAAAACGGGTTAGAGAGTATAACCCCAGCTTGACAGGGCTTCTCTTAAGGCTTTGCGTGAACATGCTCGCCTATTGTAAGCTTGGAGTAATGTCGGTGCTGCCTTAGCTACTAAGGACAGCAAACCCAATTTTGGCCTCCTTTCAATCAGTTTTCTTCTGGAGAATTATCCAGGTGAATCTTGTAGACTAGTCAACTAAGACTAACAAATATTTGTACTTGTTGACGGGTGTCAGTGGACCTATGTAGTCCATATACATGCGTTCAAAAGGCACTGTTGTCCTTGTTAGTGTGCTTACTGGTGGTTTTTGGGAATTGTCCACTGCTGTCTGCAAACATATGGAGCAATTTGCTATGTACTGTCATACCTCCTCACGAAGCTCAATATATATCCTGCAATAGTCATGTAGTAGCTGAAAACCCAAAGTGGTTGTAGCTACACCAGCATGTGCTACAGAGATTAACTTTAATCTATCCTGCTTGTTTCTATAGTTACCTGTCAACAGGGTCTCCTTTTGACCTAGGTATAGTGACTATCACTGAATTGTCGTTTACAGCGTAGTTCTATGTGGTCGGGAGCACTTGTGGGTTAGGACTATTTGCATCTAGACCTGCTTTTATGTCCTCATCTATGTATGTGGTGGAGCGTGTTAATGTTGCTACCACTTTTTGGACAGGCTGCTGTCTTGCAGACTGATCAGCAGGTGCATTGCCTGCTGTGCATGGAACCCTCTCTGTGTGCTTTTGTGTGCATGTCCATACAACACAGATTAGTGAGGCTGCATAGATGTTCACTACATGTTCCTCAACTTCATCTGAAAAAGCTGGTTTAATTACTTCTCCTCCCCCAGGGCATTCCCTAACATATAGCCTGGGACAATCATGTTCTGCTAAAAGGCCATCTCATGTTACATGCAATTTATACCAAAATAGTGCCTCTATTTCCTTTGGATGTTCCCCTTCAAGTTTTATGGTAAAAATATACTCATCTTTGTCCTCAATCACTTCTCCTGTGGAAGTAGAAACCTCTACATTTTGTTTAGTAGAAAAGTGATGTAAAAACTTCTTGTGTCTTTCTTTGAATATGGAGACTTGCGTACCAGAATCCACCAGCCAATCCCTTGGATCTTTAGTCACTGGTATTATCCTGTGAGTCTGGTTTACAGATTGTTCCATTGTCTACTCTCCAAGCTGCAGTTTGCTTCCTTTTTCCTTTCTTCTCTGCCCTCCCCTCCCCGTGAGCTTCTGCTCTCCCTTGGGTACCAAGACCCATCACTAATTTTGATATAAAGGAGAAGAAGGATACTCTTCATCCCTGTATCTTTGTGGTTGCCTAAACTGTGCCCTATCCCTTACCTGATAGGTACTTTTCTCATCACTTCTGCCCTTGTCAGGTCTCCTACCCCTACCAGCTTCTTGCATGGGGCTAGTACTTCTTCTTTCTACAGATATTTCTGTTAGTTACAAAAGGTCTCACTTTCTTCTTTGGCAATGGGCATACAGGAAGCCTGTGTCCTTCCCTTTTTTACCTCTAGCTGAGAAGGCATTTTTGCATGGTTTCTGACTGATACCAGTGGTGCTAGTAGATGGAGTGCTTAATCTCACCTAATTCCTTGCTTTTCCCTTCTCTGGTGGATATACCCAGGTGATCTCTTCCTAGGGACCTGTAAGTAGCTTTCACAGAGGGACCAAACTGGAGTTTCTTTTCCTGGTCACTGAGCAATGCCATAAGAGAACTGAAGACTTCTAGTCTCAACGATTCACCTTTTATGAGGGGCATGAGTATTCCGTCTATCATGAAATAATCGCCCCCAGCTATTGCCAGTCCTAAACTCATTGCTGCGTTTGCTCCATGGGGGTGCACATTAAAGAAAGGTACAACCAACTATACACTGAAACCTAACTCTCACAGTGTTTCATAGGTGGATTACAACCTGTTCGCATTATAACTGCTAGGGCCCTCTGCCTCTGCTGAAGAGTGACTTGAGGGTAGGCTGCCTCCAGTTGGCTCAGTTTGGTGGAATACCATCTAGGGATTTCCTCCTGCTTTGTGGGGCAGGTGCACAATATGTCTTCAAAGGTCTGGAATGGAAGTGTTCCTTTCTACCCTGAAATTACTGGTATAAAGTGCTGCTGGTGCAGCTAACAAGGCTCTATATTTTACAGCTTGAGTGCCGATTGTTTCAAAATGTCTCCTCTGGAGTTCATAGTCTTCCCTGGTCCAGATGTTCATAGACTTCCCTGGTATTTGGGTGATTTGCCACCTTATTTGGGTAGAACCTAAGGATGTGTTCTAAGGTTAACCATTCCATTGAAAATGGGCCATGTCCGGCCCTGGTGGTGGGATATGTACAACCCTGTTGAAACCAGTTCTGGTGGTTTACCTGCTGCATGGCTAACTCAGGATCCCTTCAGATGTGTAAGGTTTCAAACCTATCTCCTGGCTTGACGCCAGGTGTCGTCACATATGTAAATAGGGATTCCGCTGGCAATCCTCCAGGCACAGCCACTGCCTCTATAAAATGAGTGTTGTCATCTCTAATACCTCCTTCCTGTAACCACATGGTTACCACTCGGCAGCAATCCACATGTTTTGGCATATCAACATGTGGGTTGGCCATTCTAGTATCTCTTAGCAAGATAGCTGTTAAGAGTACTTGCTGAAAAAGACATCCTGCTCTTTACTTGAGTGCGTTTTAAGATCTTTGCACACTGCTCTTCACTAGAGTGTATTTCATGATCTTAATATTTATTCTACACACTGTTCTTCACTAGAGTCTATATTATTCTTTTTATCGCCAAGCCTATAGCAACCCTCTTAGCCCCTCTACAGTAGCAAAGTAGGGAGAATATTTTAGCGTGCAGGATTGCCTAAGAAGTGAAACCATGCACTAAGCATTGCTTGAACACACGCACAGCAAGATGGGGGACTAGGCTAGACCATGACAAATTGTAGGGAAGTAGAGAGGCCTCTGAATGGGAGGGAGACCCAGGTGCTCCTGTTCCCAATGCAAGCCCTAACAGAAACCTACGAGAGAAATAGGACCGACGTAAGTTGAACCACAGACAGGGCATTAGAAATAAAAGGGAAAAAATGGCGACTGAACAGATAAACCATAGGGTCCAGGGAGCTCAAGGGCACAGGGAAGAAGTACCCCCACCCTCAAGGGCCACAGGGAGGCGATGGTGGCTGCACACCAGGATGTGCCAGGGGACAAAGCGATGGAGACATTCATCAATTGAACACGGGGGCGGTGGAGGAGGTATCACCACTAAATAGTCCTGCTAACAACCCCCAACTCTGCACAGAAAATAGGAGTGAGACCCCTAGCACACCACAATACATGACACTGGCAGGGATATGTGCCACAGGTGGCCAAAACTGAATGGGTACGATAAAGTATCACCACTAAGCAAACCCTCTGCTTACACCTCTCAAACTCTAAAATAAACACAACCATACCTCTACAGCACAGCAATTCGCATGCATTTCACTACACCCCAACAACGAAACAAACCACACATAACCTCTCACAACAGCACATTACAATTACTGACTGAAAATTCATACCTACACTCAGAGAACATTGTAAACCGAAATGAAGCTGCCAACAGCGCATCACAGCTCTCTTGGGCTTTTTCCCTGCTCAGTCCCACCCCCACACCTTACTCTCTTGCTTTTCAAATCCATCAGAGTGCCAGGGGACCACTCAGGTGGTGATAGTGTGCGGTATAAATATCCTTTAACATAACGTAAGATAAGATAACAGTGGCTCAATGATATGCACCTAGAAGGATTTGATCCACAACTCTCAGACTCAGCAAAATCCTTCCAGAAAGACATAGCCAAGAAGACCCAAATTGCCGGGCTCAGAATCTCTACCCTTCAAGAAATCACACCATTCATCCCGCCGCAAGACTTCCAGACAGTAGTGCAGGCCCCTGGTGGTCTCGCACTTTGGTGGGGAAAATGCTCTCCTGGCAAGGCCTCCAGCTGTTCAATTGGCTCCCCTAAAATCAGTCCACCACGCTGCAGCACGTCTAATAACGGGAGCACAGAAAGTTGACCAAAATAACCCCCATTATACGCAAACTACATTGGATTCCACTCCAAGCAATAATACTGTTCAAGATTGTGTATATCAGCTACAAAGAAGTCACGAGTAGCACACCAGTGTAGTTGGTGGCTAAGTTCCACATATCTGGTAGTACACGCGCCCCGCGCAGCAAATTGACCAACAGGCTTGAATCAAAACTTGAATTCGGCAAATAATCCTCCTCTTGTCATGCACCCAACCTTTGGAACTCGATTCTGGTGTCAGCTTGGAATGCCCCCACAATTCTCAAATTTCACAAATCTCTCAAAACATGGCTCTTTCTGCAACACCTGATCAAGGACTATTTCTAATGGATGCACATACCTACACACAGACCTCACAGTACTCTACTACTGTTAAAAAATGCCAGTCCAAATGCTAGCTACAGACAATCTGTACACCACTCCGCTGCTCTCAAGCTTGGTCTGTGCTTTGAACAATAAAATAAAATAAAAAAGATGGGTAAAACCTCTCAAACTCACTATCTGTGGAAGGCAGGGAGATGAGGGCTGGATGCCTGGAGCGGTCTACACAATCCAAGTAAAAATTCCAAAAATATCAAAAAACACCAAGCAAAATCACCATGGTCTTTATCAAAAAAGCAGAAAAATGGGAAAAATTGCTTCAGAAAGAGTCAATGGCCCTCATTACGACCCTGGCGGAAAGCGACTGACCGGAGCGCCACAGCGTAAATAGCGTTTCCGCCATTGCACGAAGGAGCAAAGTGCGGCCAATTCCGACCCATCGGGCACGAGCACCACGGCATGGCGGAAGTGCAAAGTCCGCGATGGCGGAAATGACCCCAAAACGGCCCACACCGCCGCCGTACGGCGCCCTAGGTGCAATACCGCCACCCCTCTTAGCGGTCACCGCAGTGTGCGCCTACCGGAAAGTACGGTGGCCGGAAATATACGGAAACGGAAGCTAAAACATGGGCCCGGAACGGGAAACATCCCGGCGTACACCTATAAATACACTAAAACCACACAACCACTAAAATCACTACCCCGAAACACACCCCAACCCGCCAACCACCCTAGCGAAACCAAGAATAATGGGAAAAGCAGCGTAGAAAGCGTGCGACCGCAAGCGGCAGGTCCACTTCTCCCGTGAGGAACTCACCGTGCTAACAGAGACCCTCCAGGAGAATGCTGCCGTCGTCTTCTCCACGCAAATGACCAGGACGGCACTTGCAAACAAGAAGGCCATATGGGCTCTGGTGGCACAGCGGGTAAGTGCGGTGGGGACCGCACCCCGCACCCCACAGCAATGGCGCAAGCGATGGGACGACCTGCGGATACGCGTCCGCAGCATACTCTCTGCCAACCGCAACATTGCCACAGCCACCGGGGGAGGTCCTGAATCACCCATCAAGTTGACCCCATGGGAAGAAATCTGTGCCTCCACCATCGGAATGGAGAGCATAGAGGGAGTCGGAGGGATGGAGAAAGGAGTGCAGACATCCGAAGATTCAGGTAGGTGGCCCAGATAAAACAATGCCAAATCCACAAAGTCCATTCATGTGAAGTACCATGTGTCCCCATAGTGCAACAGAAACACATGTCCAGGAGAACGTCCACACACATCGGCCTGATAGCGCACGTTAAAACCCACAATAAATACATAAATAATTAAAAACCCCTAAAACACGCACTACACGTGCAGCAGGCACACCCTAACTGCAGGCTGCCAAACAACTGCACCCTCACTCCACACACAAATGAAACCACCCCCAAGACCCCGACCCAAATCACCCTCAGGCACCACCCCAATGCATGTGATACAATGCCATTCCAATTCCCACTGACCCATCAATAACCCTCGCCCTCCTTTACTCCACCACAGGGTCCGATCCAAACGACGAGCTACAGGACACCCCTACCAGCACACCTGCAAAGAGGGCCAAGACCAACGGCCAGAGACCCTCCACCTCAGCTGCACGCATCAAGACACGGCAGCAGCACAAATCAGGTGGCAGCACACAGGAGGGAACATCAACAGGCACCCCAGCAGCCAGCATGCCCACAACACCACCACCACAGGTCCCCCCAACGGATGCCACAGAAGGCACTGCCTCTGGTGGCAGCAGCACCATAGGTGACACCCCATTGATGGCAGCATGCTCCGACACAGAAGACGGGGATGTCGAGGTCAGATCCATCCATGACCTGTCCCAATCCCCCTGTCTGTCCCCTCCCGTACAACATGAGGATACCACGCAGGGGCACCCACAAGACGACGACTGGCCATCCCCCACAAGCCCTGTGGCAAGGCAACATGAGGACAACAGCCCCTCTGTGACACCACCGCAAATGGCCATGGCCCAGCAGAGGCAACAGTCCCTCGACAAGTTAATCGTCCAACAGCAGCAAATGGCCACACTCCTCAAGGGCCATGCCGATGAATGTGGGGGCACCAAGGCAGACATAGAAACATCAACAGAGACACTTAGGGCAGAAATGGAGAGAGGTACAGAGACGCTAAGGGCACAAATTGAGAGTAGCACCGAGAGCCTGAGAGTCCAAATGGAGAGTAGCACCGAGAGCCTGAGAGTCCAAATGGAGAGTAGCACCGAGAGCCTGAGGGGGGAACTGCATGCGACGTCCAAAGACGTATGTGCCGAACTTGCCGCAGTGCGCCGTGTGCTCACTGAGCTCTCGCAAACCCTTAGGGACATGCATGGACGTGAGCAGGCAGACACATCATCCGTTGCAAGTTCCGTCCAGGGCAGCCCCCAACGTAGATCTGGAAGGAACCTGCGCTCCACAGGCAGGGGTGCCCCTGATACCCGCAGAGGGGGCATGCAATAGCGACAGCCCACTGACAATGAGCATCTTTGGACACTGGTGTTCGGGGGGGAGGTAGGAGGGTGGAGGGGGTGTGTTGGGCTCACTTGGGTGGCGGGTCGATAGGGTGTTCAACATGATATCACATATGCCATAAAAAGTGCACGATCAACCAATGAGAAGTGTGGACATTGATCTTTGTGTACTAGGCCATCATAGGCGTACAGTCCATATTGTGCATGTCCCAGACACACGCAGTGCCACGAGTCCCGTGTCCATGCATCAGCCACCAGGCGTGAGTGCTAGAAGCATACATCAATGAGATGCTGACGAATGTCACGGCCCTCCGGTGCCTCGCAGACTCCATGAGGTGCTGCCACATCCCCACCCTCATCATGACCATCTTCAGGTGCTTGCAGTTCTGCGTCAGGGGGCATGGGCACATTTCTACGTACGCACATGTTGTGGAGCATGACACATGCCATGACCATCTTTGCAACCTTCTCATGGCGGTACAGGAGTGCCCCGCCAGACCTGCTGAGGCAGCGGAAACGACCCTTCAGTAGGCCGAATGCCTGTTCAATGACTACACGGGTACGTGAGTGGGCATGGTTGTAGTCCTCCTCATGCTGGTCCCGTGGGTTCCGGACTGGTGTGAGGAGCCATCTCTTCAGTGGATATCCAGCATCACCTGTATGTGGACGAGAAACGTATGATGTGGAATGCCATTGATACGTACGCACACCCCCCCCCCCCCTTCCTGGCAGGTCATTGACAATTCACATACCCCACATCATCATGCATGTAATGAGACTCACCGAGTAGCCAGGATCTGTTCCCTGCGTGTCGCTCCATGTAGCGTGGTATTGTCGAGTTCCTCAAGACCATAGAATCATGGGTTGATCCAGGGAATCGGGCACAACAATGTGTAATGATCCTGTTGGAGTCACACACCATCTGTACATTCAGGGAATGAAATTGTTTTCGGTTGCGGTACTGGGCCTCCATGGCATGTGGGACGACCAATTCAACATGGGTGCAGTCGATGGCACCAATGCAACCCGGTATGCCGGCAAGTGCATGGAATCCCACTTTTGTGTTGGTTATTTCCTGCTCCGAGCGTGGTAGAGAGATGTAGTCGTCTGCGTGCTTCAGGAGGGCATCGAGCACTAGCAATAGTGTCCGTGAGAACAGTGGCTGAGAAATGCCATGCAACTGTCCGACTGTGTGCTGGTAGGTGCCTGTGGCCAGGAAGTGGAGTACAGACACCACCTTCAGTAGGGGTGGGATGGCGGTTGGGCTGTCTATCATGCTGACAAGGTCAGCCTGTGTCATGTCCACAATGGCGGCTATGGTGTCCCGGTCCAGACGGTAGAGGGTGTGGATCTGCTCATCAGTGAGGTTGAACGGATGTGCTCGGAGGCGTTGAATTGCGGGCTGCCTGCGTGGTGGTAGTGGCTGTGCTGGTGGGCCTTGCTGGCCCTGCCTTGGCCTCCTCCTCCTCCGTGCGGCTGGTTGTAGTTGGTGTTCGTCTACTTCTTGGAGTCGGAGCACTTGCAGTGCTATCAGGTCCCCCAGGGCCAACATCGCGAGTCCTGCCGGTAGCATTTCGGTGTGGTTGTGGGAGGGGACTGGCTGTGCAATTTATGTGTTTTCAGGCTGTATGGCCTCCACCTGTGGTGATTAATTCCACCTGTGCAAACTGCTCTCCCCTTTGGCCGAGCACGTCCCGCGCACAACGCTGCAATTCGGGGAATGGCATCTTGCTATTGCAATCATGTATTTGTACCCGATGGCCGTGTAAGATTGGTTGATATGTTCATTCCGCTGTGGTCCCATTGTTTCACGTACTATCTGTGCAGTCGCGAACAGACTTGTGAGGGGTCAGTGGGACGTAGTACTCGGTTAACGGTGGGCCCTCATGCATCACTGTACCGAGCTTCACCGACGGGCGGGGCGTCCCATTTGTGAGTGAAGGCAGTTGCCATTTTCACACACAGCCGCACTCGATGGGATAATTAGTGATTTCAAACGGCCACAGATGTCTTTTCGACGTGATGTTGCAAATGAGGAATTCGAAGGGCGGCGCTTTCGGTTTCCAGCTAGCGGCGAGGAGATGCCCACAGGTCTGACTGCAAATGTAACGTTCTATTGTTCTATGTCCTTGAGACAGGGCCCATGGCGAGGGAGCAATGATTGATATGAATAGTTTGGGATGCGCAATAGCTACGTGGGCGATGAGGCCGTCCGTTCCCAAATACATGTTACTTCAGAACACTGGAATTACGGGCTGGGGCACTGTGGATTTAGCAGGCTGCATAACGCACAGACTCAATGGATGTTTCTAATGTCATGTGAGTAATTATTCAGGCATTTTGATCCCGGGATGAGGGAATGATGGATGGATGCATGGGCAGGTGATTTGGTACAGAGTTTGCCATGTACAGGGCTTCTTGGGATCTATCCGCCTCCCCTACGCTATGTGATGCAGGGCTGCCATAGTGGGACCATCGTCCATCTGGCCTTGTTGAGCCCTCCCTGTCTCGAGGCGCCCTCAGACACTCGTTTGTGATGGTGTTTGCACCTCGATATAGATGGTTGTGAGTCGCAAGTGGTTTTGGGGTGGTGATGTTCCTTTGGAGTGGGCTAGCATGCATATGGCTGTGGATTTCGTGTGATCATTGAAGTGAGTTGTTGGTATGTAGTTCTGATGGCCATTCTGTTCTTTTTCTTTTCTTTTTGTTGACAGGTATCTCCTCCCCTTTTGCCACTGCCATCTGTATGCCACTCCTGCAGATGGATTTTACTCCCGACACCTGCTGCTTCGTGTTAATCAGTGGAGCAGCATTACGATCTTATGGGACGATCGCCAATGGCCCACATGCCCTTACGCAGTACTGGTGGCTCGGAGCAACATTTCGGCCTTTCAGCTGGACTAGTGCCTCCCCATTGGGACGGCCCTGCGGTTGTGTGCGCTTCCATGTTGCCTTTTCGGACGTGAATGTGGCTCTGTGTACCATGGGGGAACAGGGCGACACACAGGTAGTGGCTGGTCGTTTCTTGCGGAAGCAGCCCACAATGGTGGTTGGTGTTTTGGATTTCATGGCCTGATGGCTGTATGTGCTTGGTGATTTTGATGTGCATAAATGTCTATTCTGATTTGGCCCGTGTAGCGTTTTTCTTTGCAAGTGATGTGGCATATGCCTATTTGGGGGGCGATGTATTGTGAGGAGATCTGCATTGGGTTCCAGCTTCGGGGTTTAGTTGCGTGGTACTGTGCTGTGCGCGTTTGCCTACGAAGCCCAGTGAGGTCAGGGATGGGGGCTGCCAATATGCCAGTTTGAATGTTGTCATGCTCAGGGGCGGGGGATTGGGTTTTGTGTAACAGATGCCGGTCAGCCAGGTGGACTGGTTGAATGATGTGGTTTTCGGTATATTGCTGGTCACAGGTGCCTGTGTTTGCGTGCGTTTCTTGGTGGGGGACTGTGGTCATGTCCATTGGGATGGCTTGTGTATTCGTGCCATCTGTGCCCTGCAGCTCCCATTGGCCCCTGTTGTGTTTCTTTTGTTCGTTGGCATGCATGGGTGACTTGTACATTTCAATGGTTGCATTGTGGCTTCATTGCACCTACGGGGAGTTGTACTTTGTGGGCAGGGAGCGGTGTACAGGCACTCAGTGGGGCCGTTTACGGTTGATTCGCGATGCCGTACTTCTCGCCATGGCGGTATGGTCCATTCCGCCATGCCTGATGGCGTTAGGTACATGTCCGCTAGGGTCGGAATTGGCGTACCGTTGCACCATGGTGGTGTTTGCGGTTTGGCATGGCGCGCGCGCGCGTGCTTGGTGCAGTTAGCGTTGGCGTTCACTACGGTGTCGCTAATGGCATCGTACTTTGCGGTGACGGGTCATAGTCGCACCGAGCGCTATTCGATGGCGGTATTGCATTTCCGCCATCGTTTTTCGATTTCCGCCAGGGTCGTAATGAGGGCCAATGGGTCTGATTCCTAGTGTGGCGGTCTGTAAATACTGGTGCTGGTCACACCATACCGACACCCTTTTCCGGATTGGCACACTACGCGTCACATTGCCAGAAACTCTGTAGCCGCAAATACGACTCACGGTGTTACCGTTGCAGCCTGCACCGTGAAAGCCAATAGAGGCTTCTACCGGGGAAACACCAGCACAGCAGTAGTACAGCTTCATTTCGAGTACTTCAACACCGAAACACTGGCATGAAAATGCCGGTCCCAATGTGAATACCGCAATGGAAACACCGGCATCACAGAGCAGGCGTTAAGCGGTCCCAGGTGTGCAGCAATCGGATGCAGGTGGACATAATCTGCCCAGCTGCAGATCTTGTGCCCTGTGAATGCCCAAAAGGACCACACCCACATACCTTCCAACACAACCATGCTGGCAGCTGCAGTAGCAGTAATGGAGCTGGGGGCCCTGCATGCAGGGATCCAATATGAGCAACAATTGGAGCGGCAAACAGGCAGAGGAGGCAGCAGAGGCACCGGAGGAGAAGGAGGAGGATGATGGCAATGCACATGAACAATGGCCAGTAGGTAGCACCCCGCAGGCAGCCACCCATCCCTGCTTAAGGGCAACCCCATGGAGCCTCACCGACACACAGATCCACACCCTGTATCGTATGGACAGGGAGGCCATAACCTACATAGTGGACCTAATCCAGGATGACATCCAGAGCCTAATCAACATCAGGACCACCATACCCCCTTGCTCAAGGTGGTATCAGTGCTGCATTTCATGGCCACCAGCTCCTTTCAACACACCGTGCAAGAGCTGCATGGGTTATCCCAACCCTTTTTTTCTAAGGGGCTCGTCCAGGTCCTGGATGCCCTCCTGCGGCATGTGTCAGACCACATAGCCCTCCCCAGAACACCTGCCCAGGTCAATGTGACTAAAGTAGGGTTCCATGCCCTTACACGCATGCCTAATATGATAGGTGCGCTGGACTGCACGCATGTGCAGCTGGTGGCTAGACATACCAATGATGTCATCTTCTACAACCGGAAACTGTACCACTCCTTGAATGTCCAGGTTGTGTGTGATGCAGACCTTCTTATTACCTACTACTGCACATGTTTCCCTGAATCTACGCATCATTCCATGGTGCTGCATAACTCCACACTCCCAGGGTACATGGCACGAGACAGCAGAGAATGGACCTGGCTATTGGGTGAGTGAAAGTACTAACACATAGCGTGTGCACTGTGAAAGGGGGGGTTGACCACTGTCAACAGTCTGCGTGCGTTATGCAACAGCATGTCCACATGTTGCCTGCATGAGCGGGAGGGCATGTCTGGCATGTGGTGCATGAGCAAATGGAGCACACACCATCGCAATTAGTCCACAAAAGGACAGGCACAACACATGCACTTCAGGTACCACAATGCATCACAACAATGCCACTTGCTCCAGCATGTACACCCTGTGCACATCCCTCACCGCCTGCGTCACAGTCATGTCAGACAAATGCAACCTATCTCCCTACCAGCACCATACCCCACAACATGAACCCAGGTGACCTGCCTGTTACAAGCACACATACCCATATGCTTGTGACAAGAATCTGAACAATGGTGTAACACAGAATGACGAATGGGAGAGATGACCAATGTACAACCTGCAAATTCCCAAAATAACATGGCAGACGAAATTGAAAAAGGAGATGGATGTGTCGCCATAGGCAAGGTGGGAGCCATATTGGGTGGGGAATGTGGGCGCAAACCAACCTCCCCCCACCCCCGTCATACAATGCACAAGAAACCAGGGTCATCTGTGCCATTCGCTAGGTCTTGGGCAATTCCACGTGACACTGTCAACATCCAGACATGGCTGTATTCACATCTCCTCCACAATGACTTTGTCCCCCTTGTGTCTCTCCCATGCAGGTGATGCCAGATACCCCTTGATGCCATGGCTCATGACCCCCATCAGGCAACCGCAAAATCAGCACGAGAATGCCTACAACCTTGCACACATCAGGACAAGGTGCACCATTGAACGAACATTTGGACTGCTGCTGAAGGCAAGGTTCTGCTGCTTGAGTAGACCTGGGGGTGTCCTCATGTACAGTGCAGTGAAGGTGGGCAAGATTGTCCTGGCCTGTGCCATGTTACATAACATGTGCATCAGGCGCAACATTCCCCTTCCCCCCAATATGGACATGCCTCCAGCAGAGGGGGACGCCAATAGTGACACTGAGGCTGAGATCCCATTGCCCCATCGCAGGAATGCCATCAATTTTTCACCCACTACTTTTGATCACAGAGCACATGCACATGGCCTGGGCCATTCACCACAATTGATATGGTACAGCAAATAAACCACTCTCTCACGTAAAAAATGAATGTCTAATCATGATTTGCAATGCAACACACAGTGTATTTACATGAATGGAAAAATGTACAGGTGGACCAACACCATCACCAACTATACCTCCCCAACTATCCGTCCCCAACTTGTGTCACACTGTCAATAATGTCTCAGTCCAAGACACACCCATGGCACAAGTTTGACATGGGCCTATTTTCGTGGCTGCTTGCCACCTGGTCCGCCCTTGTGCCCTGTATCAGACAGGCATATTGACCTCCGCGTTGGGATGCTCTGGTGAGAACTAGCAGGCATGGAGCTTGTGGACGGCGTGTGCAAATGCTCACTGACTCGTCCATCCAATGCCCCTTGCAGGGACATTGCCAATGACTCGCCATGGTCAACATGATGCTATTACAATTGCGCACGTTTTACATCCGAGGCCATGTGCAGTGCTACGCCTAGTGGCATGGATGCTTTTTCCCGAATGAGCTGTGCCTCGATGTGGAGCAGGGCTGCCTGCCCCGCACAGGCATGACTCCTCCAGGTGCTGCTAGACCAGGACTCACAATCCCTCCTTCCTTTCCTTAAAGCGGCACAGACGGGTATCCATATCCTTGATATTGGGGAAGGGAAGGTGTTGGGGGCTTGTCAGGTTCGAGGGGCTGAATTCCAGCTGCTCATAGGTGGCATTGTCCGTCCTGTCACCTGCATCTTCATCAGTGTCCGCCTCACCATACTCAGGCACATATACTGAAGGCTGCTGGGGTGGGGGTAGTGACCGTCCTCCTGCTGTCGCCCGTGTAAGCATTTCCGCAATGGCTGCAGGTGCCTGGGTTGGAGGGGCAGCTGTGGTGATGACTGCAGGGGACTCCATCACTGTCAGATAATGTGCCTGAGGGTGGAAGAAAGGCATGATGTTAGGGACCAGTGTGGCTTCAAAAGGGCTTGATACATGCAATGTGCTGGTCGTGGTGTGGGCTGTTGAGGGGAAATGCCATGGCACATGGAATGATGCACTCATGCTTGTGTTGTGCAGTCTCAGCTGCAGGTTGTGGGATGTTGGCACATGCCACACATATGCACTGTGACTACTGGCATGGTGACTTGCCAGTTGCTGGGGACGGTAGAATGGGGGTCTGTCGGGGTGTGGGGTGTTTGAATGTGAAGGGGGATGGGGTCTGGAATGAGCAGGGCAAAAGTTGATGGCTGACCCAGTTGCAGTCCCAGTGTGTGCATTGGTGGTTTGTGGTCGGTCTGGCAGGGATGTGGAAGGCCCATGCCATTGCCACTGGATAGGAGGGTGGGTATGGTGGGTATGTGTAGGTGCAGGTGAGTGCTGGCATTGTTGTGATGTGGTGGCAATGGTGGCATGGCAGGCATACATGCAGTAAGTGGTGGCAGAGAGCCTACTGCGCTTTGGGTGTTGATTCAGGTGTGTGTGAGTGTCCCTGCAGGGTGTGATTTGGGGAACGAGAACTGTGCAGTTGCCATCTCAGTGCAGTAGTGGTACAGTGGTGAGGGCTGGGTGGGCAGGGTGGGTGCTGTTCATATTGGGGCTTCATGTACTCACCAGCCTCGGCGGTTGTCCAAGCTCCCGCCTCTGCACACCCACTCCTTCAATGGCCTCCATGTGTAGCACGCTGCTGCACGTCTCCTCCCAGGGCATGAGGCGTATTGGGGAGGAGGATCCACCACTGGTGCCCATGCATTGTCTGGAGTTGGCAGACAGGAAGTTCCAGACACTCAGGCGGAGGTCATCCCACTTCTTGTGGCAGTCTTTCACTGTGCGTGGGGTTGTCTCCACTGCTGACACCTTCTGTGCCACCTCCTCCATATCTCTTTTTTAGTCTGATGTGTTATGCGGTGCTGGTCCGTGGAAAACAACTCCCTGGCATGCTGTACTATGGTCTCTGCCAGCATTTGCAGCTCCACCTCTGAGAAGCGCAGCTTGCACTGTCGGGTTGCACGGATGGGTGCTGACATGCTCAATTTTGGATTTCAGCAGTCAGGAGATGTGGTTGTCTACTAGAACCTGCAGATTGCAATGGATTGTGTTTTAATGATGGCTGCCGGCCTATTTCCTGTTCTTGCGAACACTTTAATTCCCGTTATGGTATTTCCGGTATCACTGTTTCCGGGGCTGCTGCATCTGGCATTATCATACCGGAACTGGGTGGACTAACACCAAGGGTGACGGTGTTGCTGGAATTTATCAGTTTTTCACTCTGTTCCCGTGATGCTGGTGTCACTGTTTCCGGTTTCTGACAACCCATGGTCGTCTGTTGTTTCTGGCACTATGGGTTTCCGGAACGGTGGGACCGGCATCACAGAAACAACTTCTTTTTACTACAACACTGGGAATGACGCCCAATGTCAATTGGGATCAAACATGGTGCCAGCATGAGCCAATTAAGAATAAGATCCATTCATAGGTGGGGAGCTGCTATGCCATGGGCAGACATAAAAAATATTCCCCATACAGCTCAGTCCAAATTAATAGTTAATCTCAAGAGCAAAAAGAAAATGTTCCCTTGCTAATCAAAAAGCCGTAACATCAAATTTCAGAGGCTTCAAAGAAAATCAGGCATTTCAGGGATTTCACCCCTCCTCTCTTCATAGGATTTGCATGAAGAGAGTGCTACCAGTCTGCCTCTGTCCGCCAGCTCCGGTCCTCCTCTGTCTGCCAGCTCTGTCGGAACTACGTAGAGCTAATCTCCTGTTCTGTCTTCCAAAGAAGTCAGCACTTTTATAGTATGTGAGCATAAACTGTCAACTCCCCCTAGTAGCCTAATATCTAACACAAAAAGCTGGTTATCATCCGGAAGCAAAAAGCTGTTTAGATCATTGGCCCATTATCAGTGTTCAGCATCTTTTGAGAGATGCAAAAATGTGTTTATGTTGAAAGCAAGTCGAATGCAGATTGCATAACTTTTCACCCAGTGTCTATGAGCCTTCTTATCTTCCTGAATCTACAGGCCTCACAGGAAGTGCTGTAGTTCCTTGTAATTCTTGCAACAATTGTTATTCTAGTTATGCTTACTATAACTGAGGCACTTGGAACACCTCCCATGAGTAAGTGCATCCCAGAAACATTGCTTATGCGATTAACTCCCAGTGTTCCATAACAAAGGTAAGGTCTGCCGTGAAGCCTGGAAATCCAAACCAAAGGTTATTTTCTGCACTTAATTGTGAATCCTACTTATTGCCTGAGTATAATAAATGCATTACACTTTGTGTCCATATTCAAGACTGCATGGCTGGGAATTATGCTCAGACATCATGTCCTTAGCATGGTTAAAACAAAAAAATACATAACAATAGGTTGAAGTCTCCCCCCAATTGTGACCATAGATCTATTATTACAGTCAATTGATCACTGATCTCCTAACCACATTTAATAATTCCTTAGTATCTAAACTAAGACCATGGGCCTCATTACAAGTCTGGCAGTAGCCGAGCCGGTCAGACCTGCAGGAGACCATTTTTAAGTGGTCTGGTTAAACCTTAAGTGGTGTACCTAAACCCCCATCTGTCATGAACCATCGCCTACGTCCTTTCCGGACTTCGTGGTCCCTGACACATAGGGGATTGAATGCAGTAATCCTTCCAAAATGGTTGCCGGACACGGAACGCTGTTTGACTGTCCTTGCGCTCCACGCTCTGCGTTCTACTAAACAGACAGGCCCCTGCGGCTCTGCGCGTCTCAACGCTATCGCTTGCTGTGGTTGGACGTGTGTTGCCGGAGTTCGCTCGGGGGTTTCATCTGCATCCTGTTTCCCGGTTCCTTGAATCCCCCTTCCTTCCCTCCTTTCCTCAAAACTTTCCTTCGAACTTCCTGGATTTTCGCCCACGCTCGGGTCACGGCGTTCCGTGTCTCCGAGCTCGGACATTGCTCCTTCCTGGTCTCCGTCCTGGAGATCTGAACGTATCCTGGAGTTGGATTGTCATCATCATGCTGGAATCCGAAGACCGGCGCATGGGTCTATACAAATCCCGGACCGTGCGAAAGAAGTCACCAAAGAAGGTCTCAAGCAAACAACAAAAACAGGTGTGAAAGTGAGAGACTTGTGACAGATTGAGAAGCCTAAAAAAATGATACAGGCACAGAGATAGAAGCCGTGGTTCAAGACCTCATGCGATGCATGCAGGAACTAACCACAGAAGTTCAGAACCTTAAGGCTGAGAATGCTGCATTAAAGCAGCTAGTTTTGTCATTCTGCAACTAAGGAAAGTGTGTTATTGGGAGGAGTAGTGGACAAATTTGATGGTTCATCAAAGACCCTCTATGCCTTCCTTGATTCATGTTTGGTACACTTCACCTTCAAGCCCTACTACTTTTCCACTCCTCGAGCAAAGGTGGGGTTCATGATCTTACACCTCGCTGGTAACGCCTTGACCTGGGCAACCCCCCTAGTCAATTCGGGCGACTCCCTCCTGGATAATTACGATGGGTTCGTGGAAGCCCTAAAAGCCATGTTTGATCGCCCAGGGCAGGTTTACAGCGCTCAATCACGCTTACTTGAATATCAACAAGGATCCCAGGATATTCTTACCTATGTGACCCGCTTTAAACAACTTGTGAAGGAAGCTGATTGGTCTCAAGAAGTCAGCTTCACCCTCTTCCGAAGAGGCCTGAATGAAGAAATAAAGGATGAGTTAGCCATGGTAGCTCGCCCAAACTCCTTCCAGGCTCTTATGGACCTTTCCTTGCAAATCGACTTTCGAATCTCGGAAAGAAAGGCAGAGAAAAAGAAATCCAAATCAACCTTCCAGAATGCTGCCACAGACCACTCAATCAGACCAGAGCCCATAGCTTCTCCTACCTCGGAGAACCCATGCAACTGTGGGCCTTCCGTGGACCCATTACCCCACAAGAAAGAATGCGCCAAATTAACACTGGTCTATGCATGTATTGCGCCTCTGATAAACATCTCGTGAGAAAGTGCCCTATTGCTCCTCCACGGCGTTCCGGAAATGCCAGCTCCCGATCCTAGATGGGTGTTACGCTCACCTGGTATCCACAGGGGTGCCACCCAGCTGGGTTACTCGCTAGTATGCTTCTCAGCTTTGCCCTGATGTGGTCTGCGGGGAAGGTTCTGCCTGAAAATAGAGGAGGGCTGTGCTCAAGACTGACCGACTGGGGTAAGTATCCTCCCTTCACCCCCGTATGCTTTCAGTCCCTCTGGCGCCAACTCCTCACCTTGTGGTAGTATTAGGCGTGCTCTCCGTCCTGCTTTCTTTGCAGGGGCGCATTGTCTTTCATGGGCGAGTGCGGTCCAGTTACTTCACTGACACCGGCCCGTTTGATATTGTTCAGGTAGGTCTTATTGCTGTTCTTTAGTTTTGTTGCTATCCTGCATGCCTTTCTTTGTTTAAAATGTCTCTTTTTCCTCCCTTAGGTATGCAGAGTTTCAGCGCGGTGAACTGGCTTGGTTGAGCCCCGCTGGTAAATGATAGCGCATTAAGAGCGCTATGACGTGGTAAGTAAGCGCTTTGTGCAGCGCTGCGAAGTCTTGCCTTTGCTAACCTGTGTTTTCCTTCCTTGTAGGTCGCAGTGTTCTTCAGCGCGAGTGGAATGTCCGGAGTGGTGCTAGCCGAGAGGCGACCAGCCAGGTAAGCCTTTTGAGCAGTTCGTAATTTGTAAATGTCTCTTGCCTCTATCTTCCTCTTTCAGGTTGTTCTGTCTGGGAGGCGTGCAGATTCGAGGAAGCTGTTCTCAGTAGCTGCGAGTGTTTAAAGATGAAGACTGCAGGGAAGAGCGTCACGTTGCAAGCTGCAAAGTAACACGAACCATGTTCTGCAGTCAGTGTGTGGTTTATATAGCCCAGGTAAAGTAGTACCAGGGAAAGTAGTTCCAGGCCTGCCACACCCAAAACACTAGACCGCATAGCTTGGTTCTTAGGAACCAAGCTATGTGGATGCCTCCATGTTGGCTGACAATACAATAAAGTAGTTCCCAAGCACATTGTTGTTCATGGTGTATGAGCCTGGCGCCGTAGGCGCCAGGACTGGCCCCATGAGGGCTTTTGAAGAGGATGCCAGGCTCTAGAGGCCCGAGTCCTGACTCCACCTGGCCAATGGGTTTGTGACAGCACTCCCGCCTAAGGCTCCTTTCATGGTGTGCCTTCTGTCTGGCCCAGGTTTGGTTGGGAAGTTCCGATGGAATTTCCTGATTAGACGTGGTGCGTGGATATTCTCACTGGGCTCCCAGGATCTATCTTCTGGTCCAAATCCTTTCCAATCGACGAGATAATATAGCTTGGTCCTAGAGTATTTAGTGTCCAAGATATCTTTGACTTCGAATTCTGGTTCTCCGTCAACAAGTATGGGTTTAGGTGGTGTCCCAATCCGTGTGCCGGGTTGCATTAGTTTCAGGAGGGACACATGGAATACCGGGTGGATGTGTAGATTAGGTGGTAAATCCAGTTTCACGGCTGCTGGGTTGATAATTGCCTTAATGGTATAGGGTCCTAAGAATCTGGGATGAAAGGTCCGGGTTCCCTTGATGGGTACGAATTTAGCGGATAACCAAACTTTGTCTCCTACTTGATAATCAGGGGCCTTTTTCCGGTGTTGGTCGGCGAATCTCTTTTGTTTTTCTTTGGCATGATTAAGGTGTTCCTTTGCCCTTTTGAAAGCCTGAGTAACGGTTGTGTGTAGAGACTTTACCGCTGGCATTTCCAAGCTGGCTGGAAGGTCTAGTTCAGAGGTACGTGGATGTCTGCCATGAAGGGTATAGAAGGGCGTGTGTCCCGTGCTTGAATGCAAAGAATTGTTATATGCATATTCGGCTATCCATAGTAGGTATTTCCAATTCCTTTGTTCGTGGTGCAGCATGCACCGTAAATATTGCTCGAGTGTCTGATTGGTTCTCTCTGTTTGGCCGTCTGTTTGGGGATGGTGAACGTCAATCTGCGCCATTGCACAGCATTTTTTCCAGAAGTGTGAAACAAACTGGCTGCCTCGATCAGAGACCAGAACCGAAGGGAAGCCATGTAGCTTAACTACGCCCTCCAGGAACACTTTTGCTAAAGTGGCTGCGTCTGGGAGGCCTTTGAGAGGAATAAAATTGGCCATCTTCGAGAATAAGTCCACAACTACAAGGATGGTGTTGAACCCTTGGCTTGGAGGTAGATCAGTGATGAAGTCAAGGGAAAGAGTGTGCCATGGAACTGGAGGAATGTCCAATGTTTGTAGGAGACCAAATGGTTTTTGTTTCTGTGATTTATTTTGTGCGCAGACACCGCAGGACTGAATATACTGAATGATGTCCTTATGCCAGGTAGGCCACCAAAAGTTCTCTTTCACCTTAGCTAGGGTTTTGGCGATCCCAGGATGCCCTTCGATCAGTGAATCGTGATAGTTTGAAATAATATGCTGTTGTAATTCCTTCTTGGGTACATATAGGCGATCCCTAAAAAAGGGTAGGTGGTCCATGATGGTATATTGTTCTCCTTGAGTTTTCCATGCGAGGTAGGCATCAGGATTCATTGTCCGTTGGATTTCTTTTGGTAGTTCTGCTTGTGTTAAGGCTGTTGTGATACCCAAGAGTTTGTCTTCAAGTATAATAGGTACTGGGTCTGGAGTTGTATATACTATTTCATCTATGCCCAAGCGAGATAAGGCATCCGCCTTTCCGTTTCTGACTCATCGTCGAAATGTGATTACATAATCATATTCGGCGAAGAAAAGGGCCCACCGTAATTGGCGCGAGGACTGGGCCTTGGCTGTTTTGAGATATTGCAGGTTTCGGTGGTCTGTGATGACTGTAATGGTGTGTCTGGCCCCCAGAAGGTAGTGCCTCCAGGCTTTAAAGGCGGATTTGATAGCCAGGAGTTCCTTGTCCGTGATGGCATAATTAATCTCTGGAGGTGAGAACTTTTTCGACCAGAAGGCCACAGGATGTAGCTGGCCGGTTTCGGGGTCTCTCTGTGAAAGGACAGCCCCCACTGCGAGACTGGACGCATCAGTTTCAACGACATAAGGGAGGTCTGGACGAGGATGTTGCAGGATTGGAGGGGAGGTAAACCTTCGTTTCAGTTCCTGAAAGGCTTCTTCTGCTTCTTCCGTCCAAGCAAACTTTTTATTGTTTTTTCGTAATAGTACTGTGATTGGGTGCACAACCTGAGAGAAGTCTGGGATGAACCGGTGTTAGAAGTTCGCAAAGCCCAGCATACTTTGTATCCCTTTCAGAGACGTTGGTGAAGGCCATTTCAGAATGGCATCTACCTTGTGCACGTCCATTCTGATGCCTCCTGGAGTAAGGATAAAACCAAGAAATTCTACTTCAGTGACATGAAAAAAGCATTTTTCAAGCTTTGCAAACAAGCAATGTTGTCGGAGCTTGGTGAGGACTGAACGAACGTGCCTGACATGATCTTGTTCCGAGGCTGAGTATACTAAGATGTCATCTATGTACACTAAGGCGCACACATCAATTAACTCCCTTAAGACGTCATTCATGAAATATTGTAATGCCGCAGGAGCGTTGCATAACCCGAAGGGCATGACTTGATATTCAAACAAGCCGTACTTAGTACGGAGGGCGGTTTTCCATTAATCTCCTTTTCTGACTCGGACCAGGTGGTACGCTCCTCGAAGGTCCAATTTGGTATAAATCTGGGCATCTTTAACTTGGTCTAGCATCTCAGGGATAAGTGGCAAGGGGTAGCGGTTTTTCACAGTGATCTGGTTCAATGCGCGGTAGTCAATACAGGTTCTCAAGTCTCCTTCCTTTTTCGGTACGAAGAACAAAGGACTGGCTGCGGGGAACTTCGAAGGATGGATAAATCCGTTTGCAAGGTACTGGTCTAAATAGGATTTCAAATGAAGGTTTTTTGGTTCTGTGAGAGCGTAGATCCTGCCGCAAGGGATTTGTGCACCAGGAATAAGGTCGATCTGACAGTCATAGGGCCTGTGCGGCGGCAATGTATTGGCTTGGTCCTTTTGGAAAACATCCTGGAAATCATGGTATTCACTTGGCAATGTATTAGTGGCTCCCAGGGTTGATACTGTCGCTCCGGGAGTCATGGGGATACAGACGTCGGGTTTCTCCTCTTGGTAATAGCAGGCAGGGGAGCAGTCACCGGGGAAGGTTAATTTTCATGCCCGCCAGTCTATCAAAGGGCTGTGAGCAACCAACCATGGCATCCCTAGTATTAGCCTGAACTGAGGTGCCTTGATGAGATCGAATGAAATAGACTCCCGATGTCCGTCCTGACACAGCAAGGTTACCCTGGCTGTGCACTGGGTTACTGATCCGGAAGCGATTTCTGTCCCATCCACGGTGGTTACCTTGTCCATAGTTGGCTTAGAACACAAAGGAAGCCCCGTCTCTGCTGCCAGTTCTTGATCAATATAATTCCCAACTGCTCCGCTATCGATGTATGCTTCAACGGCATGCATTCTTGAGGACTGTTGGTGGTTATTTAAGATCACTGGTGCGAGGTCAGCAACTCTTTCTTCTCACTCGACAAACTGACCTCTACTTTTGTCGAGCTTGGTAGTTTCCCGATTCCTTAGCTTCATCCTTCTCTGTGGCCCCGACTGCTCTTCTTGGGGGTTTTACTGGACAGTCCTTCAGGAAATGTCCTGGTTTCCCAAAATACAAAAAAAGCTGTTGTTGTCTTCTTTTGTCCCGCTCTTGTTTTGTTAATGGAGGCCGTATCTCTCCAATCTGCATGGGTCCTACAGAATTTTCAGGTACATGGGGTGTGTTTTCCCTTGGTCGAGCATACACGGTCCGAGGGTCCGTCTTAGACCGGTCTGCCTTTCGGTCCTGCAACCGATGGTCTAGCTGCACGACCAGATTTATGAATTCTGCACAGTCTCTGGGTGGATCAATCACCTGGGCTAAGATGTCCTTTAATTCGCCTCGTAAACCTCGATGGAATAACGTGGTTCTTTTGTTTTCTGGCCACCTAGCTTCGGCAACCAGTCTGTTGAAGGTAGCAATGTACGTTAACAAGTCCTGATTCCCCTGTCGGAGGGACAAGAGTTCATTGTCTACTGCTTGTTCCTGGGTATGGCGAGCAAAAAGTTTTTCCATTTCTCTCTGGAACCCCCCAAAGTCATGTAATAGAGGATCTTCATGGGATACCAACGGCACCAACCAATCTGCTGCACTACCACTCAGGTATGATAAGACAAAAGCTACCCGAGCTTGGTCGTTTGGAAATGCTCCAGGCCTACAAAGAAAATGAAGGCGGCACTGATTGATGAATGCAGCATACTTCCGTGGGTCGCCTGAGAACCTTTCTGGTGGTGCCAGGGGCACTGTTCCAGGTAACGTGATCTGTACCGGAGTGGGTAGTATGGCGGGATTTTGCATCGTTGGATTGCTCCCCGGTAGAGGCATCTCTCCTGCCTGTGATTGCAAGTGTTGCCTGCTAATCTCTTCCGTGCGTTCTTTGGTGACTATTAGGTCTCTCCGGAATGCATTAGTCTCTTGTCAGGCAGAATGAACCTCAGCACAAAGCTCTCCTAGTAATTGGGCCAATTGGTCCATTTCTGATGTCTCCATGGCACCCAGGTGGATTTGGTATGGTAGGCTTCGTGTTCTGTTACGCTCACCTTGTATCCACAGGGACGCCACCCAGCTGGGTTACTCGCTGGTATGCTTCTCAGCTTTGCCCTGATGTGGTCTGAGGGCAAGGTTCTGCCTGAAAATACAGGAGGACTGTGTTCAAGACTGACCGACTGGGGTAAGTATCCTCCCTCCACCCCCGTATGCTTTCAGTCCCTCTGGCGCCCTCTCCTCACCTTGTGGTAGAATTAGGCGTGCTCTCCGTCCTGCCTTCTTTGCAGGGGCGCGTTGTCTTTCATGGGCGAGTGCGGTCCAGTTACTTCACTGACACCGGCCCGTTTGATATTGTAGGTCTTATTGCTGTTCTTTAGTTTTGTTGCTAACCTGCATGCCTTTCTTTGTTTAAAATGTCTCTTTTTCCTCCCTTAGGTATGTGGAGCTTCAGCGCGGTGAACTGGCTTGGTTGAGCCCCGCTGGTAAATGATGGCACATTAAGAGCGCTATGATGCGGTAAGTAAGCGCTATGTGCAGCGCTGTGAAGTCTTGCCTTTGCTAACCTGTGTTTTCCTTCCTTATAGGTCGCGGTGTTCTTCAGCGTGAGTGGAATGTCCGGAGTGGTGCCAGCCGAGAGGCGACCAACCAGCAAGCCTTTTGAGCAGTTCGTAATTTGTAAATGTCTCTTGTCTCCATCTTCCTCTTTCAGGTCGTTCTATCTGGGAGGCGTGCAGATTCGAGGAAGCTGTTCTCAGTAGCTGCGAGTGTTTAAAGATGACTGCAGGTAAAATGCTGCTGCTAATGATGTTCCTTTTGTCTCCTTGCAGGTTCTGCTTCTCCGAGGTTCGAGGGAATACCTGGACACGGTGAGCGTCACGTTGCAAGCTGCAAAGTAACACGAAGCATGTTCTGCAGTCAGTATGTGGTTTATATAGCCCAGGTAAAGTAGTACCAGGGAAAGTAGTTCCAGGCCTGCCACACTCAAAACACTAGACCGCATAGCTTGGTTCTTAGGAACCAAGCTATGTGGATGCCTCCATGTTGGCTGACAATACAATAAAGTAGTTCCCAAGCACATTGTTGTTCATGGTGTATGAGCATGGCGCCAAAGGCGCCAGGACTGGCCCCATGAGGGCTTTTGAAGAGGATGCCAGGCTCTAGAGGCCCGAGTCCTGCCTCCACCTTGCCAATGGGTTTGCCAGAGGGGGTTTTGGGCGAGGGTCGTGACAATGGGGCACAGTTTCGGGAGAGAGATGTCTGCTCCACATCTATTTCTTCCTTGAACTCTCCTGGACAAAATAATCTTGTGATTCTACAGGTATTCCTATCGCCGTCCAAGAAAGAATCTTACCCCATCCTGGCATTAGTGGATTGCGGAGCGATGGGCATATTCATAGATCATGATTGGGTCACTTCTCACAACATTCCACATGAAACTCGAGAGACAATGCAACCTGTAGAAGCTATTGATGGGAGACCCCTGTCTTCGGGACCCATAACCCTTCAAACTAAAGAGATCATACTTTCCATAAACCACCATCAAGAGAGGATCAAATTTGACATCATAAGGTCGGCCCACTATCCAATAGTTCTAGGCATGCCCTGGTTACAGAAGCATAACCCCTACATCAATTGGGCAGCAGGCTCCTTGTTTCCTGGTTCTGAACATTGTATGTCCCACTGCTTATCACAAAACACCTTACCAAGCTTCTCTGAAGACTCAAGAAACTCTGCAAATTCCAGTCACTGTTTCTAACATCATCCGGATTCCCAGAGCCTATCAGGCTTACACAGATGTATTCTCGACAGCCATTGTTCAAGCTCTTCCACCACACAGACCTCAGGATTGTGCCATTGATACTGAACCTTCAGCAGTAATCCCTTTCGGGAGAATGTTTATCTTGTCAGAACCTGAAAAAAGGGCCCTCCGGGAATACTTGGATACCAACTTGGAAAAGTGAACTATACGACCATCCAAGTTCCCGGCGGGCGCTTCTCTATTTTACGTCCCCAAGAAGGATTCCAAGGAGCTTAGACCATGCCTAGATTACCGTGGCCTTAACCAGTGTACTCTCAAGGATCGTTACCCATTGCCTCTCATCTCTGACATCCTGGAAGCAGTCAGAGGTGCAGTCGTCTTCACGAAATTAGATCTCAGGGGTGCCTACCATCTTATTCGCATAAAGGAAGGTGACGAATGGAAGACAGCCTTTAGAACACCCTTTGGCCACTTTGAATACTTGGTTATGCCCTTTGAACGTGCTAATGGCCTATCTTCCAAGCAATCTTCCAACATTTTATGGATCGGGTGTTTTCTGATATGCTGTTCCTCTTTGTTATTGTATATCTGGATGACATACTGATATACTCCAAGGACCACCTGAAACATGAAGAGCACATAAAGACAGTCTTACAACGTCTACGTGAACACAAGCTCCTGGCTAAACCCAAGAAGTGTCTCTTCCATGTATCAACTGTTCACTATCTCGGATTCGTTCTTAGCCCAAAAGGAATTGGAATGGACCCCTCAAAGGTTGATTCCATTCTATCCTGGCCTGTTCCAACCACTGTAAAACAATTCCAATCTTTCCTAGGGCTTGCTAACTTCTATCGGAAATTTATACTAGCATTTTCTGAGATTGTGCATCCCATTGTTACATTGTTAAAGAAAGATACCCCCTTTCGGTGGACCTCTGCCCAAGATTCGGCGTTCCAGCGGTTGAAGTCGGAGTTCACACAAGCTCCCATCCTAGCTCAACCTAACATTGATCGACCTTTCCTTGTCGAAACTGATGCCTCCAATTACGCCATTGGGGCAGTCCTGAAACAGGAACTTGGCGACAAGTTAGAACACCCTATCGCCTATCGCCTATCTTTCTGGCACCTTGACCCCCAGTGAAACTCATCATTCCGTCCTGGAAAAGGAATTGCTAGCCATCCGTCAAGCCTTCACTGATCGGCGTCATCTTCTTTTGGGAGCCAAACACCCAGTACAAGTCCACACTGACCATCGGAATCTTCAAGTCCTGCAATCCCTAGAATTTTTGCCCAATACCAATTTCAAATCCATCATGTTCCTGGAACACATAACATTATAGCCGATGCCTTATCCAGACGTCCCGATTATGAACCCCTTGAAGATCAGACCTTTCCTAAGATGTTTCCCCACACAATATTTGTTGCCCAATCAATTACCCTTCTGGAGTATATTCGAATTCAAACCCAGTCCTCTGAACCTTGGAAGGAGTTTAAGAGAAACAATAGGTGGAATCTCAAAACAAAGGGCGAATACCTGTTTAAGGACAATAGCTTGATCATTCCCACTCCTGGACTGAGACAAAAGATCACAAGTCTATGCCACGATACTTTTCATTCAGGACATAGTGGCATCACCAACACTCTCCATCTAATACAAAGACAGTTTTGGTGGCCAAAGATGAAGGATGATATCAAGATCCATATCCAAACATGTGCAGTCTGCAATCAAAACAAACATGATAACAAAAAACCAGCAGGTCTCCTGCTCCAACCAACAATACCAACAAGATCCTGGGAAATCATTGCCACAGATTTTATCGTGGAACTACCCTCTTACAGGGGGTGCACAACTATAATGGTTACCATTGATTTGTTCACTCATATGGCTCATTTTACACCTTTATACAAACTGCCAACCTCATCTGAACTTGCTGGAATTTTCCTGGAACACATATTCCGGCTTCATGGGCTACCATCCAAGATCATTTCTGACTGGGGACCCCAGTACATATCCCAGTTCTGGAAACAGTTATGTTGTATACTGGGAATCCAACGTGCCTTGTCTTCGGGTTATCACCCACAGGCCAATGGAGCCACTGAACAAGTAAACCAAACCCTGGAACAGTATCTTCATTGCTTTGCCACCAAGGTCAAGGATGATTGGTCACTCTTAATACCTGTGGCCGAATTTGCATACAACAATTCAGATCATTCAGCTATCAAATCCAGTCCTTTCTTCTGCAGTCAAAGATTTCATCCTTCAGTTCTACCGTCCATTCTTCCACACCCTAACTCAGTACCTGCAGTTGATTCCTGGATTGAAACACTAATTAATGTGCACAAAGAAGCAAAGGAACACCTTGAAAAGGCCCAAAGAGACGTTAAACATTATGCAGATTCCAAAAGAAGACCTGGGCCTTCCTATTCAGTAGGCGATAAAGTCTGGTTATCCTCAAAACTCCTTCCCCGTCACCTATGACCAAATAAATTGGCTCCCAGGTATTACGGGCCCTTTTCTATAAAAGAAATCGTCAACCCAGTGGCCTTTTGACTCTGACTACCAGAATCATGGAAAAGGATCCATCCAGTCTTCCACATCTCTCTGTTAAAACCATATGTTCAGCCCTCTCGAACTGCTCCAAGATCTACCCCAGTGATTGTCAATGACCAACTCAAATATGAGGTCTCCAGCATCTGTGACTCTAGGTACCGACGTGGCCAATTACAATATTTGGTTGAGTGGAAAGGTTCACCTCCCAGTGAGCGCACTTGGGAACCCGTGTCAAACATGAATGCCCCCAGGCTGATTCGAAGATACCATATTATCCATCCAGGCAAACCCGGAGGACCTGGACTTCAGAGGAGGCATACTGTCATGAACCGTCACCTACGTCCTTTCTGGACTTCGTGGTCCCTGGCACATAGGGGATTGAATGCAGTAATCCTTCCAACATGGCTGCCGGACACGGAACACTGTTTGTTAGCCCTTGCGCTCCACACTCTGCGTTCTACTAAACAGACACGCCCCCGTGGCTCTGCATATCTCAACCCTACCACTTGCTGTGGTTGGACGTGTGTTGATGGAGTTCGCTCGGGGCTTTCACCTGCATCCTGTTTCCCGGTTCCTTGAATCCCCCTTCCTTCCCTCCTTTCCTCAAAACTTACCTTCGAACTTCCAGGATTTTCGCCCGCCTCGGGTCACGGCGTTCCGTGTCTCCGAGCTCGGACATTGCTCCTTCCTGGTCTCCGTCCTGTACATCTGAACGTATCCTGGAGTTGGATTGTCATCCTCACGCTGGAATCCGAAGACCGGCGCACGGGTCTATACAAATCCCGGACCGTGCGAAAGAAGTCACCAAAGAAGGTCTCAAGCAAACAACAAAAACAGGTGAGAAGGGGAGAGACTTGTGACACCATCTGCTGGTTGTCTGAGGTAATGTATACATGATAGGGATTCTGTATACAACATTATTGCTTGAACAAATGTGGCAACCCAACCACTGCTCTTTCTAGGGCTATAGGATTCATATGGATAATTTGTGAAACGTATAAGACTTCCATGGGATAATGTCCCGCCAATTGCTTTAAATGGCCATTTTGGGATTCAAGGGTGCCCTTTCTGAGATTTTGGTCAATTCCAGGTAGATACCAGTGGTCATGTAGGTGGCAATGCATGGCTCTTTTATCAAGCAATACTTCAATGCACATGTTTTAGAGTACATCCTGTTTATCTGAAAATATGTTACGGTTGCTTGTGTCTGCAAATGTCACTCTTATGTTGCATCCTCCATAATACATACAGTCAAAAAATATAAGCAGTAAACACAACATCTGATTTGAGGTCCCAATAATTCCAAGATTCTCCAGTAAAACTATCAAGTCTACTTCTATGGGCGTTCTTGTTGCCATGGAGGCAACCCTCAAAGGTGCGTATAAGATTCTGCCTTATCCAGTTTTCCATGGGATCCATCTGGGTTGTTTTTCTATAGTCCTTCAGCTTTGTAGAATTGGTACCAACTGCATGGATCTTGTTTGCAGATGCTTTTCCCACATCATTTATCTCTGAGACAGCCATCTGCGATTTCTTATTCACCTCAGACTTATGTTGAGGTCTCACCTGAGCCATATCACACAACTCGTCTTTCTGGGTATCCTCCTTAGATCTTTTTACGTCAACATTGTTGACACCCATGAACCACTGAATACACCACTAGCTGTTGTTTGATCCTGTCTTTCTGCCACCTTATCTGTCCTTTTATCTAGTAGTATATCAGTCCTTGGCCAGATCTAAACATTTCTCCAAGAGGATCTGATCTTGAATAACCCCTTTCTTTAAATAGATGACAGCTTGCAAGAAATCTTTTAATAACAACTCCATCCTCATGAGTTATAGGTGCACTGCACCTTGTGTCGAGTACCAATTTCAATTGGTACTTCTGTTTCCCCCTCTTTTTCCCCACACTTGCGTGGTCTGAATGACACAAGGCTAGTAAGATTGTTGTTTGTCTTCCTTCTGGTACCCCTCCTTGTCTTGACGCAACTAGAAATACTTGTATACAGGTGCGTTATAAATGACTTATATCATATCATAACTGCATATCAAAATGTTCTATGTAAAGTGCTTTGGATAAACACGCTATACAAATAACACATTATTATTATTATTGTTATTATCGTTATTAAATTAAAATCTGGTCATTATCCCCTGTTTTTTACAACATATGGTGCTTCTTTTGAATAAGACAAATATTTGTTGCAGGCCTACCCACATAAGACTCTGATTCTTGATGGGTATAGATCACTGAGTTGGTTTTGGAACTGATAGATCATCATTTAGTGAGGGGACCAGCTTGTTGGAGAACCGAGAGTTTTGATTACATTTCGCACCTCCAGAGCGTATGCAGGCGTTGTTTGTGTTACTCGAAATGTTGCTGGCACATTGGTTCCCATGGGTGGTCCAAGTGCTGGTATTGGCTTTGTTTTCCAACTCGATTGCTTGATGGCCACTTGCCGCTGAATCACCCTTAGAGTTTCTGATGACTATGGTGGTCATGACCATTGTGGCACTTCTGTGTTTGAACACAGATGAGCCTAATTTCTGAGAGAATGAGCCCAAAAGCTCATCCATTTTTGACCCTAAGCAGTCCACAGTTGGACCATTGGACAGGGTGGGTCGCTGTGACTTTGACCCAGTCTTTACATTTTTCATAATTTCAGTAGTAATGGCTTTAGTGCTCATTATCATGAAGTGACATATCGCCTCCCTTCGAGAGCTTAATTGTCACCATCATTTCAGCAATTGCATCGTCTTCTATAGGTGTAGATTTGTCTTTTAATGTAGATTTAGAGGGACCACTCCTACTTTATGGGCACATTTCAGTGGCACCATTCAGATCAGAACGAACCTGGTCAGTAACCCCATTCAATTCCTTGGCCAGTTTGTTATCGACTGAAGCCAAGTAGTCTTCAATAGAGCAGAATGATTCTGTGAGGTCTTCAGACTCCAAATATTCCATAGAATCCATGGAGACAAGAGTTAGCAGACAAATATTTTGAAGGGAGCAGTGATGAGCCAATAGAAAAGTTTATGTCAGTGGTTTCAATCTCGTTTTCCCCAATCCCGGAGGCACCCTGGGCCAGGAACGCAATATGGTGTATTTTTGAAGATCTAAGACTAACTCATGCAAGCAAACACAAGTCGCACAAGCCTACACGAATCACTGAAACCCCCGCTAGCAACCATTCCTCCACTCCTACCACATGACAAACACAGCAAACACTCAATGGCAGCTCAGGATTTTTTTCATTGGATCAGTGTAATACGTCTGCTACAAATGTGCAGAAGTATAGAAAGAGTGCTCCAAACAACTAAAAGGTTTTGTGGGTTTCTCCCACAAGCACTTTTTTAATATTAGAATGAAATGGTGCATTTATGTGGAAAAAGTGGTTGAAATGTGATGCATGACAAACATTTTTTAAGGTAACAAATGAAAAAATGTCAAGTCACCAAGAGTAGGGGACGTAAAGGGAGAAGCACCAATGCAAAACTGGAATCAGAATTCTGTTCAGTAATAGAAATAATAGTAGTACTACAGTGCCACAATAGGCCCTATTTGGTACATATAACATAAGAGATTGAGCTATGGTGCTGTGTGCTCACAACTGAGGTTGCAAACAACCATGCATTTTAAACATGAGAGTTCCCTTGAAAAAAGGCTCTCAAGTTTTAAAGTTTAAATAAAAGTCTTTTTAGTAGCCAATATCATCCAAATATTCAGATGTAGAAGCAGACAGATCGAAAAAGGGTGATGCATTTCAGAGAAGCAAAAATGGAGCGTCTGCAGTTAGCTGGCTGCAGTTAGCTAGCTGCAGCCACTCCATTCCTGCTTCCTTTCGTGGCTGGTTTATCGGGAGTGTTACAGGTCTCTGCACCTTTAAGGGAGACACCAGGAGCATTGGCAGGAAGCGGGAGGATGAAAAGGGAAAGGGAGGAGCCAGAGAGGAGCTGGCAGTTCCGATGTAGCTACTGAATAGTAGACGTGTTTTCCCTATCCATCTGGTGTTGCGTCCTGTGTGTATGAATGAGGCTGGCAACAACTGCCGACAAGGATCTCTCCCCTCACACCAGATTACACGTCGTCCACGTGGAGCAGTGATCCCACTACGTTTGCTCTCCAGATGCAACCCCGCCTCCAGTGCTATGCTCCTGGGGTGTAAATTGGCGATCCCGCCTCACGACCACCTCCGTGGCCATCCACCACCTCCATACATGCGGCCCCTGACCCGACGACGTCCTGCGGTGCCCACCGATCCCGCTGAGGGCCCGCTCTAGTGCCTTTCCGTCACTCTGCTGCGTGGAAATCCACCAGCAGCCTATTCCAGGCATCCTCCCGGTTGCTGGTGCTACTGCTCCACAGACGCCAACGCATGTGGCTGCAGAAGCTGCCACATGCCTCAAAGAAAGAAAAAAATGAACACACTGCTAAAACAGAAAGTGAGTGCACAGCGACCCATACACAGCAGCAGGTGCTCCCCACATGCACACCAGCCATCAATGAGGTTGTCCTCATGGACCACTACACAAATTAGTGGCATAACCACCGATCAGTGCATATCCCCAGCAGACACTATGCCCACCACCGTCACCACTCAGCAAGTGTCATCTACGGCCGGGAGAAGGGCACATACAAGACACCATCCCAACACGGGAACCACGCCCACAGTCCCAGGCCAATGACCCAGAGAGTGCACATGCGCCCAAGCCTCAAGAGCAGCACAGGCATCTGCCGACAATCCTGTCATCATGAGCAACCCAGAGGCACCAGCACCCACTCCCGCCCCCTCATCCAAGGTGGCCTTGCTATGAAAGCCACACCCGAATGGATGGAAGATTTTAAGCACTTCGTTTAAGCTGCAGGGGAACAAAACTCTCTGAATTTGAACGACATGTTCATTAATCTAGTGGTTAACGAAATAAAGAGCTTGGTCAAGACCATTGCCCCAGAGGACAAGGTTGACTTCACCACATTGATCAACGCCCTCAACAAGAAACTCGTAATTGAAACCAACAGAGACTATAAAAGATACCTATTCAACCAATGCACACAAAAGGCGGAGGAAAGCATCGATGAGTTCATCACTCGCCTCCGTCTGAAGAGGCCCATTCCACTTATTTTCCACTGACGAGGTGATCAGACTGCGCGTGATTGAAGGTTGCCTATTGCCTGCCCTCAGGAAACAACTACTAAAAAAGCCCCTCTCCATTGACGAGGTGAGTGAGATGGCTAGAATCTTCGAGAGAGTGGAGGTGCAGGTGGCGTTGATTGAAGGGAACCCAAATAATAAGCATTGAAAGGGGCAGACCACCGCCGCCATCCAACCGACACCGACACCTCAGGGGGCCCACAGATCGGGGGACCACTCCCAACAGGATCACCAACGAAATGGGCCTCAGCATACAGCGACAATGCTACCGGTCTGGCATGGGTTTCCCGCACTATGGGACCTGCCCAGCACTGTCACAAAAATGCTCCAACTTTGGCAGAGAAGGCCATTTTCAGTCGGTCTGGAGAGAAAGAAGCCCATTTCCCACACCCAAACTCAACACTCAACCTCAGGCCAGGACGTATGGCCACCCACCCCAGCCTCCGACCCATCAATTTCGACCAAACATACCCTACCACCAAGGGCAACGAAGAAACATCAGAGCAATGGAAGAGGATCACCCGCAGGACAGCGAACAGAGTTATGAGCAATACGATCAGTACTCCCATTTCGGTGACGAATACGACGAGCCCCCGAACATGTACCAGACCTACGGAGAACATCAACACAATTTCCAATACATGGGTGTCGACGACTATGACCAATACCACCTGCATGAATACGTCAATCTCATCCAGGATGAGAAGGACACAAGGGAGGCACCCAGAATAGCAGTACATCTGGGAAACAAACAGTTATGTTTTATCATTGATTCGGGTGCAACAGTAAACATCATGGGGGAAAAGGAATTCTTGCAGATGCCGGAGTGGCCTGAACTCTCGAAGGCCAACTCAAGGATCTTCCATTCACACAACATTCTCATTCATGCGACACAAGCACTTACACCCATACATACACACACCATTCACACTGAACTATCACTCATACGCACACTTACATAGACTGACACAAGCTTGAATGCACACACGCATATACACAAACATACATATATCCACATCCAACATGCACAACATGCATTCAGTGATATATATTACAAAAAAAGACTATCTTACCTGTTTCCCGGGCCAGCTTCAGACCAGACTTGCTGCCTCAAGCAGCTCCGTCCTCTTCACTCCCGGCCTCTGGATCCCGCACTACACGCAGACAGAAACCACAAAGCAGAGAGAGCTTCCTGGTTCCTGACATGCGCAGGGGAGCAGGATCACCCCCATATCATGCTGCGCCCACCAATCAGCCAACACTGCAGCTCAGCCCCAGCGCTTGCCCCCGACTTTAGAAAGACACAATTTCTTTCTAAAGTCAGAGTCAGGGCTGAGGCGGGTCCGCCTACCCTTTGAACGAGATACCAGGGTCCTCCTATGCCAGTGTGCCGACCCAATAAGATAGCTGTGCGAGTTAAGCACTTGCTCTGTGTGCATCTTGAAGTCAAAAGTTTGAATGACTCCTGATGTCAATCAGAGCCGGACCAAGGTCTGCCAGCACCCTGCACAAGTTTTCAGTGCACCCTCCATCATTCCCCCCACCCCTCCTGCCGCCCCATTTCCAACATTTTGACAGCATTATAGCCAACCCCCCATAAATGCAGATCAGCAGGGGGCACAGATATGTTGTTTGGCTGATACTTGTTCTTCAAGAACAAGACTATCATCAAAAAAGCAGAACTGAGCCCCCTGCTGCTCTTGTAAGTGTGTTTAAGGACCAGCTCAGTGTCACGTAAACTTAAATATCAGTCTGGCCCACACCTATCAAATAATCACGCCTGCCCGAGTGATTCTTTAGTAGGTGCTGGCCCAGACTGATATTTAAGTTTACATGACACAGAGTGGGAGGCAAGGAACCCTTTATTTGCTGTGCTGCTTCTTCCATTAACACACGATCAAAAAGATCCTAACATTCCTCACCTTTACGCACAAAACAATAGCCATAATTTCTCGCATCATGACCAGGATAGACTATGCCAACAGCTTATACCTAGGAATGCCGAATTATCTATTGAAGAAACTGCAATGTATACAGAACGCAGAGACCAGACTCCCCCTCAAACGATCACAAATAGACCAAATAACTCCTGCGCTAAAGATGCTACACTGGCTGCCAGTCAAAAAGCAAATCACATTCAAAACTATGTGCATAGCACACAGAGCAATCCACGGTCAAGAAGCAGAATTCGTACATAAGAAAATCACCATTTACCAGCCGACCAGAACACTCAGATCCAGCAATGACATCCTCCTGGAACCAAAACAGTACACAAGAACAAATCTTGGTGGATCAGCATTCTCTTGCCTAATGTCAAAAATGTGGAACTCCCTCCCGAGAGAAATATGAAACATGAATGACCATCTAAAATTCAGAAAACTCCTAAAAACCTGGCTGTTTGTCGAAAACGAAAGAGCAACACCCACACACCTCGGAATGAACACACACATCACAAGACGGAGGACTAAAGCATACCACGACAAGTGCAGGAAGGTGGAGAGACTTCCAAGTGAGAGGGAGACCCGAGTTCCCATGGAGGGCCTTAACAGAGTCTAAAGAGGGAGATGGGAGGGTCCTAGGTTGAACCGCAGACAGATGGGATAAGAGTTGAAGGAGAAAGCGTGGCAACTGAACAAAAAAACAATGGGGGCCAGGTAGATCAAGGGCACAGGGAAGATGTCCCACCACGCCCCCCTCCTCATACACCCCCCATAAGGGGCCAAGGAAGGAGGTGGCAGGTGCACACCAGTTTAGGCCAAAGGGCCAAACCAGTGCAGAAACAAATTATCCAGGACTTGGGTGGAGGAGGGGCACCGTTTCTAATTAGCCCTGCAGACAACTCACAACCCTAAACAGAATAAAGGAGGGAGACCCTCTGTCCTCCTAGAGCACCACAATATACAGCATTAGCAGGGACGCGTATCACAGGTGGCCACATCATAAGAGGTACGATGGTGCGCCTCCACTAACCAAACCCACTAAATATCTGATCCCTCTGCTCACACCTCTCAAATTCTAAACATAACACAACCATAACTATACTGCATAACACACCACACACACTTCACTACATTGCAACAATGAAGCAAACCACACATAGCCTCGCACAACAGCACACGACAGCTACCAACCGAGAAAAAAAAACACGCTCAGCGAACAATGTAAACTGAAATGAAGCTGCCAACAGCACATCACAGCTCTCTTGCGCCTTCTCCCGCTAAGTCCCACTAACTTACCCAACCCTCTTGGTTTTCAGATCGCCAGGGGACCACTCTGGTGGTGATAGTGTACAGTATAAATATCCTTTAACATAACATAACCTTGATCCGGCACTGCTGTCGATAAATGTAATACCACTGAACAAGCAAATAACAAACCCTGATATTGCAGCGCTTAAAATGTGGGAGCAATCAGTGAGATAAAACACATTATTCTTTGCATGCCAAGAGTCCCCTTTTACTCAAGCAAAGCTCTCAAAATGGTCGTCATGGGAAATAGCTGCATTTTACCTTTGTCCAGCCACGAAAGGCAGAAAGGCATGTGAATGCCTCTCGGGAGCATCAGCTGCAAATCTTGAAGGGTCAAACACCTGCAATACAAGGAATCAATTAAATGACAGACAATTCTTGCGCCACAAATCGGCTTGCATTTTAGTTTGAGCTTGATTTCCCTGCAGTACATGTGTGTAAAATTAAAATTATTTTGCCTTTTCACACAATTTACAAAGGTAAAATTCACGTCTAAAAGCCACATTTAATGTGTGGACTATGTTGGCAACAGAACGTTGTCACGCCCATGATTTGATTGCTTACTGCTAATTATCATGACTCCTTTTATATCTTCCTATGTAAATAATAGGACTTTGAAAGTCAGAGGAGATGTTGCTTTGATTAATTACCAGTAATCATTACTCCAATTGTATATCCCTCTTCATCCTAGAAATTGTGTAGGTGTAACTACTGAGATGAGGAAGATCAGAAGAGGTCATGTTTTAGCTGCTTGTTGCATCCGCCCTGCGTCCCGCTACGGGGTGACGCAGGGCGCTCCAATAAAAGCCCTGCCCCCGAGTACGGGAGGCAG
The DNA here is from genome assembly GCF_040938575.1 of Ambystoma mexicanum. Classification (NCBI taxonomy): domain Eukaryota; kingdom Metazoa; phylum Chordata; class Amphibia; order Caudata; family Ambystomatidae; genus Ambystoma; species Ambystoma mexicanum. The sequence continues at coordinate 1,391,412,502 of NC_090922.1, forward strand.
TTCCGGGCATATTCTCACAGTGTGTGCTGCGTATTTATTCAGCTCCCGCCGGAGCTGCGACACAGGCCGCGCGGCCTATCTTCCACTCTATGCCCGCCCCCGCGTGCACTGGGCCACGGGGCCTCCATGTAACAATGGCGACGAGGTGGAGCTCGTGAGACACACGAGCTCGGCGAACAATGAAATGCAGATGGCCCACGACCATCGCGCATGAATTTTTGGACACCTGGTGGGGGAGGGATCACACACGTGACCCCCCACCCCAAAAAAAAACAACAAAAAAAAAAATGTTTTTCTCCTTCTCTCTCGGTGCCATCCGCTCACCAAGGGCAGATGCAACACACCAGCATCCACCAAGCACGAGGTGAATGGTGCCCCCCCTCCCCCCATCCGGACGTGGAAGCACCTGGTCGCCCATCCACCTCCACAGGGACCTGGAGCTCCAGGAAACTTCACGGGAGGCCTGGAACTGGCATAACGTGCCTGACCTGACGGGAGCACATGAGGTGAGTGCCGGATCTGGCCACCACTGCGCAGTGGTACAATCTGCGGATTTCGCCCAAGGATCCACACCGAGGAGGAACAAGTGCACTACGCCATGGCGACCGGGACATCCACCCCTGGACCCGGCACGCCGCCAAGAATCATCACCACAGCCTCGCCCACAAGGAGGTTCGTCGGCACTGGTCCAACCATTCAACCCCTTTACAGACCCATCGTCAAGTGGACCCAGGTGCCAGCTATGGATCCAAAAGTTCGAAATGGCGATGGAATGCAAGGACATAATGACTGCCAGGAAGATGGAGGCGCACCTGCTGCTAAGCGTGGGCGATGAGGTACTCCGCATTTTCAATTCCCTAAACGTTGACGATGGCCAGGACGCATATCTGAGTGCAAAAGATGCCCTAACGGCGCACTTCCTCCCACAACTAAACCCGGACTATGAGACATTCATATTTTGCACTACTATTCAGGCAGAGGATGAAACACTGGATGCCTACCACACACGGTTAAGGAAGTTGGCCATGTCCTGTGAATTTACCAACGTCGAGAAAGATATCCGGAGGCAAATCATTAATGGCATTCAATCGGAAAAGCTGAGGCGGATGGTGCTTAGTGAGAGAGGCATTCCCCTCCAACGGATCCTCGAATTGGGACGACAAAGGGAACTGGCACACACCAGGGCTGCCAACATGGGGGCCACGCTACACAAACTGCAACCCACCCTCACCACAGCTATGGTGTCCCAGATCACCAACAGACAAGTCACAAGGGACGAGGTTGGCGGTGGCTACGCTCAAAACCGGTGGCAACCACATGTCCCAGGGCCCACGGAATGCGGTTGGTGTGGTGGACCGCGACATGACCGACGAAAACTGACCTGCACAGGGTACCACATGCAGAGCATGTGGCAGGAAGGACCACTATGCGAAAGTATGCAGGTCAGTGGGCACCACAGAACCCTCAGGAAAAGAACGCGACCAAGAAGAAAAAGCGGGCCAGAGCAAGGAGGGTCGATGCAGCCAATTCCTCAACGGAGGAAGACGGCGATGATGTCTCGGGCATGCACCATGACCCTGGTAAGGAAAAAGACAGAAAAGGGTTATGTCCTTGCATTCCATCGCCTGGTGTCTGCATTGAACCAAGGTCAAGCACCACAGAGAAAGACTGTCCGAAGGCGTAAGTGCGTAGTCACCATCCAAAACCAGCAGGTTCTAATGACCATCGACACGGGTGCCTCGGTGAACGTCATGCCCACAAGCATATTCCAGACACTAAAACCACAACCAGATCTAAAGAGCGCGGACACACTGCTGTTTGCGTACGGCAGCTGGAAGTCCCTACCAGTCATTGGCAGGTTCCGCACCACTCTGGTCCACGGCGAAAACAGGCTATTGTCGAAAATCTACGTCGTCAAGGCGGGGATGGAGAGACTTCTGAGTGGGGACGCAGCAGAGGATCTGGGGGTGGTCAAGTTCATCTGCCAAGTCGATGAGGTAAAAGAGGTGGAAAACATCGTAAGTCAATACCCCAAGCTGCAAGACAGGATAGGGTGTTTGAAAGGCAAGACCATCAGACTGCATATTGATGAATCGGTACAACCGAGAGCAGTAAGGCACAGGAGAACACCATTCCACATGCGGGAACAAGTGGAAAGAGAACTCAAAGCACTGGAAGATGCCGGCATCATAGAGGAGGTCACAGGGCCCACACCATGGGTCTCTCCAATGGTGGTAACAAGGAAGCCCAAACAGCCTGGAAAAGCCGGATATGCATAGACATGCAACTCCCGAACACTGCCATTAAAAGGGAACGCCACATCACACCGACGATCGATGAAATCGTGGCCGACCTTACAGGGTCGTGTGTCTTCTCCAAAGTCAATCTGAAGGCGGGGTACCACCAGCTCAAACTTCACAGGGACTCTCGCTACATTGCGACCTTCTCAACGCATCTAGGGCTGCGAAGGTACAAACGCCTAAGCTTCAGGATATCGTCAGCGGCCGAAGTTTTTCAACAAACCATTCAAGAAGTCATCAGGGGCATAACCGGTGTCCTTAACATGAGCTACGATATCCTGATTCACGCTCCTGACAGGGAAGAACATCTCAAGAGTCTCCAGACCCTACTGGGCAGGCTAGAAGACGCTGGATTAACCATCCACAGGGAAAAGTGCGAATTCCTCAGATCTGAAATCACTTTTTTTGGTTACAAATTCAGCAGCACAGGTATCTCCCCTGATCCCCAGAAAGTCGCAGACATTCAGGCCGCATGCCCGCCAATGACTCCCACTGAAGTACGTAGCTTCCTGGGCATGGCCACCTACTGAGGCAGGTTCATCCGAAACCTGGCCACTCTTTCTGAGCCCCTACGCGAACTGACCAAATTGAATACCAATTAGGTGTGGGGGCAGGAGTGCCAGGAGGCCTTCGAAAACATCAAGGAATCCCTGTCCGTCGACACAAAAATGGTGTACTACAACACTGAGCTCCCCACAGAACTGTTCGTGGATGCGAGCCCAGTAGGGCTCGGAGCCATCCTGATGCAAGTAACTAAAGAGGGGGAAAAAGGCCCATCGCGTACGCTTCGAGAGCCCTCACGGCGACAGAACAGAGATACTCCCACATTGAAAAGGGGGCCATCGCCGTGCTGTGGGGGTGTCAGCATTTTCATCTCTACCTATATGGACACCGATTCATGATGATCACTGATCATAACCCCCTACTACCCATTTTCATAGGTACGTCGTCACACCCGCCGGCAAGGATCACCAAATGGCTGCTCCACCTTCAGCAGTACAACTATGCACTGGTCTACCAGCCGGGCAGCGGAAACCCGGCAAATTTCCTCTCAAGGCATCCTCGAGTGGCAACCCCACAAGAAGTCCAAGTGGCCGAAGAGACAGAGGAGCATATATGCCAGGTGGTACGCGCCATGAGGCCAAAGGCCGTCAGCATCGAGGACATTGAGTCGGAGACTCGCAGAGATCCTTGCTGTGACCTAGTGAAGGATGCTATCATTTCAGGCGATTGGAAGACGTTCATGAAGCACACACACAACAGAACAGTGGAAGCGAAGGGTTTTCTATCCGGCATGTTCACCGTCAGACAAGATTTGTCAATCACCGAGAGCGGACTGCTGCTAAGAGGAAATCGCATCGTCATCCCATTGAGCATACAAGACAGGATAGTGGCATTAGCCCACGAGGGACATCAAGGGATGGCACAGACGAAAGCTCCGATCAGGCACAGGGTATGGTTCCCACAGATTGATGACCGGGTCGAGACACTCATAAGCACGTGCCTACCCTGCCAGATAACTGGGGCCCCACCGGAACCAGAACCAATTCTGTCAGCAGAACGTGGCCGCGCCCGATGGGAGGCCATTAGCATTGATTTCTCCAAGCTACGGGAAGGCCTCTACCTTTTGGTGGCAATCGACGACCACTCCCGCTACCCAGAAGTCGAAATAGTTGAATCCACAGCAGCGGAGGTGGTCATCCCGGCCATAGAGAAAATGTTCGCAACCCATGGTCTGCCAACCTCCATTAAAAGTGACAATGGGCCCCCCTTCACGGGGGAGGAATTCAAACAGTATCTGCATGAACTCAATGTAAAATATCATCACATCATGCTGAGGTGGCCCAAGGCAAATGGGGATGTAGAACGATTCATGAGGACCATAAACAAAGTGTTAAGAGTGGCGAGGGCGAATGCCAGCCCGTGGAAGATTGACCTCTACCGTTTCCTACGGAACTATCGAGTCACCCCCCACAGCACGACAGGCATACCGCCTGCGGACCTCATGTTTGGAACAGTCATCAAATTCTCGATTCCACATCATCCTAGCAGGACCCCGGATGAGGTCAACGAAGAGCGCACAGAAAGGAGGAGAAGGAGCGCCAACGCCCACATGAGCGACAAGAGGAGGGCAAGGCCGTCCAATCACCAAGTGGGTGACCAAGTGGTCATGCTGCGTAATCCAATAAAGTCGAAACTGGACGCCAGGTATGAAGAGCTCCCATGGACCGTCAGTGGCAGGCAAGGAACCATGGTGACTGTGACAAGAGAACGCCGCCAGGTGACGAGAAATGCGTCATGGTTCAAGGCGGTGCCACGGAATCTGTGGACCGATGGCGAGTGCCACCAGGAAGACGAAGAAGTTCAGCCCAGCGAAGAAGAGCCCGTGTCCATCCAGGACGAGGCAGGAGCGGGTGAAAGAACTTGGGAACAGTTGAGCGAGCCGGACCTGGGGGACCCGGACCGTGAAGGTGAGCCACCCACTGGGTCAGCCGGGGCTAGCCCCCGAGTAGGGCGGTATGGTCTGAGAACTGCTACAAAACCGCCCGCCTGGCTCAATGACTATGTGTGGTAGTCAGCCCCCATAGATTATGAACAGTAAGGACGGGGTGGTTTTCTGACATTTGGGTATTTGTTGTGAGTTGATATTAGTGCATTTGTGTTATTGTTGTTTTGTTTAAAATAAAGGAGGAATGTTGCATCCGCCCTGCGTCCCGCTACGCGGTGACGCAGGGCACTCCAATAAAAGCCCCGCCCCCGAGTACGGGAGGCAGTTCCGGGCATATTCTCACAGTGTGTGCTGCGTATTTATTCAGCTCCCGCTGGAGCTGCGACACAGGCCGCGCGGCCTATCTTCCACTCTATGCCCGCCCCCGCGTGCACTGGGCCGCAGGGCCTCCATGTAACGCTGCTTACCGGTATGTTAATCACTCGGATTGGATCTTCCTCGTCCCAGTACTTACATGCTGGGATGAGGAAGATCTGAGAAGGTAATGTTTTGACTACTTACCATTGATCTTCATTACGACAATTGTATCTGCACGTCCCTGGACTTACACATCAGTAAAGACTGGGAGGAGAAAGATCTCAGCAGGTAATGCATCACAGTACGTGTAACATGGCATACATCATGTTAGAGTTGTCAAGGGCAGCTACAGAGGGACACAGTGCACCAGGCTGTTCCACTGACAAGGGGTGCAGGTGGAAGGGAGAGCGATGTGTCCTACAAACATTTTTGCAAGCAGTTTTCAACCACCCTGAACAATGCATTGGTTGCAGGTTTTCGTTCAGCTGAAGGAATATCATTTGACAGCTCTGCTGGCGTACTAGAGCATCTCTTTTTACTTTTCTGCCCTTTCCTTCCTCTTTCTCTTTGTATACTCAAGTGTCTCTTCCTCTTTCCCCTGTTTATATTCAAATTTTTGAGTGCCTCTTTCCCTATCTCTCTTTTTCTACCTTACGTTTTAACCTCTCTGTCCCTCCCTCCCCTGACACTTTTCATTTTAACCCTCTTTTCCTCTTCACTGTCTTCCCTCTCTCCGGTCTCCCTTTTCCTCACTACTATTTTTCTCCCTCATTTCTACGCCTCAACCTTCCCCTTAAATCCAGCCTTTCTTTACTCTCTCATCCTTCTTCTCACTTGCCTCTTCCCTAATTCCCTCCTCTCACTAAGCTCGTGACCCTGTCCCTGCCTCTCGTTGCTTTTTAGATCCCTTTTCACATTCTCCCTTGTTTGTTTCCCTAAATCAATCTTACCTTTCTTCCAAATGTGTCTCTTTTTCCTGCTTTTCCTTCCGGTCAAATAATTCTCATGCCCCATCTCTCTCTCAGCTGCCACTCCTCTCCTGTCATATTTTATTTTTCTTCTGCCTCTAAGAACACGTGCTACATTTCCTATTTTGTATCTGAATGAAGGTCTGTTTGTGTCTGTAAAATTATTTGAAAAGCTGCAAGATAAGTAAGGCTGTAAACTATATTCCCAGTGTCACTGTAAAAATTGCTTTTTGGGGGATATCCCTCAAGTGTAGTAGATGAATGGAGACCTACTTACTTGCCCTCCCCAAACTCTGCCTTTCTCTGTGAACACCCCACCACAGTTGGGAGGACACCTGAAGTTCAAAATGCCCCACTTATTCACAGTAGACGGCGAGATCGAAACCTTAGCATTTTGCTATCTCATGCTTCAGGCTGATTTTTAAGAGGCCTGTTGGCTTAAAACAATGATTAGCTTTTAACTAAGACTGTCTCTCTTCCAATGTTTGGTCACAAAGTTTCATTTGGCGATCAGATATTTTATTTGTTAGAAACCCTTAGGGTATTAAAAAAACATACCTATGTCTCCCCTTTCGGTAGAAGCCCCTTGAACCATCGGCCTAGCTAGCCATTAGATTACAGCATGTAAAACTGTAATCTCACGTAAACTCTTCTCAATTTCTTTGGGAGGGCATTGGATCAATATATAGTACCATGGTCATTTCTCACAATCTGCAAAGACTTTCAAATATTACGTTAAATGGTAGTGCTCCATTATCGGCCTTGGTGGATGAAAGTAAGTCTAGTTCTGCACAAATGATTACATGTAAGTCTCTCAAAAGCCCATAATTCTGATTTAAGGAGGATTGTAGGAGCTATTTTCATTTGTATATAGGTTTGGATAAGGTTTGGATAAGAGGACACACGTACTGTACCAAGTATGTCTAATACCGGAGTGTGAAGGAAGTTCGTGGCAGGCACAGAAGGACTGGTTTTTTTCAAGAAAAGGAACACTTCCTCTTAGGATTGGTGTTGCACAGAGAGCAGTTTCGACTGTAACACCCTCTTCCTTCAAACGCTCCTCTCCCGCCAGGAACGCAGCGTGGCTAGGCTAAGGACAGTTAAAAGCACGCGCGCTGTCAGATGCTAGGCTAAAACGCTTTGACTCTGGAAGTGGGCGGACCCAGGCAGGGCGGAGTGGTGTCTGGAAGGAGGGAGTTGGGATTAAGGAAATAGAGCAGACTCTCTAGGAGGGTGCAGGGGGAGAGTGTGCTCGGAGGAAGTGGTAAGAATGGGAAAGGGGGGTGGGAAGGCTGAAATGAAGGGCGGGGTGGAGGAAGGGGAGAAAAGGGGGAGGACACTGACTGTGAAGTCTACATCTGTGGAGGGGCAAGCAGGGAAATGAGGGGCAGTATCGCAGCAGGTCTCCACAAAAGAATGATGGTGGGGGACGTTTAGGGATATCTCAGGGTTAGGGACCCAGGAAAAGTGTATTTTGGAGGGGCTGGGGGCCTCAGGAGGTGGTGTGCCTGGGGAGGAGCAGATGCAGTATGACAGTGTGTGGAAGGTGGTGTTGAAGCCAGATAGTCGTGGGAAAATTTTTCAGGGGCAGAATCCGATAGTGATTTCTGGGTGGTTGAAAGAGGCTGTGGGGAATGTCACTCGGGTGCAAGTGGTGTCTGGGGGTCGGTTGTTGGTGGAGGGGATGGGTGCTGACAGTAAGGCTAAGATACTGGAGGTGGGTTGTTTGGGTAGGCGCGCGGTGCGAGTGTTTGATCAGAGTGGTGTGTCGTGTAAGGGGGTGATGTATGGGGTACCGTTGACTGTGAATATGTCTGAGGTGGAGGAGCAGCTGGCAGAGGTGGGGATAGTGGAGGCGTGGAGGCTGGGGAGGAGAGATACACATGGGAATGTGGTGTCTACAACTGTGGCAGTGAGGTTTGCGAGAGCATTGACTTTGAGATGTTATAAGTGTCAGCAGTTTGAACATGTGGCTAGAGTATGCAGGAATGAGAGGCACTGTGGGAGGTGTGGTGGAGATCAGGGTATTAAAGAATGTAAGGTGGAAACTCCGGAGAAGTGTGTGAATTGTGGGGGGGGCATTCTACTGCGTTTAGAGGGTGTGAGAGTCAAAGAGTGGCGAGAGAGGTGGTGCAGGTGAGGGCTGCGGAAGGTTTATCTTATGCGGAGGCTGTGGCTAAGGTGAAACCGGTTTGAGTAGTGAGTGAAATGTGTAGAAGAGAGCAGGTGGTGGAGGAGGCTGTGGGAAGGAAGGGAGTGGTGAGAGAGGTGAAAGGCGTAGAAATGGTGGTTGTCCCGAAAACTGAGTTTATGTGTTTTATAATAAATGTGCTGGAGCTGGTTCAGGGGAATTCGTCAGTCAGTGTGTCGAATCTTACGAAAGGAGTGGTGGAAGCAGGGAGGAGGTTTTTGAATGTTGTAGATGTGTCGGAAGAAGATCTGTTCAAGAAGGTTACTAAAGTGTGGAAACAGAGTGGGGCGTCGGCCTGAGAATTTTGCAGTGGAATGCGAGGAGCTTGTTGAGGACTAGGCAGGAGTTGAAAGCAGTGTTGTGTGGGGAATTCAATGTTGATGTGGTTTGTATTCAGGAAACATGGTTAAGGGGTGATCTGAGGTTTGTGATTCCGGGTTTTGAGTTGTTTCGTAAGGATAGGACAGAGGGGAGAGGGGGGGTGTAGCTGTGGCAGTTCGGAAGGGGTTGGTTGCAAGGGAGATTGTGGTAGATAGAGCAGTGGAGGTTATCGGGGCGGGGATTCGGGTAGGAGGATCAGAAGTCTTAGTGTTGAATTATTATAATCCGTGTGAGGTGGTGGAGATGGATGTGCTGTCTGAAGTGATAAGGGGACATGTGGGACCTTGTGTTTTATGTGGTGATTTCAACAGTGCCAATACGTTGTGGGGGAGTGATCGCACAGATGCAAATGGGGAACTGTTGGAGGGTATGGCGGATGAATTGAGTCTGTTTTTGCTGAATGATGGTTCGGGCACACGATTGGATGTGAGGACTGGGAAGTTGTCGTGTTTGGATCTGACCTGGGTGTCTGCTGCGATTGCGGGTGAATGTGACTGGATGGTGTGTGAGGACGGGGACATGTGGAGTGATCACTCTGGCATTTTAGTGACTGTGAGGAGTGAGGTAGGGGTCAGGTCCCGGATGCTTGGAAGTCGGTTGAATTTTAGGAAGGCTGATTGGGAGTTGTATAAGAAATTGTGTCAGGAATTGATTGTTTCTCAGGATAGGGATGGGGGGGTGGATGAATGGAATGAGCATTTGGTGCAGGGAATGAGAGCGGTGTCGGTAGCGGCAGTTCCGGAGGTAGAGAAGGGGAAAAGGGGGAAGGTTGAGGTTCCTTGGTGGTCGGTGGAATGTTCATGGGCTGTGGCAGCGCGTAAGAAGGCGAGGGCCAGGGCGGTGAGAACGGGAATGTTGGAGGATTTGTTGGCATATAAGAAGGCGAAGGCGGTGGTGCAGAGGGTGATTAGGGAAAGAAAGCGCGGATATTGGAGGAGCTATTGTGGGTCTCTGGGGAGTAATTCTGATGTGGGTGAGGTTTGGAAGCAGTTCAAGCGGATGTCCGGGTTAATGAAGTCGCAGGGTGGCATGTCTGTGTTGTTGAAAGGGGTGGAGGTGGTCAGTGAAGATGGGGAGAAGGCGAATTTGTTGGGGGAACATTTTGTGGGAGTGCACAGTTCAGAGAACTTCCCGGAGGCAGTGAGACTAAGTATAGGAGTGGTTGAGGAGGAAATGCGGGAGTTGTTGGCGAATGTTGGGCCTTGGGAAGAGCAGTATGAGGCTCTGTTTTCTATGGCAGAGTTGGATAGGGTGATTCGGAAGGGGAAGTGGTCAAGTCCAGGGGTGGATGGAGTCATGTATGTATTTTTGGAGAAGTTGTTGGTGGAATGTAAGTTGGAGGTGTTAGCATTGTTCAATGAGATCTGGAAGAGTGGAGTTTTACCGAGATTATGGAAGAGAGCGATTGTGGTAGCGATTTTGAAGAGTGGCAAGGTCCCGATGGAGTGTAAGTCATATAGGCCGATTGCGCTGACTGTCGTGATGTGTAAGGTTATGGAACGGATGAAAGTTGAGCGCTTGGGGTTCTATTTGGAGTCAAATGGGTGTCTGAGCGATTTTCAGAGTGGGTTCAGGAAGAAGCGGTCAGTGGCAGATCCGTTAGTGAGGTTGGTGACTGGAGTGGAGGAGGCTTTGTGTGATGGGGAGATGGTGGGGGCGTTCTTTTTGGATTTGGAGAAGGCGTATGATATGGTGTGGAAGAATGGGTTGCTGGTGAGACTGTTGGAGATGGGTGTGAAGGGGAGGATGTTTCGGTGGATTAAGGCGTTTTTGGCTGACAGGACCTTTCAGGTGAGAGTGAGGCGGGTGTTGTCTGAGGTTTGGAAGATGGAGAATGGGACATTGCAGGGGAGTGTGATTAGTGCGATGCTGTTTAATGTGATGGTGGACGGGTTGATTCGAGCTTTGGAGGGTTTTGGGTGTCAGGTGGATTTCTTTGCAGATGATGGTGTGGTATGGGTAAGAGGGCGAAGTTTTTTGTTGATGCAGAATCGGTTGCAAGCTGCGATAGTGCGTATGGAGGAGTGGTGTGGGAAATGGGGCTTTTCGATGTCTGTGGATAAAAGCGTGAGTATGGTTTTCTCAAGGAGAAGAGTGCAGCAAGGGTTGGACTTGGTTTTGAAAGGTGAGAAGGTGAAAAGTGTGGAAGAGTTTCGGTATTTGGGGGTGATTTTGAATAGGAAGTTAAACTGGAATTTGCAGGTGAATGGAATGGATAAGAGCAAACGAAGGTTGAATTTGTTGCGGGCGGTGACTGGGAAAGAGTGGGGTGCTCAACAGAAGTGTCTACAAATGTTGTATAAGGGGTTAATTTTGAGTGTGATGGATTTCGGATGTCAAGTGTCAGTGGGTTTCACGGCAAGTCAGAAGTTGCGGTTGGACAGGGTTCAGGCAAGGGCATTGAGGGTGTGTTCGGGTGTGATGAGGTCCTCTCCAGTGGTTCAGGTGCTTGTGGGGGAGATGCCTTTGGGGTTGAGGAGAGATGCGTTGAATATGAGATTGTGGGTGGAGTGCAGTGCGAAGAGTGTGGCTCATCCGGTGCGTGAATGTTTGAAGTATAATTGGTGGTTTGATTATTATAGAGACCGGTGGAGGAGGAAAGGAGGCACTTTTGGGTTTCACATGTGGGAAAAGGGAGTGCAGTGGGGTGTGGGCGATTTGATGACTGTAACAGATACGGATTTGGAGAGATGGCCGAGGTGGATGATGGGGTCTCCAAAGGTGTGTTTGGAGTTAGCGAATGTGGTGTCGAAGAAAAGAGGATTGCGGAGCGAGATCAAAGCTTTGGGCCAGGCGTGTGTGGCAGGAAAGGAAGGATGCAAGGTGTTTACGGATGGTTCGAAGGATCCTGTGTCTGGGAGAGTGGGTATGGCGTATTATCTGGAAAGCACTGGGCAGTATAAAGTGGGACGATTGACAAATGATGTGTCAATTTGTACGGCTGAGTTGGTGGCGATTGCATTGGCGATCGATAGGGTGTGCGAGTTGGGGTTAGATAAGGTGGTGATATTTTCAGATTCATTGAGTGGGTTGCAGGCGATTATGGCGGGGATGGTGTTAGGAAGGACGTGATTATGGACATCCGGAGGAAGATTGATCTGTGCGTCCACGGGGGAATGGATTTGGAGTTGGCGTGGGTCCCCAGTCACAGTGGTATTTTGGGTAATGAGTTAGTGGATCTGGCGGCGGGTGAGGGTATGAGAAGGGGAGCGGTTGATGTGAGATTACCTTTGAGTGTGGATGAGGTGAAGGCGGTGGTGGTGAGACGGGTCATAGATGAGTGGCAGGAGAGGTGGGTGAGTGGGGTGAAGGGCAGGTGGATGTTTGGTGTTCGTGGGAAAGTGTCGGTGAAGGTGGATGCGGGGAGTCTGGAATGGAGGAGGGGGGAGGAGGTGATGCAGAATCGGCTGAGGATAGGACATGTGGGGCTGAATGACTGTCTATATCGAGTGGGGAAGCGTGAGTCAAGGGACTGTGCAGTGTGTGGAGTGCCTGAGACTGTGGGACATTTTCTGCTTAGGTGTGAGAGACATGTTGAGGACAGAGAATTGATGAGAGTTCGGATGTCTGCGCTGGGTGTGGCTGAGCTGAGTGGGAAGGCTTTGCTGGGAGGTGACAGGGTGAGAGGCAGGAGGAGGAGCAGTGTGTTGTTGGATTTTGTGAGGCAGACGGGGCAGTGGGAGGAGTAATGAGATTGTGAAGACAATGTGTATGAATGGTGGGAGTAGGCGCACATCATCCTATTGGATGGGGAAGCGCCTGCGTGGGTCCGCCCACGCATTCAGTAATTTAGAAGAAGAAGGAACACAGTGTAGCATGCTGCACGTGAAGGCAGTTAGTGGCAGTTAGAGGCGCTGGAGGTCCAACTGTGCTTACTCCATGGAGTCTCACGGTAATGTCTGTTTAATCTTAAAAATGATACGCAGCCATGTAGATATTGTATGATTTACGTAGCAAATCTGTTCCTGAGGGGTGCCTAATGGCGGTGGTCGAACCATCTGGGCACAGTATAAACTGTCAGGAAACTCTGTAATACTGATCGTTTGTTTACCAATAAATCGCCTGACGTAGGCAGAAGGAATAGTGCCTGTCCCGTGCCTCCATCCACTATTGCCAGTGCCATTATTTGGAAGATCTTTTGAGCATACTGCGGGTGGTTAATTATCTCTGTTTTTTAGAGCTGATTCAGAAAGTACTATGAAACATTTATGTGCGGAACATTTGGTGCCATTTGATAACTGTCTAAAAAGCAACAGGGCTCAGTTTACTGTCTCTAACATTATGAATCTCGCCAAAACACCATCCTGCTTGGCAGAACACAATGTGGGGAGAAATTGGTTTCATTGTCATGTGTGTGTTCTCGCTCCCCAACTAACTTGCACCACACTTTGAGGGAGCTAGCTAAAAACATAACATTTTCCTCACCATCTATATCTGCTTTAAATGTGGTCTAAAGTTTGTTTGTTTCATTTTACGACAACATTAGAATGTAAATAAAGTCCCATATGATATCTCTTAGTGACATTAAAATGAGTCTGGAAATGATCCATTTGTCACTTCATTCTTGGATGGAAAAAGATACAAATTATCATAAAGATAAATCCAAGTTGGAAACGGGCCCCCTGACCGCACAAACTCTGCTCCATCTCGACCATGAGGGCAATGAGATGTTAGCCCTGGGTCCACTTGAGGAACTTATCGAAGAAGTTAACACTCACCCACAAAAAGAAACCAAGAAGTCTAAAAATGGGGAAAAAGCCCAAATTTATAATCAATCCCCAAGAAAGTGAGAAATGTGCATGCTACTGATGAAACCCGGTGTTAACTTAAAGGATGAATCAGCATCTGCCAACAATTATAGAGGAGGCCTGTAAGGGTGGAATGTTGGTGCATACTAAGTGCTATATGTTAACTCAAACTAACAGAGGTTTGGGGACCTATGCTTAAATCAGGGGACAAAATCACTGAAACGCAGGTGACACTGGAGTCAAAGGATGGTCCGGCTCTGGTCACTATTATCCCTTTGTCCCTGGCAGCTGTGCCAGAAGGTTTTCTTATGAAGACAAAAGAGAATCCAGTGGTAATAAACCATTCTGTTGAAACTCAGACAGAGATCTTAGAGAACATAGCAAGCTCAGGGTCGGTTGACCTCCGGGGTTTATCAAAAGGAAACTATTTTCATTGTATTTTTCACAGTACAGTTAAACAGGACCATAGTCAATCCGAAAAAATGAACTGTACCAAGCATATTCTATTAGAATATTTATTGGATAGTGATTGAAAGATAGTTTTAAATCGTCAGAATGTTCTGGGATTATTTCATGGGATACCAAGCCTAAAACTCTTACCCACTGGTGATATAGACTAGGTGTACTTCTCCAAAGAAGAAAGAACTGATATAGTCTGGCTGACAATAAGTTCAAAAATTGTATGAGTATGCGCTTGGTGGAAATAGATTTAATACATCAAATTGGTTAAGATCTGTTGCGTTATGAAAATGTGCCATTTCCAAAAAGGGCAGCTAATAAATTGTCAAGGCTGCAGTGGAATAGTGATCGCTACGTTTGACTTCTAATAATTTAACCGGGGGCCCATCGGAAGACATAGTGGTAGAATTAGTGGAGGATCGCAACCAAATTTAAAAACTGCAAGAGAACTGGATTTGGCTGCCAAGAACGCTGGCCAAGGATTTTCGAAGGTTGGGAGACGTGGGCATGGGTCTTTAACCCTAAGCACATTGTGGAAAAAGTAACTGTCCTCTCGTGGAATTAGAGAGGATTTCATAGTTTTATAAATATTGATGAAATGGCAAGAATGTTTGATATACACAGTGATTCTCTTGTAAGAGATTTGGCAAAGTACCCTGTTCATGTTCTATGGTTACGTTATTGTTCAACAAGATGCGGTTTTATCTAAGGAGGCAGACCTTCAGGAGGGTTGGTTATACCACTAAAATTTGATGCCATAGCTAAATATGAAATATGTTTGAATATCCATTATGGGCTGCTGGCAGTAAAGTTAACTTTCAAGGGAATCACTGATTATGCCCAATACTATTAGTTAATTTGTATTGGAATCCTGCTTGTTCCATTTTGGATGAGTTCTTAACCCAACGTGATCAAATATTGATCAAATATAAGGAAATCATGTTCTGATCGTCTGGACTTTAATTCTGACTTGAGTATAAAGAAAAAAAGGAAATGTCACACCTCAACATTCTAATAGGGATATGAACGGAAGAGTTTGGAGAAGTTTCTTTGTTGATTGGAACTTACACGTGGTAAATGGTAGTGTCAAAGGAGATATTCCAGCAAGGTATACTTGGATTGTATTGATTATCTGATGTTGTCAACAGAGATATTCAATAGTTGTAAAATGTTTTTGGTATTGGATACGGATGCCAGTGACCATAATGTGTTAAGTGCCTGTTTTTGTAGTAGGGACAAGCCATGAAAATGCAGTATAGTTGCACGGTTTTATAGTGAACGTTAATGGAATTAGAATTGCCAAAGAGAGTTTTGATGTAAAGGGTTTTAATAAACGGTTGGGATATACTTTTGAGAAAACTATAATTGAAACAAAATTATCTATGATTACAGCTTATGGTTTCTTAAAATTGATTAGTGACCTTAATTGTCTAGAGAGAAAAGGCTGTCATGCCCCTATGCAAACATCCATCAGCTGTTGAATATAGTGTAAGAGAAAAATGCACTTTTAAGACAGAATCTGCAGAAATTGCTAAAATGTTCTCTTACCCAGGAAGAAAAGAATAAGAAAGTATGCCAAATATGCTGCCAAAAGGTCTTGTAACTTTTGGGATATTGTCATTGAGCTTTCTTCTAATAACATCGCAATGTAACCTGATTTCTGAAGAAGATTGGAGATTACATTTTTGGAGCTTATCTGGGTCGTGTTAAATTGTCAGGAGTAGAATGGTCATTAAAATTGATATTGATAAAGTAGAAAGTATTATTAGAAAATTATCTAATTCATGAGCCCTGGGACCTAATGGCCGCAGCTGTTTTATAGTTAAGGCTGATCAGATTCTGTGGGCCACACTGTTGGTATTGTTGCTTGACAATATCATAGAATCCAGATGTACTCCATGTACATGGAATGGCTTAATAATTGTGCTGATTTTAAGGGAGGGTGATCGCTTTAATCCTCTACATTATTGACCAATCGCCTTGTTTGATTCAGAGAGCCTATTTCGTTTCGAGAGATCTGGCAGCTTGGATTAAAAAAATATATTATTGAATAAATATCAAACAGGATTCCGTAAAAGTATGCAAACTCTATTGAATGGATTCCTTATGAACTGTATGTTCTTGCTCCATATCTTTCTGACTTGGGAGTCTCATTGTCATCAGTGGCAACTCCAAAAATTGGTAAGCTGCCCATATCATGCATGTCTTATGCAGATAATGTGATCCTCCTTGATCACACCGAGAGAGATTTACAATACTTAGTAGGTGCTATCGAGAGCTATGGCCAAAGCAACGAGTTGAGGATCAACCCAGAAAAACGATTGATTTGCTCTAGCTCCTGCAAACTGTATAAATATAACTGGAGGATGGAAAACATTTTGATAGTTCCATCTAAATTGATATTTATTTAGGCTTCACTTTGTATACCTCTATGTTTCGCTCTTGCTGGTTTTGAATCGATAAAAAAATAAGGTTGGTCAGTTGGTCACGCAAATGAGGAGGATTAATTCAACATGCTCTTGATTCACATTAATTCCCCTAATTGATTTATTATTGTTACGCTCACCTGGCTCCCACAGGGGCGTCAGTCGGACCCAGACTGCTGCGGTCTCCACCCACGTGATGCGTAGTGCAGCGATGACTGACTAATCTTGTCTGCTTGGCTCGTAGAAATATTCTCCTACAAGTGGAGAGATGTGTTTAGCCACTTGTGGATTCACGTGATAGCACCCCCACTGTCCTCCCCACTAATCACATCTGAAGAGCCCTCTCAGCAATCTCACCTTATATTCTTGAAGGATGAGCCCTCCATCCTGCGAAGCACGCAGGGGCGCGTTGATGACCAGTTACTTCACTGGCTTCAAGATATTGGAAGAGTTGTAGACGAATCCTGACTCCAAAAGATCCTGGCGAAGAGCCGTAATTATATAGTTCGTAAGAGTTCAAAATGTCTGGAATTCACTCCTGTCCAATTCCTCTTTTATCTTGCAGCTTTGACCCAATAAGAAGATTGACAGCTGAAAGGGCTCCGGTAAAAGTCTGTGTTACCCAACACTGTCCGGTGAATAATGCCTAGGGTTAAACTTGCTGCTTTCTCCTTATCTTACAGGTGCGGCATAAGAAGATGTGGCGTGCTGATGAATTATACCTCCGGCGGTAAAATCAGGTAAGCATATAGTGGCTAAAGAGATTGTCTCTGTCTGTTCTCTCTGCTCACCTTGTTGTTTCTTGTCCCCCTTAGGTGCCGGGATTCGGCGATGTAAAGATAAGAGACAGCGCCGGATCGAAGAGATGCTGCGTGGAAGGGTGAGTTTGGCTTCTTTCATTCTTTCTAGGTGCTCCAGGTTCGAGGCGGGCGTGGCAGAAGGCTGGATGCTGCTGCTGGCACGGTGAGCGTTAAGCTGCTGGATGCAGAATAACGCGAAGCATGTGCTGCTCTTTGGGCGTGGTTTAAATAGCCTCCAAAGTAGTCCCAAGTAGGTATTCCTCCCTGACCACACCCGAGTAACAAATAGTCCCTAAGGTAAAGTAGTCCCTTCCAGGCCTCACATGGGCTTGGATCTTCTTGCAGCATGGTCTGCATCAGGTAAGTGTACACTATGAGCCTGGCACCTATGGCGCCAGGACTGATGTCCCAATTGAGCCCATAGGTGCCAGGACTGAACCCAGACAGCCCCTAGCAGGGGTTGCTGGGTTTTCTCAAGGCAACATGATGCCTGCTCCCGGGGCTGATGGACGTGGTGTGGATGCCCGGGGGTATGCATCATGACAATTATAAGACAAATGTAATTCCTTCTCTATGGTCAGGAGATTTCTTATACCTCCAATTGTATTGATTGGGATATCATTGCGTCTGCATTATGGAATAAAATGGTAAATCTACCCAAACCTCCCCGTCATGGCTTTGAGGTATGAGCTGGGTTTGACTTCCATGAGGGGGTGGCTAGAGTGGAAAGTGTTGGCTTTTTATTAACATATTTTGACTCCAGCTAACAATTATTCTCTAAAGGAGGAAATATAGCAAGCGGTTATAGGTCCATTTAAAAAAGTTTGAAGGTGAACTGGGTATATTTTAGAGAACATTAATCAGATAAGGGCTGTTTTGTGTGAAAATCAAACAAAAAGCTAAAATAGTGTTATTCCGAAAGGATTGAGCAGAGACGATAACCCAAATGTGAAGGCGAAAATTAATTCCAGCATGTCAATCTTAGATAAACCCCTGAGGGAGCAACCGCAATATTTGAAATAAATTAAAAATTCATATTACAGGGGGAAATTCCTTTGTTTTAGAATGAATTTAATTCCAACAGGTCAAATACAACCTCTACGTGAGCAGACCAATCTCATATCGCAATTCTGTACGCTTTGCAGCTTTGCAATGAAGGCAATTGCATTCAAACCCTAAGATGTATATTAATTGAATGTTATGCATTACACAATTTATGACTAAGGGGTTTTGGTAGCTTTTGTTGACAATGAAAATTGCCTTTCCAATGAAGACTTCTGGCTCAGAATATCAAATGGAAATTCAATTTGAATGATCATGACAGTTTTAAAATGCTTGGGTCAAATTAATTTAATCTGTATGCAAAATTTTGACTGAAAAACGGTTTCCTTTGCCTTTGTAGTCTGATTTTATATATGGGTATTAAATGAACTTGAATAAGGGCATTGTATTAATTGAATAATTTGTAATGTTGTTACCTACTGTATCATATAAAGAGTGCGTTTTCTATTTGTTTTTATACTAAGAATGTGTAAGGTTACTTGTCTAACCAATTTACATAATAAGAAAATAAATAATACAAAATTATTTCTTTAAAGCAGATTTCTCTATTTGTGTGACCTGTCATTTGCTACAGTCAATGACAAAGATGCAGTCTTTTTTTGCCGCTGTCTGTGCTAGTTATTCAAACGTTCATTTCTTCTGAGCATGCAATGCACACTTGATATGAAGCTCTTTCCCTCTTTCAGAATGTTAACCCTGACAGTAACATGCATGAAAAGCATGATACATACATACAGCTTTCAACAGCCTTTGAGCCTGGGGAGTTGAGAAAAACCACCACTTTCAGGTGCATTTTTGCATATTGTGGCTCAGTTGCATGCATAGAGACACTGTGCCTGTGTCACTGTTTGCTGCTGAGCAGTGATATGCAACAGAGTGCCCTAACCCCCTCCAACCACCAAATTGACAAAGCTCTCTCTTACACATGTTTTAGAGACAGTGTTCAAGAGACTCACTGTCAGGGGTGACAAGCTTCTTCAACTTGCGGGGTTTAGGCCTCTTGTGTACATGGAATGGAGCTCTGGCAAGACAGTGTTTGCTACAGTGCAGTTCCGTCTTGTTCTGGCCCAATTCCTCCCCTGTGCATGGGGGATATTTCAGTCGCCTGGCTGATAATTGCAAGGTCAGCCCACAAAATGTCCGCCATGCCAAAACATTGCTGCCCCTCTCGGGGGGTGGTCAATTTGGGGGCATTTTCCATGATCTTGCCACCCATGGCGAGCAGCAATGACCACTAGACCTCCAGTTATTCCTTTTAGGGGAGGTTGGAAGGGACACTTAGCAGATACGCCGCTCTCTACCGCTCTGGACCTCAAAGGGATGAGGCATGCAATTTGTGACCCCCATGGGGGCAGATCAGCAGCATAAACTGCCATTCTGCCCCTAGGGACTGTGCTTTACTGTTTTTTTGGTGCATGGGCAAATCTGGAAGTGGACAAAATGTACTGGGGGAACTCTCACCCCCACCTCCCCTTTGGGCAAGGAGGTGGTGGATTGTTAGTGGTTTGGGTGGGGGGTGGAGGCAAGTGCCTTGGGCACCTGTCTCCAATGTAGGTCGCCCAGTCCCCAAGCCAAGAAACGGTCCCGGGGAGCCCAGGCTGGGTCCCCGTCCCTCCCCAGAGGGAAAACTGTAACATGGCCGTCCAGATCTCCAGGAGAGTTGGGGTTGCTGGTCCTGCCCACCTGTCTCCCATGTGGGTCGACCGTTCTGCAAGTCCAGTGGCGTTCCGGGAAGCACAGGCTGGGTCCCCGTCCCTAGCCAGAGGAAAAAGCTGTAATGCGGCCCGGCCAGAGCCCCAAGACAGCTGGTGGTGCCGCCTCCAGTCTTGGATGCCTACCTCACACTTGGGTCGACTGCCCCCAGCCCAGCGGCTGCCCCACGGAGGCCCGGCGGGGTCCTCCTCTTTCCCCAGAGGGAAACGCTCTAAAGCGACCCAGCCATAGCTCTAGGATGGACCAAGGTGCTGACCCAGGCCTTGGGCAACTGTTTTCCATTTGGGTTGACCGTTTCCCAAGCCCAGTGCCGGTCCCGGGGAGCCCTGGCCGGGTCCCCATCCCTACCCGAAGAGAAAATCTGTATGGGGGCCCGGCTAGAGTTCCAGGACGGCTGGAGCGATGCCCCTGGCCTTAGCCGCCTGTCTCCCTTTTAAGTTGACCGCCTTGAAGACCAGCGCGGCGTGCTGATCCTTTGCCAGGGAGCTAAAGGCCCTTTCAGACCAGGCCCATTGGAAAGCATTGCACTACCTACGGGATGGCTCCTCTCAGAGCCCAACCCTATGGTATTTCTGCATTGGAAAGAATGCCAGAACCAGGTGGCTGCGGTGTTAGTTAAGTCCAGTCTGAACAATTATGGCGAGTTTCTTGATATGGTTAGAGTGAATTTGAGATTGTTTGCAGCACCTTATCTCTGAACCACTGCAACTGACCAGTGCTTAAAATAAAAAATGGAATTTGTAACAGAGATGGTAAGTGCGCTCCAAAAGTTAATTTTGAGTTCTTAGTTATAATCAATTCAAAAAGTAATTCCTTACAAAGCAATCCTTTTCAAAGCAATATTTAATTTGAGACAGCTGGAGATTCTTGCAGTTGCTATGTATTTTATTCATACAAAACAGTTGTTGTTTGTTGCATTCAATTTTTCTTTTTCAAAGCAGTATTTGTTTCATAACAGCTGAAAATTCTTGCAAATGCTCTGTATTTCATTCATACAGAACAATTGTTATTTGTTGCATTTGATTCTAAAGTGAGTATTCAGCAATGAAATACTAGATAGCCCCTCTACACGTGTTTCTCAATGCAGTCAGGATGGTTCATCAGGAGGGTTATTATGACCTAGTATGATCATAATCAAATTCAAAAGAATGTTTTTTGCTTCAAGATCAAGTATTTCTAATGTAGATCCCAATTCGTTTACTTGTGGCCATTAGTTCAAGTAGTATGCCGTTAGGCTGATCTTTCATGCTTTGAGCTTTCCTTGGCAGTCATTAGCCCACTTAAATTTGTACTGTGAATATTCCTAATCTTGGTTTCTTCGGCCACACACGAGATCCGATCATTGTAGACAGGTGGCTGCGGTGCTCTGGAAGTCTGGATGGCCATCGATTTGAAATGTTTGTCCAGTTGGGTCTATAAGGAGCCTGGATACATTTGCCCAGACCTCATCTTCTGCCCGTACGTATGCTGCATTTCATTGACAACTCTGCAGCATTACCAAGAACTGACCCAAATTGTGATGGGCTATTCAGCCATTACTGAAGCATTTTGCATGTCGATTTTCTGAAGTGTATGTTCCTAGCCAGAACATATCCATGAATATTTGGTATTGTTGAAAAGCCGCCTACTGTTCAAGCAGTATATTCCAAGCAAGAGACACAATATGGAATCAGGTATACATTTTGTGTGTAAGTACCACTGGGTGTGCCTACAACATTAGAGTCTACACTGGAAAAGCCTCCAGCATACACCCACTTGGCTGCCCAGCCCATTTAGGGATAAGTGAGAAGATTGTGTGGGATCTTCCCACATCATTGTTCCACAAGGGTCACCATTTGTATGTGGACAATTTCTACACAGGAATACAACTGTTCAAGGAATTGTACACTGTGGGCACACTGGAATGCAGTACAATCCGCAGTAACTTCAAAGGCTTCCCCAGACAACTTGTTTGTAAGAAGCTGGACAGGGGAGCATTCATGGCCTTGCAGCGTGATGAACTGTTGGCAGTACAATTCTATGACTGAAGGGAAGTGCACTTGCTGAGTACTATTCATGATACTTCTCTTGTCACTGTCAGGGGCAGGCTCAGCAAGTGTTGAAGCCCTATTGTATTCTGGACTGCTATAGGTGCATGGGGGGAGTAGACAAAATAGACCAATTGCTTGAGCCATACCATGCAGCACCTAAGTCTAACATGTGGTACAAGAAGTTGGAAGTTCACATTATGCATGTAGCTACATACAATGCATATGTTGTAAATCATGCAGCTGCTCCAGAAAATAAACATTTCTGAAGTTTGAATATGCAGTTGCAAATTCACTCATCGCTGTGCACATAACCAGACTGCAAGAACAACACTTTGCTGATTTCGTTCCTTTCACACCTAGGAAGACACAATCATACAGAAGACGTAAGATGAACAAAACATGAAGGAGGACAGATACATTGTTGTACTGTCCCCAATGCCCTTTCAAGACAGCCCTCTGCCAACAACCTTGCTTTGCTTTGTATCATTCAAAGAAAACGTATTGGGAGTTCAAGTGATTTCCTGGAATGCCCATCGTTCCTACAAAGTGGCCCATAGGCTCTCAATTCATGCAACACACAATTTATGTGTGTCTTGGAAGAAACAGGAAGACTTTTCAGGGTTCTTCCACTTGGGGCATGCCTTGGAAAGGAACGCCATTCCGGCTCCCTCCCCTCGAGGTGTGCCTTAGAAAGGAACACCATTCCATCTGGCTCCACTTGTGGCATGCCTTGGAAGGGAACGCCATTCTGGATCCCTTCACTTGAGGAATGCCTTAGAAAGGAAAAGTAGACCAGCTTCCTCCACTCGAGGAATGCCTTGGACAAGAAGGGAACACCATTCCGGCTCACTCCACTTCATGTGCGCCTTGGCAAGCACTGCTAGTCCAGCTCCCTCCACTTGTTGCGTGCCTTGGACAAGAAGGGAGCACCATTCTGGCTGCCGCACCTGAGGCATGCCGTGGACAAGAAGGCAATGCCATTCCTGCTCTCTCCTCTCAACACGTGCCATAGAAAGCAATGCTAGTACAGCTCCCTCCACTCGAGGCGTGCCTTTGAAATGAATGCCATTCCGGCTCCCTCCATTTGAGGTGTGCCTTGGAAAGAAACGACACCCCGGCTCACTCCACTTGAGGCGTGCCTTAGAAAGGAACGCCATTCCGATTCCATCCGCTTGCAGCGTGCCTTGGAAAGGAACACCATTCCGACTCCCTCTACTTGAGGCGTGCCTTTGCAAACAATGCTAGTGCAGCTCCCTCCACTCGAGGTGTGCCTTAGAATGGAATGCCAGTCCAGCTCCCTCCACACAAGGCGTGCCTTGGACAAGGAGGGAACACCATTCCACTCTCTCCACTCAAGGTGTGTCTTTCAAAATATGGAAATGCCAGCTTGGCTTCCTCATCTTGAAGGCAAAGTGAAAGCAAAATAGGAACTGAACACCATGCATATGTCAGCGATGTCTTGTATAAATCGTACCACCCTGCCATGTTTATTTTTTTACTTTAGTCAAATTCATGTTTTGTATGACTGGAATGTCTTCTGTTAGAATGACTGAGATGTGATTGGTGTATGAGTGAGGTAAAGCTGAGCTGTCCATGCAGATACGATTGCTATGAATGCACTTTTCCATCACTGGAGACATGGTTAGCATGTTAGTGGATGTTAATTTAGTGTGTGCATGTTTGCAGATATGGTTGGTGTGACTTGACTGTTGAATGCAGGCGTGAAAGACAACGCCTGTAGACAAGGTTGCCATGTGAGCAGATGTCCAGTTACTATGAGTGTGCAGATACGGTTGCTGTGCAGCTGGTGATTTGGTAGTGGTGCGACTGCTAAAATGGATGGCTAGTGACTGCAGATAAGAAAGGTGTATGAATGGACAGTAAAGTAGTGCCTTGACGTGGCTTTATTGCTCACAAGTACCTTTTTTCTTGTGCTAAACCCAACCATGGGTGTCCTGTTGCACTATGCACTGTATGTATGAGGAGAGTGAGCAAAGGTGCTTGTGAGAGGACTTGAATAGGAAAAACCAGGCAGCAGTGCCTAATGCACAGTGATTCTTGTACAGGGTCGGACTGGTGCATAAATTGTCTCGGACACCAACGAAAAAGTGGGCCACAGTTGCAAATGGGAATTCATTCCTTTTGTGACGCTGTTTGAATAGTACCCAAGGGGTTTATGATAAAATGTATGCAAATTGTAAATTTGAAAGAATATTATTTCAGCAACACTGGTCAAAACTATTAGCCGCATAATGAATAAAGTCATCAAACTAGCCCACATTAGCCAAAAAAGTGCCACTCTTTGAACAAAAAAACTGGCAAGAATTTTGCATTTTTGGTTCGGCCATGGGGTTATTGCCCTATAAGCTAGTCAGAGCCAGCAACCAGGGTCAGAATGGTGCATAGAATTGTCTCAGGCACCAACGAAAAAGTGTCCATCAGTTGCATATGGGAATTTGTTCCTTTTATGATGCTGTTTGAATAGCACCGAAGGGGGAGGTTTTTGATACAGGGTGATGCAAATTGTACATTTTAAAGAATATTTATTCAGCAACACTTTTCAAAACTATTCGCCGCATAGTGAAGTAAGTAATCAAACTAGCCCACATTGGCCAAAAAAGTGGCCCACTTTGACGCAAAAAACTGGCCCACACAAGCATTTTGCATTTCTGGTTCGGCCATGGGCCTATTGCCCTATAAGCCAGTCTGAGTCTGTTCTTGTATTCCCAGAGCACTTGGAATACAGATGATTTACTGTTTTCTGCCCTGGAGAGCACACACATGCAGGTGAGGTCTGGTTTTCATCAGAACATATGTTTCTGTGGTTTCCCACTGCCAAATATGTGAAAATAGGGTATTTCTGGTCAAATTTGCGTTGCATTCTGGGTAAGGAATTGTAGCACAACTAAACGCAAGTGATGCCTCTTTGGATTCCCACGGGAGTCTTCTTTTCAGAAGTGCATGGGGTTCCCTGTTTTCTTTGGTGGCATGGGACACTCCAGGCCCAAATCTGTCGGTTGTCCAAAAGGCCAAATACAGTATGGATTTGGTCTTTCCAGGGCGTTTGGTGTACCAGTATTTAGCTTTTACCAATTTCCGGCAGGTCCGTGCACCCCCACATGGGAGGTAACTTTTTCATCGGGACGCCTGTGGAAATCTGGTATGGTAGCTCATGCATTGTTGCCCAGGTGTTTCGGTGGTTTCCCAGTTGCAAATGTGTGAAAATAGTGTATCTATGTGCAAATTTGCAGTGCATTCTGGGTAATAAATTCTAGCATGATTGATGCAAGTGAGACCTTTTTGGATTCTCACAGATGTCTTCTTTTCAGAAATGCATGGGGTTCCCTGTTTTCCTTGGTGGCTGCGACACCCTAGGCCCAAAACTGTGGGTTGTTCACAAGGCCAAATTCAGTATATATTTAGTCTTCCCAGGGTTTTTGGATTACCAGTGATTTAGCCTTATCCCTTTGTGTCTAGGGCATTGCACCCACCGATGTGAGGTATCGTTTTCATCAGGACCCCTGTGGGAATGTGGCAAGGTAGGAAATGTGGTGTTGCCCACATTTTCCGGTGGTTTCCTGGACACAAATATCTAAAAACAGTGTTATAACCTATATTTTGGACTTTGCTGTGCATTCTGTGTAATAAATTCTAGCACGATTCACACAAGTGATACCTCCTTGGATTCCCATGGGAGTCTTCTTTTCTATGACTTCACTCCTTTTGCAAGGCGCAAAGCTGCCAGTGGTTGAAAAAAATTCAAAACCTTCCACCCATTACTTTTTGGTTATAATTCAATAGGAAGAATACCAATATCCACCATATTCTGGATAACGAATTACGTGAATATACAATTCTCTTTGTATTTTATTCCATTTAGATCCGTACTTACTAAAGAAGTAATATGGTAATTAATCATCAGAAATTACAAACATACACATGACCCCAGCAGTTGAGTGGGAATGAGTTAATTCTCCTACTCCATTGACATTCCTTTTAAGTGTGTAACGATAAAAAGTTTGCCGCTCTTTTTACATATTATTTTCTCTCCAAGCAAAGATTATTTCACACAAGAAAACATGTTATCTTCATCACCAATTCATCTTTTCCCCTGAGGAAGTTCCCACAGTATTATACGGGATTAAAACATGTTGGGCTAGGATTTTTCCAAGGTTTTTTCCCACTATAAAAATGTCAGTTATGTGTTGATTTTCAAAGAGCATTTCTTATTTGATGGTGTTGATTTGTACTGTAGCCTTTAATGTTTGATGAATATGAAATGATTTTGATGTATACAAAAATCAAATAATGTTTATAATTTGTATGATGCACCATTTCTTATTGCACAGCAGTAAAATCAAGTTGTAAAGATAACAGGAGTTTGCATGGTACGTTACCCTGTGTGCAATGCAAATTATTCACATTCTTACAGAGTTTTTCTTTGAAGAAATTTCAGTTTGTGGCCCAACTCGACTCTGGTCAGTATGATTGGTACATACCTTTGACTGAAACCTGATACAATCACCACGTTAGCAGTCTGCGAACAGCTGTGTTGCAGGTACCTGACATGTAATGTCTCCATGGGTTGGCTCCAGGATATTCAGAGAGGAAGCTTGTTTCCTCTCTACCCAACAGGGAACTTCACTCTCCTAATGCACACCTGCTGGGTCCTTCTAGTAATTTTTCCCCACTTGCAGGAGTGGGATATTCTCTAGACAGGGCCACATCAATGGAATTCTCTACCAACAAACATTAGGGACATAACTGATCTTATAGCCTTCCAGAAAATAATACAATATTCTCTTAAGTTAAAAAGAGAATTACCCCTCTTGATTCTCTTTCCCCACATTGGTTGATTATTTTCCTTTGAGCGGATAGTTTCAAGGTGTTGTGCAATATGCATTATTCAAATCGAACTGCACTTTGTGAAGAAGTCCACTTTCAGCATTGTTTTCTTCAGTGCCTTTTGAAAAACTGAAAACATCTGGATAAATTGCTAAAGACAATATTGGGCCTCATTACGAGTTTTCCGGTAACCCGCCGGTAGTACCAGCGGGTTACCGGCAAGCTCGCTTTAACATTATCAGTGCCCGGTATCCCTATGTTACCGAGATATTGCGAGTGCCGGCAACGGTGGTAAGTTCCCATTCCATGGAGTCCAATAGGACTCCATGGAATGAGATTGCCCCCATCACCGGCACCAGTAGTAATTCTTTGCTGGTAGGGGCCTGAACTCCTGGCAGGTCAGACCACTGCCACTACCGACAAACTCGGAGTGTGCCGGTCCGGAAACAATGCCAGATCTGGTATTATCGGCTGTTTTACCAGCATTTTTGCCAGACCGGCACACTCGTAATGAGGTTCAAAGTCTAAAAAGATCACACAGAAGACATACATACCTCTGGGTTTTCCCATGTGTTAGGGTCATGATGAATGGCATATATGCTCACCCAAAGCAAATTACCTAATGGAAAGGAGAAAATGGAAAACATAAACACATGGTACATACAGAGTGCATTGTGTGCTCATTTTTTCTTTCCCTTTTGACAATTTTGGGTGGGCTAAAATGCGGAAGCTTGGGATGAAGCCTCTTAAGTTATAAATAAGCAGATTTTCTGTAGTGTATATTGGATGCATTTCAGCAAACAATGGGTGAATTAGTATATGGATGAGTAAGAAGATGATTTTTTTCAGTTTCGAGTGTAGGTTTTAGTGCCAGGTGGACCTGGTGGTTCTTGAGGGGCGCCAGCATTCTGAAGGATACACAGTCAACTGTGGCTGGTGAATATTTTCACTAGTAGGGTCTAAATATCTCCCCAAATTAGCATGAGCTACTGTATAGCATGAGCGTAGCAAGGGAGCATCACAACGATCTAGGTTGGCTCATGGGTATTCTCTGTCAGAGAAAATGTTTAAAATAATGGGTTGAAATTATTCATTTTACAGCACAATTCCTAAGAAAAATATGGTTAAAATATAGGTCA
The DNA here is from genome assembly GCF_040938575.1 of Ambystoma mexicanum. Lineage (NCBI taxonomy): Eukaryota > Metazoa > Chordata > Amphibia > Caudata > Ambystomatidae > Ambystoma > Ambystoma mexicanum. The sequence goes on from NC_090922.1 coordinate 1,391,440,370, forward strand.
GCGACAGTACACAGGAGCATTTTACAACATTTGTATGATGCCGCGCTCAAAATACATGCCAACAATGCCATTGAAAATAATGTTCCAGAAGCCAAGCCTGGACCTGGGAAATGGCCACAACATAATCCAGTATTGCCATTGTGAATCATGTTCATGAAGCCGTGTCCACAATATATGTCAGCATGACCATTGTAAATCACTTTGATGACATTGTGCCCATAAATGCCAGGATTTCCATTGTAATTCCCATTCATGATTCTATGCCTGCAAAATATGCCAGTATTATCACTGTAAATCACTTTGATGATGCACCCACAATATAGGCAAGCACTGCAATCATAAACCACTTTCATGATGCTATGCCCACATATTAATACCAGAACTGCCACTGTGAATCACTTCAATGAAGATGATGTGACAGAAATATATACCAGCACTGCCACGATAAATCATTTTCACAATGTTACACCCACAAAATATGTAGGCACTGCCATGTAAATCACTTTTATGATGACGGTATCTCGGAGCTAGCACTGATCTGCTTACCTCCTTCCTCACTGACCGCTTTTCCAAAGTCATACTGGGCACCTTCTCCTCCCCTACCTCCTCCTCCACCTATGGCGTCCCCCAGGGCCCCATTCTTTCGCCTTGGCTCTTTAACATCTACCTACCGCTCCTGGCATGCCTCATTTCCTTCTTCTCCCAGTGCTATGCTGACAACATACAACTCTTCTTCAAATTCCTACAGACGCCCCTTGCACCCTCATTCATCCGACTGCCTCTCAGCCATCCAGGCCTGGTGTACTTCTAATGATCTTTGCCTCAACGGCAGCAAAACAGAGATCCTCCCTATTGAGACCCCCGCACCCGAATTCTTCGACTCCTCTCTCTCCTTCCTCCCTCCCTCATACTCAGGACATTGCCACTTTCAGCTTTTCCTTCTGAAAGGAATTCTACATTTCCCCACTTCCCTCAGAGACTCAATGTTACCCGGTCTCTGGTTCTCTCTAAGCATGACTCTTGCAGTAGCCTCCTCTTTAATCTACCTTTGTCCACTCTGCAACCCCTCCAGCTAATCCAGAATAGGGCAGCAAGACTTATCCTTAGAATCAAGCCCAGGGACCTCATCCCTCCTGCCCTATAAAGCCTCCACTGGCTCCCGATCGCAGCACGGATTAAATTCAAATCCCACTGCATCATGCACAAGGCTGTCTGGGGACCTCTGCCTGCAACTGTTTCTGACCAAATACTCCCCTTCTTGACACCTGCGTTCCTCTGGCACCAACTCCTTGCGTGTATAGTGGTTTGCTTAACAGAGAGCATGTGATTGATCACTTTCCTCAGCTGGCTCCCTTCGTTGGAACAGCCTCCCCCTCCCTCTTCGGCTTGAGCAGGACCTCCTTAAATTCTGGAAAAGCCTCAAAACCTTACTTTTTACCTCTTCCTTCCCTCCCTCCCTCCGTCCCCTACCAATTGCACAGTAGCTTGACTGGTGTGCAGGTCCCTTATGCATTCTCGGGGCCCTGACCTCCCACATTTTATCATCCCAGCTGCTGTTTATCCTCTGCACTTGCCTCGGCTCATCCTCCACCACTGGACGTTGCACTTACCTTTCTTCATAACACTTCACCTGCCGCTCTCCATGAGCACCTATCCCATACCCTTCTCCCCGCTGCACTTGCACGTTCCGAAAACTCACAAGGCATAGTGGGTTTGTCTTCCTCTCCCCATTGTCTCTTCTTATTTTGTTGTATTTCATTGTTTAACATTGTTGTAAGTACATTGTCTGTCACCCCCTGTCCCCTCCCTGTTGCCCTGTGGGCGCTTTGAAAGTGCCAATTGTAAATCACTTTCATAATGTGACCACAATTTATGTCAGCACTGTCTCTGCTTCATGATCCTGGTGCAATCCCACCTCACCCAGCAAGGAAAGCTCATGCTCACATGCACTTGCGTACTTAGTCAAAAGCAAACACACATCCATACATACATGCAGGCACCCAGATATACCTACTCACTCATGCACACACATTCCTTCAAAGTCACCCAAACATGAGCAGACTTTGCATAACACAAGGCATGCAAGAAAGTTGTTGATTGCATGCACAGTTTATTTCCCTTTTTAAAAATAAATTAAATTAAATTACATGTTGCTGTGGAAGCCCTGTGGAGAGCAGAGGGAGCGCTCAGTGAAGGAAGTTGGTGGCCTCACATGCCCACCCTGACTCAGCCACTGGGTGTATGTATGAGTTTATATAGAACACATCTGGTGAGATTGAAACAGAACACGGTAAGACACAGGCATTCGTAAAGCCAATAGTTTTGGCTTTTCTATAGGAACTGAATAGGCCATTTGCTAGGTCCTGTCAACATATGCTCAAGTTCTCACATTATGTGCCATTTCGTGGGCAGGTAATACCCTCATTTTCCTGGTATTGCCACGTGCCATCTCTTTGAGCGAATGGTCTGGCTGCAACACCTCCAGGCTCCAAATGATGTGAGCAACTAGGTAAGTCAATACTTTACCCCACACATTACATTTCATTTTTGGATATTTCTTATTTAAGGAATCCTTTCCTGGCCAGAATGATTAGCGCAATGAATAGTGCTGACATGAACAGAAACGCTGACATGTGCCCAGCGTTGAAAACCCCAAATTCAGAGTTTAATATATCAATAACTTTAGTGGGAAATAAGCACTGATTGTTACAGCGCTTAGAAGTAGTGCAACGGGCTTTAAGATTGTAAAGGTGAAGTCCTCCCCAAGTAATCCAGAAAATAACACAAAAGTAATCCAAAAAATAGAGTGCCAGACCACCAGGGGGCGCAGACGCGATGGTCGCTTGAGCCATCGTCTCCCTCTTTAAGCCCGCTAAAGTCATCTTTTCGAGCAGTGCAGGAGCAACCAAAGTCATGAAAAACCAGCTGACGGAGTAGATAAAGCGTCTCGGCACCCATCCAGCCATAGCCCAGGAGACGAAACTGCGTGGAGAGGCAGAAATCAGCTCTCGATCGAGAACCCCTGGGATCCCCCGAGCAGCACAGAGGGCCCGTATCCGGGGAAGCGAGGAGAGGGGAGAAAATGGCCGCCGCCATCTGAAATACGCGCCGCGCGCGTAAGAGAGGAAACTTCACAAAGACTGCTACCAGCCCGCCAGTAACGCCCTGCGCCCAGCGGACAGGGAGAATTCCTGCCCTTCAACGAGGTGTGGCGGCGGCGAGGACAGTCGCGGCGGACCACGGTGCCCGGCTGGCCGGGGGACGTTGGGCGGCCGGCCAGGCGGGCAGCTACCGGAGTGGGCGGCCCGGTGGGGGTAAGCAGTGCCCCCCCGAGCGGGCTTTTCCGCCTTGGCGCGCGCCCCCCCCTCCCCCTCCTCTGACCCTGCGGACTTGCTGCGCAGTGCGAACCGCAAGCGGGGGCTCTCTCCCTCCGCCCACGCCTCACCTCGACACTCGGGAGCTTATTCTGGCCGCGCCGCACCTCCGCCCGGCAGTTCCTCGCGGGCCCCGGCGCCGGTTGTCATCTCTGCCCTTCTCCTGGCGCGCCCACAGAGTGAGGCCCGTGCTTCTTTAGCAACAAGGGCGTAGCGCGCCCATTCCCGCGATCCAAAACACACAGTAACCACGGTGTCCACCCAAACAGTTTCGACCGGCCGCTCCCACACCACGGATCCCTACGAGCACTTAACCCTGTGGAAGCTCACCGCCACTAGTGGAGCCTCGCAGCCAACCTAAGGACCACCATAGGTCCTCCACGAACCTCACAGGGTGCAAAGACAGCCAGGGCACCTGATTTACCCGAGTAGTGCTCAGGGGGGTGGGGGCGGTACAGAGACCGCACCAAAGTTACTTAGGGCAAACACGTTGGCAATGAGCTACGAAGTCCGGGGTAGCCCACCACGGAACTGAGAGAGACCCCAGCGGAAAAACCAACCACAGAAACACGGTCGAGGGAACGTGCACATCTTTGCACAGCAGTCATTGCTCACTGCAGCAATAGTCTGAAGCCTCCGTAGGTAACAAAACTGGATCCACAAACCTTAGCAACCCTGAGAAAGTTTAGACGTATTAACGCAACCATGGAAGCGGAAGAAGCCCAAAGCACTTCAGATATTCCCGGGAATGACGGCGATGGCGCAACAAAGTCAGATATCCGCCTGCTGCTTGGGGAGATCAGATCAATGAGAAACAACCTAACTGAAATAGTATCAGACCTACAAACGAAAGTGGCCAAAGTTGAGGACCGCCTGGAAGCGGTTGAAAACAACCAACAATCAGGAGACATCGCTACCATGCAATACGAGGCTAGGCTCCTAGACCTCGAGCAGAAGGAGAGGGACATGGAATCAAAAGTGGACGATCTTGAGAATCGGGAGCGACGCTCCAACATCCGCATTATCGGTCTGGAAGAAGAGCGAGGAGAGACACAGTCAGGCCTGGAGAGCATGGTGAAATCCCTAATCTTATCTCTCTACGAAGAAACCGACCCCCCGAACCTCGAGTTCGACAGAGTGCACAGGGCAGGGGGCTCAGCGAGAGGCCCTCGATCGATCCTAATCAAATGCCATTACTACACGCAAAGGCAGGACATTCTACAAAAAGCAAGAATAAAGGACACAATCGAATTCCGCGGCTCTACAGTCAAGATATACCAGGATCTCTCAGCGATGACCCTCACAAAAAGGAGAGGGTGTCGTCCCCTCACGATCTGGCTCCAAGAGAAAGGCGTGAAGTACCGATGGGGCCACCCATTCTCCCTCACATTCGAGTACAACAGCGAAGAATATAGGCTCACCTCGGTGGAAGAAGCGGAAGGAGCTCGCCGCCACCTGCAAGGCCCAGCAAGGGACTCAGACGTAGAGGGCCGAAGAGAACCAAAGGGCCCGCGCCGAGATCCAGCTGAAAAGCCCTCGAGAAGAGGCCGTGCGCAACAGAAATGGAAATTTAAACGTTTGAACACTCCTTGAACTGCCGACACTGCATCTCGTGTCTGCACACTGTTTTGGTGCTCTAACTCTGGCCGATACGGTCGCCATGGGGCTCCATTGAAGTTTTTTCTCTTTAATGTCTGTTTGCCTAGATTGGGTTAGGGGCTTGGAGACACACTAGGTCTTTGCCCACTATTACGGTCTCCTGTGCACTTTGTCCCTGCACAAAGAACGAATTCACAACTAGGGCTTGAAGAGGGGTTCTCCTAAAGTGGCCCTCTTTAGACGAGGGCGTCTCCCTTTTTCTTTTTCTTTACTCTTTTTCCCTTTCTTTGTGGTGTGGATGCCCCTTATAGCATTCCACACGAGGGAAGGGGCGGAGGGGACGGGGGGGATTCAATTATCCACTCAACACAGCAAGTTCGTAGCGCACAAAAAACCATCTCAAACGCACCACAATACAAGGCAGTTTTTTACTAGCTCTAATATGATACAAAGGGGTCAAGCAAGCCACAATACGAAAAACACTATCCTAACCCTAGAATATGGCTAACTCACAGGGCATAGTCTTTGGCTCCCTCAATGTCAAGGGCTTAAATTCTCCGCAAAAGAGATCAATGCTAGCGAGACAGTTCGCACAATCCAAACTAGATGTCCTCTTCATACAGGAAACAAAATACATCAAGGGGGGAGAAAGAAAGATCCTTGGGAGAGGCATAGGGGAAGCAATCTGGGCATCTGGCCCGGAGAAGAAGGGGGGTGTGGGCATTCTGCTGCGTAGGTCCCTGGGAATGCAGGTTCTTCATATACACAGGGACACGCACGGGAGATACGTCGCGCTCAAGGGAACACTGAGAACACGTACCATCACACTGTGCGCAGTCTATGCCCCCAACCAGGGGCAATCGAGCTTCACTGACCCCCTGTTCGACTTTATTGAAGAATGGAGGGAGGGCTCACTAATTTGTGGGGGAGACTTCAACGTAGTTATAGATGGTGAATGCGATTGGCACTCAGCTCGACTAAATTCCTTACCCCCAAGCACACTTCAGGGCGACAGATTCTCAAGTCAGCTCAGGGAACATCATTTAATAGATACCTGGCGTGCAACTCATCCAGGGGAAAAGGCCTTTACTTTTTATTCTCCACCACACCACTGTTTCTCCAGGATTGATTACCTACTACTGGGGGCGGAAAACGAGGGTGACATCCTAAGTACATCCATCCAAATAGTAGCCTGGTCAGACCATGACCTGTGCGCCCTAGAATTAGACCTGGGCCCACTCCCCGCCCTGGACCGCCGGTGGCGATGTAACGACCTGTTATGCAGAGACCCAATTTTCAAGGAGTTCCTTTCTGAGGCCATCACAGAATACTTTGACATCAACGACACTGACGGTATGTCACTGAACACAGTGTGGGAAGCAGGCAAAGCTACATTAAGGGGCATCCTTATATCTGAGGGAGCCGCCAAAAAAAGACTCCGGCTGCTCAAGGAGAAAGAACTTAAGGAAGAGATCACTCGACTGGAACGCTCCCTTCGGGAGCTCCCCACTAGCGATAATGAAACGGAAATGAGAATTAGGAAAATGAGAGAAGAACTAAAAGATATATGGAATGGCAAAGCCCTCACCCAGATTAAGTACCTCAAACAGAAGTTCTTTGAAAAGGGAGATAAAGCGCACACCATGCTAGCGAACAGACTCCGTAAACAGAGGGCGGATAGAGCAGTCCACAAAGTAAAAAATGAACAAGGTATCCCACTCACAAATCCCCAAGACATAGTGTCTCGCTTCTCCAATTTTTATGCAGACCTATACGCTGCTGAGACTGATGGTACCTCCCCCGACATCAAAGAATACCTAACCAGTATGTCACGCCCGCCCATCACTCAAGAACACCTAGAAATGCTAAACGCCCCAATCTCGGCAACAGAGGTGCAGGGAGCAATTTCAGCCCTTAAGGCAGGCTCAGCCCCGGGACAGGATGGTTTCACGCCGGCCTTTTACAAAAGGAACTCTGGCACACTTGCGCCATTCCTCGCCAAACTATTTACATCCATCTTAGAATCGGGACGAGCCCCCGACTCCTTTACTGAATCTATCATCATTGTAATCCCCAAAGAAGGTAAAGACCCCACAGAGTGTGCATCATACCGGCCAATCTCCCTCATAAATGTAGACGCAAAAATTTACTCCAGCATATTGGCCGCCCGCCTCGCTCAGATTCTCCCGCAACAAATCCACACTGACCAGGTAGGGTATGTAAGAGGCCGGCAGGGGGCAGATAATGTTAGAAAAACCCTAGACCTCATGGCAACACTTCGAGAGGCCGGTGAGGATCCCCTCTTATTATCAGTAGATGCCGAAAAGGCTTTTGATCGAGTAGAGTGGTCCTTCTTGAGAGCTGTTCTAGAGTGGGTGGGGTTGGGAGCTGCGTGGACACAAGGAGCGAAAGCACTATACCGCTCTGCCCGGGCCAAAGTATCAATCAATGGAATCTCATCGCGAACCTTCAACCTTACTCGAGGTACGAGACAAGGCTGTCCACTCTCCCCTCTCATTTATGCACTGGTCATTGAACCCTTCGCCCAAGCCATTAGGTCCAACCCGAACATCAGAGGAATCCCGCGAGGTGGCAGGGAATACAAACTGGCAATGTTCGCCGACGACATCCTTTTGTACCTGACCGAACCCTCTGCTTCTATCCCCGCTTTCTTCCAAGAGTTGTCGCGATACGGACCCCTTTCAGGCTTTCGGGTCAACCTACAAAAAACTATAGCTGTCCCCTTAAAAGACAACACCGACCTAGCGCTGCGCTTAGAGGCAGATTGGAATTTCAAAGTCCAAATCGACTTAGTCCGCTACCTAGGGGTTAATATAACAGTCTCCCTGTCCGACCTTTTCGAAGCCAACTACACACCACTGTGGGTAGCCATTCAAAATGACATCTCCAGATGGCGAATACTCTCCATGTCATGGGCGGCGCGCTTTACGGCCATAAAAATGAATGTTCTCCCACGATTTCTATTTTTATTCCAGTCCCTCCCGGTCATTGTTCCCGATTCCTTCTTAGAAGAAGTAAAGCGCACATTGTTAAGATTTTTATGGGCGGACAAACGAGCAAGGATCCCATACTCCACACTGATCCAACCTAAGGAGGAGGGTGGCATGAGCTTTCCAGATCTGGGAGAATATTACAGAGCGTCACAATTCCGCATTCTCCCGGACCATCTGTGGGAAAACCCAGAGAAGCAGTGGGTGGCAATAGAGAACGACATCTTCACTCCGGTCACCTTGGGAGAGTGGTTATGGGTCCCGAGATCAGCTATGACACAAAGGATTAAGCAACACCCCATTCTGAAGGTATTATGGTCCCTCTGGCGTCCATCCCGGGCCATGCAGAATATCACAACATGGCCCTCACCTTTGAGCTGCATCTGGTCCCCACCTATTCAAAACTCACTGAGGGCAATCCAGCAATCCCAGTCATGGTACGAGGCGGGTCTAAGTCGGGCGGGACAGCTGTGGAAAAATGAAGTGTTTACAACCAGGGAAGAATTGCAGGCTGACTTGCAGGGCACGAATGTCTCCCCTTTGTCCTTCCTCCAGTTGCGAAGTGCCATGCACGACCCTAGGTGGGGCAACTCGTTAAAGCGCCCTCTGACACCATTCGAGCAAATCTTGAGTTCCCCCCAAGCATCAAGAGGTCTCATATCAAAGTTGTATAGAGCACTAATCACGAGGGGTCATTGTCCACGTCCATCTTCAGAGGTGAAATGGGAAACTGACCTATCCATAGACACCCAAGGGGAGATATGGAAAGGAATATATAGAGCGGTATGGTCATCATCGGTCTCCATGCAATACAAAATGCACAATGTGCGATTACTGATGAGATGGCACTACACACCCCTTCGCCTATCTAAAATGTTCCCCGGGACATCTCCCTATTGCTGGAGGGGTTGCGGTGAGCAATGTGACTACTGGCACCAATGGTGGGGATGTGACAGAGTCCAGGTGTACTGGCGGGAAGTGCTGGGCTGGATTCGAGGAATAGATGGAGTCCTCAGAAACCCAACGCCCACACTAGTTTTGTTTGGAGTAGAGTCGGAGGATGATGAAACATATGAATCACTAATGTACTTACCACGCAATCTCCTATTAGCAGCCCGAGTGTGTCTAACCATAAAATGGAAATCGATGGTCTTACCCTCAAAGAGAGAATGGTTAATAAAGGCCCACGCAATATACGAGATGGAAAGTCTAACGGCAGCGGTAAATGAATCACGCAGAAATATCGAAATGATTTGGTTGCCCTTTCTAGAATATTATACGGCATACTGGGAGCCCACAGACTAAGAACACTTGTTTACCACCTCAGCCAACCATAGGAATTAGGGCAGCGCCCCATGCCACCGGTTGATTGCTTACCCCAAGCTCTGTATGGGCTCTTTCCTTTCTTTCAGTTGCAATTTACAGAGCACACGCAATACTGAAATGCCTAAAGTTGTTTTTGAATTTTTATTCTGAGTTGTGTACCAAGCGAACGTGTTGAGTGGAGGGGGGGTGGGGGGAGGCTGGGGAGGGGGAGGGAGGGGAATTAGAAACACAAGACTAGAGTTTATCATTGCTTTGCACTTCACCCCTTTCTATGTTTTTTATATAAATGTTACACGAAAATAATATAAGGGAACAATGTTGAAGCAACCATTTTTGCTATTGTCTTGAAGTAGAAAATGCAAATAAAAACATATTTAAAAAAAAAAAATAGAGTGCCCCAGTTGCAGCGAAAAACAGTTTTTATTTGCAAATACTGCAGTGAGACTTCAGACAGCTCTGTGGAACTGAACTGAAAACCAACTTAACGCTCCCACTCAGGGCTACAATATTTAGGCGAGCAACCACAAAATTAACAATTCTACAAATGTAACATTCATTCTAACCCTAACATTTCCATTGGCTACTCATCATCAAGTCCTTAAAGTCCTTAAAGAACACTATATATTACATAATAAAACTGGAGGTTTCCCTTCTCACAGGCCTCAAAATACCAGCCCCCCATAATTTCATTGTCAGCACAAAATACAGTATTTTAATTTGCTGGCACCTTCCATGGTGCAATTGTTAAAGAAGCTCTATACTAATTGGACAGTGATACCTGAGACAGCTCTGGCTGTAGTATCCCACTGAGACGTACCAATAATGTAAGGAACAAGTTACTTACCTGTAACTGTTGTTCTCCAGCATGGGGTCTGGCATGGATTCACATGCTCATGAATATTCCCCACAGTTAGGTGGGGAATCCTCGCTAAGAAAAGAAAGCAGTCTTGCTTTAAAAGCTTACAAACTGCCTTTCTCTCATTACCCAATCACTGGATACTAGGTCATACTGCACCCATCCAAATGCTGACCGTCTCCCTGAGTCCCGATCCGGCGGCCATCTTCAGATACAAAGCACCTAATGTGCCAGTATGAACGAAGAGCACAGCGGGGAAGGAGGGAGGGTTTGCATGAATACGATTATACAGCAGTACACCCATACAGAACTATGGCAGGTGGCAATGCTCAAGAGAAGTACAACCACTTACCCCTGGTACAAACTCACCTCAAGCAAAGAGGTTGCCGACTTTGAACTCCTGCCTGGAATACCGGCCATCCCAGGAGTGGTGTGTTCGCCAGACGATGACAGTGCAAGATGCAGCAACCTTGATATGGAAGCCTTTGACAAGGCATTTCCCTTATTCACAGGACGGAAGTACACAAAAAGTTGCAAATTCTTCCGAAAAACCTTTGTGCGAGCCGCATTGAACTTCAAGGCCCAAGCCACGTCCAGCGTATGCAGTGAGCATTCAGCAGCTGAAGCAGGATTCAGGAAGAAAACTGGAAGCACCAGGTGGTTGTTAAAGTGGAATGGAGACGGAATCTTAGGCATAAAGGAAGGGTGGGTCCAAAGCACCACCATTGCAGCATGAAACAACAGGTATGGGAGTTTGCAGCAGAGAGCTTGAAACTCCCCGACCAGCCTGGCCGAGGTAATAGATACCACAAATGCAGTTTCCCAAGAAAGAAACTTTAGGTTGGCTTGATGCAAAGGATCGAATGGTGGCCACATGAGCCTGGCAATGACAACACTGAGTTCCCCCATTAGGGAAAAGGCCTTCATTGGAGGGACGAATCTGAAGAGGCCTTTCATTAATTATTTGGCGTGTTCTTCTGGGATCTGCACCACACCATGAAGAGCTTGCACTTGTGCCTGTAGCACAATAGTGTCGATGATGCCCTGGCCTTGGCAAGAACCGGCTTACATTGCATAGGAAGATCATAGTGGCCAAACTCTAGGGCTGCAGGAGCCAAGCCGTGAGGTTCAATGATGTCGGGTCGTGATGCAGAGGTCGTGATGCAGAATGGTCCCCTCTCCTCTGGAGAATAGGTCTGAAAGAGGAGGCAGACGGATGGCTGGATCCACTGACAAGCGGAGCTGGGGCGGGTACCAGATCTGGCGGGGCCACGTTGGGGCAATGAGTATCATCTTGCAATGACAGAGTTTGAGCGCAGTAGAAGTGGAATTCGGGGGAAGGCATACAGAAACCGCCCTTCCCAACATAGGCTCCCCGGCTGGGGAAACTGTTAGGGAGTATTCTCAACATGTGCTAATTCCTCTCTACCTTAGAGACCCCAGCTCTTTTTCTGGACTTTGGGACTTTTAACTTTTTAATTCTGATTGTTTTCTGTGTTTATTTCTTTTGGTTATGGAGTTTTAAATAACTCCATAGGCAACATCTGTTCATGTGTGTTACACAGCACCCTCAGTGCAGTGACACAGGGATGTCTATTAGAGTTCCCAAAGGTTTAAATACCTTCTCTGGGATAAACTACTGTTTCCCAGAGAATATAAAGTGAAATTGACTTTACTAGTCTTTCCAAATTCCTAGACCCAGCACACACCATCTTACAATGGAGTGCTGGAGGGGTTACATAGTATCCCCTGTGTCTAAAAACTCATGTAGCAGTCAAATGCTGCCCTTTCCTATTGAAAAGGCTGGTGGCAGTGGTTTTACAATGAACTACCATGATTTTTCCCGACCGCGAACACCAGTAGCTAAAAATCATGGTAGCCATGTTTTTCAACATGGCATCTTAAGCCCCTTTGTTTAAACGGATCCCAGTCTTCTTTTTTCGCCATTTCATTTTCGAAAGGTCCTTCTAGTGTTTGTCTCTGCGCACCAAACCAGGTTTGGTCCCTTTGTTCGTGTGCCTTTTGCGGGCTTCAGGACTGAAGATCTACAGCTACTGGAATTGAAGTGACTCCATTTTGTTTGCTTTCTTCAACGATCCTGTGCAGTGCAGGAGTCCCCCGTCGTCCTCCCTCTTGTCCCCACAACTGAGGCTCAGGAACAGTGAGATCTGTAGAAACTGCCAGCAACATTTGTTTCTTCATACAAATGTACTGTGCCAACCCGATCGAGTGAACGCCACTCTCGCGGTGAAAGTTCGTTAAACTTCCCCAACTCGCAGGCCTAATGAGCTTGTGACCCCACACATGATTCTTTTTCTCCTAAACTACTTCTGAGAACTTTTGCAAAAACGTTTCCGTTTGATACCAGAACTACTCTTTCCTATCCAGAACACTAGCCCATTGACTTTGGCCTGGCCTATTGACTTGAATTGAACTCTTCTGGTGAACTGAAACTATTTGCACTGCCTAGAAAGTATAAGTGATCTATTCTACTTACTTTTGTCCTTTTTGATCCCTGCTAAGTAACTGAACTTCCATTTGGCTCTTATTTCAGGGGAGCTCAAACTGTCTCAAAAGCTTGGAGTTTTGTATTGTAGTGTATTGGTATATGATATTAAGTTGTCTCCTTCTAGTGAAATGTTTTCTAAATGATTGTGTAATAAATTAATACGTGTTTTACCAACAAACCTTGAGTATAAGTGTCTATTTGTACTGCTCACATTCACTCTTGAGATAAGCCTGGCTGTTCAGCATGCTACCAACAAACTGTGTGGTACAGACTTATACCAAAGGTTGGTCTTGCTTTACACCTGTAGTCCTAATTGTATGCGGTGGTCCCAGAGGGTACTGCATGCAATTCTGCCTAACAGAAACCTGCCTGCAAACTCCATGCATTTGGAATTTGCTGCCATGACGAAGGGGTCGATCTGGGAATGGCTCCATTTGCTGAAGAGGAAAGACACCTATTCCTATTGAATCAACAATTCGTGGCAGGATCGCAGCCTCCTTCTGAAGGCATTCGGTATAGTGTTTGTGATGCCTGCCAGGTGAAACCGGACGAGGAACATGCATTGAAGAATCGCCCAATCCCACAGGGTCTGAGCCTCTAGCGAAAGAGCAGGGAATGAAGTGCTGCCCTGCTTCCTAATGTAGAACATCGTGGTGTTGTTGTTTGTGAAGATCCTTGCTATCAGACCCCTGAGAAGAGGCAGGAATGACTTGAGAGCCCAGAATACGGCCTATAATTCCAGCACTTTGATGTGCAGATTCTTCTCTTTCGTCCACCAGAGACCCCTGACGTGTGACTGCCCGGTGTGAGCCCTGCATCCGTCCAGAGAGGTATCTGTGTTGACTGTAGCCTGGAAAGGTGGGACTTGAAACAGGGAACCCTGAGCGAGGTGTGAGAGCACCCCGATTGTGCGGACTGTTTGAATTCCAGGTTGAGGGTAATCTAGTCTGTCCATTTCCCTGCGACTTGGCACCACCTGGCATCCAGAAACTCTTGAAGCAGCCTCATCTGCAGCCTGTATAAAAGAGGACATATGCCCAGTAGTGACTTGATCAAGGATCACATCATGGACAGCCAATATACTTGCTCCAGGATAGCCACCACTCTTTCCTCCGAGGGGTATGCCAAGGATGCCACTGAGTCATGTTTGTCATTATTTATGTATATGTACCGGTAACGAATCTTCTATGATTCAAGCCCTCAGATACCTCACAGTTAGGTGCGCTCTACAAATAATAAACTAAACGAAACTAAACTGAGTTTAGGTGGGCACCCAGATACAGTGCGACCTGCGATGGCACTATGCAGGATTTTAGATAATTGATGGAGAATCCGAGCCCAATCAGTAGGCATATTGTTTTGTCTGTGTGCTGTATAGTGAGAACATGACCAGATGAGCCAGTCGTCCAGGTAAGTGTATACATGTATGCCCTTGAGGCATAGATGAGCCTCCACTGGGGCCAAGCATTTTGTGAAAACCCTTGGTGCCGATTTTAAGCCAAAAGGCAGAACTTTGAATTGCTAGTGAAGTCCCAGAACTACGAAGCGCAGGAACTTTCAATGCCTCGGGTGAATGGGGACGTGTAAGTAGGCATCCTCCAAATCCAGCATTGTCCTTTAATCACCTTCATTCAGTTGGCCGACCACTTACTGCAACATTACCATCCAGATTTTTGGGAATTTTAGGTATTTGAGGCGTTGAAAATCCAGTGAGCCACCCTACTGATTTCTTAAGGACCAGAAAGTATCTGGAGTGGGGTTCTATTTCCCCTTTTATCAGCATGGCTTGCACTTCTTGTAGCTGCTGGGTCCTACCTTGCTACAGGCTGAATATGAGGGCACCTGTGTTCGAACTCCAGAGTGTGTCCCTGATGAAGTGTGCCCAGCATCCATTCGTCTGTGGTGATGTTCTTCCGCAAGTTGACGAAATTTGATAGAAGACCCACCACTGGGGTGCAAAAGTGGGGGTCCCTGCCTTAGACCGAATCAGGCTTGCTTGGATGTTTGGGTCTTGCCTTGCCGGTGTCAGTGCTGCTGCGTACCTCCCCCAAAGGCTTGTCACTGTCCTCTGTATGTTTATATCCTCTGTAAGATCTGCTGAACTTTCCCCTTGAAGATCAAAAAGGAAGCGAACCAACGCTGTTGCAGGGTACCTAGGGATCTTTCCGTCCCCGTGCCTGTCTTTATCACCTGCAGCGTCTCATCTACTACTTTTACAAAGAGGTTATCCCTGACAAAGGGCACATCAATCACCTTGGCCTGGATGTCACGTCTAAAGTTGGTGGCTTTTAGCCAGCCTTGGCACCTGAGTGCCACACCATTACCCATCTGATGAAAACCTGAATCTGCGACATCCATGGCTACTGTAATGGTGTGGCCAGAGGCCACCTTACCTTCCTGAAAAAGTGTGAGATCCTCCGTCTTCTTGTCATTTGGCAAGGCATCTAGGAGTGGACCCAGCTTGAACCACAACTCCCTGTCATACCGGGCTAGAATGGCCAGAGCGTTGGCGGCCTTGACGATTGATGCTGCAGTGTATATGACACGCATCCCCATTGCATCCAGCTTCTTTCCTTCCTGGTCTGGCGGAACCATGAATTTGGTGGACGTGTTTAGCAGATCGTTTGCTTGCTACTGCCTAAGAGGGCTGTACCTGTGGTTGCTCCGTGACGGGGCTGTTATTTGTGGCAGCTGTTCCGAGACCAGAGAACTCAGCACAGTGAAAATATACATAGGCATGCCCTAGAGGCCTGAGGGGGGTCCACAGGTGGGGGTACTGACGGAGGGCAAATGCTTTTCACTGGGCCTATATATTTTGGTGACTCTAAGCCTATCGGGCTGTGCCCACCTGAATCCAAGCATTCCTGCAACGCTTCCTCCTCAGAACTCATGTAGATCACCATGATTGGGCCACTTCCGACTACCCCCCACAGGTCTCTAAAGAAAATCCATTGGTAGTAACAGATCCCTTGGTCTTTCCACCTCCTTCAAAGCAGAAGATACCAGTGGCGCCTTTACCGACTGAGTAGTAGTAGTTGGTCGTCGATGGGGTCATCGATGGGGGGGTGCAGCCCACAGTCGTCGACGGGGCAACCGTCGACGAGGGCCTGGTCATCGGAAGTCGTGCTTGAAGGCATCGTTGATGGGGCCCTCTGCTTGTGCAGCATCACCGCCGATGAATTTGTGGACGTAGACATAGACAAAGACCTTGGCGTGGCCTCCTTATGGGAATTATCTCTCAGTTTATCCTTTGAAGAAAGGCCGCATTTCAAAGGTCTCACAGACGATACACCACCAACCGACAAGCTTAACGTGGATGGGCATGGTGAAGACGAGCATGGGTCTCCCGAACTAGGACCTGCAGCCGCAGTGTCTCCACTCAGCTCAGCAGCATGACGCTTGGCCTTATGGAACCCTGCAGGGATATATCATCCGCCCTTCTCAACCTCTTACCCGAGTGAGAGCACTCCAGAGGTTGACTGTTTCTAGGATCTGTCTGAGCATGCCAGGAGGCCACACCAGGGGTTCAGTTTTACTTCAGCCATGCCACCAACCGTCAGTAACGGTCTATCTTAATCTTGGCTGGGAAACTTTGTCAGATGTCGCAACGATCTTCCTCATGGTCGGGATGCAGACAGTAGAGGCACCTTGTGTGCCTGTCCTCCACGTAGATATTCCTCAAACCACACTGGGCGCAGAGCCTGAACAGACTCCTCTTGCCTTCCTACGACATGGTGAGGCTTGAAGTAGGCCTCACTAGGCCATACAATACTTGACATGAAGATCCAACTGTGTAGTTGTCGATCTTTACCGGCGACCGATCACTGCTATGGGTACTGACGATGAGAGATTTAGGACAAAAATAGGAAATATCATCTGTCGAAAAACAACAATCATGAAAAGACAGCTCGAAGAGCAACTCACGAGGACTCCCTGCACCGAAACGTGTGGTAACAATCTGAAGATGGGGCGGGACCCAGGGAAACGGTCGTCATTGTATGGGTGCAGTATGACCCAGTCTCCAGTGATTGGATAATGAGGGAAAGGCAGTTTTCAAGCTTTTAATGCAAGGCTGCTTTCTTTTCTTACCGTGGATTCTTGGCCTGGTGGCAGGGAATATTCATGAGCATGTGAATCCATGCCAGATTCCATGCTGGCGAATGAGTGGAAATCAGCGAGGTCAAAACTTTGTTGCAAACCATGGAACACCACAATCCGTTCCCCATAATAGGGCCTTTTGGTTTACCGCCCCCTGCACCTGCTCACTCTACAACTGCCACCTCGATACATTTTGCCAAGTCTGAACGCATCTTGTATGTATCTTCTTACAATGAGAAGCTGCATTAAAAGAAAACGTGTGTAAGTCCCTAATCCTGAAAAATAATTTCTTCCGTTTATTCAAATTACTGAAGAAAATTACAGAAGCATTCTACCATAAAACCAATTGTCTACACTTGCACTGGGGGCGCTGCGCTCAAAGCCTAGAACTCCATTTTGTCAATGCTGCTATCTGGGCCTTCTTGTGTCTTTCACTGCTTCCTTCACAACCATTGTGTATTCATTTGTCTATCATCTGGGAAAACAACTGCTGTCTCGAATCTCATTTCAGGTCCCTGAGAATCCCCTCCACCCCCGCCCATCAACTATGAACTGGAAACTTTTGGAAATGTTTTCCATCATGACCTTGGCTGCATGGAACTTTCTACCTTGCAGCAGAATTAAAATTCAATTAAATGACCATAGCTCAAAAATGCAACCTAGCACACTAAAATGGAAATTCTGCAGTCTTTAAAAATGGCCTGTTCTAAGTTGGCAGACCTCTTGCTCCTTACAAAAACTAACAACCATACTTAATAAAGCTAAATCTTCCCTATCTAATAATCTAGGTGTGGTAAAAAAATACTTGCTACAACACATGTGTGTAACTGTGCAACAAACAATCGTAAAAACTCCCTCAAATGTGGCAAAACTACATCTACCCTAAATACAATGTCACACCCTAACAACTATGTAACTGCAGCGTCACCAGCATTGGCGAAATACCTTGCTCAAATAGTTTTCCTAGCTTACACTTGCGCACGTGTTTAGGACGTTGGACTTGCATCTTTAAAAAATCACCAAATTATCATCTTTCCTATCATTTTCTTTTTAAAGCAATATTTCTGCATTTTTCGGGGTAATACTTTGCAGTGGTTTCAGGCAAATTTCTCTTTACACTCATCCATGCACTACAGAGGTGTCGCAGTGAAACTGCACCTCCAGGTTTGCCCTGCAGTCGGGCAGCATAGACTTCATCTATCAGGGCTCAGCAGACATATCAGACTGATGCAAAGCCTGTTTGGCCTGTTGTGCCTGGAGGCCTTGGGAGTGGCACGCTGCCCATTTAGCTTTCCTTGGGAAGACTTGGTATGTTATTTCTGTTGTATAGCATGTGTTGGCTGCGTGCACCCAAAATGTTATCTTTGGAACATTGGTGCTAGTATTGCACACTTCCCTTTAGGATTAATATGACTCTTTGCACTAGGATTATTACAGAGCAATAGTTAAACTTATATCTTCATGACTTGGAGGAATTGGCCTCTACCCCCTATAAGGAAGATCTCCCTGGGTGTGAAGTCTTTTGCATACATTGTATACAAATTTCCCCTACAGACTATTATTATGTATTGTTCTTAGACTATAGTTGTGTATATCATTTTATGGAATTAATCCCATCCCTTCTGAAAACCCTCCTTGCCTTTAATGCTTTAAGGAGATTTCAAATCGGAATTTAAAAATCCAAGTGACACTCAAGCTTTGTTATTATATTCTTTTTTAAAAGATCAAAAAAGGAGAAGGCAATGCCATCGTTGAGCTTTAAAGAAATAAAGCTACACTACCGCTTTTCCTATGCATCATGAAGATTCCAGCTCTCTAGAGATAATGGGGGTCATTACGAGTCGGCCGGTAGCCATGGTGCTAGTAGCACCATGGCTGCCTCTCAAACCGGGTACGGGTCCGGTCTGGTTGAATGGGGACTTACCGGGTCATTCCGACCCTGGAGGACCCGGTAAGTCCCCATTCAACCAACCATTCCCCATTCCCATTTGAGCCCCCATAGGGCTCACTGGGAATGGTGAAGGCGCCAATAACGGGCCCGCGAACAGCAGGCCCGTTATTAGCGCCCTGGTCCCTTAGCAGGACCCATAAAAGACGTGTGGTCAGACCACACGTTCTTTGCGGCTCCCGCTAAGGGACCTTGGAATTGGACGGTAAGGGTTTAACGGCACAGGTCTCCTTACCAGTAACCGTTCACCCTTACCGCCCAACTTGGAATGAGGCCCAATGTGTATTTGGGGGTGAGGGCAATATCTGATGGAATTTGCATTTATGCAGGGCGCAATACCACTGCAAGGACCACATTCCTGATACAGGGTCCTGAAACGCAGTACAATGGTTATTTCTGCAACTCATCCTGGTGATTGAAAGATCTACGTGATCTTGGTTTTCATTTTTTTAATGCTTCTTCATCTATTAGAAAGGGTTGCACTTTGGACTGCAGTGTTACGTGGAATATTGTACCAACCTCCCCTCATGTGCTCCCAATTGATTGGTAAGACCATGATACTGTCTTTTTTCAGCCGCCCAATCTTCAGCCTGCCAGGGCTGTAATTTCAGCTAATACCGCTATAACCTTTCATGATAAGCAGAAACGTAATGCTAAAAATCTCAACTTCCTTTTTAGGTACATCACGGCTAGACTAGAGACGGACACCAAGGCAGGGCACTGTGTCACTTTTTAGAACTTTTCTTTAGCTATCGTTATAGATTCCAATCAGAAAAAAGACCATCAAAGCTAAGCCTGAAGGGAATACGTGGTTTGCATATGAACTAGGCTACTTAAAGCAGTCTTAGATGTATTGTATGCAAATGTTGAAGAAATCCTACTCAGGATATGGGTAAAAAATTAAAGAATGTTAGAATATATTATACACATGCCATTCAAGAAGCAACGAAAAATGTCTATGAATCACAAATAGAAGCAACTTCTTGCTGTTTTAAAGAAGGATTCACAGTTTTAAATAGTTTGAAGATTTAATCTCACAAGTCAATTTCTTTACAATCGTCCTCTCTCAGGTGCAAAAAGTCATGAACTCACATACATTCCTCGCAGGTCTCTTTAGTCTTGGGCAATAACAGTTTATCAATAACCAGTTCAGGTTTGTCAGCAGCACCAATTCGGGACCAGGATACTGAGGTGTTGTTTGAAAGTCATCCTGTTTCTAGGCATGAAACGAAATACTGTCTGACTTCAAAGCACAATGTCCCAATGATCATTGCCCTTCCTTCATTTTGAAGGAAAGTGCTGACTAGTGAGTTTATCGATAATTCCTCTAGTGATTGCTATGTCCCTGAAACTCTCAAACAAGCATGAGTCACTCCCCTAATGAAGATGCACCATTTTAATCTGGAAGACTGTACTATTTTGCGACAATATCAAACACTCCCTTTCTTTTAAATTGGTTAGCTACTTCACAGCTTCAAGCTCACCTGAAACATTTCTCCCTTCAAGGAGTTCGCTAATATGGCTTGTTGTGGCACCGAGTATAGAAGGTTCCCAACGCTATCCCATTAGCTTTGAGCTGGAAATTACTTGTTTAGGAGCGCATGTCCAATGGAGCTTGTTACTTTTATTCTCCAAAATGATCTGTCCTATTCCTAACTCTTTATATGAGGATATGGAAGTTTTGTTAAGAGTGTAAAGACTCCTCCGAAAAGTGCACAGTTTGTACTGCTATTTGGAGTGAAATGTGAATCCATTTTGACTGAAATCTCCATGGATAAGAAAACATTAATTGAGAACCCGGCCAAAGTAAAAAAGGGTTCTTTTTGATATAGACCGTGTTGCTACTACTGAGAGGTTTCACTCCTATCCCTCTATGAAGCATTTATCACACAAACACAAAAGCCGGGGGACGTTATCTTCTTTACTAATACAATTTCCTAATCGTTTTTATAGCACAATTTAATTAAAGCTTCGGTGGAATTTACTATTTACTAAAGGGATTTTACTAAGGAGAAATCTAATCACTCAAATTGGCAGTGCTTGTAGATTTTGTAATAAGGAAGCTCTAACTGAAACAATCAAACATCTGATCTTGCACTGTAATATGTTGACTGACCGCATGAGGGTATTCCTGGGCAAATTACTATCTGGTATTACTGTGCATGATGATGAACATATATAAATGAGATGTTTAAATTTACAATGGGCCTCATTACGAGTCAGGCGTTAAGGGGTTAACGGCGCCGTAAACGGCGCCGACCCTTAACGCCTGATTACAAAGGTCCCTTAGCGCCATGGTGAGTTTAACGCCTGCTTTTTGCAGGCGTTAAAATCCATGGCGCTAAGGGACCATGGTGCTAATTATGCCACCGTAATTTACGGTGGCGTAATTAGCACCTTCCCCACTCCCATTATGCCCTATGGGGCAAAAATTGGAATGGGGAAGGGTAAAATGGGAAATGGGGGTTAACCGCCCCACTCACCTTGGAACGGGGCGGTAAATCATGGTGGTAAGGGTACGACCCAGGCGGTAACTTACCGCCTGGGTCGTAATGAGGCCCAATGTTTCGGATGGACTGGCGGTGGCGGCTTTAATTAAGACTATGAACTTGCTCTAATCCTATTTTTTTTAATTGATTGGTGGGGGTCATTACACGTCTGCCGGTCTGGAAATAAGGGTCCCTGTAGCAACGTATAGGCACCCTTTCCGGACTGGCAGACTACAACTGTGCCTGACGGCGCTGTTAAGCGAGGCAGATCTTTGCCTGCCGGGTGCAGCGGCCCTGGTAGATACAGTTGCCGTGGAAGCACTGGCACCATTACTATGGGACTCCATACGAATGAGGGTCCAACATTTTCTGCCGCCTGATATCCCGGGCCGCCAGGACTTGTAATGTCCCGGTGGCACCAGGATCTCGGGCGGCGGAAAGGGTGATACAGTCTGGCGGCAAACCGCCCTGTAGCACCGGCGGGTTACTGCCAGACTTGTAATTTTGCGCTAGAAGTGTTGTCCTCTTTTATCGATCAACTTGTTTTTTTTAAATAATCTATATTACACGTGAATACTATTTATAAAATGTTTTTCGACGTTTATGTATGTTCTATTTTTCTTGTTTTTTTTCTCATTGATTATGCTTATTTTCCTGATGTTTCTTTTTTTAAAAGGTTTTTTTTGTAATATATATGGCTTTTGTCCTGGTCGAGGAACAGAGTTGGCACTTGTCAACATGAAGGATTCTCTGCTACAGATCTTAGATATGGGTTTAGTAGAATGTATGATGTTCCTTGACCTGTCTGCAGCATTCAATATCATTGACCATGCTATTCTTTTACATTGTTTTCAAGGAGGTCACCTGTGTATTACTCATTATTTACGTGCTGTGTGTTGTGTTCATGTATGGAGCATCACCAGGCCCCTGCTCTTTGCTGTGAGTCCCCACGGCCAACAGAGATCACACTAGACACTGTTACGCGTCCGGGCTCCACGGGTGCTCTGGCGCGCACGTGACATGTCCCTTTTATTAATCACATGCGGTGGAGTTACGTCACTCCACTGCATGTGTCTTTCTTAAAGACACAGACACCACACCTCTCCTTTATCGTAACAACAAAACACAGCACACCATATAACGCTATCTAAACTTTAAACTAACAATGATCAGCACATTTTCTTGTATATGCCACAACAAATGGCTTAGGTGCATCGGCTGCCATGCGGGTCAGTTCAGGAGTTCAGTACATAGTCACTGAGGTGGGCAGGCAACCCCCTTGCCACTCTCTGAGGATACCTTCTGCCCCTCTCCTGGCATGTACTCTCCTCACCTGTGTCCCCTTCGATCCAGAGGAGCTGATGTACCTACAGCGCCTCTGGCTCCGCCCTTTATCTGCCACCTCAGTGGATTCTCTCCTCGGGGTGGCCTCCTGAAGAAGCTGGCGTTCCTGGTGACTGTCGACCGCCCATCCAATGCTGTTAGCATCGACCCTTTCATGGCCACAGTGCCCAGAGGAGTAGGCTCATAGTTCAGCAACATCTTTCCTTTGGGGTGGCGGTTTCTGATCTGCACCTCATCGCCCAAAGCCAGTTGATGTTGGCGCAGTCCCCTTCCCACATTCTCACTCTCAGTCCACTGTCTCCTTTTTCGTTCCACCTGGTCATCGTCGATTATTGCTGGCTCCCACTGCGCCGCTTATGGCAGAAAACCTCACAGGCACCTTTGGAACATGGCCTTGGCCGGGGCAACTCCAGTGGAGCCATAGGAGCCATAAGGAGTCGCTCCGTACTCTAATGGAATTGATACAACGCCCGACGTAGGCACTGACCTTGTCTGTACGTAATCCGGAATACTTTGTTTAGTGTCCTCATAAATCTCTCTGCCTCCCCATTGTCACGTGGCCACACTAGCGTTACCTTCCTGTGATGGATTCCATATTCCTCCATCAGCTGGGCAAAGTTTCCTCTTTGGAACGGTGGCCCATTGTCTGAGCACAGAGTCTGGGGTAACCCATGTGTCGCAAAGTTTATTTTGAGGGCCACCTGCATATCATCAAAGGCCACTGAGGCCACAAACTCCACTTTTGGGTACCTTCACCACTGTTCGACCACCAACAAGTGGACAGCCCTTTCAGTGGAGCCAAAGTCTGCATGCACCATCTCCCATGGTCGTGTCCCCGGTGCATGCATTCGATTTGTGGGTCACGGCGCACGGGCGAGGCACACGCACGCTGCTACAAACTCCTCCACTCGCCTCTCCAGGCAGGGGACCACACCTTGAGACGTAGCGGTGTCTTGGTTTTGGCCATCCCTTGCTGTCCTTGGTGGGCCAGTTCAATCATTTGGTGTATTTTCCCGCTGGCACGACCATCCGGTCTCCCTGCAGTAATAGACCGGACTCCACAAATGGCAGCTCCTCCCGCACTCGCCAGAGTTGCTCAAGTGTCATACGTGCTTCCTGCATCCTCTTCCCCAAGCCCTCCAGCACTGACTTCCAGTTGGAGTGTGTCTCACAAGATCTGAAAATACTCGTCACATTTGGATGCCTTCTCAAGCTCTTGGATTGTTTAGAGTGGCCGATTCCACCAAGAGTTGGACATACACATCATCCGCTTGCTTCTTCTTCTGCATCTCTTCTAGGTTGTTGCGACAGATAGTCCACCGCATTGTTGGATCCCTGCCGGAATATCAGCGACGCCCTGTACTCCGAAAGGGCAAGCAGCCACCTTTCGATCCTCGCAGGTGGCTTCAATGACGACCCTATTATGATCTGCAGCAAAGGTTTATGATCTATCACAACAGTCACTGAATGGCCTAGTACGTACAATCGGAAATGCCGGCACTCCCACAGCACTGCCAAGGCCTCCCGTTCTATCTAGGAGTACCGTTGCTCTGTTTCAGACAGCCCCCGACTTGCGTGGTGTAAAGACCGGAGGGGGTATCTGTACCTCTGTACTTTATATGGCAGAGTAAAAGCACAGAGCACCCAAGCCAAGATTCTCTATGCGGTAGCGAAGGAAGAGCAATCAAGGCTTAAGCTCTCAGGAGGTGATGCAGGCTGGTTCCTACGTACAGGGTAGTCCCAAGCACCCACAAAGGAATGTCCACACAGTATGTAAGTGAAAACAGAGTTCTTTATATAAATAGGCTCAAGTTATGTGCACAATCACAATAACACACTTTGTGCTCAAGTTAATCTAAAATGGTAAATATATACAGTTTCTTTGTAGTACCACAATTACTCTTTGATTACATTAAAATGCATCAACTGTACTCAATTCAAATGTCATACAAATCACTTAATAAAGTGAACCAACAATAGACATAGGAGAAAAGCAGGTTGGTTAAACAATAGGCAGAATACTGTCCCCTACCAATAGACACAGTTCTGTGTGAGGATCCCCCCACCTGGGCAACCTGTAAATAAAGATATAATACAAGCCCGGTCCATATATTGTATATAAGAGTCTTATTTCCTTCTATAAAATGTTCTACCACCCCAATGTTCCTGATTTAGCAGATATCGAGGTTGGGCCATCGACAGATCCTTCTTGAGTGACTCCCTGCAAGGCAGTAGCCACTGATTGTCGAGATCCCTCAAAGAAAATGTGACAAAGGCATTGAGGCAGCAGCTTCGGTCCTGGCAATTTGTTTATTGTTTGTTTATTGATTTTTAGGGCGCACCGAACCCTTAGATAACTGGGCGCAACAGAATACAAAGGATACTTATAGCTTAGTCACAAGAGTAAGGATAGATACAAATAAGGTGCATACATGAATAATTACATAGTCAGAGTAAGGTACAATAAATAGCTGAGTACAGGGGTACAAACGACACAAGTTTCGGGCTAATGCAAGTCTGTTAATCATCATGGTCGTTGGATCGTATCCAGTTAAGGGTGTTGCGTCTGAAGCTGTAGTGGGACTGTTCTATTCTCAGGTGGGAGTGCATTCCATAACTGTGCAGCTCTAACTGGAAAGCTATATCACCTGTTTTTTTTTTAGCCTGAATCTGGGAATTTGTAGGCAGTGGGAGTTGACCGCTCTAGAAGGGCTGGTTGAAGTTCTTCTGGTTATTCTTTCTGTGAGGTAAGGTGGGGCAGCGTTGTTTAGACATTTGAAAGTTAATGACACTGTTTTAAGGAGGATCCTGTCACTAATGTTAAGCCAGTAATGGTCTCTTCTCGTATTAGAAATATGTTCTCTGGTCAGGAGGTTTAAGGCCGTTCTAAGGGCGTTGTGTTGCAGTATCTGGATTTTATTAATGATGTAATTGTTGGCTCCCAGATATAGGGCATTGCAATAGTCAAGTTTGGATAATATTAGGGCATTGGTTAAGATAATACAGCTAGCTTGTGTAAGCAGTGGCCTGCAAGATCTAATATGTTTGCAGGTATAGACGGTTGATGAACCCAGAGAATGTATCTGTTTTTTCAAAGTTAGAGTCCAGGTAGAAACCTAGCGTCTTCACTTCTTTGGCTACTGTAATTATGTTACCATCAATGTTGAAGGCAGAATAATTAGAGTGAATTTTTTTAGGTTGGTGGTAGAGCCCAGGATCAGGATCTCTGTTTTATTGTCATTCAGGCAGAGGCGGTGGGTTGCCATCCATGCCTGAATGATGATATATATTTCATTTACCAAGACCGTATCAGAGGAGAAATTGCCCAAAAGGGGAATGAGGTTCTTGGTGTCATCTGCATAATTCGTTTAGGTGACACTCAGTCTGTCTAATTTTTCAAATAGGGGCTTGGTAAAAATATTATACATGGTTGGCGAGATACAAGAACCTTTTGGGATGCCACATGTTGTTTGAATAAGGTCTGCCGATGCCGAGGTGGAGAAGACCTGCATAGGTCTGTTGTCTAGGAATGACCGGACCCAGGCTATGACCTCACTTGAGAAGTGGGCGGCTGATGCTAGGTGTTTAAATAAAACTGCAGGGTCCACCAAGTCAAAGGCTGCCGACGGATCAAGGAGGAGCAGTATGGCAGTGTTTCCTTTATCGTTGAGCTCATCAATTTATGCCTTGAGGTCAATTAAGGCCGTCTCCGTACCATGTTGAGGTCTGAATCCTGATTGGCGGGAGCCCAAGAACTGGTTAGTCTCAAGATAGTTCTGAATTTGAAGATAGGCTACTCTATCTATTATCTTGAGGAGGAAGGGGACCGTGGTAATGGGCCTATAGTTGGTGGGGATGGAAGGGTTTAGCGTTTGTTTCTTAAGAAGAGGTAAAACCCAGGACTCTTTTAAGTCACTTTGGACGGTATTGGATGAGAAGGAAGCATTAATTTATTTGGAGATGAAAGGGACTAAATCTCTAGCAGCGTCCTTGATTATTTGGGTAGGGCAGTTGTCTCCTTTGCAATTGGAAGGTTTTAGGGAAGCAACGTTTTTTTCAGTTTCCAAAATGGATACTTTTGTAAATTTAAATAGTGCTATGCTCGCCTTGTCTTCATTCGTGGTGGTAGATGTCTCAGTAGGAGGCAAGGAGGCTTTTTATGGCAATTTTGGTGTGCAGTGTTGTAATTCTATTAGCTAGGGCATTCTGGATGCTGGTGCACCATTGTTTGTCTTTTGCTCATCGACGATCGGTCGTGGACGTCCTGCGAAGATGAGGTGTGTGGTGCACCTCGATGACGATAGTTTGTCGCAAAGAGTCTATGAAGAACTTTGGCCCAGCAACGGCGTCGAGACGTCAGTGTCTTTCCGGTCTTTGCATGGCGGGAAACCCACCGGCAGATGCTGCTTGCCGCGTCAGCGGCCTCGCCTTCTCTGGTGGGACAGAGATGTTGGCGGTGCAGGTGAGAGCATCCTTGAATACAAATGGAGCATTACGGTTCCGGTTTTTAGCGGCACAGGCGTCAGGCTCTCCCCGCTTCTGGGCAACACTGCTTCGATGGGCCTCCAGCGGTTAAGGTGTTCCTCTGAACCCTGGTCGACGACGGTGGATGGCTGTCTGGTGCTTCTCTTCGTTCTACTCAGCGGTCCCTGTCTCCGGTCGACAGTCTTTCGAAGGCTGGCTTCCAGGATGCTTCAGCGAAGGTTAGCGGTGCACGATGGTCCCTCGCAGCTCGGAAAGAGGTCTCCTAGCCAGGTCCTCTCTTGGATCAGTCCTCGACAGCACAGCAGCTTTCAGATTGCATTGAAGGGAAACAGCAGTCAACCACCTTCTTCCGGCTCTGCTTTCGACCAGAAACCCATAACATGAAGCGCGTGTTGGTCAAACACTCCATTCACCCAGGTCCCACCCCAAGGGTGTACCCACAGCATACAGTCACTGGGAAGGCTCCAGCCAGTCTTGCCTGGACTTATACCATATATGGAACTTTCACCCAACAGACAGTCAGGGGGAAGGGACAGAGTCAGGGCTTCCCAGGACTTTGGGAAAACAAGGTAACAGGCAATAGAAAGCAAGCGGCCACAGGAGCCATCTTGTCTCCTATTAGGAATCAACTGATTCAAATGGCAGGGCCTGGGTATCCCGAAAATGGAGGATACTCAGAGCACTGGTCAAATTCAGCATGGAGCTGCCACCGGCCCACAACCTGCTATGTGGGCCACCCACAGGGACTGGAAAACAAACACTAGGGGTACGGGTTGTACCCCCACCCAAGGGGTGCCATAAGGGTATCCCAAGGGTCCGTACACCAAACCAAAAAGAGGAATAGCTGCACTGCCAGGAGTCCCACATGGACTCCTGGACAGAAAATAATACAGAACATACATGAAAAAGGACTACAGAACAAGGACAGGGAGGCCCTGTCCCTCCAATGCA
The DNA here is from genome assembly GCF_040938575.1 of Ambystoma mexicanum. Lineage (NCBI taxonomy): Eukaryota > Metazoa > Chordata > Amphibia > Caudata > Ambystomatidae > Ambystoma > Ambystoma mexicanum. The sequence continues at coordinate 1,391,468,360 of NC_090922.1, forward strand.
TTTCCGGCATCACACACACGCTATGGGCCAGTCCTCTCCACTGCCATCCTTTTGCATTAGGACTGCCCCTAGCTTGAATGGGCTGCCGTCCATGACCACCTCCGATGGCAATGAGGTGTCAAAGTATGCCATGGTTTCCTCTGCCGTTAGCGCTCCTTTCACATTGTGAAATGCAGCTTGTTCTAGAGGGCCCCATTGCCAGGTGGAGTCCTTTCTAGTGAGGCTCCTCAGATTGTGTAGCCAGGTTCTTGATAAATGGGCCACAGTACGTGACCATCCCCAGGAAACTGTGGACCTCGTCACATTTTCCGGTGGCTCTGCCTCCACAATGTCCTTGACATTCCTGGGGTTTGGCAACATCCTCCCACCCCCTCTTTGAAGACAAACCCGAAAAATTCAATGCTCGTTTGCAAGAACTCTCACTTTTCCTGGTGCAAGGTGAGTCCCAACACCTGAATGCGCTCAAGGGTCTTCACAAGGCATACCATGTGCTCCGTTTCAGACTTCGCAAACACCAAAATGTTGTTAATAATATTTAGGACCCCTTACAAGTCAGCCAGAGCCCCACGTATTATGTTCTGAAATACCTCGGCCGCCGAAGACACACCAATGCTTAGGCACTTATACCGGTACAGCCACCGGTGCGTGGTGAACATAGTGATATATCTTGAGTTCAGGTGCAGAGCGACCTGATGGTAACCCGCTCTGAGGTGAAGCTTGGAGAAGAATTCTGCTCCTTTTATCTATGCAATGATGTCATCTATCGTTGGCGTTAGGTGCCTCTCCCTTTTGATGGCCTTGTTCGGTAGCCTCATATCGATGCAGATCTGAACCACGTCAGGCTGCTTTGGTTTGCAGGCCACCCCTATCGGGGACCCGCAGGGTGTCGGACCGTGCCCTTTCCCGATGATATCTAACCTCACCAGCTCCTCCAGCTCTCTGTCCACTAGGTCATGCAACTGAAACAGAATCCTTTGATGTTTCAGGGCGAATGACTGTATTGACTCATCGATGTGGAGCCGCACCGGCCCGCCAACCAGCTGGCCATAGGCAAAGCTGACGATACCTAAGGTATCTGCAGCCGCACAACTCAGGAATGTGTTATGGCTCACCTCTGTGACGTAGATGCCGGCTCTGATTGAATTGCTGGCATGCTCAACTTTCACAACATAGGCCCCCAGCAGGGGAATTGGCTGCTCTCCTCTAAACATAAAGATGCAGGCCTTGGATTGATGCAGGCCTGGGGGCTCGATCCTCACCTCATAGTGCACTTTGGCCATCATGTTTACGGAGGCACCTGTGTCTACCACTACCGGTACCAGTGATCTGTCTGCTTTTACAGTGCATTTCGGCTGTCATCGCCCCTTGGACCTTACCACACTGACGCTTGAGAAGAAGAAGATGTTTTCTTCATCTTCATCCTCTCCGGGCACCTCATTGACCCTCTCCTCTTCTTGGTCCCCCTGATTAACGGTCTACGGTGTTGTTGCCTGAAGAAGCCAACGCGAACTGGTCCCCTCTGTACCACCACCGGCAGTGAGGCACTGCACATGCATGCATAGCGTTCCATCGCGCTGCACCTCCAGCATGCTTTCCCTTGAGCGGGACATTCTGCCGCACTTCAGGCACGACTCTGGGTTCCGACCTCCCCTGTCCCTGGGCTGGCTTATCGCTCGACGTGCTCATCTCATGCCTTGGCCACGCCCCACTGCACACAACCTTCCGCTCTTCACAGGCGGAAGTGCAGCATCCATCTTGGACGCCCTAGTTTCCGCCATTTTATGTGACCTCCACAGCTCCAAGATTTGCAGCAGCGTGAGGCCAGGTTCCCTCAGCACTTGACGTCTCAATTTACCAGACATGCACCCTTGGATGAGCTGCTTTGCATATCATACTCTGGTCATTATCCCAAGCGCACGATATTCCCATACGTCAGAGGCGACCATGAAACGTGTCCAGAGACTCATTGTCCGTTTGTTTCGCACTGCACATGATGAATCATTCGTAATCAATATTGGCAAGGGGCATGAAGTGCTCACGCAGTGCATTCTTGGCCCCCACATAGGTCTCGTCAGGTAGATGACGAGATTGATATATTTGGTGAATTAGCCGGTCCAGCAGAGTACAGAAGCGTTGCCGCCATTCTCTCATCATCTGTCTCCCCTGTGGTCTTGAAGTAAACGTCCATTCGATCTATCCAAGCTCTCCATCTGGGGCCCAAAGTCGACAGGGCCCCGGACACATCAAACTCCATAAGCCCACAAACAGCATGCATTATGTGGGTTGCACGTTTCTCCAAAGAGATAATGTCCATGCAACTAGCTCTACAGCAACAGATTACTGTCACCTTCAGACTTTTTGGGAAGGGGCTGCTTCATCCCAAACACACCCTCAAATCATAAAGGAATGCACATTGGGAAGTGTGAGTCCCTACACGTGTTTTCCTGTGTCCCCTGTTGCATTGCAAGTGGAGGGCACATGCTGGCAGGGGTCTGCATTGGCAGTATTTCTAAGGGCCTGCTAGAAACTCTAATCATTGGCAGGTCTATTACATTTCTGCAATGATTCAGGGGTAGACTTTCTAATGATTTAACTTCTATAGTGACGGCTTTTAGGTGCACCTCATACTAAACAGGCTTCCTCTGCCCAGGTGTGGACTGGCCTATAGGGAACACTGGAGATTTCCTGGTAGGGCTCTGCACCCGGGGCCTCTCTTGTCTAGTAACCTATTATATTTCCAAATGTTCTCACAGGAAAAGCGCTGGGCTTCTAAAAATGTGTAATATGGGGCCACTTTGAAAAGTATTTCCAGAGCCTCTTTTAGTTTCTAGTACACGCCTGCCTCTGTCCTGTAGGTTGGCCAATATGGCATGCAGGCAATGTTGGCTACTGCAAATTTCAGGAGTGTGGCCCACACTTGAAAATATATGGAAAGGCGAGCTGCTGGCCCCATTTGCCCCTTTGCATGTCCATCCCACTGCACACTATTTCAAAAAGTGAATGTGGAGACATCCATGACAGGGAAACTCACTTTGCAACTCACATTTGGCAATCATAGCATTTTTTTAATTAGTGCCCCCCAGGGTTATACTGGTGCATAAAAATGTCTGCGTCACCAATGAAAATATGACCCCCCACTGGAAAATGACAATTCATTCCTTTTGTGACATACTATTTGAGTAGTAACAAAGTGGAAGTGTTCTGGTAAAATGGGTTGCAAATTGTATATTTTAAAGAATGTTTGTTCAGTAACACTGGTAAAAACTGTCCCACTTTGGCCCAGAAACTGCTCCACTGTGACCACAAAACTGTCCCAATTTAACAATGAAACACCTTGGGCCTGACCTTTGGGCGTTCCCCTACAGGCTAGTCCGAGCCTGAGTCTCTCCGTGCTTCGCACCAAGTTCGCACTGATGTCCCATCTGTTTAAGCAGCTGCGTCACAGTCAGTTCTTCCTGCTAGTAGTAGTTTACATAGAATTGAGCAAGGCCATTCAAATTACTACAAAAATACATGTGCCAGGTGGCAGATCAACATAGAAACAAATCCTATAAATACATTATATATATATATATATATATATATATATATATATATGTTTCAACATAAGAAGACAGATATACTAACCTGCTGGCAAAGTCCGCCCATCTGAGAAAGTGATTGGCTTGCCGAGTTGTCGGCCTACGCCAGGCACCGGAGGAAAGATGCGAAAACTCTCCTTAATGCACATTGTAGTGTAGGTCATCTTGCCAATATCTTCCCTGAAAGGCACAAAACAAAATGCAGCAATGTGATAATTTTTCGTAAAGAACTTCTGTAACCAAGCACTGGCCCTCTTTTCACAAAGGTAAGCTCTGTAAGTGTTCCCTAGATGTTGTGGGATCCAAATACAGCCCCAGTATGACAGAAACTGAGAGCTATGCAAGGCCCCTGTTGTGAGAGTGGAGCTGGCTGATATTGAGACCCAGTGGAATATGGAGGCCAGTTCAAAACATTGTTTTCCAACATAAGGCCTAGTTAATGAACAAAAATGGGCCTCATTCAACTTCATCAAAATGGACAGGCGCTCAAGTGAAGGACAATGTGCCTAACAACTGAAAACTGCTGGATGTGCCCAATACATTGTAAAGGACAGTTGTTACGGAAAATGCTGTTTTTATAAAATACAAAAAGCTACAATTTCACTTAAAGAGACAGATCGCAGCCTGTCACATTGCCTTCAATGCAGCACAAGACTCTGATCCAGAAATCTAAGGTGAAGCCAAGCACTTTGCATTTGTTACAAATAAAAACCTTTTCTTTTCAACATTCAAAATGACATAATTTAAAAGAAGAGGCCTACTTGATTAAAAGTGAACACTGGGTTATCATGGTAAACTTTGGCCTGTGTGTGAACAATGCAGAAAGGGACGCCTTTTCAACCAGTATATTGAAGAAAGACTTTACTCATGTACAGCAGGCCCAAATGCCATACAAAATGTCATGTGTAAAACACATCTTCTCAATTTAAATTGCTATTCTATTAGAATTATGTCTATAGCTTATTTTTCCCCATTGAATTAAAGCCTGTGTCCCTGGAACTCTGGCCTCAAGGACCTTTGCCTGAGGGCCCACCAGGAAATGCAGGTCTATTTCAGTAAATCCGAACAAATACAACAGTTTTAGATCAAAAGTGTGGATGGGTCAGATAAACCAGCCAATAGAACTGACCTCTTAGACTGTCATGGTCCAATAAAATGCCTCTCTGAGAATGCTAATGGATCTTCAAAGATTGTTAGAAACAGACACTACTAATAGTCACATTTTTCTGAGGAAAACAGAACTGGGCGGATTTGCTTGGAATATGAAACTACAACTTTCCATATGAATGGAGGGCCATTGAAATAACATGGGACAATGTTTCATTCATAACAGGACATCGTGATGGGTTCATTTGGGACTCATTTTGAAGATAATTAAAATCCTGTCAGTTCTATGTATCTCTTAATCTTATGTGATGTACAGCATTTGAGTTACAAAGAAAACCATGATCCTGGCCTTCTCATAATTTAGAGGAACTTGAAGTTGGTGAGGTGATAGAAAGAAGAATTCAATTAAAAAAAAAGTTTTTATGAAGTTTGATAGTTATAACTATTTCAGCTCATGAATAACCCATGAAAACAACAGCTCCTCCTAGGAAGGTTGTGCCAAAATAAAAATTAGTATTCCCAGATTCATCATAAATTGTAGAATTCAAAAATATATATGTTTATGCAGTTTTCTGAAAAGTGGTGGTAGTTGCCATGTAATGAGATTCTGAGGAAACAAACAAAAATGTAAAAACATATAATTTTGAAATTATGCATTTCTTCCTTCCCATTATCCAGAATCCAGACTTTCTAAACTCCTTGCCCTATTAGCTAGCAGTGGGCGGATTGGTGGGAGGGGGAGAAATATTCATAATATGTAAGTGTCATCAGCACGTATAATATATAATGTATAATATCAATTTTTAATCTAAAAGGGGAAGACAGAAAAGAGAGAGCAGACAGATAAGCTAAGACTCACAACAACAGAGAGCTGACAAAAGGAAGGCCAACATCCAGGAGAGCAGATAGACAGGAGACCCGGGGACACTTGCTGGGTACTTCTCCTTGGAAGCTGGTAGCCCTATCTGAGAGAGGCCTGTGGCTGAAGGGACCTTGCTGTGAATAGAGACCAGAGGTGAGAGTTGCCTACCAATTCCCAAAAGAGGGTCTGAAAGCTGGCTGACCTCCTGAGCATAGAATAGAGACCTCCTTAAGTAGATATATCCTCAGAGCTATCCATTGTGTCTGGAACTACCTGCCTTAATCCGCCGCTGTTAATTCCAGACCGCTTGACCTGTAATGAGGCCCTACGTCTCACTTTTCAGCACAGGCTGCTGAATTAGTGGCGCTGATTGTCGCACTCGATAAGCACGCAGACCAGGAAGTAACGATGTACAGTGACTCTGCCTATGTGACATCAACAGTACACGCAGGCCTAGCACGTTGGAAAAGGAGGGGCTATCTCCAAGCGGATGGCACTCCAATGCAGCACGCCACCTTATTGGACAGATCTATTAAAGCACTACAGCTACCAGTAGCCATCCCGATAGTTAAGTGAGCAGGGCACTCTAAGAGAACAGACTTTATTTCACGCAGAAACCAAGCCGAAGATGAAGAGGCAAAAAGAGTTGCATATTCACTGGATATAATGAGTTTTGATACGCCTGATGTGAATGAGAGAATGGTGGTGATGATAATTGTAAATTAAAGTTTTAGCAATTCATCGAAAAGACAATTGATGGAAATTCAAGGTGAAGCCGAGGAGGTGTTCTTTATCCCCTACCGAGGAACTGTGGCGACAAGGCAGCACTGGTAAACCGGTGATGCCTGTAGCCATATGGAGGGTGGCGTTAGAACAGCTACACTACCCTGCGCATATCACTAGGGAAAGCAACTATTGTAGAGGATTGGTTCATACCAAACCTGTCAGAACACGTTGCTTTTTATGTAGTAAATTGCATCGTATGTCAAAAGTTTACTGCTGGGCACATGCTGTGAACAGTCAGAAGAGTTATCCCTCAACCGAATGGTCCATTTCAGCATTTAGATATTGACTATGTTGGTATGCTGCAGATTTGTAATGGTGACAGATATGTGATAGTGGTGGTGTGCCTCTTCTCTAGGTGGATCGAGGCCGGTCCATGCACACACCGCGAACTTCTGGGCCACTACTGGTCCACTTCTCTTGGCCCTCTCCCCATGCCGGTCCTTGGATGAGCAGGTGGCTGCGGTTTGTAAGTTTGTAAGGCTGGCCATTTTAAGCTTTGCATTTTGTTGAAGGTCCTGCCTTTTATTCCTGCTAAGTGTCGGCCCTGGTGCCCTGGTGGTTGCAGCTCTGGTTTTGAGCACACTCGATTACTGCAACTCTCTTTATCTGGCCCAACCACGCTATCTGATTAATAGGCTCCAACTACTGCAGAACGCGGCCACCAGATCCATTCTCCATTCCCTTTTAAGAACCCACATGTCTCCATTGCTAAGGAAATTGCACTGGTTTCCCGTTACTAATCGGATTTTCTTTAAATCCATGTGCATTGTGCACCGTGCTTTCTACAGCGTGGATTCAGAGTATTTTAAGGCCAAATTCTCACACTATGTGCCGACTCGCTCTCTGCGATCCCAATCTGCTCTTCTTGTAGTGGTTCCCTGGTACCGACTGTCACAGAAGGAGGGCAAGCCTTTTCTGTGGTGACCGCAAAAGCCTGGAATGATCTCCCTCTGGCTTTATGGGGAATTGGGGATCATTTCACCTTCCACTGGTTATTGAAAACCACTCTATTTTGGAGTCTGATACATCTTAGAATTTGCCTACTCATGCTTCAGTGCCAAGTTGCCTTCGGGCGAATGGGCGCTTACCAAGTTCATCTAACATAACATAACACACCCAGACACCACTTGCACTGCAAAGTTCTTAGTCCGGGAAGTATTTCCTAGATGGGGAATATGTGAGGTGTTGAGATCAGATAAGGGCCTCCATTTTGCAAACGAGCAAATTAGCTTTTTGTTCAGTATAAAACACAAGCTTTCTTCTGCTTATCACCTGCAATCAAACAGAATATGTGAGAGTCTCAATGGTCGGCTCAAAGAAAGAGAGGATAGCTAAATTGAAACTAACGTTGCAAAAAGGATGGCTGCATTGCCTGCCTCTTGCATTATATGCATTGAGGAATCAGCCAGGCTCTGACCATCACCTCACACCCAATGAACTAGTTGCGGAGAGGCGAATTAGAATGCCTCTCACTCCTCCTTCGAGGACTAGGAGTGATGACTAGACAACTGCAGAATTTGTATGAGATGAGCTACGTGCCTACTTAACATGAATGACCACAAGTATCTCTGTCATTTCAGATCAAGTCAAGCGGACGGGGTGTCGGTCTCAGAACACAGATGAAGACCATACAGCAACCTATTCCAAGACTTTTCCGAGGTGACAAAATCTTAATTAGGAATTTTACGCAAAAGTGGCACACAACCAGATTTAAAGGCCCTTTCATAGTGGAAGACGTTACTCCATCAGCAGTTCTCCTCCTAGGAAGACGCGCTTGGATGCACCTGAAGGAACAAAGTTCCTGTACTCGGTGAACCACAAGATGTATGTGGGAAAATGGATCTACTACAGCCCCAATAGGCAATGCATGTTTATGTCCTGGAATAAAGATGAGCATGTGAAGTCAGCACTATGTCTGAAAGGAGTCAAAGATATGGTCCCAAAGAAGCATTTCTTCAGACGAGGATGTCTAGATGTGAAGGATGATGAGAGAGTGGTCGATGAATCGCCCAGAGGGGGGAGTCTAGAGGTGGGGCCAAGTACCCCCACTTAAAGATCCGCCCCCATGCTGCCTATATGTTGGGAGCCATAGTGTGAGACACGTGCAGTACCAGTGAAAATGCCTATTCCACGAAGAATCATGGAAGTAAGGTTCCCATTGAGAAAACCATGCATGCACTCACAAATATATGATGGCCATTTGAATGAAATCCCGGAGGAAGTGGGAAAGACATGCAAGGAAGAAGACTGGTGGCGTCATTCAAGGCAGAGCTGACACGCCCAGAGAAGAGGCTGAAGAGTATAGACATTCTATAGAATCAAAAGGGGAGGTGTTAAAAGATGAGTAACATTTCGGGTTTGAGATGAAGATGCACATGCTACAGAAATAATGAAGAAGATATCAAGTCTTTTTACAATTATACAGACACAGTAACGCAAGCAGACAAAGTATTCTTGAGACTGGCTACGTAGTGAATAGATTGCGGCAATGCGCCAATGTATACAGTCCGGATGCAGTGGACAGAAACGCTTTTTCAGTATGGCACAGTTGGAAAAATAAGCTAATGATGGAGGTGAATCCAAGAAAGGCTTGGCTGGCCCAGCACCAAAATGTCAAGGCCACCGTGAGCCTGGATGTTCATGCAGAAGTTGCAAAACATGTGAAAAGAACAAACTCCTGTTTCAGGTAAGGTGCAAGAACATTGAAGACATCAGAGGTTCTTCATTTAATAGTGTTTTAATACAGAAAAATGCTCTGAAACATGGTCTCCAGTCACATGGTCGGATGAAAATAGACACTGGGGTGAGCTACATCAAAGCCAAGAGACAAAGTATGCCTATACTCCCTTTTATTCTCAGGCTCGGAGAACATTTAAAAGGCCAATGTGCAAAGGCTAATTGACTGGCAGTCGGCAAGAGTGATGATAAATGGCAGGATAATTAGATGGGAAGCTATGGTCAAGACCAAACCACCAGCACGAGGGTGCCAGCCGCCTGCATGCTGCTGGCATGTGTGGGATATTAGAGAGGGGTACGAGGGTGCCAACCAATTATAGAGGGCCACATAATTGAGAGCCCTATAGTTTGTATAAACAATAGGAAGTTGTGTATTTTATGATGTTCATGTTGACCTGCACTAGAGGAGGGCTTAGTTGCCCACCTGATAGAATATGGCATTTATAACGTGCCTATACACAGGTGTTTCAAGCTGCAAAACACCACCTGATGTTAGAAACCCAATCGCCTTCCATGACAAGTGTGGAACGTATAACTAGATGTTCCCTGTAAGCCAATAACTCTCCCAAATAGGTTTTTGTAGTTTGCCACGTATATTGACGTCAGTGATGAGGAGGTTTTACTAAATAAACTGTGATTTTTATGAAACTCGCTGAGTGAGAAAATCGAGCACATGTCTGCTGATGTTCGTTGTACTCCCTTTTTTAGACAATCGAAAATAAAACAGACATACTTTGCCAAATTCCTGAATCAGTCTGATTATTGATGTTTGAGTATATTCTGCATCTCCATCTATCTCAAAGTATTGATACTCCATCTTAAAGGGCCTAGTGTTGGATACACGGGTTCACTGGCCAGCTTAAAGGGATACAAAATGTTCTGGTCAGCAACATACTGACGCAGCTCTGGTAAACAGGCTTCAGAAAAATGATTAAAAAACTAAAGGTGGGACAATTCAACAAAAGTGTTCACCTTGTATCCATCAATCCAATCCATCATGTTCATATGTGCAGCACTCACCCAGTCAAACCAAGACACATTCTCTCTCTTTTTATATTCCCTGAACCTTTTAAGGTATTGGGTAGGTGTCTTGCCGAACTTGGCAATCAAAGCAGCTTTCATGCACACATACTAGCCCCCTTTCTTACTCAGTTTCAGAATACAGTCATAACCAGTGTGAGGCACTCTACTTAACAAACACTTCGCCCAATCTCTTTTATCAACATCATGTATTCCACAAGCCATTTCAAACTCTTCAATCTATTGGAGGATATCAGAACCCTCCACGTACACACCAACCAAATATTTCATAAACTTGGTGGCATGGAACCTGACACTCTGAACTGGTTTGGCTGAAGTCTCCACCCTAGCTTTCTCTAGCTAGATTCTCTGACATTCAGTGTCCTTGTTTTTAAGTTCAAGATCCCTATCTTTGAGTATCACTTGCTGTGCCAATTTCCTCCTTCTTTAGTTCAGCTTCAGTTTCCAACTTTTTATATTCAAAGGCCAATTTCATCCTTAATAATTGAAGTTGCAAGGCATTCCCTGAATAAACAATGCTGGGTTTCAGAATAGAGGCAGCAGGAGAGGTGGCACTCCAAGAAAAAGATTCAATAATAGCCCCTAGGCAGGGTTTCACCCCCAGCCCCTTCAACAAGAGCATCACAATCAGTCTGGTAGTCCACCGAGGCAGCTATCAGCTCTGCCCTAGGCTTATCTTTCAAGTCTTACTCCCTGGCTTGACAAGCACTCTGGAGAGCCTCTAAGCTCATCCTAGTCAATTTACCATTTGCAATAGATTCCATTGCTTGTAATGTAGTTATCCTAGTACACACCACTAAATCTTAAATTAACAAAGTGTGGATATTTTAAGTGGCAAGATTACACACTGATTCTTAAAACCATTAGCATCCCACTGCTACCACAATACCATATATGGTTCTTCCACCCAACAGCCAGTCAGGGGAAGGGACAGAGTCAGGGATCCCAGGACTTTGGGAAAACAAGGTAACAGGTAATAGAAACCAAGAATCCACAGGGGTCATCTTGCCTTCTATCGGGAATCCACTGATTCCTATGCCAGAGCCTGGGTATCCCAAAATGGAGGATACTCAGAGTGCCTGTCAAATTCAGCATGGAGCTGCCACCAGCCCATACCCTGTTCTCTGGGCCGAACACAGGTGCCCAAAAGCATACACTAGGGGTACAGAATTGTACCCCCACCCATGGCTGCCATACGGGTATCCCAAGGGTCTCTGTTCACCACAACCAAAAAGAGGAAGAGCTGCACTGCCAGGAGGCCCATATGGTCTCCTGTGCAGAAAAAAAACACAGAACACACATGATAAGGGAGTACAGGACAAGTACATGAAGGCCCTGTCCCTCCAATGAATTTCCAGCATCACATCGAACAATCCCAAACAAATATGGCAAAATACTTTATTCTCATTTAATAAAGCAGGGAGACCTGGCAGACATTGGACTGATGCATGCACACTCGCACATAACCTTGATAACACAGAGGTTTTATACCTCATTCTGCGTCATATATGGTTTCATCCTTCGTGACAAACAATAAAACCTATTGAGGGGAGGGAAAGGTTAGGGGAATCTATCTACTTATAGAACATATAAAGGTTAGTGCTTCATTGGCTACCCCTTATAGGTAGCGCACGCCGTGTACTACCTCTAAATGCATACAGTACTGATTATATCAGACAAAATAATAGCGGATTGTTCCGTGCAACTTTGTATAACAGGTTGCACCATAGGCCCACGGGTTGGTTGGCATTATGTTGTAACCTAGTGCCACTGTTTGGTATTCAATCTGCTATGTTAGCTGTATGTCTGTCATAGAGAGAGTGGAGCTTGGAGTGTTCGTGTGAGGCATGGAATGGGGTGAGTGTGAGGGTTCCAGGATTCACGGTTAGGGACTTGCAGGGAGAGAGCCAAGGTTAACAGCAGCACATCATCTAATCTCCTGTCTCACCTTTCCTACTGTGACTGTAGCTAATAAAGAATACTTACCTTTTGATAAGCCTGGCTCTGGAGTGTTTTCCTGAGTATCCTGCATGTGTTATTAACCACTACCAAGATACATCATTTGGCGACAAGGAGAAAAAGAACCTGAAGAAAGGTGGGACACTGAAGAGAGATGAGAAATGGAGATCTTAGAGAAGGAAAATGAAGCAGAGGCTGTAGATTGTGGAATACAGAATAGTGCATGCTGCTTGGGGTCTAGAAAGGCCCAGGAGAAGTAGAAGTCCTGCAGGGAACATTAATATAGAGCAGAGCATCCTTGCAGGCAGCCAGAAGAAGTGTGTACACTATGCTGCCATTGGTATACCAATGAAGACATTATCAGTTGCATAAGTTGTGAGCGAGGAGTGGCGCTGAGAAGAAATGAAAAGAAAAATGCAGGAATTCGAAGTTTTGAATTTTTAATCATTTATATCGTGCACCGATGAACTAAATCGTATTTGGGTGCTGATGGAAACTTTAGCATTTGGACTGTCTTTCTCTAGTGTGATAAGTAAATTGTCCCTGTGGCTATTTCCCATGGGAAATCTCAGCAGAACAGATGGGTTTTCAGGGCCTTCCGGAATGTCATGAGTGTCTTAGCCTCTCTGATATGTCCTGGGAGCTTGTTCCATAATCTAGGTCCATAGACCCCAAATCTACGGTCTCCTTTACTCATATATTTTGACTGCAGAGCTTGGAGTAAATTCTTCTCACCTGAGCGTAGCTGCCGGCTAGGAGTATAGCTCTTGATTTTGTCGGATAGATAACATGGCGCCAAATTATTTACACATTTAAAAACCAGGCAAAGAGTTTTAAACTCTATTCTCTCTTTCACAGCTAGACAGTGTAAGGATCTTCTCAAATTAGTGATAGATGCACATTTTGATACTTTACACACTAACCTAACCACAGCATTTTGGTCCATCTGCAATCTGCGCAACTGGCACGCTGGTATTCCTGACAGCAATGCGTTACCGTAATCCAGTAGCGCGTTAACAAGTGTCCCTACAACCGCTGCTCTATCCTCATTTGCAATAAATGGCAGAATGCATCTCAGTGATCGCAGTGTGTAGAATGCTGACTGCACCTTTTTGCTAATCTGCGCTGTACAACACATATTGGCCCTCATTACGACCCTGGCGGAAAGTAACTGACATGACCGCCATAGCGTAAATAGCGTTTCCGCCACTGCACGCTGGAGTAAAGTGCGGCTAATTCTGACCCATCGGGCACGAGCATTACGCCATGGCGGAAGTGCAAAGTCCGCGATGGCGGAAATGACCCCAAAACGCCCTTTACCGCCGTCGTACGTCGCCCTAGGTGCAATTCCGCCACCCATCTTAGTGGTCACCGTAATGAGCGGTCAGCGCAAATTACGGTCACCGTAAATATACGGAAACGGAAGTAAAAACATGGGGCCGGAACGGGAAACAGCACGCCGTACACCTATAAAATCAGAATCCCAACACAACCATCAAAAATCCGACCCTGAGACACATCCCAACCCGTTAGCCACCCCATTAAAAAAAATAAATATGGGAAAAGTTGCTAAAAAAGCGTGCGATCGCAAGCGGCGGGTCCACTTCTCCCATGAGGAACTCACCGTGCTCACAGAGACCCTCCAGGAGAATGCTGCCGTCGTCTTCTCGACGCAAATGACCAGGAAGGCACTTGCGAACAAGAAGGACATATGGGCCCTGGTGGCACAGCGGGTAAGTGCGGTGGGGACCACACCCCGCAACCCACAGCAATGCAGAAAGCGATGGGACGACCTACGGATACGCGTCCGGAGCATACTCTCTGCCAACCGGAACATTGCCACAGCTACCGGAGGAGGATCGGAATCACCCATCAAGTTGACCCCCTGGGAAGAAATCTGTGCCTCCACCATTGGAATGGAGAGCATAGAGGGAGTCGGAGGGATGGAGAAAGGAGTGCAGACATCTGAAGAATCAGGTAAGTGGGCCAAATAAAACTATGCCAAATCCACAATTACCAACCATGTGAAGTACCATGTGTCCCCATAGTGCAATAGAAACACATGTCCAGGAGAACGACCACATACATTGCCATGACAGCGCCCTTTAAAAGTCAGATTAAATACATAAATAATTAAAAATCCCAAAAACACACTCTACATGTGCAGCATGCACACCCTAACTGCAGACTGCAAAATAACTGCATCCCCAATCCACACAAAAATGAGACCACCTCCAAGGCCCTGACCCAAATCACCTCCAGGTACCACCCCAATGCATGTGATACATTGCCATTACAATTACCACAGACCCATAAATAACGCTCGCCCTCCTTTACTCCACCACAGGGTCCGATTCCAACGACGAGCTTCAGGACACCCCTACCAGCACACCTGCAAAGAGGGCCAAGACCAACGGCCAAAGACCCTCCACCTCAGCTGCACGGATCAAGACACGGCAGCAGCACAAATCGAGTGGCAGCACACTGGAGGGGACTCCAACAGGCACCCCAGCAGCCAGCATGTCCACAACAGCAGCACCACAGGTCCCCCCAATGGATGCCACAGAAGACACTGTTTCTGGTGGCAGCAGCACCCTAGGTGACACTGCATTCATGCCAGCATGCTCTGACACAGAAAACGGTGCTGTCGAAGTAGGACCCATCCATGACCTGTCTCAATCCCCCTGTTTGTATCATCCCGTACACCATGAGGAAACCACGCAGGGGCACCCACAAGACGACTGGCCAACCCCCACAAGGCCTGTGGCAAGGCAACATGAGGCGTCCAGCCCCTCTGTGACACCACCGCAAATGGGCATGGCCCAGCAGAGGCAACAGTCCCTCGAGCAGATGATTGTGCAACAGCAGCAACTGGCCACGCTCCTCAAGGAGCATGCTGCTGAATGTGTGGGTTCTAAGGCAGCCATTGAAACATCTACTGAGACACTTAGGGCAGAAATGGAGCGAAGTACCGAGAGCCTGAGGGGACAAATGGAGAGAAGTACCGAGAGCCTGAGGGGACAAATGGAGAGAAGTACCGAGAGCCTGAGGGGACAAATGGAGAGAAGTACCGAGAGCCTGAGGGGGGAACTGCATGCGACGTCCAAAGACGTATGTGGTGAACTTGCCGCTGTGCGCCGTGTGCTCACTGAGCTCTCACACACCCTTAGGGACATGCATGGACGTGAGCAGGCAGAGACATCATCCGTTGCAAGTTCCGTCCAGGGCAGCCCCCAACGTAGATCTGGGAGGAACCGGCGCTCCACAGGCAGGGGGGCCCCTGATACCCGGAGAGGGGGCTTGCAATAGCGTCTGCCCACTGACAATGAGCGTCATTGGACACTGGTGTTCGGGGGGAGGTAGGAGGGTGGAGGGGGTGTGTTGTGCTTCATTGGGTGGCGGATAGATTGGGTGTGTAATGTCATTTCACATCTGCAATACAATTCTTCATATTCATCCAATGAGATGTGTGGACATTGATCTTTGTGTACGAGGCCTATCTTGGCGTACAGTCCACATTGTGCATGTTCCAGACACACACAGTGCCACAAGTCCCGTGTCCATGTAACAGCCACCAGGCGTGAGTGCTAGAAGCATGCATCTAAGAGATTCTGACGTAATTCACGGGCCTCCTGTGCCTCGCGGACCCCTTGAGGTGCTGCCACATCCCCACCCTCATCATGACCATCTTCAGGTGCTTGCAGTTCTGCGTCGGGGGGCATGGCCACATTCCTACGTACGCACATGTTGTGTAGCATGACACATGCCATGACCATCTTTGCAACCTTCTCATGGCGGTACAGGAGTGCCCCGCCAGACCTGCTGAGGCAGCGGAAACGAGCCTTCAGTAGGCCGAATGCCTGTTCTATGACCACACGGGTACGTGAGTGGGCATGGTTGTAGTCCTCCTCATGCTGGTCCTGTGGGTTCCGGATTGGTGTAAGGAGCCATCTCTTCAGTGGATACCCGGCATCACCTGTATGTGGACAACAAAGGATGTTTGTGGAATGTCATTGCTACGTACGCATCCCCCCCCTTCCTGCCAGGTCATTCACGCATCACCTACCCCACATACTCATGCATTAAATGAGACTCACCGAGTAGCCAGGATCGGTGCCCTGCGTGTCGCTCCATGTAGCGTGGTATTCTAGAGTTCCGCAAGACCATAGAATCATGGGTTGATCCTGGAAATCGGGCACAACAATGTGTAAAGATCCTGTTGGAGTCACACACCATTTGTACATTGATAGAATGATATTGTTTCCGGTTGCGGTACTGGGCCTCCATGGCATGTGGGACAACCAATTCCACATGGGTGCAGTCGATGGCACCAATGCAACCCGGTATGCCGCCAAGTGCATGGAATCCCACTTTTGTGTTTGTAATCTCCTGCTCCGAGCGTGGTAAAGTGATGTAGTCGTCTGAGTGCTTCAGGAGGGCATCAAGCACTTGGAATAGTGTCCGTGAGAATAGTGGCTGTGAAATGCCATGCAACTGTCCGACTGTGTGCTGGTAGGTGCCTGTGGCCAGGAAGTGGAGTACAGACACCACCTTCAGTAGGGGTGGGATGGCGGTTGGGCTATCTATCATGCTGACAAGGTCAGCGTGTGTCATGTCGACAATGGCGGTTATGGTGTCCCGGTCCAAACGGTAGAGGGTGTGGATCTGCTCAGCTGTGAGGTTGAACGGATTAGCTCGGAGGCGTGGGATTGCGGGCTGCCTGCGTGGTGGTAGTGGCTGTGCTGGTGGGGCTTGCTGGCCATGCCTTGCCCTCCTCCTCCTCCTCCTCCTCCTGCGTCTCCTCTGTGCGGCCGGTTGTTGTAGTAGTTGGCGTTCGTCTTCTTCTTGAAGTTGGAGTACTTGCAGTGCAATCAGGTCCCCCAGGCCCAACATCGCTAGTCCTGCCGGTAGCATTCTGGAGTGGGTGTGGTTGGGGGAGGGGGTTGGGTGTGCAATTTATGTGTTTTCAGGCTGTATAGCCTTCACCTGTGGTGATTCATTCCACCTGTGTCAGCTGCAATGCCTTTCGTGCGAGCACGTCCCGCACACGACGCTGCAATTCGACGCATGGCATCTTGCATTTGCATTCATGTTCTTAATCCCGATGGCAGTGAAATATTGGTTTATATGTTAATTCTGCTATGGTCCCATTGTTGCACATACTATATTTGCATTCGCGAGCAGACTTGTGAAGGGTCAGTGGAATGTAGTGCTCGATCAACGGTGGACCCTCATGCAGCACTGTACCGACGTCCACCGACGGGCGGGGAGTCCCATTAGTGATTGAGGCCAGTTACCATTTTCACACACAGCCGCACTACATAGATGTATTTGTGAATACAAGCGTTCACAGATGCCTTTTCGACGTGATGTTGCAAATTAGAAATTCGAAGGACAGCGCTTTCGGTTTTCAACTAGCGGCGTGGAGACGCCCACAGGTCTGACTGGAAATATAACGTTCTATTGTTGAATGTCCTTGGGACAGGGCCCATGACGAGAATGCAATGATTGATATGTTTTGAATGGGATGCGCTATAGCGTAGTGTACGATAAGGCAGGACGTTCCCAAATACATGTTACTTCACTACACTCGAAATCCGGGCAGGAGCACAGTGGATTTTGAAGACTGCATTACGCACAGACTCAATGGAAATTTCGAATGTTATGTGAGTAAATATTCAGGCGTTTTCATACCGGGATGAGGGAATGATGAATGGATGCATGGACAGATGATTTAATTGGGAGTCTGCCATGTACATGGCTATTTGGAATCTATCCCCTTCCCCTGCGCTATGTGATGCAAGGCTGCCATAGTGGGACCATCGTCTGTCTGCCCTTGTTGAACCCTCCCTGTCTCGACGCGCCTTCAATCACTTGTGTCTATGCACGTTGATGATCCCATCTGATGGATCCTGTTCTGACAGGCGCATGCACACAGACACTCGTTTGTAATAGTGTATTCACCTCGATTTATGTCGTTATGATTCGCAAGTGATTTTTGGGTGCAATTGATCCTTATGAGTGGGCTAGCATGCATATGGTTGTAGGTTTGGTGTGTTGAATGAAGTGAGTAATACATATGAAGTTCGGATGCCCATGCTGTTATTTTTTTCATTTGGGTGAAAGGTATCTCCTCCCCTTCTGCCGCTGCCATCTGTACGCCACTCCTGCAGATGGCTTCTACAGTCGACACCTGCAGCTTCGAGTTAATCAGTGGAGCACCATTACGATCTTATGGGACGATCGCCAATGGCCCACATGCCCTTATGCAGTACTAGTGGCTAGGTGCAGCATACCTACCTTCCCGCTGGACTAGTGCCTACTTCATGGGACGGCCCTGCGGTCCTAGGCGCTTCCATGTTGCCTTTTTGGACGTTGATGTAGCCCCTGTGTACCATGAAGGTACAGGGCGTCACACAAGGGGAAGCTGGTCATTTATTGCGGATGCAGCCCACAGTAATGATGATCATTTGGGAGTTTATGTTCAAATGGCTGTATGGGCTTGGTGATTTTGATGTGCATTAAATTTATATTCAGATATTAACCGTGTAGCGTTATTCTTTGCTAGTAATGTGGCATATTCCGATTTGTGGCGTGATGTATTGTGAGGTGATCTGCATTGGGTTCCGGCTTCTGGGTACAGTTGTGTGGTACGTGCTTATGCTGATGGTTGGTTTGGCTACTGGCAAGTGTACAGGGCTGGTGCAGTCTCCCTCAGGTTACTGCTTTGAATGTTGATTTACACTGGTGGCAAGCGATGGGGGACTGTTGTTGTTTTGTCTCATGGGATTTTCAGTTCATTTTGGTGTACTTGCACCTTCAGATGCCTGTGCTGCATCAGTACGGCAATGGTGTGTTGCCAAATGTGGATGGCCACTCACAGGGCACTTGGGGCCCCTGCATGCATTTGTTCGTTGGCATGCATGGGTGACTTGTAGATTTCACTGGTTGCATGGTGTGACTACATTGCGCCTACGAGGAGTTGTGCAATGTGGCCAGGGAGTGGAGTACAGGCACTCAGTAGGGCCATTTACGGTTGGTTCGCGATGCCGTAGTTCTCGCCATGGCGGAATGGTACTTTCCGCCATGCTTGATGGCGTTAAGTGAATGTCCGCTGGGGTCAGCATTCGCGTACCGTTGCGCCATGGCGGATATTGCGGTTTTGCAAGGCGCGCGTACTTGGTGCAGTTAGCGTTGGCGTTTACTACGGTGTCGCTAATGGCATCGTACTTTACGGTGACGGGTCATGATAGCAACGGGCGGTATTCGATGGCGGTATTACATTTCCGCCATCGTTTTTCGTATTCCGCCAGGGTCGTAATGAGGGCCATTGTCTTTCCACAAGCAGCCCAAATTTTTAAATTTTCGAGGAACAATTGAGATGCGCCCCTAGGAAACATGGAGGCAATATCTGTTTATTCTGTTGCAGATGATATTTGAAGCAAATAATGACACTACTGTTTTTCTGGCATTCAGCAACAGTTGGTTAGCACACATCCAGGCCTGTACCTCCTGTAGGCACTGTTCCACTATCGCAAATGTATCCTCAGATCTCTGCACCTTCAGGAACACCTGAGTATCATCTGCATACAAATGAAAGTTGATGTTATGTTTCCTCAGTATGTCCATAAGCAATTTCACATATAGGTTAAAAGGCAAAGGTGAAAGTGAAGACCCCTGATGGACCCCAGGCCACGCTTGCCAAAGGTACTGTGGGGAATGCAGAGAGGAAGAGTTAATGGCCGGGTGAAATTGGGCCATTTAGAGGGTGAAATTTGGCCCATTTAGAGAGTACGTGGAGAGCTGTGGGTTGAGCGAGCCAGCCGCTGTCGTTGGGCTGGAACGCACTGGAAATGCCCTGCTCCATTGTTTCCTGTTTGAAGCTCCGGAGCTGCGATGCGAAGAAGAAGAACGTTAGAAGAAAGGCCTTAAAGGCGTTCGCCGGCGTGATGACGTACAATTAGGAAGTGAATTGTGTTCTGGTGCTGGAATTTGTATCAAAGGAGTTATTCGTCTGTAGTAAAAGTGAAGGCAATGAGTCGACAAGGGATACTAGTCATCGAGTAAATTCAACACGTGAGTATTTGAGAGGAGGATTTATGATGTGGATCTTCGTGGAACTTCGCACAGAGGTTATCACTTTTTTTAATTTTCAACAGTAAGAGAATGCATTGCAAAGCCTAACGCAGTGCCGTGGGAGTCAAGTTTGACATGTTGGCATTTTTAGGCCGTAGCTGCACGTTACCTAAAAGCAAGGCAATTGACAATTTATACTAAAGTTGTTCGGAGTTTTAGAACTGTATGCGAGCGGCTACAGTTTGAGAAGTGGTAGACAATATGATACATTTTTTTTCATCATGAGTTTGTATTGGTATTTTTGTTTTGCCGACAAGCTGCTTTATATGAAGGCACAAATCTTTAGTGCTGCTGTGCTGGTAATGACATGGTTTTAGGCAGAATCATATGCAGTACCCTTTGGGAACACCACACACAATTAAGACTACAAGTGACAGTACAAATTCACCTTTGGTACAAGCCTGTACTACACAGTAAAGTGGTTGCGATGGCTGAGCAATCAGACTTATCTCAAGAATAAAGTGAGTAGTATCAATAGTTACGCAAAGGACAGCAATTACTATGGTTCAAACAAACACTGACTCAAGGTTTCTGAGTAAAAGAATATACATTTATTTACACATCAGTTATAAAACATTTCACTATTATCAAGCAGTTGAAAAATGACAATCTAAATACACTACACCACACCCAATAGATTCTGGACAAGTTAAGATCAAAATGAAGTGTGAGCAAAATGGCCCTCCAGTAATTTAAAAGGGAGGGATAGACAAAGTTAGACAAAAGTTGAGCAGCAACAACAAGTAAGTAAGCAGGGCAATCTAGAAAAAGTAATTACAGTGAGGACATCAAATCAAGAGGCCTGGGCCAAAGTCAATTGACCAAAGTCTTTGCAGAGGAT
Organism: Ambystoma mexicanum; assembly: GCF_040938575.1. Lineage (NCBI taxonomy): Eukaryota > Metazoa > Chordata > Amphibia > Caudata > Ambystomatidae > Ambystoma > Ambystoma mexicanum. The sequence goes on from NC_090922.1 coordinate 1,391,489,409, forward strand.
CACACAGTTCAGATTAGTTTGCGGTTAAGTCTTTGCCAAGAGTTCAGAACGAAGTTGGTCAGACGAAAAGTTACTTTAAAGAATAGAGACAAGCCCTCAGATTGGCAAAAGATTTCAAACACTTTTACCACGGTCAGACTAAACGAACAACCAATTTGAACAGCACCTTTAATGAGAAGGAGGCTGTAGCTGAGGCAGACGTTCCTGGCAGGTCCTGCAGGCTCATGGTTCCTGCAGCGAATGTCAGACTGACACGATGTAGGAAGACTGGAGGGTCCTGCACTGCCCAGGGAAGAACCCAGCAGCAGAGCAGAGCAACGAATAAAAGGTGCACTCCTTAAAACCCAAGTAGGGTCTGATCCTCCTGGCTATCCGGTTCACTGTAGCTGTGCACAGCAAATTCGACCAGAGGAGGGAGGCCTGGCTTGCAGTTTGGTGAACTGGTTGTTCCCACCAGCTCAAGGGGCGAAGATTCCTTGCAGATCTTCCCTGTCGTCGAACCTTGGAGATTTGGACCCGCAGCAGGGCTTCACCGGGAGGTTCAGTCATGGTAGAGGTCCTCTTCTGGCAGCTTCTCTTCGGTTCTCTCGATCCAGGGGCGACCCTGCCTTCTCAGTCCCAGAAACCTGCTTTTTATGCAGTTTTCCCCCATTCACACAGCTTGGCTGTCAATCACACAGCAGGTTGGCTGTCCCAGCAGGACAGTCACCACAGCCAATCACACAGAGTGCAACATGGGTCTCCAAGGAGACCCTGTGCACGGAGTCTCAAACCCCTCCCTCACATCCTGTCCCCCTCAGACATTCAGGCGCCTAAGGAGGGCTTCTGTGCAGAAGCCCGCCAAAGAACGGCGAACAAAGGAACCAAACATGGTTTGGCGTGCAGAGTAAAACACAAGAAAGACTTTTACAAAAAGAAACGGCGAATAAACCCAGTCGGAACCAAATAAAAATAAATATGGTTCAGCGGGTTTAAGTTAGAGGCTACTTAAATAGCCTAAAACAATACCAACGCTATTTAAAATATCCACGGTAGGAAAAATAGGGTAGATACCACTGCCACCAGCCAAATCTTAAGGAAAAGGGAACGAAATAATGTTCCATGAGAAACAGACAAAAAGGGATTAACCCTTTCCAGAACTCTATGTAAGATAGTTTGTACTTGGTCTGTGGATTTAAAAAGACTAATAAAGTCAATGGCAACTTTATATGTTCTGGGAGACAGTAGTCAGTTCCAGAAAATGGAGTTTAAAGTGGGAAGTCTGAAAAGACAACCCTGTGTCACTGCACTGAAGGTGCTGTGTAGCACACATTAAAAAGATGATGCCTATGGAGAAGGTGAGGCTCCACAGTCTATGAACACAAAAATGTTAAACACACACAGCAAAACACACGTAGGAGTGGGAAAAAAGGCTCAAACTCTTACCAGGTGAGAAAAAAATCCTAGAAATCCAGCAAAGTTGCTGAGGGACTCAGTAGGTAAGGGAAATTAGCCATTTTGGAGAATTCTCCCTAACACATGGAAAATATAAAATGCAATTTAACCAGTTTTATGAGTTTATTGCTAAACGTGCAGGGTACAGAATTAAGAATTGCAACACATTTACAGAGTTTTATGCCATTGTGTGCAAGTTGTTTGTGGACTCTAGAGTGATGATGTGGAATTAATTTCAAAGGAAGTTATACATATTATGAGAGCGGGTTATATGTGTTGAGGTTTTTTTTTATGGTTTCTTTTTAGGCATAAAAGTGAGAGTGATGATAAATATGCGCAGGATTTCTTTTGAAATGTAAAAGAATTTCTTGAACGAAATGTTTTTTGTAAATAATGTTAATGATGTAATTTGTTTATTTAAAAGTGAAATGTTCACAGAATTTGAATATGCATGTGCACAGTTATAATTTAGTAGATACGTTTTTGGATGAAATATTTTGCACACGTCCAGAATGGTGCCTGATCATGTCTTTTAGTGTGACTCATCCTTTAACGGTTAATGCATATATTTATATATTGATTACGTGTTTAGTGGACATGTTTTGTGTGTATGCATGAGGTTTAAATTGCAGGTGTGATGAATTTGCATGAATGGTTGTGGTTGCATTGAGTTAATGCAAGAGTGTTACAGATGCATTGATAGAATGCATGTGAGATATACTGTGACGTATGTGTTTGTGATGAAGCGTGTGAGAGGTAGAACACATGCGATGGAGGGTTAGGCTCACACGCTGGCCAGGTGTGATGCCCTGTTTGAAAACCACAGTGAAACCGGTGTGTAAAGTTATTGAGGAATCCTAGGAGCATTGTGAGGAATTGAAACGTTATTGAAGGGTCCTAGGAGCATAGGGAGGAATTATCCCCAGGAGCTCCCGCATTACACCACCCCGAGGGGGACTATTGGATAGCATCCCCACCTCCCTAGACTCCCAGGGAAGGGATGGGTTCCCCTTTGGGGAGAAGTTATGAGATCCTGTGAATCGTCACAATACTTAATTGTAGCATATAGAGAGGTTCGTGTGCAGGGCCCTCTAACTCACAAATCCCATATAAGTCTTATCCAACTTAGTATTGTGGAAAGTCCAAATCTAAGTATGATGTGGTAGAAGGCTCAAAACCTGTCACACTTCTCCAACATTGTTCTAGGTCAGTCAACTTGTGTGGAAGCAGGCTCCTGTTGTCCTCTCCACCACAATATAGTAGGTTTGGAGTTTCAATATTTTGACATGGAAATACGAGTTTCCTATTCTTGAGGGAAAACAGGAAATCTCAGATGAGAATGTGTCAACGTATCCATGGGAAGACAACTGCTGGTTTGCCGAGGTAATGAAATTACGAGTGGCAATGTAATTGCTAATGCCAGTGGAAAGCCAAAACTAACAACCTTATGAATACAATTTTATTTTAAAAAGTGTGTAAAACCCTCAATGCATTATAATGTAAGAAATGTGTCCATACAAATAAGATTCAGGTGTGTTTAACTTTGTAACAAGCATAAAAAAGAATGGGTTACTGGTTTTAAATTGATGTCATGCATTTTAGGAACCTTACTTATTTTAAATGTATATAACTTTAGCCAAATAGAATATACATTCATGAACACAGGAGCTCGGATACAGCAAATATATCAACATCAAAGGGCGAACCTAGAGCAAAAATGTACTGAATAGTGCCCATACTCCTTGTTACCCCATCTTCCTGCTTCATTCTGTTGACATCCACATGATTTAAAGACGAATAGTGCTGCACTAGAAAGGATACGCCCCATCCCTCTTAACAGAAGCCAACAAGTTTGGATTGGGTCTTCTGCAACGTTCTCAAAAAAGGTGCAGAGTGGTGATATAATATGATATGATATATCATTTGTAACGTGCTTGTACACAAGTGTTTCACACATGGACACTGCATGCTGCCTCCGTTTCAATGTGTACTTGCATGTCTTTGCTCATGTATTTGACCTACACCAGGTTCAGTGTCAAATGCACACCAATAACACTCCAATGTGGATAAGTCTTGAAAACAACCTGGGATCAGGTACAAACAATACTGGATGCCTACTCCATGTTCACAATTGGATAAAGGAGAGTCTCTTTTGTCTCAGTGGTTCCAAAACAGAGATCTTGGTCTTGGATAACAAATCACTCTTACTCATATGGTCACCTAGTCATCTTGTTGAAAGTCAAAATCTGGGACGGATATTTGATAGAGAGCTTGGCCGTAAAACCAACCTGGTAATGAGAGGGACCAACATTCAACTGTCCTTATGAAACTTCAAACCAACCAAAGCATGGAACCTTTGAGAATACTGGGAATGGCACTACTGAAATACTGTAACCGTCTCTATTTAGGATACCCAAAGGAACATATGAGCAAGCTGAAACAACTGAACAACCAGGTCGGTAAAATGTGCCTTAACCTCTAAAAACAGGACCACTTGAAAACTTCCCAAAAAGCCCTCCATTGGCTTACAGGGGAGGCAACCATAATATTCAAGACATTCTCCAACATACACAAAACGTACTTAAGAAATTGACGAGGTTATCTGCAGAATCTATTTTCGGCATGTTGAGCAACCCCACTGTATGTTTCCCCTCCACTGTAACGTATATAAACTATGTTACCAAGATATTCCCTGTTACATGTCACCCCTTCCCGGGGACATGGTGCGTTCCAGTGTTGGTGTCATGGTCACGGCGTAACCATGTGACCATACAACTAAAAAGGGATGAGCCACTTCCGGCTCGTCAGTCGATCATATCCTGACTCCGGCGTCATTCTTGCCAAGCACCATGCTGGTGTCACATCGCGTGCAGGAGGCCCAAGGACTGGGACCTGCACGAGGTTGGCGTCCCTGCTGGGCAACGCCATCCTCTGTGAGTGGAGGTGCCATGTGAACATGGCTAAATGGGCAACCCCGGCCTGGGTGCCCCCAGAGCTGGGGCTGCTTTGAGCTGGGTGTCCCCAGCCCACGTGCGGAGCTCCGGTGACCCGGAGCATGCATGTTGATCCCTGCCTCATGTTAGCCGCGTGAGCGCAGCCCTGCTGTCCATGTCGGGTGATCCCGACATCTGTGTGGCCCGCTCCGGTGACCCGGGAGCGGACCCCTAACATTCCCTATTAGCAAAAAACCCCAAACATTTATCTTCTTTAAAGATTAGGGATTAAGTAGTAGATCTCCCAAAACACAAGGCAGAAAAAAACAGAAGTTGTATTATGCAGAATTAATGACAGGATGTCATTCTGGGTGCAGATAGCTTGGGTAAAGATACAATTAGAAATTGTGGCCTCTTGAAATGATATGGAGAGAAACTCCATGGGTCTTTTATGAACTATAGTGGAACTGTAGAAGTCTGACGAACCTCAAGAGATCAGGATTGTTAGTGAGAATTTTCATTTCTGTGCCAATTCCCTTTAACCTTAGAAAACCCCAGCTTTTTCAGGGCTTTTTCATTTTTCCTGAGTGAGTGGAACCTTTTTCTTACTCCCTCATGTGTTTTCCTGACTATGATTTTATATGCTTCTTACTGTTTTATGGAGTCTGGTAAACTCCATAGGCATCTGCCTTTGCATTGTGTCCCACAGAACCTTTTGTGCTGTGCCACTGAGAGGTCTGTTGGAATGTTTAACTCAATTTTCTTGGTCGAGCTACTGTTCCCAAGAATAGTAACATGACCCCTGTCTTACCTTTACTTTATGGGTCCAGCACACACCACCCTATGTGGAGTGCTGGGGTTTAGGAAGTAAGGGAGGGTCCTGAAACTTCCCTGTCCTTTGTCTCTAGTTGTGCCTGAGTGAAACCAGTTCCAATTGGCCGGCTTGCTGTCCTGGACGACAGCCACCCTGCTGTGTGATTGGCAGCTTAGGGCTGTGAATGAATGGGAACTTGCATAAAAAGCCAGGTTTTAGGGACTAAGAGGAGAGTCAACCACTGGAGGACAGCATCCGAAGCAGAAGATGAGAGAAGACACCAGCAGCACCCTCCTGGACCATGAAGTTCCCAGGGATGCCCTGCAGCTGTGCTGACCCCATATTCGAATCAACAGGGAAGACCCGTAAAGGATGACTTACTCCCCTAGGCTGGTGGGACCAACTTGACTCGAGAAACACTCTATTTTGCGACTGCAAAAGCTCAATACCCGGGGTACCTCGATCACTTGGGAGAGCATTGTCTTCTGAAGTCCGAATCCGGCCAGATCTTCATGGTCATCCAGAGAACTCTACAGTAGCAAGAAATATGTGTCCAGAGTCCCCTCACTAGAGTCCAGGATCGAGGGATCAAGGAAATCCTAACCAGAGATTTTCATTGTTCTTGGGCACTGAGAAAAAGGCGCGAAAACCACAAAGAGCCGCTGAATATATGGAAATCCATTGCTGCCGAGTCCCTCTCTCGAGTGCTGCTGCAGGAGCCAGCCAGACATCCTCCCGTTCATCACCACGACCAAGGACCAGAAACAAGGGTCCACTGCATTGCATAGTGAAGGCAATCAGCTGGAACACTTTCTTCACTTTCAAGGTACTGTTGGGCTTGGGGTATTTTATCCTTTTGCCATTTGGTGGTGCTTCCTATCTTCGGGAGTGTGATTTAACCCCACACTACGTTGACCTCAAATTACCTGCATTGGCCTTACAGCTTGTGCTTTCCAAAGGTGACTTCTCTTGAGTTGCTGTGAATCAGAACTTTGACTTTATCCATTGAGTTTGGCTGTCCAGTCTCCCTAAAAACCTCCTTCTGAGCCAATTGGCTTTGGCAGTGCGTGTTCCCTTAAAGGTTTTAAATGTTGAACACTTTAATGCTGGGATAATAGCCTGCCTGCATCCCTTTGGGAGAATCTAGTCATTCTTATAACCTATCAGTATTTTCTGATCTAACCCTAACCTTTCCTCCCTTGAAAACTCAATATTGCAAAGGTGATACTATATAAATGCTACATTGGCCTCTTATGACGTCACCTACGGGTGCTGGAACATGTGTAACATATGACTGACTTACTCACCTGCTTTATTGATCACTTTTGAATTGAATCCTACCTTGGGATTAATGTTACAGCAAATTTTTGCTTTTTAAAGAATGCTTTAAATATCTTTGTGTATAAATAAATATGCATTATTTAACTTCAAGTGTGTGTTTAATTGGACACTTGTATTTACTGGTTTCATTGCACAGCTCTACAGCTCACATAACCCCTCTTAAGATAAACCTGGCTGCTCAGTCACACTACCAACTTGTGTAGTACAGGCCTATATTAAAAGGTGGGTTGCCTAATACCAAGAGATACGTCTTGTGTAGTCCGACACCAGTTGGACTCCACTAATTCTCACCTAACAAGGATGTAGAAAGGTGAATGCAGTGTAATCCAGGAGACCTCGAAGAAACAGTCTGTGGTGTTGATCACATCCTGGATGTGTCAAAATGAGCCACTCGTTGCCCAGGTAAAATGCCCACTGGTTCTAGAGATAAATCGTGATTGTCTTAACGGATTCATTTTTATCCTTGTATTTTTCTTGCAAGGACAACATGATGAAACGATGCGTTGCTTTGTGTAAGTATAGGGTTATATGTGAAATGCACTAACTTTATGTCATATTTTGTCAATCTTGTTTAAATATTTTTTGCAGTCTGTCTAAAATGTTCAGCACGATTATGGTAAAGTATCTGAAAACCAGTCCTTTTGAAAAAGGAACAATATATATTGCAAATGTCCTTCGGCTTTGGTGAGTCTTTTGGCCAGACTGCATGATTCCATGCAGGTGAGTGTTAGGATTGGTGCCAATGGACACTGTACAGGTTTTTTCGCAGTTGAACTTTTCTGCTTGTATATTAATGGCCTCTATAAACACCTCCTAAACTCTTCTCCTGGCGTACCTAGAATAGGTGGTCTGTCTCTGCCGGTTCTTGTATACGCGGATGACTCTGTCCGGATGGCGTGCACCCCGAGAGCTCTGCGGTCCCTTATTCCTGACTATGCTGTTTTTGTGGACGGGTTAGCTCTAGTGGTAAATGCAGCAAATCAGTGGTGATGGTCTGTTGGAAGGGAAGGTGCATGGTCACATTTAGGGCTATGCATTGTAAGAGCAGTGTGATCCCCACATAACAAAACAGGCTGTGCGGTTTGTCCAAGCAGACTCAAGGTGGGGTTACCAGGGCCATGACTATGTTTAAGCAAGACCAATTGACGTACTGCTCAAACTGTATAAAGGGAAGGTGGCCTTGGTTGCCAGATTTTGAATGGAATTGTTGGGCTACACTAATGTTAACTTTGTTTAAATAGTGGAGAATCATTTCTTTAAGAAACTGTTGGGCCTGTCATCGTCGGATCCAAATCTTGGAGTATACATGGAACTGGGCTGTACGCAAATCGGTGATGTGGTTTCTCTGCAGCCCGCCCTGCATTGGCTTAGGCTTTGGGGCAATTAAAGAGCCATTCTTACTCATGAACTGATTACCTCTATGATTGCTAAAGATTCTGGTGGTAAGGTCCCATGGTTGTGCCATGGCATGAAGCAATTGAGGGCAATTAACATCACACATTTGTTCCCGCCCCACAATGTGCTCTCCCGAGGTGAGTTAAAATGGTGGACTGCCCACTTTTATGAGCATGCGAGTACCAATAGAGAAAGCGTGGAGCTGCTAAAACCCAAGAACAGAGGGTTAATAACCATCATGTCCCCTGGCATTCAGAAATATTTGTTGTGGGCAGAATTTCCGACAGACTAGGTCACGGTTTGATTGTGACCCATTACAGGCGGTGGAAGTGGCTTGGTCTGGGGGATGCCAATTGTTCTTGCCCTCCGAGTGATGCGCCACATGAGGACCTTGCATATTTGGTATTTTTGTGTCGCACATATGTGAAAGTGTGAGGTTCTGTGCTGAGGCCCTTATTGCGTGAAATGGGTTTTGTGCAATATCAGCCTGCTCTAATATACGTATTGTGGGCTGACTCGCCTTGCGTCGGTTGGTCCCTGCTTACATACTTAAAATCAACACTTTATCTGAGGAAACGTTTAATAGGAAGTGTGACATGAAATGAGATTTTGTATGACTATTAACTTGTAAAGACGCACATTCTTATGGGTTTTTTCGAGATTCTATATATTCTATCCTCATTGTAACATATTTGAATTGTATTTTGTATTGTTTTCATTGAATGTAATGCATTTCCGAAATAAAACATAATGATGATGATGAAAATGAACAATATGTGTATTGCAAATAACAGCCCGATTGTGTATTTGTACATGTTTATATAGGATTTCTTAAAATATTAAAAGGGAGAATCTATGATTACATTCTGAAAAATATACAATGATGTGGTCACTGTTATACGCAGTGACAGAAGTTGAAAAAAGAAAGGTAGCTGGGCACTGGTTTTCAAAACTCTAAATAAGACATATTTTTGCATTATTCCCTAAGGAAATATCTTTCTATTATGCTTACAGAATCTGGCCACCCTTTATACTGCAGACAGCAAATGCAAACTTGATCAATCATTCATCTTTCAACCACAGCGAACATGGACACCGGTCCTCTGTGGTGTAAGGGCTCAGACTGTGGAACACATGCAAACCCACCCGGGCCTTCTACTGCAGGAATACTTAGAAGATCAACATGTCGAATTCCGAAGCACCACCCACACTTATAAACAAGCATGACTGACAGCTGAAGGGAAGGGTTACATTGAACGGACCAGAAACAGTTTCGACAGAGGCACACAATAAAGTCCTCAACCCTCAGCATAATTACCAAAATCAGCAAAGTCAAAGGTTTTGGCGTTTGCAGTTGTCTATTGCTTTTCACTTTTATGATAATGTATACAGTAAATACCTGGGCCCTATCTAATCACTTATTACATTAAAGTTTTAAGACACATAACATCAGTAATAGTCATAGTAGTTTATTATTATATCTATTGACAATGCTTTTTTTAAAAGTCTGCCTAAACAACATCTACTCTGGGTTTTTCAACTGTATTTTTCCAAACTTGGGGACACAGAAAAAAATAAATGCACTAAGCACAAGTTAAGGAAACAAAAGGTGGATTGTTGATTTGTGCCAAGTGAGATTGTGAGTGGATGCCATGTCCAACTAGACTGAAGTGAGACCTCCACTTTCTCGCTGGATGACCATCTGCTGCACATGTGTAGCTTACTATTAACATGGCAAACAGTGCCAAAAAGCAGTTGGCATCTGGACAAAACCGAAAGTGTTTGTGTTTCAGGGGCAGAGTACATGTGAGAGAGTTGCAGTGCGTGTGACAGTCAGAGTTAAGGGGTGCATGCAGAAGAGAGTTAGAGAGGTCAATACAGGAGTAAGAGCTAAGGTAATGCATACTAGTGTGATGGCCACTCTGCAAGCATAAGACCTCAGGTGCAAGAGTAAAGCAAACGTTGTGAGTGAGAGGAAGAGCTAGGGTGCCAGCATGAGAGAGAGCTATGGTGCCAGAGTGAGTAAGAGCTAGGGTGGTGAGTGAGTGAGAAAGAGCTAGGGTGCCAGAGTAAGAAAGAGCTAGATTGTGAGAGTGAAAGGGGGCTACGGTGCAAGAGTGAGAAAGAACTAGGGATATAGTGAGACAGAGCTAGGGTGTAAGAGTGAGAATGAGCTAGGGTATGAGGCAGGGAGAAACAGCTAGGGTGCGAGAGTAAGAGAGAACCTGCGTGAGGTGGAAGAAGAGTCAGAGTGCAAGAGTGTGCGAGAGCCATGGTGTGAGATATGGGGTGCATAAAAGACTGCACGGGAGGCCATGTGCTAGAGGCTCAGGGGGTATGTGAGTGAGGGAAAGGGAACTGATGGGGGAGACGATGAATGCATCTAGTTTGCTGGGAGGGTGAAAATAAATCTTTGGAGGTAACACCCTACACATAAGGGTCAGTCTAGAGGTAAGAAGGTTGTAGGTGCATGAATTTAGCAAGGTAAGTTGGAAACGTTTGAGAGTGTAGACCGTTTGAGAGGAAAATCAGAGAAAAGCGGGTTGTGTCTTCCCTTCCAGCTGTAAAAGGTGCGTGTGATGAGGTGTGTGAGAAAGGGTGCGTGTGAGTGTTCTTGTGATGGTGCAAGAGAGAGGGTATTTGCAAAGACGAGAAATGCAGAAGTTGATGGCATGGCAGCAGCTGCGAGAGTGGGAGAGTGCGTGTGCAAGGTTTGTTAAGGGTAGGCTGTAAAGAGTGGGATGTTCAGGGCCTATAGGGTAAGACAGGGCAGGCAACAGTGCAAAATGGAACATGAAGCACAGGTTTGTATGGGGAAGGTGGACAGAGTAGGATGAGGACCGGCAGAAAAGACTAACGTGGAGCATCCAGAACAGGGTAGGCCATGTGGCCAAGAGTGAGTGGAACATACAGCACAAGGTACGACTAGGAATGCAGTACAGTTTAGGAGGAAAAGACTGCAGGGGGAGTAGATGGGCAGCTCAAGCTATGGTCGGAAAGACAGCATGGTATAGTAGGAAACATGAGGCATAGTAAGGTGAGGAGTGGAAGCTCCAGGTAGGACAACAGGTGGTTTGAGGTAGAATTACACAAGCAGCATAGGATCCAACAGGGCAAGAATCACAGGGCAAGGGTCGTTAGGGAGCATGTGGCATTTATATTCGGGTAGGCACTACTAGGCAGGTAGGAAAGGGTGCAGTATGAGCCAAGAGGGAACATGCATCACAAGGCAGGAGTGATGGCAGAAGGCAAGCAACACAAGGGATCACGTGGTAGGAGTTAAGGGTTAGGAGAGGACTGCATGCTGAAGGTAAAGGTAGTTGTTCCAGGGGGCCTACAATGGACATCCAGCAGGCCCCATGGTGCTACAGACATCAGCACTCTGGAGACACAGTGCCTCTGGCAGTTGGGACCTGCTCCGGACATCCAGCAGGCCCAATGGTGCTTTTGGACGCCAGCACCATCTGGAATGGGGGCACAGAAAGCCATGCCCATAACCATGCAGAACTCTCTGCCACTGTCCAGGCACAAGGGTCTCACAGCATCAGGGCATGCAATCCTGTGCCTCCACGCCTACTTAAATGAGACACAGTCTCAGTCGTTCCTCTTTAGGGGTCTACATCCGTTCTGGTGCACATGTCTGCAGAGGCTCTTTTTAATAGCTTGGGCCATGGCCATGACACAGTCATGGCCCATGTTAAAAGGGCAATACACAGAGGAGGGAAACATTCCCTTAAAGGGGCGACACACTGGGGAGGGTCGCACAACACACTCCTCCTTTTTCATAACGAACAAACAAATGGTACTAAAACATAAACAATCCCCTCCCCCGTTACAGAACAACATTACTTGAGCTACCTGAGAATCATAGCATCAACAACAAATAGAATATGCCACGGTTACACAAATGAGGCTCATAGACATACAACACATATTAACACACTGTACAGATAAATCGCGGATGACATTCGCGGTTAGTAAACCGCCGGTGGAATGTTGGCAGTTCGACCACAAATTCAAAAATTCTTTATTAATCTGGAGTGTGGAAACTGCAACCACTGAATGGCGCCATTGATAGCTGCTGGCATCATATAATGCACACTTACAAACTCCAGGATCACAGCTTCACCTAACTGTTCCTTACCGAGACCACTTTAAGCATGTAGCGAATATGTGAATATGCAGGCTCACAGCATCAAACCTGTGTTTACTGAGTCCTCTTTACGCAATTGCAGGAGACCAGTAAACTTTCCATCTGCGTCCTTTCGGGATAGTCATCTCCACAGGTCCAGGTCCGTTGATGTTAAAGTTCAAACATGTAAACCCGCACCTGGGGGCAACAGGGGCCATGTCGGCTTAGTCCCCTGATGTTGGGGTAGGCTGCGAGACAAGGGTCGGAGGGTGTCCAAGCAGCACCATCGTCAGGCTCGGTCAGTCCCTTGACGTTGGGCATTCAACGAGACACGGGTAACTGAGCTGTACCACATGATGTTGATAGGGACTGGGGTGACAGGATATCACTCACCCTTCCTTTCTTGGCCATGCCCTGCCCAGTCAGGAGTGTCACCATGTTACAGGGGCACAAAAGGGTGCACAAGCACTCAGGAGGAGCTGCAACACTCTCTAGCTCCTAGCTCTCTTTCTGGGCGGTGAGCTTGAGGACTGCGTTGGCCAGATATGGATGACGGTGTGTGACCTGGTATTGGGTCAATTCCTGACCCCGCGCCACCCAGCCAGGAGTCACTGATGCTGATCATCTAGTGATGTCCTGGCTCGAGATTTGCAGGGATCGTATCCAGGGCCACAGCGCCTGGTCCATGGATGCAGGGTGTCGCTGGTGGCAGGGTGTTAGGGACCACCTCTTCGTACGGCTCCCCACCAAGTAGGAGTTGTTGGCGTTGCGCTGCCAGCAGTGCACACCCACACCAGCAGCAAATGATGAGGCCACTGGCTAGCTATGCAGGGCGACACTGGTGGCAGACAGTCCGGTCCTCGCCATTTCCTTCATCTCAGCACCACCTACCAGTACCTTTGCATAATGCGCTGTGCAGGTGTGTGGCACATTAGGGAGGGGAGGTATCTCAGCATTGGGTCAGTCAGGGGCACGCCCGAGGTAGCACCCTTGCACTTATTTGTTCCTGGCGTACCGAATGTCGGAGGGCCACCCATGGTCTTGTGCAGTGTCACTATTTATTTTCCTGCGGTCCTCCGCCTATGGAGCCCTTATGTGTCAGTGCCACTATCCCGTTTAATGGAATGGCTTATCGGTGCATGCCGCAGGACACCTGTCATGGGGTTGGCCCAGACTACTGCCATGCTGGGCAGCACTTTCTTGGTTTGATGCTTCATGTAGTGGAGCCTCTGTTACTTCACCACCAGGCCTGGGATCTGCAGGGGCACCACCTTGTTGCTCTGACATCGGGCGCATCCAAGTCCAACCCTGTGTGTCCCGGGATCTGCAGAGGCCATACGTTTATTGTGCACCCGTGCACAGGCATCTGCATTGTTTCATTTCCTTTCTACTTTTGCTTTCCATTCCAGCAGAGCAAACACGCAGTGTACGCGGCCCTGGGGCAGGAGTTTCAGCACAGCATGGTGCCGACCGTCCGTTGTTTCACTGAGAGCAGGCAGTCTCGCAAAGCGTTTACCCCCATTTGCAGGAGTCCCTCACGTTACACCACCTCTCTGGCCCGGGACCTCTACAGGGCTTACATCTTCTCAGCTTGGACCCAGGAACATTCAGATGCTCACCGCCAGAGTCCCAGATTTCCCAACAGAGCTGCAGGCCACTTTTGGTGTTGCGGCCACGGCAGCGCGAGCAGAGAGCCACCTGCGTTGCCAGACTGCTGCGCTTTCATGGAGCGCTTGTCAGGAATGCTTGGCATTGCTCCCATCGAGGGCCTGCAATGCAGCACCCAGTTCCAGCATTGCAGCACCCAGTTCCAACATTGCAGTGCACTTTCCTTTGGCAGTTTTCCTTATTGAGGAGCTCTGATCTCTGGAGCACACACCCACACAGCCACTGCTTCCTTCTTGTGTTTCCCATTTACCGCCTCATGGCCCAAATCTACTTAGTATTCTGACACAGAGGTTTGTACTGAGGGTGATTGTCCCTCTCCCCCCCTGTCCATGTTGACTCCTGGACAGGCACATTGTCAGTCCCTACCGGCTGGCCCGGGATTCTGCTGAGGACCCTTAGCCTCCACTTTCACCTCTGCACTGGTATGGAACAATTTGCTTTCCTCTTGAATGTGCTGCTGGAACACTGCTTTGGTGACACATGTCTGCTCTAGGTGCGAGGCAGAGTTCTTTTGTCTCCACTTCTCCGACAGGAGGCACAAATGTCAGTTTCCCTGCCGGTGGGGCCCAGGGTCTGACATCAATATTGCTAAGATGATAAGAGCACCTTCTTAGCCTTGTACAGATGTGGAACATTTTTTCATTGCCCCGACTTGGGGCACTCTGTAATTCACCGCTGGGTGCAGGATCTGTAGCGGGCTCTGTACACAGCCCGACACTGCACTGCCACTTTGCCCCAGGCCGTACGAAGTACGGCCCGATGGAGGGACAGGGGGGATAGGCGCAGGTTGGATGGCACGAAAAGGCAAGGGGAGGGGCAGCCAGGTGGCGCCACCGCCCCAGCGTTACCAGGACAACAGCCCCCAACACCAGGAAAGGTGTGAGGGAAACCAGTAAGGGGGGCCGGGGAGGGCCCGGGCCCACAAGAAGAACAAATGGGAGAAGGAGTATAAGTATGGCCCAAAGCAGAAGAAAAGAACAAACTAGGCAAGACGCTCACCTCGTTCGGGCAAGCGTCATGGGACCTGGAAAAGGGAGAAAGAAACGTTTTCCCACCCAACCCACCCTGCAAAAAATTTTGGAAAGAAGGAGACGAACAAAAGAGGAGCAGGAACGCTGAGTACTTTCTTTGGTACACGGTAGAAGAAAGTCGTAGGCGGCACGTGTCCAGGAACAGATGCCCAAGGGTAACCGAGACCGGACAAGGAGTAGGCTGGCATCTCTAACCCTGGACACAGTGTGCCCAAAAGCACACACACATGTTGTTATCATGATTCTTGTTTGTGTATTTTCTGTAGAAAATAAATGCCTACGGCCAATCATTTTCCCACAATAAAACTGTCTGTAAGTCATTTCCTAGGGTAGGAGTTAGGAACTGTGGCGTTGCCCCGTGAGGGGATACGCACGCGGCGGCGTGACGTTGCACGTCGCCGCGTGCGCCTTAAATAAACGGGGCGTTCCCGGCCGCGTTAGAGCGACCGGGGAGCCCGAAGCACACAGACGTGTACGTGTGGAGTCTGTGGGTGGAGGGGCTCGCGGGCACGCATTGGGGGCACCCAGAGACCCCCAACAGTGGCGACGAGTGTCGGATGCCCGGGCCCGGCGGTGAGCGCGATCCCGGACAATTTTTTCAACGAAGGAAACATCCGCGGATGTTTCGCATCACGCTGAGGCCGCGGACCACACGCGGCTGGCGGCCATCTTGCGCACGAGGTGGAGGATCTTCCGAAAGCTCCGGTTTGGAGTAGGAAGGCCATCCAAGCCTAATTTTTGGATTTACTGACTGCGGGCAGTACAACCCGCAGGCCCATGCCAGAATTTTGATATTTTGGCCATTTTTCAGACGATGACGTCGTGCTGTAGCTGGAAGATGGACTGAGGTGGCTGGGCCTTCTCAGCCCATTCCTTTTCAAAGCTCAATTTTTGGGAACATTTATCCACGGATCCTCTTCAGGACCCTCTTCAACCCCCTCATCATCATCACGTGGGGGATGACGCTCCCGCTTCTGCGGCCCACGTGGACACAAGGCGCCTCGAGGTACTCTCCTTTATCCCTTTCATCATCACGTGGGTGGTGGCAGTGTGGGGAGAAGTGCAAGTTGCGGCCCTCAGGATTGGAACGAGGGTGCCTGTGCGCTTGCGCCTATGAGTGATCCCGGTGCCCTGGAGGGTGCGACTGCCACGGCCTCGGAAGATTCGCAGGATGAAGGCCTAGCAGACCTGTTTCAGCAGGACCCCCCACAGCTAACCCCGCGTCCTACCACGTCTGGACTGCCTGCGCGCCCGGTTGGTGCCGCTCCCCCTCCGATTCAACCACCACCCCTGGCCATGGCCCAAGCCAGGGCGCAAGCGGCCCTACAGCCTATTCCGGAGTTTGATGCTACGGGCCCCCCATCCAGCCTGGGGCCCCGATGGAGGAGATGGATCGGACGGCTAGACATGTACTTTCGGGCCGCCCAGGTCACGGACAATGACAGCAGGGTGGCCACGATGCTGTATTCCGCAGGAGCGACCGTGCAGGAGATCTTTGAATCATTAACTCCAACGGATAACTCCTATGATCAAGCCAAAGCCGCCCTCCTCGCGCATTTCATCCCCCTTGCCAACGTGGACTTCGAAAGGTTCGTCATGCTGTCGGCCAAACAGAAGGAGGATGAGACGCTTGACACCTTCTATGGCCGCCTGCGCCGCCTGTCACAAGGGTGTGCGTGGGGGGATGCGGAGGACATGATAAGGACCATGCTGATCCAGGCATGCTCATCTGGCAAGCTGAGGCGACAAGTCCTAAGAGAGCCCGGACTCACTCTGCCCAGAATCCTGGAGCTCGGGAGGTGCCATGAGGTGGCGGAGGCTCGTGCCAACAAGATGGAGGCCGGATCCCGCGCGGCGAGACCGGAGGAGGTGTGCGCTGTCTGGCGGGGCGGCAGAGGGGTGCGAAAACCCGGTGTACCTCCCAGAGACAGAGCGGGGAAGCCGGTGGAGTCGTGCCAGAAGTGCGGCTATGACCTCCCCCACTCATCGGAGTGCATGGCAAAAGGAAAGATCTGTGGACGCTGTGGGGTGCCTGACCACTTCTCGAGGGTGTGCAGGGCGACCCTGCCTGTACTTATTCCGAGAGGACAGCCTCGTCTATGGGCCCCGCGGCAATACCGCCCGCCGAATGTAGCTCAGGTGGAACAAGCGGAACCCGAGGAGGCGCTGGCGGAAGAAGTGGAGGAGGAGGATGAGGAGAACATCTTCTTCGTCTCCAGCATGGAGGTCCTCAAGGGGAGGAGCAGAAGACAGCCGAGATGTGTCGTAGAGGTAAACTGCTCGCCGGTCCCGGTGTTAGTCGACACGGGGGCCTCTGTCAATGTAATGGCGAGAGGACACTATGCTGCGCTCAACCCACCCCCGAGGCTGGCGACGCCAAGAGCCCGCATCTTCGCATTTGGTGGGCGTGAGCCCCTGCCACTTGACGGGGCGTTTGTCGCCAAGGTGGAACATGACGGGTCGAAGATCAGGGCCCGTTTCTATGTGACTCCGGTGAGCAGCAACACCCTGCTTAGCTGTGCGGCAGCGGAGGCCCTTGGCATAGTCAGCTTCGCCTATTCAGTATACTTGGAGGACATCAACGACCTGCTGGACAAGTATGCTGACATCTTCAAAGGGATTGGGAGGATGAACGGTGACCCCGTGAGGCTCCACATTGACGAGTCGGTACAGCCCATAGCCCTGAAGCACAGGCGGATCCCATTTCATCTAAGGGACCAGGTGGACAGGGAACTCGATAACCTGGTGAACTTGGACGTAATTGAAAAGGTGGAGGGCCCCACACCATGGGTATCCCCCATCGTAGTGGCGAGGAAACCTAATCAACCGGACTCCGTCCGAATCTGTGTGGACATGCGGCTGCCCAATAAGGCCATCAGGAGAGAACGACACCTGACCCCGACGATCGATGACATCATTGCTGAAGTGCAAGGGGCCCGGTTTTTCTCGAAGTTGGACTTACGAGCTGGGTATCACCAAGTTGTTCTCCACCCAGAATCCCGTTACATCACGACTTTTACCACCCACAGGGGACTCTATAGATACAAGCGGCTGAGCTTCGGAGTGTCGTCTGCAGCCGAGGTGTTTCAGAACTTAATCCGTGGCGCTCTCGCAGACCTGGAGGGCGTCCTAAACATTAGCGACGACATTCTGGTCTTTGCTAGGACTGAACCTGACCATTTGAAACGCCTAGCCAAGACCCTCGAAAGGCTGCAGTCGCTGGGGCTCACCCTCCACAAGGACAAGTGTGAGTTCCTCCGCCCGACCATTGAGTTCTTTGGTTTCATCTTCAAGGAGGGCGGGGTATCTCCTGACCCCAAGAAGGTCCAAGACATCAAGACGGCACGCCCCCCTGAGTCGGCATCAGAGGTGCGGAGCTTCCTGGGAATGGTGACGTACTGTGGGCGTTTCATCAAGAATCTCGCCTCGAGGTCGGAACCTCTGAGGGCCCTGACGAAAAAGGATACCATCTGGCAGTGGGGCCCGTTAGAACAGTCGGCATTCGAGGACATCAAGGGTGCCCTGACAGCAGATGACACAGTGGCTTTCTTTGACCCCGCCCTGGAGTCGGAGATTGTTGTGGACGCCAGCCCGTTTGGCCTCGGGGCGGTCCTCACCCAGGTGGGCAAAGATGGGGGAATGAGGCCCGTGGCATACGCGAGCAAGGCCCTCTCCGAGACCGAACAGAGATACTCACAGATTGAACGGGAGGCCCTGGCGGTTCTGTGGGGCTGTCGGCATTTTCGGCTCTATGTGCTGGGGAGACCCGTGACAGTGGTAACAGACCATAAACCACTGATTCCGATTATGGCCGGATCCTCTTCCAAACCACCAGCCAGGATCGAGCGATGGATGCTGGCCCTCCTGGAATATGGCGTCACCCTAATCTACCGGCCGGGGGCCAACAATGCGGCTGACTACCTGTCCAGGCATCCGGTGGGCAGGGGCGGACCCGCACAAGAGTTGTGTGCGGAGGAAGCCGATGATCACATCAGCATGGTGGTCGAGAGCGCCACCCCCAATGCAATGCCGCTACCCGAGCTGGAGAGTGCTGCGGCCAACGACGAATGCTTCCGCATCCTGAGGAGCTCGATGCAGTCGGGGTCCTGGAAGGCCGTGCTGGAGTTGGTGGCAGGGCGCACTCAAGAGGCTAAAGTGACCCTCGAGCAACTCTGGAAGGTGAAGGACGAACTGTCCTTCACGGAGTCGGGCCTGCTGCTGCGGGGCGATCGCCTGGTGGTGCCGGGCTCCAAGGTCCACGAAGTCATCAACCTGGCACACCAGGGACACCAAGGGGCCGCCAAAACGAAGGCGAGATTGAGGCTGAAGGTGTGGTTTCCCGAGCTGGAAAGAAAAGTGGACGACTTTGTAGCGGCCTGTGTATGGTGCCAGGCGGCCTCCCCAGTACAGCGGGAGCCTGAAATTGAAGTAATGCCACGGGGGACCCGCCCGTGGGAGGTCGTACATGCGGACTTCGGATCCACGGCCGTGGGTACTCACTTCCTAGCCATCGTCGATGAATACTCGCGATACCCGGAGGTGGAATTCGTCGAGTCGGTGGCATTTGAGCACGTGGTCGGCGCTGTGGAGAAAATCTTTGCCACCCATGGGTTTCCCGTGACCCTGTGCTCGGATAATGGGTCCCCATTCCAGAGCGCGAGGTTCTCGGAGTTTCTCGAGAGCTGTGGAGTGGCCCACCGGAAGGTGTCCCCGCTGTGGCCCCGCGCGAACGGGGATGCCGAGAGGCTGATGAGGACATTAAACAAAATGTTCCGGATAGCCCAGGGACAAGGCCAGCCTCTCCAGCGGGCGCTATACCAGTTTCTAAGAGTGTACCGCACCACCCCACACGCCTCGACTGGGGTAGCCCCGGCTGAAGCACTATTCCGAAGGTGCCCCCGAGGTCTCCTCCCGGAGGTACAGGAAAAGGTACCCGGCGTAATAGATGACCAACGGGTGGAAGCGGAGCGACAGGCAAGGACACATCAAGAAAACATACGGCGGGGTCTTCGTCCGCAGCGGCTGGAACCGGGCGACGAAGTGCTGATCAGGAATCGGCATCCCCACGGAAAGCTCTCGCTCCCATATGAACCCGAGCCGCTGGACGTAGTGGCAGTAAAGGGATCGATGGTAACGGCCTCGGACGGGAAGTCGGCCGTCACTCGAAATGTGAGTTTCTTAAAGAAACTGGGGGACTCTCGAACTGAACTCCCGCCTGACCCGGATGAGACTGTCCTCCCGGATGAAGATACCCCCCGGGGGGAACTCGTGGGGTCACCAGAACGAGGCACTGGAGCAGCGGGGAGTCCGGCGGCTGAGGTAGGTGGGAGGTACCCCCAGAGGGCTGGGCGAGGGAGACCTGCCTACCTCGGAGACTACGTGCTGGGGCCGATTGACTGTGTTCCGGAGTGAAGGGGACCTGGGAGGCTGATAATAAAAGGGGGCATGGGCCTTGTAAGTTCGCAAGTGACATTGTGTGCAGTGCTATGTTTTGACGTGTCTGTTTGTTATTGTTCCTCCCGGAAAAAGGAGGAGTGTGGCGTTGCCCCGTGAGGGGATACGCACGCAGCGGCGTGACGTTGCACGTCGCCGCGTGCGCCTTAAATAAACGGGGCGTTCCCGGCCGCGTTAGAGCGACCGGGGAGCCCGAAGCACACAGACGTGTACGTGTGGAGTCTGTGGGTGGAGGGGCTCGCGGGCACGGATTGGGGGCACCCAGAGACCCCCAACAGGAACCAAGAGCAAGGAGAAGCCCTCACTACACAGCCTAGACCTGGGGTCTTTGCCGGAGCCTTCAATTTCTTCTTTGCTCCGGCACAGAGCACTGCATTTTAAACACTGCCAGAGGCATGGGCATCATCCCGGGAACCTCTCCTCCTCACCAGCTCCGACACTGGAGCTCTTTGGATGTTCAACCCCGGGCCCGGGATAATCGAGGTGCACTGGCATGGATGCTCTTTATTTTTCACTTTGACAGCTCTGATCGTGGAGCTTCAATTCACTGCCACAAGCCCAGGATCTCAATGAGGGCTCCGGCGTGGATGACGTGTTCCTTTGTTACTTCTTTATTTCCAGAGCTTCAACTCACCACTGCAGGGCCTGGGATCTCCGTGGGGGCTCCAGCGGCGGCACCACACAGTATGGCGCTGCTGCTTGCGGGGGCACTCACCTCCTGTTCTTGTGGCCATCCCCCTCTTGCTTGTGAGGAATGCAGATGCCCCACTCATCTTCTTCTGCAGCGGATGCCGCATACTATGGCACGGACAACCCGCGCAGGCAGCACTGCTTGCTGGCACTTCCACATGACTGTGGGCTGCCCCTCTCTCTGACCTCACAAGCACCCTCTCCGCAGAGGGCCGCGACCGGGGACGGGTCTGCCGTCTGGCCACTGAGCACTCTCTACCTCCTCCGGGGGACCAAGCACTCCCCCCACAACTTCTTCATTGTCTCTTTTGGGGAATGCCACGCACCAGGGCTTGGACACCTGCACACACACTGCTGCACCTGGAGGGTCAGGTGCTCACTTCATGGGCTCCATCGGATCACTTCTTGTACGGTGGATGCCACATGGGGGTTAGCTTGCGTGCAAACTCCCACCCGGCTGCACAAGCACCCTTGTCAGAGGGCTGCGGCTGGGGAAGATTCTCTGTCAAGGCACCCCGCATTGACCTCTGTTGCCGCTCCTACCTCAAATAAAAACAAAGAAAGACAAACTCCGGAATGGCTGGAACAAGAATAGCCCTGCAGGGTTCATCCGTGTCGCCAATGTTACAGGGGGCCTGCTATGGGCATCCAGCAGGCCCCATGGTGATACAGACATCAGCACCCCCAGAGGCCTGCTCTGGACATCCAGCAGGCCCCACGGTGCTATGGGACGACAGCTTCATCTGGAGGGGGGGCAGAGTAAGCCATAACCATGCGGACCTCTGCCTCCGTCCTGGCACGAGGGTCCCACAGCATCAAGGCATGCAGGCCTGTGCCTCCACGTGCAGGCCTGCTGGCCTATTAAATGAGACACGGACTCAGTCGTTCTTCTTTGGGAGTCTGCAGCCGTTCTGGCGCACGTGTCTGCAGAGGCTCTTTTCTTAGCTTGGACCATGACAGTCATGGCCCATGTTAAAAGGGCAATACACAGGGGTGGGACACATTCCCTTAAAGGGGCGACACACTGTGGAGGGACACACAGCACAGTAATGAGACAGCAAAGGATTGAGGAAGGCAGAGAGGAACGGGTAGGCAGGAAAAACAATGCAGGTATAGGCAGCATGTGATAGGAAGCAACGGGAAGGAGTGGGCAGGAAGCATGGATATGCCTGTGGATTGCTCAGGCTGTGTGTTTGGGCCTGTCCATTGTCTGCAATGTACGAGGGTGAACTGGCTATATCAGGGAGACTGAGCTCTGCAAGCGGCACAGTCCTGCTTGAGCTGTGTCTGGGCTGGCAGCAAGTCTACCTTCCAGCAACAGGACCTGTGCCTTTGTGCTGGACAAAGTGTGACTCACCCACACCTCCAAACATTCCCAATATCTCTCTCCACTGGAATAAACACTCATGAAATAATACCCATACCCCTGGGATCCTTGATGAGGGGATGCCTGCCACTTGTGATGTGCACAAGATGGGGACTTGCTGGCACAACTGTCATGTGAGAAAGTGGTTGCACTTCAGAGCAGGAGCATCTGTAACAGTATTCATAGCATCCCTATAATTATATTCCTGTCAACTCTGAAACACAGAGTTTTTTTCTGTTTCCAGTTTTACCCATGTTTTATTAGTATTATTGTCTTTTTATCCATAGACACAGCACTTGATCGCCAACCTTACCCTTGTTGTTTTAGTACTACCAATACCCAGGTGCAAGGATTTTTGGCACCCCAGCCGAAAGGTGATTTTGACGCCCCCTCTACCAACCATATGTGTCCTAACTATTTAATCCCAGATGTGTCCTCACCATTTCACATGCATGTCCTGCCCAACCTGTTGACAAACTGCAGATTCATCATCATGTTTTAGACCTTTCATAACAAGGTAAAATTAAATTGCTCTCTTACACACACAATTTACAATATACACAACATACAGACATGATTAGAAACTAAATTGAGATTTGATATCAGTCTCTGTCAGGCAGTTTCTGGGTTATTGTGAGTGACTTTATATACATAGATTAGGCGACTACTTAAAGGTTGTTGGAAGGAGACAATTACTTCCTTCCACCAACCCCACTGGCTCTCTGTGGGCAGAGCACCCCCGATTTGGAGGCGAAACTACCCTGACCATACTTGCCATATCTCTGATTCTGCCCTGCCTCCACCTGTATCCATTAACCTTCCACTAAAGCTTGTCAGGAAGCGTTGCTCAGAGAGGGTGTTAGTGACTGTGGCTGTCGGTAGCTTTGCTACTGCCACTGCTAGCTCAGTTTGGGGGTAACCTCCCCACATCCTCTTTCCAGATTTCAGGGATGTCACAGAAGTAACCTTTGCTCAATGGCATTTGCAGGTGAGTGGAGGGCGTTATGTTGGTGTCTCGGAGATGGAGAGGAGAACAGGAGTGAGCCATCCCCCACCATCCCTAAGAAGGTGGAAAGAACCTTCAGGTGTTCCAGGAAATCCTCCTGGTTAAAATTCTTTGGCCAGACTGATGACTGCCAATGGACTGCCATTAGGATCAGATACAAAAATCGGGTAGTAGCTTTGCCTCCCGACCTGTTAGTCATTGGATGGAGTGAAGATGCGGTGAAAGCTCTGCTTCTACGAGGTTTTCTAAATAGGGGCTTTAGTACGCTAATCAGTGGGAGTTTTAACCTATTTTACTGTTCGCAATGTTCTTTAAAATGGCCAACTTCTCAGAAACTGCTCCAAAAAGGTCCTCCTGGTACTACTCTGTTTGCTGCGTGATGTTATTGTGTTTCATAAATGTGTGCCGCACTGCTTCCTTAACTCAGTAACCGGTTGAGTACTGGCCCAAATGGTGTAAACTTTGTTCACACACAGATAAGACAAGACACATGCAACAGAAGTTGATACATCCCTGACATACAGAAGAAGATACACTATCGGTATCAGAGCAAGTTATCCTCACACAAAGAACACGAGGGAGCAGAATTGAAAGCTTCCATAACACACTGGACAGATACATCATGGTCAGCAACACTAAGTTGCACACACCAATCAGGTACGGCATGGAGTCAGCAGGTCCAAATTCCCTTACATGTACCCATAGGTCACAACCTAAGCAACAATGCTACAAGGTTTCCAAAAGTACAAGATTTCCTCACAAATACAGCACATACAGATACATAGGACTAGCACAGACTAACCTCACAAACAGAACAGGTACAGGCACAGCACCAGCACAGGCTTTCCTCAAACAGGTACAAGTTAGATCAGACCATTGCAAGCTTTCCTAGAAATCCAACAGGAACTGCATGGAGAGGGCAATTGGACGCTTTCTACAACAAGATACAGCATGTGAAGGGCCACTAAAAGCTTCCCTAACAACCAAGTCTACGTACAGGGTGGGCTGGGAAAGTGCAACATACCATCTCAAATAGATACAGCATTTATATGACAAGAGCAAACGTCTCTCACAAACAGTTCAGCATGGTCACGTTGTGTTGCCTCACAAAAAAGACAATGCAAGCGAGCCTCACAAAGAAGTATAAGGATAGTGTGGACAGGCCAGTGCATGTTTCACTCATAAGTGGGTACAGGTACAGCATGGAGAAGTCTATTACATTTGACCCTAAAAATGGGACCATGGACAGCATGGGTAGGGCCAGAGAAGCTTCCTTCTCCAATAGACACAGGGCCCGATTCATGGAATTTCTTGCACGGTTTAAAGTGACTTTGCCCTGCTCAAAAGTGACTTTGCACTGCTAGCGCAAACCCTGATTCATGGAACAGTGCAAAGTGTATTTTTGGAGTGACAAGTCTGTGCAAAGTCATTTTGTACTGCAAAAATTACTATGCACTGACTTTGCAGGGACTTAGCACTGCAAAAATACACTTTGCACAGTTCCATGAACCAGGGTTTGTGTTGGCAGTGCAAAGTCACTTTTCAGCCGTGCAAAGTCACTTTGAACCGTACACAACATTCCATGAATCAGGCCCACAGTATGTATAGGACCACGGCAAGCTTCCTTAATAAACAGGTACAACATGGGCAGGATCAGTGCAAGTCCCATGCAAACAGTTATTCGTACAACATGCACGGGCCAGTTTATGTTTCCCTCACAAATATTCACAAGGACAGCATTGCCAGAGCAACTGATTCCAAGGATCTGCACACACATCACTCAAATTTGTATATTTCTGGCATGAACAGAATCAATGCAATCTTCCCTCACACAATGGTATAGGTACAGCAAGTGCAAAGCCAGTGCAAGTTTCCCTCCTAAATTAGTATAGGTTCAGCATGGTTACAGCCAGGGCATACTCCCTCAACAGACAACTTGTACAGCATAGGCAGTGACAGTGCAAGTTTCACTTGCAAATAACAGGTACGGCAGGAGCTCTACATCCAGTCAGCCTGCTGGCTCTCTTGCATGTTTAGAGCTCCACTTTCGGATGACCCTCTAACCCAATCAGCATCTCTTACCACTGAGTGTGTTTTGGCTGGGAAGTAGGGCAGGTACAGGGGTGCACTGTGCAAACTGTCCTGATTTCGGCACTTTGTCTTACTAAAAGTTCATTACCAGAAACTGGCCGAATAGCCGAAGATCTACAAGGTCAAAATAATATTTTAAAACAAATATATGGGCCAGCGCTGTGCATAAACAAGTGAGAAGAATCAGCGTACAAAGTGCATTCTGCTAAAAGGCAAATGCACTATGGGAGCAGCACATGCATCTGCACCATCATCCCTAATACACACACACACACATCCTCGTATTCATACACTCCCTTATATAGATACATAAAGGGCTTTCAGTGTGCTGGGGCTAGCCAAAGCGCAGACCCGGCAGCCTCCCAAAACTTCAATCGAGCTGGGATCCTGTAGGGCAGACCTCCTGGCAACCAGACGAGAGGTAGGAAATGCAACCCTCTAGGAAAAAAGCTCAATACACCTTTTGCAAGGATAACCTTTTGCAAGGATAACAACATTTTAATTCTCAAAAGAAGTAATACATGTCAGCCGGGGCATTCACACCCTACTGCCATGGAGTGCACTGGTTAGTTCAAAGCAAGCAAGCCATTTTAAAGGCCAGCAGCATCACTCGTGACGCAAACAATGTACAGAATTCTCTCCTCATTCTCATTGGTGGGCCCCAACATGCAGATAGCCTGGTCTTTAGTGAACACCAAGGGATTGGCTACAGTTGCTTGTGTCAATCTTCGTCTGTGTAGCCTTGCTGATTTTGAGCCCTCACAACACAATTTGGCTCGTTAGCTGAAACACTGTCTCTCCCCATATATGAACCATATGATGTGCACCTGGTAATAAGACATGAACTCAGTGGATACTTTAGAGGTCAAGATAGCTCTCTGAAATACGAGGAGCTGTATGCGCCCCATCCATGTCTCCCCATCGTTGGCCTAAATTTGTTACTCTCATCCCATGCACCTCGCAGTACAAATCATAGGGCTTTCTATTTGTGATTCACCCCCTCTCTGGGCTGCCCTCTGTGGACACACCAATCAATTGAGCAGTGAGGGATTTACAGTCTCCGATAGTGGGCATCTGGTAGTTTCAAAAAAAGCCTGTTGATTTGGGGGCACAGGTGTTCTAAATCCGAGCATGGTATCCTGGCAGCTCCAGACCCCTGCCCTGCCTCCCATGATATCCTCCTTCAGGGAAAGGCGCAACCCTCCCCATGCTTCACTGTTCACATTCCTTTCAACGTTACGTTACGTTGGCCTGCAGTGTAAGACAATGAAGACAATGAAGAGTTATGTCTTAATTGGTAGAGAGACCTTCTAGTCTACTGCCTGAGAAGGGGCCGGGGATGGTAGACTGCATTATTGTTGGGGCCTACATGTATTATTCCCTGGTACTAGATCCTGGCCGTTCAAGGCCAAGCTTCCAAGATGGCGGCAGTTTAGTATATTTCACAGCTTAGAATACCTAACTTCTACAAATTCTGCACTGACTATATGCTCCTGCATCCTATCGTCCCTTGGGTCTGCCTTCCCCCTCCCCTCTGCTACCTTGTGTCCTTGTTAACACAAACTCCTAACATATTGCTCTCCATCTAAACTGGTTGTGGGGAAAGGGGAGCTGGGCATGCATGCCAACATTCCCCCACTTAGTTGTCTCTATATTAACTAATTCTCCTGCCATCCTCTGTGCTTCCTCATATCTCCATGTTCCTTCCTTGGGCACCCAAGCTCGACATACATCCTGCAAGCTTTACCCTGCCTGGGCTGACAGAGCTGGGGTACATGTGAGGTAAATACACCCTCCATCCACTGCCAAGTCAACCCAATGGTTAGTATAATCCTTGGCGTCTTAAGGGGGCATGGTCACTGTCCCAAGGGAGTCAATTCTGCATGAAATCCTTACAATACGAGGTTTGTAAGGATCATCTGTTTGGCATGCCCATCTTTTGTACCACAAGGGGTGCTATTTACCTCACTGGTAACCATTTTCATTGTGCTATTCCGAATTGTCTTTGTGCAGCATCGAAGGACCATCTGGCATGTGCAGAACCGCGCCAACAGGAGCACTACGACAGGGACCAGTATCTTCATTAGTGCCCATGGGAGCATATCATCGAACTAATCATCAGCTTCAGTTCCACCCTCAATTTGCTTATGCAGGGCACTTATGGTGTGCATCAGGGACCGTCCTCTGCATTGTTTAGGGTATAATGTAAGTACAACATGATCATCCCATTTATTTTTTACAGACCCCCTTCGATGGCTGTCAAATTGCGAACATAGCGGTTCTGAAGTGTCATCAATCTGATGGCCCTCATTTCAATCTTGATCGCATTTAGTCCTTGCTCTGTATTGTTGGCCAATTGCACCACTGCCCACCTCCCTATTTGCAGCCACTTTGCATTTTGCCGCAGCCTGATACCCTTGTAGCAATATTAATGCGTAGAAGACCTCTCCTTTGTTATACAGGCAATATTTATCAGGGATTTCTTTAAGCAATTTGGAAGAGTCTTCAGACTCTATATATATTTGTATTTGAATGGTTTGGTGGTGTTTGATTGTCTGACAATTGATCGCGGCAAACAGACTGAAAAAAAACTGCCCGCATATGATCAATTGTCACAGGATCAAAGCGCAATCCAAATGCTTGCACACCGACCCAAACCCCTAATGTTATGTTATAGTTTTTCATACAGAAGTACAGTGCAACCGATACCTAAAGGCAACCTGGCGCTAAGACTGAGATCATAGGAATAACAAGAGGGAAAGAAAAACTAAAAAAGTAAGGTTTTCAGAGCCTTCCTGAATTGTAAGTGACCTGACTGTGCGAAGGGCAGCTGGGAGAGCATTCCACAGAATGCAGCTTTGACCAAAAAAGAACGGCCTCAAGTTCTTGCGTGAGGAACCCTAGGGATAACCAGAAGAGAGCGGTCCGCAGAGCGTAGCACGCTGGCGGGAACATAGGGTCAAAACCTCAGATGCAGGTACTCCGGGCCAGCAGCATAGAAAGCCCTGTGAACCAAGCATAGTGATTTAAAAAGTACACGCTTAGCCACTGGAAGGCAGTGAAGGGATTTGAGAACTGGCGAAATATGGTCTTGATAGGGAGTACTAGTGGAAAGACGGGCAGCAGAATGTTGAAGAACCTGCAGGTGACGTAACAAATAGTCTGACTGAGCCAAGTATAAAGAGTTACAATAATCAATCAAGTAAAGAGAAATAAATTGCCGGACCTTTCTAAGTATTTTCAACTGAAAATGACCAGCCTGGCAAACAGAGCTATCTGAGGAGCCATGGAAAGAGAGGCAGATAGCTTAACACCTAAATCTTTAAACACCAGAACCTCAGCTGGAAAGGAGCCAAAAGAAGATGGCCACAAAGATGAAGTCCAGATGGAGGGGGCAGTATGGAAGCCCACCACCATGACCTCGGTCTTGCCTCCATTTAGTTTGAGGCAATTTTTGCACATCCAGCATCCCACGACCGATAACCAGTCTCGCAACTTGGTGGCATGGGCTGGATGGAGAAGATCCAGCCAGACTAGAATCTGAGTATCATCAGTTTACGAGTAGCATCTAAAGCCGTGGGAGCGGATAAGAATGATCAAAGGCTGTATGTAGATGGTAGATGTTAAAGAGAGTAGCAGACAAGGCCGAGCCCTGAAGGACCCCACCAGAGCAGAAACTCCAGAAAGAAAGGGTCGAAGCAATAGTCGTTGAGAACGATCGGGTAGAAAAGAATGGACCCAAGAAAGAGCCAAACCTGACATACCAGCAGCTGACAGACAACTGATCAGGATGGAGTGATCAATGGTATCAAAAGCGGCCGAAAGATCCAAAGGGATCAATGCCACCACTCCATCCTGATCCGCAATAAGAGTAAGGACATCAAGCACGGAGGCCAGAACCGTCTCAGTACCCTGGCCAGGTCTGAAACCAGACTGAAAGGCATTGAGCAGAGACGTAGACTCACAAAATCGCACCAGAAGTGGAGACACCAGGGATTCAAGCAACTTCACGCAGAAAGGCAAGAGAGAAATGTGGCAAACCTTGGCAAGGACTAAAGGATCCAGAGCAGGTTTCTTTAAAATGGGAATTACTGTGGCACATTTAAGAACAGAAGGAATAATCCCAGTTGAGCAGGAATGATTAACTGCAGTTGTAGTGTTAATGTTAAAGGTATTTGTATAGCGCTCCATCACCAACTGTCATGGCCACAGGCCCCAGCACACACAAACCACACCATCTAGTGATGGGAACAATGGGTCACTTGTCCTACTCATGTCCCTTTGGGACTCATAAACACATGGGCCCTGGCTGGACTCAGTACTGCCGCCTTTGGCGCCTGGCTCATATAAAGAAGTGAGTAGGAAGATTTTTTTTTCAGTGCAGGAGTGCTTTTATTTCACAAGAACTTTCCAGGTGGTGCTGAAAGCCTTTATTGCAGAACGTGCACTTCACTGGGGTGTGGCTACAATGGCTGGGTCTTCACTTGCTGACTCAGGGAGTAACAGGTTGTGGCAGACAGGCTGAAACAAGTCGACGTGGCTTCTGAGACTCAGTTATATAAACAGCCCCATCCTTCAGGCTGGTGCTTCGGATTACATTGCACCTCCGTGCAACGAGACGCTCACCGCCGTCAGGCCCAGCAGCATACTTACCTAATTGAATCCTGTGCTTCACCCGCTTGCTTACCTGGACTCCGGCGCTTATCTACACAGCAGCAATCCATCTTCCTGACAACAGCTTCTTGCTTACCTGGACTTTGGCGCTTATCCACACGGCAGCAGTCCATCTTCCTGGCAACACGCAGAGCGTGATCTCGACGCCGCAACACCCACGGTCATCATTCCAATGAAGCCGAATTCCTGAAAAGAAGACAAGACAAGGTTAGAAAAACTACTGACACGTAATCTTGGGTCGCGCTGCTATTAAAACCACGCTCACCCCTAGAGGTTACTTACCAGTTACCAGATCATCGCAACAACTCACCTCCTATCTCCGGTACCGCTCAACCTCTGCAGCAACCGCCAGAACCACAGAATCACCTGCATGGGGAAAGAACAGAGAAATAGACATTATACACTGAACGGACACCAGATCAAGAACGAACTTTACAAATACAATTACGAAATTCGACAGACTAGCAGTCGAGTGAAAACAAGGGAAACACCATCAAGAGAAGTGGACTAGCTGCAGCCGGCCTGGGCAACCACGACAAGGGACCAGTGAAGGAACTCGGTCCATAAGACAAGCGCCCCTGCCAGAAGAAGCAGGACGGAGAGCTCGCCATTATCATTCAACAGGTGAGCCCTCCAGAGTTAACGCATTCCCTGGGAAAGCACCTCTTGGGAGAAGAGATCTGAAGAGGTGGTCAGAGCCGTAAACTGCATACTTACAACCCTCTAATATTCACGCAGGAAATGCGCTATCCCGCCGCAACCTTCCACATAGGTGCAGAGGGAAAAGCCAGACAAGAGAGGTTTCACCCCTAGGTGTTGCTTTGATTTACGAGTTTGATTAAAGTCTCCACTGATATGTGCGGGAAGTTTCTGAGTTTGTTCTGGTGTTCCTTGCATCGGTGGGTGTCTTCAGTGTTGTGGTTGCATGGTCTGTTTTGTATGGTCTGTTGGATGGTCATGATTTTATTTTTGTAGTGGTCTGCGAGGTTATTGCATAATTTCTTCGATGGTTTTGGAGTGTTGTTGCAGCCGGGTGGGTTTTTTATTTCGTTTATGATTTTAAACAGTTCTTTTGGGTGTTTGAGGATTCTGTTGTCAGAAGTTTTTCTTTTTGCTTTTTGTATTTCCTGTTTGTATGAACGGTTATGTTGTTGAAGTTTGAATTTTTTTCCGCAGTCTTTATTGATACTCCATTCTATTTCTAATTTTCGTTTTTTTCCTTTTCATGGCTCCTAGTAGTGGAGTGAACCATTTTGCCGTTGCTCTTTTGCGGGATGGATTGAAAGGTTTTTCTTTTGCGATCTCGTTGATTGTTGTGGTGATCCATTTGTGAAGTATATCTATTTTATTGTCTAGGTCAGCTTCGCCCATGGTCATTGTTTGGTGATCTCCAGTCGTTCCATTAAGTCAGAGTTTTTTTTATGGTTTTCCAGTTTCTTTTCATGATGGTTGGTAGTTTTTCTTGTTTCTTGGTAATTGTGGAGGGCAATGTGAATACGAATGGGATGATGAGGTGGTCACTCCAGAGGATCTGAATCAGTGGTGCTGTGGTAATTAGTTTTCTGTTCGCAAAGATTGCATCTAGTGTATGTCCTGCCATGTGGGTTGCTCCTTTGACCAGCTGATGTAGTTCCATTGTTGTTAGTTAGCCAGTAAGCGATTTTTGCGAGGTTGTGGTTTCTTCATCGAACCAGATGTTGAAGTCTCTGGGGATAATCAGTTGGTTATGCTTGATGGCTAGGTTGGTGATTGCTTCTATGAAGTTGTCTATGAAGGCTGCACCGTATGTTAGTGGTCTGTATATCAGTATGAATTTCAGGTTTGTTTTGGGATTTGTTGACAGACGTATGATTAGTGATTCATATTTGTTGATGTTTAATGGGTCTTCCACTTTAATTTCCAGGTGTTCATTGTGGATGATTGCTAGTCCACCACCTCTTTTGGTTTTCCTGTTTACTTGGATGCACTTGAAGGTATCAGGCTGGCAGTTATTGAGGGCGATCTTGTAATTGTCATCTAGCCATGTTTCGGTTACAAAATATTGTCGATGCCTCTGTCACTTAGGAGGTCATAGATTTCGGTGGCGTGTTTGGACACTGATCTTGCGTTGATTAGGTTGCAGTGGATCTTTTTGGCATCATTTAGTTTATTTTTTGTTCCCGGCATTGGTTTGGGGGTGTTCAATCGGGGTGCATTTATGTTGCCTCCGAGCGGTAGAGGTTCTATGAAGGCGGCTTCATCTGTGAATCGGTCTGTGAGATTGATAATTGGGTCGCTGACTTCTATTGTTTCTTCATCTCTTGTCATTTGGTGTGGGTATCGATGGTGCCCATCTGTTCTTGTGATGTAGGGAGTAAGGGGGTTGGCATCATCCCATTCTCTTCTCTGGTCCTCCCTTCTTTTGTTCCGTTGTTCTGGTGTTTTATTTATCCATCTGGTAATGTTGGTGTCGTTGGACTATCTAGGTTCTTTGGTTGGTGCGAAGTACGGTGTTAGGTATAAGGATTTTTCTCTTGTGAAGTTTGTTCTGTTGATAGTATTGTTTTGCGGGGTGTGTTCTGTATTGAAAGCATCTTCTGCTGGGGCCGGTTTTGCTTGTGTATCCGTGTTGCTTGTACCATGTTCCTTTTCTCTTTGTCTGCGTCCAATTCTGCGTCCTAATGTGAGGGAGAATGAAAGGAAAGATATCTTTCACCACCGAAAACGGAATGGCATCAGCAGGAGAAGCTGATTTCATTCTTACAACTGCTGTGGTAAGATCAGCAGCTGTAAACAGTAGAAAAGAATCCCATAGCACAGCAGTAGAAGGCATAGACTGCCAAGATAGAACTGAGGGATGACTATGCCCAAATGCCGCTGGAGTGCGATTAACGAAATGTAATACCGGATACTATCAATTTTACAGATGAAAAACAAAGCCAGGGAATCGCATCGTTCTTGAGAAGGAAGGATAGAGTCATCAACAGATTCTCCAGCTGACAAGGACCAGACCACCCTAAAAAGCTCTTTAGGCTGGGCAATGGAATTATCAATTTGAGAGGTGTAGTATTTTTGTTTGGCTTGCTTAATAGCAAGATGATATAAAGAGATGATCCCACAAAAAGCGGTCCAACCCTGAGCCGAGTAGGAGGAGCCCCTTTTGCATTCTACTTGACTATGTTTAAGGCGAAAAGTCTTAAGATCCTCATTGAACCATGGCTCAGACGGCCGCCTTTGAGCCTGGGTTTCCATCAGGGGGCCAAGCAGATCATACGGGAAAGTATACATTTTAGATAAAGCACCAAAATCCAGAGTGAGTGCAACACTACATCCGGTATTGGTATGCTCTGCAACCAGAGAATTGTCAACTCCCTTCCCCTATTTACCTGTTTGCACGCCGCCTGGTCCCCTTCATCCCTGCGGCATGATCTCGTCCCTCTAACACGGGTCGGATCTGATGCCACAGGGTCCCCCGTTTTTTTTTTCCGGTTCCCAGCATTCCATGTAGAGGAAGCGGGGGACTTGGTACAGGCCAAATTCGGTCAAATGTACCATTCGACCAATTAAAAATGAACAATTATGTTAATACTGTTTGAATGCTACTTTTGTCTTCTAAGCAAGTGCTTCTTTCTTCTTGCTTGCAGGAGTTGGAGTGTCGGCTGTTCTGGTTGTATTGTGCTAAATTTGGTGCTATCACAAGGTGCACCTCAGGGACCACAAGAATGGCTGAATGTAGGGTAGCCACTGAGCATGTGCCCCTCCATGAGGGTGAGAAGTGCAGGTACGCCTGCTGACCGCATATCCAGTACATGTCCATGAGTGCTGCAGTACCCTTCTTAAGATCTGGAATGTACAAAGTATTATTGCAATTATTGTTGTTTCCTACAGGAACAGTTCAGACTCCTTGAAAGCACACCTGGTATCCTTCCTGCATTTGCACCTTTACTGGAGTTTCCTTTGCTTCGATCCATGTCAACTTTGAAACGTGTACCACCCAGATGTCCTGCACAAGTTGTTAACTTCTCATATCACTTCTTTGTTAAAACCCACCAGGTCCCATGCTGTACAGGTAATTACTGCTCCTTCCCACCAGTACGATACGAACAGTACACCATCCAGCTTTCATGTTTTTGGCACACCTTTCATTATCTCTGTCCATCAACATGAATCATATCCCATGCGCCTGCAACAAGCTATGAACTCTGCATAGCGCTAGATGGACTAAGCACTGAGCATCTAACGATAATGTTTCCTGGGGTACCAACATCCTGGGTGCCCTGATGCGTGCGGGATCAAGGAGCAGACATAGTAGCTTTCATTTGCCCTCTCTTTCCTCACTGAGTGCATGTTACTATACCGCATGTTGCTAAATTCTGGATGGTGCGCATCCTCCATTGTATCTAAACCAAGACTCCTGTATTCTTCATATTTCCTTCTGGTACCCACGTCTCTTTTGATCCTGTGTAGCACTATAACGCTGCTCGTTATATTTGTGCTCTAAGTCAGGCTTCAGAATACATTTATGTCCTTAACATCCCTCCCACATCTACACAACCCCCTCTAACAAAACACCCCTTTATATGCCTCCACCATATAAAACCACTACTAATATATAGTGTCAATCCAAAAATAAAACTCTGAAATATACCAACGACTATACAAATAATGCAATAATAATAATGTCATTCAAACGGTGCAAATCCTGAATCATTCTCCAACTGGACCTTTTTGTTTTTTTAATATGTTATATGGCGTATTACAGGGCGAAATGGAATGTACAATAATCCATTGGTGTAAAAGTGCATTAAAGGTGTCATTTGTTCCTTCCACTGCCCCCTTTCACTATGGATACTGCTTCACTCGGAGCAATACTGAACTTGGTTTGAGGGTAATATGTATTGGTGCAACACTTCGCAGAAGACCTAGATCATGGGGATTAGTTGTCCATAGAAGATCTGGGACATGTGGCAAGTCTTTTGGTGTAAATGAATGGACACTTCCTGTCACAAGCATGGGACATGGGACCTGGTGATAATGAACCATTATTTCACACGCAACACATATTGCTAGTACTATTTCCCCTTTGTCGTCCTTATCTCCGAACAGATCAGCCAGATCAATACATAGCACTGTGTGGCACTGCGCCCTCTCAGGGTCCACTGCTATCAAAACAATTCTGGTCTTCGGTGCTAACACTCCTTTGATGTCCAGTATAATATTCGTCCCTGCAACATGCTCTTGAGGCAGCGCAGGCCGGAAAATAAAATCAGAGGGTATTCTCCAACACCTCTTTCCTATTCCGGGGATTGCATTGAACAGCACTGTTGCTGAGTAAATAAACAAATCTGGGTGTATATGGACTCCTCAGGCCACTAAGTCACTCCCTAGTGCATGAATAATTACCATAGCTGTCACGATCCATGCCCCTGACCCCTCAGGTATAACAGCCCCCTGGCAGCAGTGGGGCTAAAGCCCTTCACACTGGCCCCAAGGGCCTTAAAACTCAGAAACATACATGAGTCAGTCCTGGTGCCTTTGGCGCCAGGCTCATTATCAGGAATAAAGCAATACCAGTTTTGGACCTTAATCCTACATGGAGGCCTATTACACAGCTCAGTTCTTTAGAATCAAGCCATGCGGTCTAGTGTTTTGGGTGTGACTGGGCCTGGAACTACTTTACCTGGGCTATTTAAACCACACCCAAACAGCAGAACACGCTTCGAGTTATTCTGCACTCCTGCAGCGTAACGCTCACAGTGTCCAGCTCCTGCTGATCTGCTTCTCCAGCGGCCCGATCCTGAAGCCCTAGATCCAGTACTATTAATAACCTGGAAGAACAAGAACAGCATTAGTAAGCAAGAACACTTACCTGTGAAGTAACCGGCCTTGAATCCATCCTGCGCTTCGCTTACCTCACCCATCTCCGGAGTTCGCTGCAACCTGCAAAAGTAAAGAAACAAGGACAGCATTAATAACAATTCTTACCTGGGCAAGCAGCGAGTCCTGGCAGCACCCTGCGCTTCTCTTACCTCGCCCATCTCTGGGTTTCACTGCAGCCTGCAAGGGAGATGGAACAAGGTCAGCATTAACAAAGCACTTACCTGGGCAAGCAGCGCTTCGATCGCTCATGGCTCCGGAACATCACTGCAACCTGTACAAAGAAGAGAAGAGAACACAGGTTAGCAATTAACACCAATAAACAGCACAGCACTCCGCGCATCAATAACTCACAGTGGTCTTCGCCATTGGCACGGCAACTCCGAGATCACAACCATCCCTGTGAAAACAAAAAGAGACATTGTTAGGGAACAGCGTAGTGGAGCAAGACACAGAGAAGACAGAGAAAACAGAGGGAAAGAAAAAGACAGAATAAAGACGGAAAAGACATTGTAACTCACCTGGAAGACAGCAAGCAGAGTCGGAGTCAGAGCCGTTCTGGACCCGACATAAGGGCACACGGACCAGTGAAGCAACTAGGTCCACGGAACGCCCGCACCTACCACGCGCCCCTGCACAGAGACACAGGACGGAGAGTTCAACGAACAAAAACCTAAGGTGAGCAATAACCCCAAGGGAGGGGATTTGGACCAGAGGGAGGTGGGAATCCACCCATCACAGAACCAGTATCTTAACCATCCATTCTCCTGTTATAGGCGCTACCCCACGTCTGGCACATAACTAAGCAGAGAGGGGTCCGTGATAGCGCTTAGACCTCCATCCAGTATCGTGTGGCGGCCCCGTGGATACCAGGTGAGCGTAACAATAGCTCTTACGTGGCAATTCCCCAGGGTACACCACCCCTCTTTCTGTAAACGAGATGGTCATCTTCAGTTTACTGGGCACATCTCGTCCCAACAGGTTGACGGGGGAGGTTTCCGAAAACAGCAAAGAAGCTTGCACTCCCTTGACCCCTACCTTGATGGACAATTCCTATGTAAAAGGAATTGATTTCATTGCCCCAGACAAGTCCTGCATGTCCATGAACTCGCCTGATAAAGGAAAACATCTGTCCTTAATACATGATTTGGAGGTGCCTGTGTCCACCATGAAAATAAAAGGTTTGTCACCTATCTACATGCCCACCAAGGGTTCCTCTCCTGGGGTAGCAGTGATGGACAGGACTGGACACTCAAGGACTCTCTCTGGGCTGTCCTAATCTGGGTAGGTGTTTGAAAACGAAAGGATTGCCTCTTAGCACACTCGCTCACTGATGGTGTGCAACTGTGTCATTGGGAGCCGTGTTACTATTGGGTATTTGAGGCACCTGCAGAGGGGCGGGGTTGGCAGTATATGCTGCTTGACTGTTGGGGACTGGAGCTTGCAGCTCTGGCAAGGGCAGAGGTTCTTGGATAGGTGGTTGTGCTCCATACGGAACTGCGGCAGGATCAGGGGCTTATGGCAATTGATATGGGTCTGTGCTCCTGGAGCATACAGAGGCATTTGGCTGTAAACCACACATGCCTTGCTTCTACACTCTCGTGAAAACCGTCCCATTATCCTGCATGTCTAACATTGCCCCATATTTCACCCCCTTGTCCCCATGCCCCCAGATCCTCCCCTTCTTCCTCTTGGGCTGGTAAACCCTCCTCTTCCCCTTTGATATCCTCCCTAGGGCCATCCCTGATATTGAGGCTGAAACCCACTGTTCCATTCATACCCACCTGTCCATGCAGGGGCTATACATACATCTGCCTGTACCGGCCTCATCTCTGACAGTGAATCTTGCAATGCTGATATCATGGGCCCTTTCACTGATATCTTTGCAAACTTCTTTTGTACCAGTTTCACTTCCTCTGTCTGAAGACACTGGACCGTTTCCTTCACCTTTTCTCTCAACCCTTTACAGTGATGTATAATTAAAGACTGTATCTCTGCCCATCCCTTCACTTATATCCGCACTATTTTGCCAAGTGCTTTTTGGACCTCCTTGGGAAGCCCCTTCATAACTACAAAATAAAAATATGGAAATGACCGATCCCATGATCCGATGATTCAGCCCTCCACTTTTCTTGAGTCTGTAGAATGTACTGGGCAGGGTCCTCATCATCTCCCATTGTGCTCTGCATGATGGACTGGAGATTGGGTGCATCGAGGTAGGCACGGTGCAATGCAGCCTACACTTGTGCCCTAAAGTTACTATGGGCGCTGTCATGAATATCCTCCCCCAATCGCACGCCGGATACCCCGCTTTCACCCAAATATCGTCTGCCTGCTCACCCAAAATAGCAACAAATAGGGGCTCTTCAAATCCCCTACCGCTAATATAACACTTGCTGTTTGTTTTTCAAATGCATAAATTCGTTTCCCCGCCCCTGCAGAAAGGAATGGTAAATGTTTTATCAAATAGTTTTTATCCATGTTTGGCCAAACACTATACTGAGCACTTCCTGGTCCTTTATGCAATAGGGGAAACTGTGTCCCAGTCACCTGCCTTGTCTTTTTTTTATTTCCCCGCAACTTCCCTTTGGCCAATGATATATGCCTGAATCTGTTCCTTAATCAGGGTCCCCACAAACTTTCCACACGTGGCAATATTATGGGTGCGGCCTCTTCTCCCACCTCATCCATTGTATCCCATTCATCTTCTCCTGTGTCTTCACCCATCTCATCTTCCACCCTCACTGTCCCATAGCCCAAACTTCCTGTCTGCTGTCTTTTGTTCCCCTTTTCTTCCTTCTCTGAATGTACATCTTTGATAGCCGTGCTATTGATCCTAAACAAAATGTCTCCCGCTCTCCACTCGTCTAGTCTACATAGTGCTTTCTGCCCTTCCCTTTTTTCTATTCTCAATCGATCAAATTCTTCAGTCGCCACCTTTTAAAGCCTCTTCCAGCTCTTTCTGTGGCATTTTATCAAGAATCCCCTTTCATTTTCTCTCAATGTGGCCGATGACATAGAATTGGGAATATTTTGGTACTGAGCCTGTGCTGGTGATAGGGGCGGGCGGTGGCAGTCGGGGGGACATTCATTGGGATTGTGTATCCTAAGACAGCACAGGTGTGGTAGCACCCTAACAGGGACTGTGGTAGGTTTGTGGGCATCTGTGTCTCTGTGCCTGGTTCGGCTGTGGCAGAACAATCGATCCCCTGAGGGGCAGTGGGGAGAGTCTTCTTCTCTACCAGTGGCATTCCTGTAGATGTCCTCCCTTGGTCTGTGGTGGCATCTTCCAAATCTATACCATCTACCACAATTCTAATACTTACTTCCTCTTTTGAAACGTTTTACCCTTGTATTTTGACACTAAAAATGTGTCCATATGCCCTAATAATTCTTGGTTATTTGTTCCTTGCTCTGACCACGGGCCTCATTACGAGCATAGAGGTAAATGGTACTGAAAAAAGGAAGGCGGAATGGTATTACCAGAATCGTTAATGGGTCTGGGCCATTACGAGCAGACAACCCGGCAATACCGCCACCGCCCATACCGTGCCCCTTGTTATCGGCATGCGCGCGTAAAAAGCGCCCCTTTGCGGCAGAAATACCGGGATGCCGCTAACAGGAGGACATCAAAAGTTACGCGGGCATGCACTTACCAGCATCCCAAAGGTGGTAAATAGGGCCTGCATGATGGCGGCAATACAGGCATTGCGGACCACCCGTAAATAGCAACCTGCAGCATAGGCAACTGCCACAGGTGCACACAATCACCAGGGGTGGAGTCAATGGACCTGTCCCAGTACAAAAGGAGGACACCCACAGACTGTTAGGGAGAATTCTCTCTTTAGGCTGAATTTCCTAACCTAGTGAGTCCCCCAGCAGCTTTGCTGGATTTCTGGAGTTTGTCTTTTTCTCCTGCCAAGAGTGAGACTCTTTTTCTCCCACTCTTAGACATGAATTATGGTGTTCCTTTGACAGTTCATGTGTTTTATGGGCTATGGGGTCCTTTACTCCATAGGGTCTCATGTGTTTTTACTATGTGTGTTACACATCACCCTCCGTGCAGTGACACCCCACCATAGACTCCATACCCTGGGACTGACTACTGTCTCCCAGGGCATGTAAAGTCACCATTGGCTTTACTAGTCCCAAATTATTAACAGAAACCAGTACAAACCATCATATTGTGGACGTACTGGTCGGGGCAATTCGATTGTCCCGGGGTCTGTTAGTCGAGGGGGCACGTCTCCATCCCCCCTGATCGAGTTTTGGCTGGTGGCAGTGGAAAATACTTTTTATATTCGACCGCAAATATTTTCCTATGGGATTTTCCCATTGTTCGAGGCTACCAACTTTAATTATTTAATTCTCATAGCCTCGAACATACCGCCGGTTTATTTAATTAATATTAATTTGCCGGTTGGTATTTTTTGCCAGGACTCGATTCTAAAATGGCATTTGTGTTCTCTTCTGTGACTCCAACCCAAGTCGAGCCCTTTGTTCCACTTTTTGGCGGGCTTCGCCACAGAAGCCTCCAAAAGTGGTGCCACTCTGTCTGGGTACCACAGGGGGTGTGGGAGGGGATTTAGGCACCCTGGACTGAGTTACCTTGGTAACTCAAGTCGCACTCTTGTGTGATTGGCCCAAGTGGTGAGCCGGCCGGCTCACCACTTAGCATGTTTGATTGACAGCTAGGCTGAGTGAATGGGGGTATGCTGCATAAAAGCAGGGCTTTGGGGACTGGAACTTCAGAAGTCGCCACAGGACCTGAGAATCCAATGAGGGAGAAGCTGAGCCGACCTACCACGATGACACCACCGATGGAGCCCTGCGGAACCGACTCACCACTTCCCGACGACAGAGAAGATCTCCCGGCTGGAGAGGCTTCTTCCCCTGACTGGTGGGCACAACCAGTTTTACCTTCTTTTCTTCGCACCCCAGACCGGTTAGTGGTCAAACTGCCCGTGGCAAGCACCCCGGCAGCCGGATAGCCACTTACCACTGAACCGCGAATCAACGGACCGCTCCTTGTACCTGAGAAACTCTGAGGCTGGTTTCTTCCCTGGCAGTGCAACGGACTCCTGTCTTCCTCCATGACGAGATCCTCTCTTCCCCCGGATGAAGCACCGACTTGCATCCGCTGCCAGGAACAACTGCCCCCGCTGGAGTGTTCTCACCACTTTAAGGTACCGCGTCCACCAGGCCTCCCTTTCTAAAGATTGCTACAAGGTAATAATAATCCCTTAACCTTCTGGACTGGGCTGGCAGCCTTGACCCTCTAACTGGTCCCTTTCTTTGGTCCAACTCCTTTTTAAACTGTTACAAGACTTTTGTGCACTGCAACCGTGTGACCTTGGACACATTTCCTTTGATCCTCTTAAAGTGGATCCGGCCTATTGAACTCTAACTTCACGGCTTTACTTTGCCTTCCTCTCTTGTTATGTTCTTGTAAAAGTGTTGGGATCTGTTTCAACCTATTCTCTGCTTTTCTCTCCCTTTTAAAAACGAACTATTAGAGTGCCATCTACATTAAGCGCTCACCGCTGTCTGAAAATAAGTGGGGCTTTACTTAAGACTTGTCTAATATTCTTTTAAGGGAGTGTATATCTTTTAGTGACCGTGTTTTTTAATTGCTTACTATTAGTGCCTGTGTGTTTTTCTAGATGTGGTTTTAAATAAAGAATTATATCTCTTTTACACCAAGCCCTGGTCAGTGTTTACTTGTTCTATTGTGTTCTCTTGACCTATTGTGAATACTCTGTATACTGCCTAACTCTTCTTGAGGGAAGTCTGACTGCTCAGCCACAGCTACCAAGTGAATCTGTGTGGTACAGACTGCTACCAAGTGGGTTTACTGCCAAACACCTGTAGTCTTAAATCTTTTGCAGTGGTCCCAAAGGGAACTGCACAGGTTTCTGCCTAACACAGACCACACCCCTTCCTACACCAAAATGATCCCACTAGCTGTTGCAATCCTGGGGTTGGAGGACATGCTTGTATTGCTACACCAGCAACAACAACTACAACTACAACAACAACAACAACAAGAACAGGCAGCACAGAGGAGACGCAGTAAGAGAAGGAGGGTGAGACAGGCCCAGCAAGTCCCACCAGTGCAGCCAGTGGTCGCACGTAGGCAGCCACCAATCCCTCACATCAGACCCAGTCCATTCAATCTAACCCCTGAGCAGACCCACACCCTGTACCGGTTGGACCGGGACACCGTCACCACCATAGTGGACATGATACACACAACAACATCGTCAGCCTGATAGAAATCTGCACTGCCATCCCCC
This sequence comes from Ambystoma mexicanum, assembly GCF_040938575.1. Classification (NCBI taxonomy): domain Eukaryota; kingdom Metazoa; phylum Chordata; class Amphibia; order Caudata; family Ambystomatidae; genus Ambystoma; species Ambystoma mexicanum. Next base: position 1,391,531,590 of record NC_090922.1, read on the forward strand.
GTCTACTGAAGGTGTTGTCTGTGCTCCACTTCCTGGCCACAGGCACCTCCCAGCACACAGTGGGCCAGCTGCATGGCATATCACAACCACTCTTTTCTCGCATGCTGACCCAAGTGCTTGATGCCCTCCTGAAACATGCAAGTATCCACATGTCCCTACCACGGACTGGCCAGGAGCTCGCTGACACGAGGGTTCCATGCACTGGCAGGCATGTCCAATTGTGTTGGTGCCCTCGACTGCACCCATGTAGAATTGGTGGTCCCTCATGCCAATGAGGCGGTGTACCGAAATCGCAAGCAATTCCATTCCATCAATGTGCAGATGGTATGTGACTCCAGCAAGATCATCACACATTGCTGCACCCGATATCCCGGATCTACACATGATGCCATGGTGCTGCGTAACTCCACGCTACCCCTCTACATGGAGCGACATGCTGGACGATGTTCCTGGCTGCTTGGTAAGTTGCCTGACTGGGCCATGGCAGTGCAGTGGGGTTGTGAGATGGGGGGGCGCATACTCCACCTGGGCGAGAATGTGGGGGATGCATACTCCACCTGGGTGAGATTGGGGGGGGATGCATGCTCCACCTGGGTGAGATTGGGGGTTGCATACTCCACCTGCGTGAGATTGGGGGGGTGCATACTCCACCTGGGTGAGATGGGGGGGTGCATACTGCACCTGGGTGAGATTTGGGGGTATGCATACTCCACCTGGGTGAGATTGGGGGAGGGATGCATACTCCACCTGGGTGAGATTGTGGGGGATGCATACTCCACCTGGGTGAGATTGTGGGGGATGCATACTCCACCTGGGTGAGATTGTGGGGGATGCATACTCCACCTGGGTGAGAATGGGGGGGATGCATACTCCACCTGGGTGAGATTTGGGGGTATGCATACTCCACCTGGGTAAGATTGTGGGGGATGCATACTCCACCTGGGTGAGATTGGGGGAGGGATGCATACGCCACCTGGGTGAGATTGGTGGGGGGGATGCATACTCCACCTGGGTGAGATTGGGTGGTGAGTGGACAATGTACTTACAGCTAAACACTGTTGCCCTGAACATCCCAACCTGAACATGACTCATCAATGGCATACATAAGACAATGCTGCACATCAATGACAACATGCCAGACGCACAAGCTGGCGACCATGAGTATGTCAAGCGATGGATGACTAAACATGATTACACCTGTGGCAATGCCGATAGTGGGAATAGGTACAGAGTACCATACACCACAAATATAGGTGGCCAGACATTGTTCCGCATCCACAGTACATCCACATCAGCATGCAAGTAATCACCCTGTATCATCTGTACAACACAATCCACACCAGCAGACCATAGTACAGTATACAATGCATCAAATGAACCTGTGTGCATACATCCAGGGACATGTGCATGTCAACACCAAATAGCTGCAGCAATGGCAGTGATTCCTAAAGGTATCAGGTTAGATATTTACTCCTACGTCCCGTCCCCTTTCCTCCATACTTATGGGACATTCCTCCGTCCAGTGGGACGGGACCGGAGCGCTTTGTAAAAGCATCCCGAAAAAATTCACATTTTTTAAGTCCTTCCTCTCTTTCTACGCGGGGCCCAGCACGCGGCCGTAACCCCACCCATCTCGGCTCCACCCCGCGCATCGCCCATCAGTCCTTTTCTCCGCTCGTTCGGGACTGGACGCGCTTGCATCCTCGGAAGATCTTCTTCCCTTTTTCCTCCTCTCTGGCTCTCGCTAGTGATCGTGTCCTAGTCGGTCTATGTCGTTCAAACTAGACTTTCCAGATTTTTCATCGTGTCACTGCTGCGTCGCGAGGGCGGATCCCCATCCTCTTTGTCTAGAGTGTTTGGGTCCGGACCACCATTGGGACTCCTGTTTTTATTGCGATTCCCTTTCGGTCCGGGCACTTCAACGTCGGTTGGAGCGGTGGGAGGACGTGTTTCGACGTACTCCTCCTTCGCATTTTCAAGCGTTTATCGACAAAAAGAAGAAACGCCCGGTAAGTTCTTTACTTTTCAGAGCTCCCCGGCTGGGAGATACCTTTCCGGGCTCTTCCCGAGTCGGGAGGAGCGTTGGCCGCTCTGTCACCGGGGTTTTCCCTGAGGTGCCTCCTGGGCTTAATAATTGTACCAGAGTTTTCTCCGAGGGTCTCCGTAAGGGGCCTGTGGATACCGGAGTACGCACCGAGGGCCCTCATGTGGGGGCTGCTTGTAGACCCAGTTCTACTGAGTTGTGGGGTACCGGAGTTTGCTCTTCCTTGTTATCAGCTTTTCTCAAAAGTACCGGGGTGCGCCCCAAGGCCTTGGCTGGGCTCGGTGTTACCGAACGGATGTTCGAGGCCCGCGCTAGTAAGGCTGTTTCTGGACCTGGGTCCGAGGTCCCTCATACAGAGGCTACAGTAACCAACATTTCTGAGATGCCTGGCAAGGCCCTATCGGTGAAAGTTGTTTCTCACCGGTCCCGCTCTTGTGGCGATGCCAGATCTGTTGAGGGGGCAAGAAGTGAAAGATCTTCCTTTACCGGCAGCGCCGAGGTCCTTCCTGTGAAGGCTAGTTTAGCTATTGGTATGTCGCAAAACCATTCCAGGCCTCATAGTACCGGCTCAGCCTAGGTTCCTTATGTAAAGACTAAAATTAAGACACCTGATCCTCTACTGGGACCCCTGCCTCACTTCCTCACATGCCGCAGTTCCCATCAGGTGATGGCAAAATGTCGGCCGCTCCCGCCACAACCACGGTGGCCATTTTGGGAGCTTCCCCTACAACTACGCCATCGGCCTCAGGTGTAGGAGTTGGTTCTGTGGGTGAAAATAAAATTCCTTGTGCGCATCCGTTTCGCCTGGTTTACGACTGGAATGCCCGGATGCCCCTTCCGCACAATGTCTCGTTGCCTGTGGGTTCGGCACCCTTGATTTTTGTGGATACATCGGGGGATGGGCCTGTGTGCCAACCCTCCCCTTTGCGTCCCTGGAATTATCCTCCTCATGAGAGGCCTCCTCCGGTAGCTCCAAAACCGTCTCCGGAGGACGCCTTTTTTGGCAAATTTCAGACACTCATGCGTACCGACCCCAAGAGAGAGTATTTCAAGGGTCTTTTTAGGGAGATATGCCCGCCTGCGCCTCCGGTTCCACCCGCTCCTCCGGTGGCTCCGCCGGCCCCGCCCTTGCCTGCGGTGCCTCCCCCCACTCTTCCGCCCTTGCCTCCATTGCCCCCTGTGGACAAGGTAGTGCCTCACACGGTTCAGCAGGATCCTGACCGGTCGGATGATGCGCAGGGCGATTAGGACAGCGAAGACCAGCCCCGCTCTATTAGAGCTTTTCATGACCGGGTACTGGACATGATGTGCCTATTGGATGTTCTGGTGCCCAAGGCACCCGCTCCGCAGGAGGGTGTGCTTTCAGGGGTGTTCACCCTGTCTCCTTCGGAGCGTACCGGCCTGTTCTTGCAGAAGAACGTTTTGGCCGAAGTCCGTAGGGTCTGGGAAAAGCCACACACTGGACTTTTTGTCAATGTGAAAATTGACGCGCGATACAGGCTGCATTCTTCGGAATAGGTGGCCCTGCCATCTTGTCCTCCCCCCTCTTCCACAGTGGTGGCTGCAGCCACTTTACAGTCCAGGCCTGCAGCATCCTCTTCTACGATGGCTATTCAGGTTCTGGGGAAGGAAGACAAGCTCCTCGACTCTCTTGGGAGGAAGATTTTCGCTAACTCTGCCTTGCAGCTCCGGCAGGCTAATGCGGAACTAGTGTTAGCAGGGGTGAATATGAAGATGTAGAAAGGTCTGTCGGAGTTCGAGGAGTTCATTCGGGTCGAGAAGCTGGAAGATTATAAGGCTGGTTTATCCGATGCCAGAGTCTTAGCCCAGGATCTGCTTGAGGCCGCGGCTCATCACGTCTACACGTCGGCTCGAGGCCTTCTGCTGGGAGTTGACACCTCTCGACAGGCATGGTTGCATGCCACCAACTTCTCAAAGGAGGTGCACGACAAGGTGTTTGACCTACCATTTGACGGTAAGGAGCTTTTCTATTCCACAACGGATGTGGAGCTCACCAAAATGAAGAACAGCACCCAGACAGCTAAGCCCTTTTCCGTCCTGGTTAAAACCCCTTTTAGGACCCACAGACCGTTGTTGCGAAGACGGCCCTCGTCTGATTTCAGGGGGTTTCTAGACCGGAAATCCCGTAGAGTGGATACTCCTTCGGATAATAAATGCCGGAGGCAGCAACGGACTCAGTTTTTCCTCCTCAGGTTCAGGTGGTAACACCACTGAAAAGCCTGCCAAATGAGGCTTCTCCACACTCGCACGAGACCCCGGTGGGAGGACGCATTGTGTCTCATTGGGAGGCATGGCAGACCATCACCGAGGACAGGTGGGTCTTGTCAGTCGCTCGGGCGGGCTTCCGCTTATCCTTACCCCCTACCCCACCCTTCAACTCTCCTTTCCAGCAGTCGGGATTGCACTCCCTAAAAGCTGAGGTGCAGAAAATGCTGGACCTCAGAGCTGTGGAACCCGTTCCCCTTGGGGAGTGAGGGGAGGGCTTCTACTCCCGGCTGTTTACGGTGACCAGACCCAAACAGACTGGCCTGCGCACCATCCTAGACCTTTCCCAGTTCAATCTTTTCCTACCCCAAGAGAAATTCAAGATGATCACGCCCAGCCAGATACGGTCCTCCTTGCAGATGGGTGATTGGCTCAGCGTGGTGGACCTTCAGGATGCGTACATGCATATTCTGATCTGGAGTCCACACAGGAGATATATCTGTTTCTATGTGGGAGAGGAGCACTTTCAGTTTCGAGTGCTTCCTTTTGGCCTCATCTCGGCACCGCGTGTCTTTACGAAGATGATGTCAGTGATCGTGGCCTATCTTTGTCTGCAGGGTATCCATGTGTATCTGTATTGGACGACTGGCTTTTACGCAGCCCTTGCCCGTTGAAATCCGCCTGCAATCTTCAGTCTCTCCTTCAGCTCCTGTTCCACCTCAGGCTGTCAGTGAACTGGTGGAAATCTTCCAAGTTCTCAGGACTTGATTTTCTTGGGTTTTCACTGGAACCCGATCGACTGCAGGGTGTACCTGACCGGGGACAGAATGGCAGATCTGTTGCGACGTGTCAGATGTTGTGGACCTCTTCACTACAGCGGCGAACAAGAAGCTTCCTCTGTATGCCTCCAGAAACGGTCTGGGAGCCTCCTCTCTGGGGGATGCTCTCGAGATTCCATGGCACAACATGAGGGCTTATGCCTTCCCGCCTCTGCCTCTAGTTCATCAGGCGATTTGCAAATTGAAGAACTCAGTGAACTGTTCTCTTCTACTCATAGCCCCGTGGTGGCCGGCCAGGTTTTGGTTCTCAGAACTTCAACAGCTGTCGGTGTATCCGCCAATCAGGTTACCGGTGACCCCCGATCTTCTTCACCAGGGGGAAGAACAACTGTGGCACCCCTCTCCACAATCACTCAGCTTGGCGGCATGGTGCCTGAGTTCAGGTCTTTAGAACATCTTAGCCTGTGTGCGGATGACATGTGCATTATTCAGGCAACCAGAAAACCCTCTACTAGGTCCCAGTACAGAGCAAATGGCTCAGGTTCTGTCATTGGTGTTTAAACAAGCAGCTGGACCCAAAGGGGGCTACAATTGACATGGTACTGTCCTTTGTATCCCACTTAGCAGAGTTGGGTGTTCACGCAGTCCGCACCCGGCGTGGGTTCTAAATGTGGTCCTGATGGCGTTGTGCCATAAACCTTTCGAACCAATGGCCACGGTGGATCTCAAGCACCTGTTGTGGAAGGTGTCCTTTTTGGTTGCCGTCACTTCAGCAAGGTGCGTGAGTGAGCTCCAGGCTTTGTCGGTGGAGCATACCTTCTTGGTTTTTCACAAGGATAAGGTAGTCCTACGGAAAAATCCTTCTTTCCTGCTGAAGGTGGTCTCTGATTTCCATCTGAACCGGTCGATCTCCCTGCAGGTCTTTTTTCTGAACCCCGCTTCAGAGGCGGAAAGGGTTCTGCATTGCCTGGATGTTAGAAGGGCTCTTAAGTTCTATCTGGACAGAACATTACAATTTAGGAGCTCTTCTCAACTGTTCGTGACATTTGGTAATCCACAAGGTAAGCAGGTTTCTAAGGCGACTATCTCCTGATGGATCGCTTTCTGCATTACGGAGTCTCACACCGTCCAAGGGCTGAAGCCTCCCTAAAGGTATTCATGCACACCTGGTGCAGGGCAAGGCAGCCACAGTTGCCTTTCAAAAATATGTCCCTTGGCAGACCATCGCAAATGCGGCTACTTGGGCCTCCCCATCGGCTTTTTGTAAGCATTATTGTCTAGACCTGAGCTCAAGATCTGATGCTCAGTTTGGTCAGGCTGTGCTGAAGAACCTGTTTCAGTAAGGGGTTTGTTCCATCCACCCATAGTTCCTGTAAGGAGTGCTTGGGAATCTCCCATAAGTATGGAGGAAAGGGGACGGGATGTAGGAGTATAACCAGGTTACTCACCGTAGTGACCACCTTACTCCTAGTCCATAGTCCCCTTTCCTCCATACGTCCGCCGTCCCCTCTAATAAGGTTCCTCTGTTATTGCTAAAAGGTCTCTGACCTGGCGATAGAAAAGGACTGATGGGCGGTGCGCGGGGCAGAGCCGAGATGGGCGGGGTACGGCCACGTGCCAGGCCCCGCATAGAAAGAGAGGAAGGACTTAAACATTTTGAACATTTTTTGGATGCTTTTACAAAGCGCTCCGGTCCCGTCCCACAGGACGGAGGAATGTCCCATAAGTATAGAGGAAAGTGGACTATGGACGAGGAGTATGGTGGTCACTACGGTGAGTAACCTGGTTAGAGTCACACATGCCTCTTTGTGCTCCCATGCAGGTGATGGTGGCTACTTACCCCTGTACGGAACCCACAGAACAGGCATGAAGAGGAGTACAATCGGGTTCATACCCGTACCCGTGTTATGATTGAGCAGACCTTTGGCCTGTTGAAGGCACGGCTCCGCTGCCTAAGCAGGTCTGGTGGAGCACTCCTTTATGGACCTGAGAAGGTGGCAAAGATCACAATGGTCTGTGTCATGCTGCACAACATGTGCATCTGGAGAAAGTACCACTGCCACCTGACATTGACATGCATGCACCGGGTGAGGATGATGAGGATGATGATGATGGAGGAGAAGCAGCACCCCTGGCAGTTTGTGATGCACAAGATGGCCGTGCTTTGCGCCAATCACTGATTGACGATTACTTCTGAACCACAGGGACGTTGATGGTTATATGTTAGTACTACACTGAGCACTGGGATCATGTGGACATGGACACAGGATGTGTGGGGAGTTGGGCACTGTGCGCTGTTATGAATTGAATAAACCCACACGAAATGAACAATGTCCAGTCATTAAATGAATTTGAACACAACGGGTGCATTTGGTAAAATAACCATATAGTGCTTCCTCCCTCCACCACTCACACACCCTTCCCCCTCCCCCAAAACACCCAAATGCCACATACCACCCAGCATACCCCCCAATGAACACCCTATCACCCCCAAACACCACCAACACCACTTCCCCCCCTCACTCATTGTCATCCCACACACGATGTGGTTGGACTGGCTATTTCCGTCCTCTTTTCGGGTCTGGGGGCAGCATTTCCATGTGCCTTGCGCAGCTCCTCATCATCCGCACAGGGCATGAGGGAGTCAAGCTTGCAAGTGTGGTCGATGGGGTGGAGATGGATGGATTTGGCACCGCCGGTGCAGGTTGTTGCTGCGGCATATGATCCAGCATCCTGCTAAGGACCTGTGTCACCGCCCCTAAACTGTCACAAATGACTATGGCGCTTGAGTTGATGGCCATTATGGTTGCGGCATTTGCCTCCCGTATTTCACGGCGTGTCTGTTCCCCCTTGGCCACATACTCGCGGACCAGTTCTATCATTGAGTCCTGGCGGGCCTCTACCCTCGACAGTCGTGCCTCCATGTCGGTGGGGGCTGTGGAGGTGTACGGTGCTGTGGCTGGGTGGACCAATGCAGGATTGCCCTCTGACATGGTGGTAAGATGCTGACTTCCAGTAGAACCGCATGTACCTGCATGGGGCATGCTGGTGTGCCCTGTGTGGAGTGCTGGGGGTGGACTGGGGGCTTGAAGTATGGGCACATTCTACAAGGATGTCGTCGTCCATGTCCTGGTGTTCCTCAGCGTGGACATCGACATCGCTGAGGGGGGCTGTGGCTGCTGCCTCACCTACAGAACTGGTGGCAGCGGACTGCGTACCATCAGCCTCTGGCTCTGCAATTGTTGCCGACTCTGTATTGGCAGTCTCATCGCCGGCTGTATTGTCCTACTAAGCTGGCCTGGGCTGTACTGGTGCCCTGGGTTGCACTCTGGCTGTTGGTGCAGCCCTGGAGGTGGATGGCCCTGGTGCCTTCTGGTGTTGCCCTGGATGCCTTAGAGTGTGTTGATGCCCTTGGGGCAGGATCCTGCCCTTCACTTTCTGCGTCAGTGCCTGTGAGGGAACAAGGGATGCAGGGCATCAGTGATGGTGTTACGTACAAGAATCATGATTTGGTGCTGTACGCTATTTTATTTTTCATGCATTGCATTCTTGTAGGTGTGACACCTGGACTTCTGGAGTTTATTTTTTTTCCACTTGGTTAGAGTGTGAGCTTTTCCCCCCACTCTTACCTATGTTTTGCCATGTGTATTTCTCTGTTTTTTGATTGTGGACTCTGAAGTACACCACTTCAGTAGCCCCCTTCTTTCTGTGTGTCACCCAGCACCTTCAGTGCCGTGGCACAGGGGTGTCTTTGAGACTTCCCCCGACTCAATTTCTGAGGCTGACTACAGTCCCCCAGAAAAGGGTAAAGTTGCCATTAACTTTACTTAGTCAATCTACCACAGATCCAGTACACCCCATCTTCCATGGAGTACTTGAAAGGGTTAATTCGTATCCCGTTTTATCTGTACCTCCTAGAGCATTGTTTCGCATTTAACATTTAGACTTGGCTGGTGGCAGTGGTATCTACCCTAACTTTCCTACCGCGAATATACTAGATAAACGTGGTATTGTGCTTGGCTATTATATTAGCCTCGAACTTAAACCCGCTGGACCAAATCGTCTTTCTTTTGGCTCCGGTTGGGCATATTCGCCATTTCTTTTTGTTAAAGTTTAAAGTCCTTCTTGTTTTTTACTTTGTGCGGCAAACTAGGTTTGCCTTCTTTGTTCACCGTCTTTTGGCAAGCTTCTGCTCAGAAGCCCTCCACCAGGCGCCTGGGTGTCTAGGTGGGCTGAATGTGAGGGAGGGGTGTAGTCACCCCCTGCACAGGGTATCCTAGGAAACCCAAGTCGCACTTTGCCATGATTGGCTGAGGTGGTTGTCTGGGCTGGACAACTCCCCTGCTGGGTGATTGACAGCCAGGCTGTGTGAATAGGGGTTTTGCGCATAAAAGGCAGGTCTCTTGGGCTAGAGGTAAGAGAGTTGCCACTGGAACTATAAGGAACCGAAGAGAAGCGGAGAGAATGACGGCTGCTGCAACTATCCCGTCCCGGTGAAGCCCTGCTGTAGTCCTGAGCTATCTACCCTTCAACGACTAAGAGAAAATCCAGTCAGGAGTCTTCTTCCCTTGAGCCTGGTGGAGATAACCAGCTCATCTTCCACAGCCAGAGGATCCTCTTCCTTGGTCGAAATCACTGCACACAGCTGTAGTGGTCCGGATAGCCATTTGAAGAGCCTCTTCTGTTTTTAAGGCGCGCACCTTTTATCCATTGTCACTGCTGCCGGCTTCATCCCTGTGTGGTGCAGACCCCCTTCAGACGTCCGCCGTCACAACGAAGCTCCAGGAATCGTGGGTCTGCGGGAAACCAACAGGAACAACTGCCAGGGCACCAGCTGCACCACTGGAATAAGGTACTGTGTTCTGCTTGTGTAAACGGGTGAACCCCTTTTCTTCATTCCCTTGTCTTCCCTCCTTCTTATAACTTTTGCTTCCGAACATTGACAATATCGAAGTACTCTTGGCTACGTTGAATCGTGAACTATCTGACTGTGTGATCTTCGGCAACAGGCCCCCGGTGTCACTTGTCCCTGGCTCCGGCCCTTTGACTTTTGAACTCTTGTCTCTGAGTGTTTCTTGATTCTGTCTGCCTAACCAAAATATTGCCTGTGATGTTTTCCTCCAACTCATTCTCGGTATCTCAAGTGCTAAATGAGTTTTTGCCCCGGTAGCATTTCATGTCACGGATACGCATTTATTTAGTAGACCGAACTGTCAAAAAGTGATCGCAATCGTGTTCACGGTAACGTGTTTTGTTCATAACACTTGTTCATTCAAACACAGGTTACTTACCTTGAGACATACTGTACAAAGTGAATTGGTTAGTTGTAGTATATTTAACGGGCGGTTTGTGTTTAAGTTTAATAGAAGTGTTGTGTTTCTAACGAATGGTTTAATAGTAAATTTACTTATATTTTTCTACCTGAAACCTTGAGTCAGTGTTTGCTTGAGTCACAGTAATTGTGGTCCCTTTGTATAATCTCTGCTACTGCTCATATACTCTTGCGATAAGCCTGGTTGCTCCGCCACTGCTACCACTCTGACATAGTAGTACAGGATTGTACCAAAGGTAAAACTTGTATTGCCACCTGTAGTCTTAATTGTGTGTAGTGGTCCCTAAGGGCACTGCAGAGGATTCTGCCTAACACAGGGTGTGGGCCACCATAAGGACATGGATCTGTATAGGTGTGTATGATGGGCCATGCATGGGCTTGGTTCATTTTCACATCAGTTGCACTACGTCATGCTTTGGTTTACTGGGGTTTGCAGGGTCACTCACCTCCATCTCCCGATGTCGCCGCACCCGTCTCCATTTCACCGAAGCCCTCAACCGACTCCATATTTATAGTGGTGCTGCAGGTCTCCTCCCATCAAATCAGTTTGATGGGTGAGTGGGCCCCCCCCGTAGCCATGGCCTCCCTGCCATTTGATGATAGGATGTTTCGTACCCGGAGACATAGGTATTCCCATCTCTTCTTACAGTCTTTCACCGTGCCGGGGTGGTGCCTACCGCTGTCACCTTCCATGCCACCTCCTCCTATGTTTGTTTTTTTCGGAGTTGCACTGCACTTTTCAGGTTGTTGGCGAACACCTCATCCGCATGGGCTACCAGCGTATCGGAAAGCACGTTGAGCTCCTCGTCGGAGAAGCGCTTCTTGCGCAAGCGGGTGATGGTCTTTTGGGTGGCCTTAGACATGATGGATGGTATGGCCCTGCTCTCCACTCTGTAGCACTACTGTGTTGATAGGATTGCAATGGATTGTGTTTTTAAAGATGGCTGCTGACACATTTCCCGTTCGGCGTGATGACGTTACTTCCGGGTCCGTTATTACGAACCCGGTATTTGCATGATGGTATTACCGGGTCCGTTATTACGGGGTTGCTCCTAGGCGGAGGCGGTATTGGTGGGTCCCGTGATGGCGCTATCAGGAGGTTGGGGGGCCTTTAGCGGCATGGCGGTGCGGCCATTACCTGGCATGGAGGTTTGCGCGTGCTCTCGTAATCACCCGCTATTAGCGAGGTCGAGGGTGCACAGAAGCGCTAATACCGCCATGCCGGTAATGAATGCGTTTTTTTACCTCCATGCTCGTAATGAGGCCCATGATTGAAACAGGCCTCCCTGTGTCTCGGCCAAACACTGCTTGTGATATTTCAATACCTTATCTTTGTATAGTGGTAAAGTGGCACTCATATATTTGAATGGCGTGACCAGCGCCATTTTCAATTCCGCCCTCTCTTTCTGTTTTAGCACTCAAAAGTGTGTCCGGCTACCGGGGCAAAACCCAGCGCCTCTCCTACCTTCTTGTCACCCCCCTTCCTTCCAGTCACTTTTAGTTCAATTTCCCGTCCTTCAATTCCCCCTTACCTCATTCTCTCCACTCACTCCTCACATCAACACCATCTTCACCCTCTACTATGCTCATCCCTCACACCTCCATTTCAATCACACCGGACTACACCAACATGGACCTTTCCTCGACCCAACTAAAACAACAACAGTACCTATAAAAAACACAAACGACTTTGTAACATTCCAGCACCTCCCTTATTTCAGGCGAGGAGATACCTGGCCCTCTCAATATACAGGGCCCCTATCCTTCTTCCTTTATTTCATCTCAATAAAATACGGCTGTGCCTTCTTCCCCCAATCGGGAAGGATCTCCTGACTCCTTTATCCTCTTATTCCACAATAATAATAATAATTCAAATAAACTGCCATATGGTCTTTCCACACACCCGCTTACACCAATGACCTCACTCTCCTGCACTCTTCAACAGCCACACTCATTCCCCCTTTTCTCCCTCCCAACGTGTTTTCTTCCACAAAGGGTGCACTTACGTCTGTTTGGTCTCCTGAGTTCCTCCATCACGGGATCCCATCAATGTAATGCAACATCTGAGAGGTGCGTCCTGATCCAAAGAACAAACAAGAATTCTGGCAACACGGCTCCTGAAAACCACTCCAGGTTGTGCACACATGACTGGTTGCTGCAGGTAGCTGCGGCCCCACCAGATGTGCGGTCAGGAAGCCTCTGTCTCTGTGGAAAATCTGGGTTTATGTCGGGGTCACCAAATGTGTACAGCAGAACTCCTGAGAACCAGACTCGGGGGGAAAAAGAAATCCAACCCTCTAGGGAAAAAAGCTCACTACACCTTTATGCAAGGATAATTAATTCTCAAAAGAAGTGATACATGTCAGCATGGACATTCAAACCCTACTACCACAGAGAGCACTGTTTAGTTAAAAGCAAGCAAGACATTTTAAAGGGCAGCAGGGTCACTCGTGACACAAACAATATTCAGTAGTCTCTCCTCCTTCTCATTGTTGGGCCCCTATGTGCATATAGCTTGATCTTAAATGAACACCAAGGGATTGTATACAGTTGTTCATGGCAATCTTCATCTGAGTGGTCCTTGGCCTTGCTAATTTTGAGACCGCACAACACAATTGGTTTGTTAGCTAAAACAGCGTCTCTCCCCACATATCAACCACGTGATGTGCACCTGGAAATTAGATATGAGGTCAGTGGATAATTTTGCGGTCAAGCTAGCTCTCTGAAATGCGAGGAGCTTCATTCAGTCCCAGGCACTCTGACGCCCCCTGCATACCTCCCCATCATTGTCCTAAATTTGTTACTCTCGCCCGACAGTGCAAATCTCAGGGCCTCCTATTTGTGCTCCCCCACCCTTGGCATCCACCCCCTCCCTGGGCTGCCTTCTGTGACACACCAATACATTTAACGCTGAGGGATTTACTGGCTCCGATAGTGGGCATCTGGTAGTTAAAAAAAAGCCTATGAGTCTAGGGGCACAGGTGTTCTAAATCTGAGAATAGTGTTCTGGCAGCTCCAGACCCCTGCCCCCCATGAGATCTTCCTTCAGGGACAGGTGCAACCCTACCCATGCTTCACTGTTCACATTCCTTTCAACTTACGTGGACCTGCAGTGTAAGACAATGGGCCTCATTACACGGACGGCGGTAAGGGTTAACGGTCACCGTTAATGGCAACGGTGACCGTTAACCCTTACCGCCGTACTACGAGGTCCCTTTGCGGGTTTGAGGATTTAACGCCTGCTTCTTGCAGGCGTTAAAATCCAACCCGCTAAGGGACCTCGGAGCTAATTACGGCACCGCAAAATTGCGGTGCCGTAATTAGCGCCTTCCCCATTTCCATAGAGCCCTATGGGGCAGAAATGGGAATGGGGAAGGGCAATGGCGGAAAGGGGATTTACCGCCCCTCCAACCTTGGAATGGGGCGGTAAATCCCCTTTCCGCCAAGGCGGTGCCGGTATTTTACCGGCATGAGCCATGGCGCTAATAGCGCCATGGCTCACCGCCTACCGTGTAATGCGGCCCAATGAAGGATTATGTCTTAATCGGTAGAGTGACCTTCTAGTATACCGACTGAGATGGGGCCGGGGATGGGAGAGTGTATTACTGTTGGGGTCTACATTTATTATTCCCTGGTACTGTGTCCTGGCCATTCTGGGCCTAGCTTACAAGATGGTGGTGGTGCAGTATATTTCACTGCTTAGAGTTCCAAATTCTGCACTGACTATACGCTTCTGCATACTATCATCTCTTGGGTTCACCTACCCCTCCCTCCTGCCACCACGTGTCCTTATTAACACAAACTCCTACCATATTGCCCTTAATCTAAACCGCTTGGGGGGACAGATCTGGGCATGCATCTCAACAATGCCTCAACTCAGCAATGAAATCCACTTTATTTTGTTATTTCTCGCTCCACTGCCAGGTTTCTAACCCAAGCCGTGCCCATGACAAGCTGGTGTCACATCCACTATGCTTTTTGGTAGGTGCTGGACCTCTTTTGTTTCATTCAATAGACTGCTTGACACACAAAGCCCATAATACAGCACCTACCGAATAGCACCGTGTGATGTGATACTGACTGGTCACCTGGGGTTTGAATCCATAACACAGGAAAATAAATAAAAAGTGTTTTTCTTGCTCTTCGCAGCGGTTGGAGATTACATTTAATATGCATTTAAATTACCACCATTTGTGTGTCAATGTCCCCCACAGCATGCAGCTTTATGCAGTCTCCTCTTTGGTGGCTGTGCTGTGCTGTGGGGGACAATGACGCGCTAATGGTGGTCATTTAAATGCATATTCTTTCAGCTTGTTCCACTACTTTTTTCTTTTTTTTTACACTCCAACTACTGGGGATAGCTTGCAAGTGACGACAGTGCAGGGATGTTATGGGGTACCGTGCACTGTTGCCTTTTTCCTGGTCTCTTAGCGCTCAGACGGATCTGCAATGGGAGGAGGTTTGTGGGGGGCGTTTTGGTAGTGGGTTTCAGAGGGAGAGAAGCAAGAGAGCTTTTTTGTGCTGTTGGCAGCTTTCGTTGAAACTGGTCACTCAGCGTTGGTGTGTTTTCGGTTGGTTACCGTTGTGTGGTGTTGAGGTATGATTGTGTCTTGTTTGGTTTCAAGTTGGGTGTTGTGAAGTGCGTGTGGTTTGTGGTGCAGTAGAAGTATGATTCTATTCAGTTTGCAGTTTGTGGGTGAGTATGCAGAATGGTAAGTTTTTTAGTATGTTTTTTTTTTAGAAGCAACACTTTTCCTACCCTCAGCAATCCATTTGTGTGCAAGAGTTCACCCGTTTGAGACTTGCATTGTGCCGGGGATCCCCCAATACTGTGCTCCCCAGTTGGGCATGTCACTGTGCTCCCTCTTAATACTGCAATGTACAGGTATTCCACACAACTCCAACAAGGCCAAGTAAAGCATGTATACTTTGATGAATCCACTGGAATCATTACTGACTTCCCCTTTGTGATCTCCTCCCAGGTGGCTAGGGAACGGCAGCAGCTACCTGATACCGACCCTGGGGGTGGCTATATATGGGAGGATCGCGTGGGAAGAGACGACTGCTGAGGGGAGGTGGTGACTCCATTGAATGAGACGAGGTATCCCCCCCCCCCCTTCCTCCAAAGCAGGACTGTATAATGCCCAAAACCCTAATGGCTTATTGTCACCCAACAGTTCCATCCTATAGTAAAAGTCAGAAAACCTCTCCTAAAAATCACTATTGAAAACCCGACTTATGACATGAACACTCACAACTCATATGTAACATCTTCTATATATCTTTATGTAAAGCGTTTAAACAACCTGAAGTCTGAAGTCTAATGTGAAGACTAAGGGCCTCATGACGACCTCGGCGGTAGCCATGCCGCTATTGGCGGCATGGCTGCTGCCGAAATCGCGTCCGGGTCCACAGAATGAGGAATTACCGGCCCATTTCGAGTTCGGAAGGCCCGGTAATTCCTCCCTCCAAGGACCCGGACCCGGTCCTTCCCCATTCCCATTTTAGCCCCCATAGGGCTGAATGGGAGAGGGAGAGGGAGCAAACAACGGGCCATCACGAGTTGGCCCGTTGTTTCCTCCCTCTTCCCCTCGTGGGACCCGGTAAGCACACCTGGTTTGACCTGGGGACCTCGTAATGAGGCGGTACGGGGTAAACGGTGCCGGCACCTTTTACGGCGCCATTTACTCCGTACAGCCAGGGTCATAATGAGGCCCTAGTTGTTTTGTTGGGACAGTTGCAATCAAGGAAAAGCCTGTGAGAGAAAAAGGGGGGACAAAGGAAACCTCTTACTTTGAGAACATTTGCAGAAGCCCTGACGAAAGAATACCAGGCAGTTGGGATGTAAAGTCCATGCGAGGTAAAGGGAGAGCAAGGAAACCTCTTACCTTGTGAACCTTTGCAGAAGCCCTGGCAGAAGAATACCAGGCAGTTGGGAAGCAAAGCCTGTGAGAGGGAAAGAGTGGAGAAAGGAAGCCGCTTATCTCGTGAACCTTTGCAGAAGCCATTGCAGATGAGTAAGAGGCAGTTGAGGAAAAGGGAGAGAAAGGAAACCCCTGCCTCATTAACTTTGGCAGAGTTCCTAGTGAGGATTATACCAGGGGATCTGAAAACCCCATAGAAGAATTCCTGGCAGGAGAGTATACCAGATAATCCACAATAGTAAATAAAGACTGTTGTGGAATGTATTGTTTGAAGTTAGAGAAAGGCTACCATAAGATTTGTTGTTTGAAAAAGAACTTTGTGAATCCTGTTCCAAAGACATAGATAGGCTTTTGGATAAAGAGATATCTATTGACACAAAGGAATGGTTGGATAAAGAGATACTTTTTGCCATCCTACCTAATAATCTAGAGCAAGGGACCCACCGCCTCTTATTTCAGACTCCTCACACTACACAAATACCTAGTTTGCCGAAGGCAAGATATGGCCAGCCCCTACAATAGTTAGAACTCGGTAGTGTTTATGCCCTGTATAGAGACCTATTTTCCTAGCATGCACTGTTTACAAGCCTGTGGATTCGCACTTACATACTGTATGGGTGTGCCCTACTTCAGTGTCTATTTTTCATATTGGGTGTCACCTCTAGCATAGGAGCAATGTATGACATATCGTGGCTCTGTGCGTGGTTTCTCACAAACAAGATAGAAAAACATATGAGCTTGTGCCCAAATCTATCTTATTACTGCGTAAGATAGATTTGGGAACTAACTTGTTTGTTTTGCGATGTTTCAAAATAGCATAACATTTATGCTATTTTGTTAGTTCATTGTTAATGTGTCCAGATTGGTGCTGGAGAGTATTAACATTTAAACAAGGTTGGGTTCCACACCTTGGATGACAAGCACATCACACTTCAGGTCACGCCAATCATTTAGACCACGGACCCTCATTACACCCCCCTTGATTTCACAAACCACTTAAAGCACTTCATACATGATTGCACGCACACACATACAGAGTGCACACACATCAACATACAACATGCACTTCGCTTAAAGGCAAATTCAAAGAAAGTGTATTTTTTCTCCACCTACTTACTCCCAGCTGTCTCAGCACTAGACTCCAACCACCATCACATGCTGATTCAGCACCCATCTCGGTGGAACGTTGCTTCTCGTCTACACTAAAGGAAGGTGTGTCAAGAGGGAAGCCGGAAGTTCTGGTGCAGCGCTTTGGGCACTGGCCACAGCCAGCAGGGTGCAGGGACAGATGTATTTATGTTTTACTTAAATATATTACCAACCAAAGCACAGGAAAAGGCAGTGCTTTGGTTGACAATATATTTAAGCAAACAGTAGCCGCTCAGTACATGGGTGCATGATCCATGCAGAAATAGATTGCTGTGTCTGCATGTTATGTTTGCAGGACAAGGTGACCTATTTCTGCATGGAGTGTGCACTCACAATGCATCTCCATGCACTGAGCATCTACAGTTTGGTTTTTTCTCTTACACACATGGCTGCACAAGCCATGCCCTTGAATACGACCGCGCTGCCATCTATGGAAGCAAACAATTGAACTTCCTATGCCTTGTGGGGACAAACTCCTGGTTATGGCAGAGAGCCACCAGGAGTTTGCGGACTCTAGGAAGGCCCAACACCTTCTTCAGGATAAATGGAGGACTCGGTCAACGGCAAGTTCCAACTACGGTTTATTACAGCAAAAACCGACAGGGTTCAGCACAGGAACAGGAAATATCCCAGCGCATCTCAACTTCTAAGGGCTCGAAGGCCAGTTTTGTTGCAAAATTATGTCACTGCTCCGTCATTACTTGGACCTTTCTCCAAAAACCTATCAACCCTATTAAATAATTGGACACTGAGCCTCTTACCACCTATAGTGGACACTATACATGTTATTCTACAGGCCCTCAAATGTCAGGTGGCTGGCCTGGTCCATCCCCAAGTTACTATCTATAACAACATTGCAGCATGGTGGACTTACCATTGGTTCTGATCATTTGCTACCCACCCCTAGGATACTGAACTGTGGTTGGCTAGAGCTGACGTCCCTAGGCCTGGGATCTGCAAGGGTTCTCAGCTCTGGGTGTACCTTTTCAAGGTAATAAGAATGACTATGTGTCTACATTGTAACTTGTGTGTACCACCTCAGTCTATGAAAGTGCTCTGTTGCTCAGTGCAACACTTGCCTCACATTGTAGCATATTTATTGTGGTCCTCTGTGTGGTAGCCTGCCATCAGCTCCCTTTCCCAGCACTGGTCGCTGTCCATTGTCTGTGTTGGCCGGTTCACATGTTCAGAAACCATGATTTTGAGCTGTGCAGCTATGAATTATGAATTATGAGGATTTATTTGTATTTACTGCAGCTGGTGCCATTGTTGTCCAGGGAATGGAATGTCATCCGTATCCTGTGGCCTGCTGTAATTTTCCTAAACTATTATAATGTGGATTCTACAGTGTTTGTGCTATACTACATTCTCCATAGGTTAGTCAGAATCGGTTCTGTCTGGTCCCTTAGGTGCTGCTGCAGTTCAATAGGGTTATTCGCATGTAAGCATCTGCAAACTTTGCTCAGGACCTCTTGCTTCTTGCGGTTTCTGCGTTGCTGCGTTTAGCCACTGGTGAAAATAATAAAAGCAATGACAGTATGTATATGTCTCTGTCCTCTAACTATAGAACTGTACGCTTGTGTTCTTCATGTATTCAAGTGTGTGTTTATGTCTCAGAGTGCGGATGGCACGTGTGCTTCATGTGCTTTATGTCTAACGCTGCTAAATCGTGGTGTCTCTAACTACTTCAGGAATCATGGCTTCTTGGTGCTTTAATCTAGACAATTGAGGTGTCTTTGGTTATAGCCTGGGCATCTCGTCCACTCCGGGGTAAATTTGTACCGCACCTGGTCTGTAGGGCTTGTTGTGGGCGTATGGCTGGCTGAGGGGGTATCTCTTGACATATTTGTCAACCATTGGTCCGTTGGGAATTCGTCTGAAATAGAATGGGTAATTGCAGTGTTTCCTGGCCTTCTTCCGTGTCATGAACCTCGTAGGAGGTGGAGGAGGGGATAGGCTTCCCCATCCCTCTTCAACCTCTACCTCAGTTTAGAGCTCTGGGGGCCCTCACAGCTCATTCCATGAATAGAGAGCGTGAGTCTGGACCAACAACCGAATAAGAAGTCGGAGTTAGGGACACAATCTCAAGACAGTATGCTCATTCAGACACCCAATATGAAGTCCCTCTAAAGTAGTGCAACTATACCGCATTACAGCACCCACTAACAGCCTCCAAGTGAAGAAACTCTACTCCCTGCAAGGGACCACACTAAGCAGGTCCAGACGAAGGCAGACCCAACCGTAACCTGCTAAAGCGTCTGGAACTTTTTGCTATTAAAAAGTGACTTCAACACTAAGTAGACCAACACTAAGTACCCAGGTCTCATTGACTAGGGACCCTTGAGGAGTACACTTATCTAAAGTGAATATTGGAACAATCGAGGTGTAATTACGAGTTCAGAAAAACTTTTCACTTTATCCCAAATGTTAAATGTTGATGCTATTCATAGCTTACAGTATGTGATGTCTTCTTAAAGGAACTTTGTTTGTACCTTTTTATTAAATGTTTGTCTGTATATCAATTCAAGCCTTATGGATTGAAAGAACCTTTAGAAATGAATGCAGGTCGCCATATATGACATTTTGGAATATATGAATATGTTCAGAAACATGAGATGTTAAATGCCATATACTCTGTTAATGTTTTGCACTGAAAGAAAAAGTAAGGTTGGTTGAAATAATTTTGAAAAATGAAAAAGAAGAGCATGCGGATTCTACAGCGAGACAGGAGGCGAGCATTATGCTTTTCCTTCTTTATTACTGCAAGTCAGCAATTTCAAATCTTCAACATTTTTTAACTTTTTTAAAACACTTTAACTGGCTAAGCATTTTGTTTCGTTCATGTAGAAATCAAATAGGTTTGACATCTCTCCGCCGTCCGGTCCCGGCAAAAACCCGACTTGGGAATATTCGTTTGATAGAATTCTGTGCTTTCTCTAGCGCTGAGTAAGTCCCCACAAACTGGGACATTTCCTTTGCAAACGTGTCACTGAACAGTAGACCTTTTGCTTCTCCTCCCGCTTCGTATGAGGCGAGGTCACTCAATTTGCTATTTTCAGCAATATTCCCCCGCGTCTCTCGGCTGAGAGAGCGCAATTAGCGTTGCCTAGGAGGCAAATGGCTCTCTGTGCCCAGTTGCGTAGGGCCACTGCGTCTACTGGTTTCCCAGTATCTGAAGCCTTCCCTGCCAGATCCATTATCTGGGCAAGCGGGCCCGCCAGGTCGAGGACTCTGTCTTGGCACCCTCGCCAGGCTCTGTCTACTCCTTTGCTAATATCTTTGGTCGTTTTAGTGATGAACGTCACCATCTTGGGGTCCAGCTCCGGGGTGTCTGTGACTTTCCCTGGTAGGAGTGGGCGAGGGCATTCCGCTCTCATCTTTGCCCTTACTTCTCTGTCCAGCAGCTTTCCCAGGTGCTGCGTCATATATTGAGCCACTCTCAGTGACGGCACCCATTCCGAGGATCTAGGATGTGCAATGGCCTCCGGGTCAAACATGTCTAGAAGGCACTCTTCCTCCTCTACTAGAGGGTGTGTAGCTTGCTTTGGCTGAGGCATTATAATGTCTTCTTCGCCTTCATCGTCAGGCGAATAACCTGGATCCTCCTCATCCCCTTCATTATCCACCCCTGGAGCAGGGGGTCGAGAGTCTGACACCACCGTCCTCATCATAAAGGCTTTTTTAAGCCTACTCACTGGGTCAGAAGACTCTTGAGGGGTCAGGACTACCCCTTCGGTTGTGCTCGGGGGCGTCAAAGAGGGGGTCCTCTTCCGAGCCTTTTTACAGCCCTGTTCTACCCCTGAATTGGGGTGTCTTCCTGATGTTCCCTCCCCTGGGCTCAAAGCCCTCTTACTTCTGGGAGTCTTGTCCTCCTTGTACAGGATGGCTTCAAGGTGATCTAGCCTCTGTGCTAGGGGCATCATGCCCTGTGATACTGCTTGTGATAGAGTCACCCAGAACCTTTTTGAAGCTGAGGGAGAGGTCCTCTTCTGGGACATGTTGCTCTTCCCACTCCTCAGCACTCCATTCAGGAGATGTACTGCGTGAGGCTGTGTGGCTATATTGTGCCATTTCTATCTTTAGCTTAACAGCTGTCGGAGGGAACACAGACTTATGCCCACACGCAGTGTATTCCACGCTTTAAATAATACCCCTTTTTTTTTCAAAACCTCTATCCGATGCCGTGGAGAGAAGTAATCAGCATTGTTGAATTGAGCGTGAACGAAATCTCAATGCTGAGATACGTTGTGTCGTGTAAGCAGAGGGAATCCCCTGCCGGCGGCCACGGGGTCCTAAAGCCTGCTGCGCGCCGTGTCTGCAAGGGGATACCTCTGCTGGCGTGTGCGCGTACGAGCGCGACGCTTTCAACCCGCGAGGGGATTGCCTCACACGGCGCTCGCGGGGTCCTAAGTTCCTCGTGCACCGAGCGCGAAATGAGGAGGGAAACTCCTTCTGCGCTGCTGTGGGGGAAGGAGGAGCCGGATGCCTCACGCGGGTGCGTTTGCCTGCTGCTCCGGTTCCTACCTTCTCAAAATTGAAAGAAAATATGTGACGAAAAACGTAACATGTTACTAACACTATTTACTTATAATTATACTGATGTGTAAACGCTGTGCTGATCAACGTATATTCTCAACAAGTACATATAAAGGCCTAAGCTTGTTACAAAAACATAAAAAAGGCACTTAACTGACTTCGGCAGCAACAAAGAAAGAGGAGAAGGACTATTGATGCAGAGGATATATACCTGAGGTCGGAGCCTGATTGGATGCAGGAGTCAGAGAGAGCCTACTGGGAAGCATGGACTCATGGGATTTGTAGTTAAGAAACTTTTTAAAGAAAGAACTTGAACTGTCAAACCTATTTGATTTCTACATGAAAGAAACAAAATGCTTAGCCAGTTTAAGTGTTTTTAAAAAGTTAAAAAATGTTGACGATTTGAAATTGCTGACTTGCAGTAATAAAGAAAGAAAAGCATAATGCTCGCCTCCTTGTCTTTAATAGAATCAAGACTGTCCAGCGCTCTCAGCATGGGCAATATTCATTGATGTACCATCACTTTGCAATTAAATATACAACAATCTGAATCACAATTAAATGGTGATTGTACTTTACTCTTGCTAACAATGTTGGTATGCTTGAGACATTAAATGTAAAAAACAAGTAGAAAATTGAATGCACACTACTGTGCTCCGAAACAAACCAACAAGGACAACTTTACGTTATATAGTGGCTAAATATACTATCAACCAAAGCACTGCACTTTCCCGTGCTTTAGATAGCAATATATTTAAGTTAAACATAGATTTCTTGGCGCACAGGTCCATGTGTCCTGATGGCCATGGCCAACAGGGTGCGCCTAATAGGGACTGTGCCAAAAGCGCTGCGCTGAAACGGCTGGTGGCAAAACACAGCGTTCCATGTCAAATGCACGTCGTTAGCGGGTTGGGTGAACAATGCAGTTTCATGGGAGCTAGCCCCTATGAATGGATGAAATCAGCGCAAGAGGCAATCTGTAAATGCATCAGCGATGGGTCTGTGAGGACTGAACGGCCATGTTGGGTGGGGGATGGAAAGGAGATTGGCCCACACAAATTCCCAATGCTAAAGAGACAGGATCACACTGCGACTGGACAACAGATGAAATCACGTGCTTTCATACCAGCATTTTAATTGGCAGCATCCTTGTAAAGCAAGCGTCGATTGGATTAAATGGCACCGGGATACAGAATATAACAATTTTTGATTTAATGCCCAATTCTTTCCCATTACAATGCCAACAAGATGTCTTGCTCCCTAATACTCCATGTGTCTCTCTCTTCCTTTAGCAATGCTTTGGCACATAGGTGGTCCTAGCACCACCATATGCACCAAAACCAAAAATGAGGGTGTACAGAAGTACTAACAATCATGTTGTTCAGCAATGTATGTTATGCACTTTAGGAAGCTTCTTTTTCTTAGAAGGACTATATACCCTTTGGCTAAGTGTACTCTCCAGGTAATAATCCAGGAGGCTGGACACACAAATGCAGCAACACCAAAAGGGCAAACCCTAGAGCAGAAATATATAAAGAAAGGTTATTCGTGAAGAAAGACTTAATGCCTCTTCCACTCACGTTGTCATACCCCAATAATGATAGATACATGTGTAATCAAATTAAAAGAGATAGATTGATGGGAGTGCAACACAGGTTTCCGATCCCAGGGATGATTGGTGAGAGGAGAGGATTTACCGGGGGCACAGCACTTGTCTCCTGCATTATATTTGAGCTAATTCAGGATTAGCTCCAAGCAGCAGAAGATGGCTTTGCTGAAGATTGTATAAGGAGCATCTAGAACAGAGGGGCCTGAGCTTAAAATAGTTTGGTGTGTTGTCTTATTGAGAACAGAATGTAAAAAACAGGATGCGATCCACAGGGATGTCTGAACACGTAATTCTGACCACTTTTACTTAACATGCTAATAGTTTGTGTGACTGGGCTATAAAATGATGGGACCGGAATCACAAAGGTGTAGGCAAGCCCAGATAGAACCAAGGTGCCTTTGTCAGCAGGTAAGTCCCTAGACCTCACCTCTTTGTCTGTTATGTGGGTGGCATAGTCAACATGACCTAGATCTGAGCACACAGAAGATACAGGTCTTACCATTCAATGTCCCGCCGGTCTCCCAGAATCTCCTTAATCTCCTCCCTGCATTTCTCCTGGTGTTCGGGGTACTTGGCCATGCAGTATAAGGTCCAGCTAATGGCACTGGCTGTGGTGTCGTGTCCCTCGAACATGAAAGTGTCCACCTCAGCGCGCAGGTCTTCCTCCGACAATCCTTTTCCGTTTTCATCCTAAGCAAGCATTCACATTGTGATGAATTGTGTGGCTTAGCGAAAGAAGTGCCAAAATGAAAACAGGGCCCATAGCCATGGTTTACAATTTCACATATGCACTCTAAAAGCTTGGACACATTGTAATTCTTAGCATGCATTCACATAGCAAAATTCAATTCCACATCAATTTCAGATCAATTACAGAGGCGCCATTAGCTGCAGCGGGAGGGCTGTGCATAAAAGAACTTCAGAAATGACCCACGCACCATAATGGAGCCTGCATCACTCGAATAGCCCTGTGCTGCTGTCACTGGAGGAAAGTTGGGCAAGGCATGATCACACTGAGGACACTGTGATGAGCTGGCAGATCTACCCAGCAAGATAAGAGACAAAGCCGACTCAGGCACAGACGCAGGGCACACCTGAAGGTCCTGGGCTGCAGGCACAGTGCATGACCACCGCTGCTAGCACAGTGCATCCATAACAACAAAACTATGGTAGGGGCAGAGCCTGCAAGGCAACCTACAGCAGAAGTAGCCCCCACGAGGAAGCGAGCCCACTTGAGCATCTATGTGGAACCAGCCATACATTTGCGCCAACAAGGCTCAACCTAATTTTCACTGCTGGGTCTGTGAAAATGTATTTATTATCAAGGATTTTGCCGGCAAGCGCATATGACGTGCATTAATCAAGGGAGAAGCAGATTTAATTCTTATTGCAAAAAATGTTCATGTTTGGGGGCAACTTTTATGTGCTTAAACCTTCTGTGTAGCCATTTGCCATGCTGCCCTGCAGAAATCCTCACCCTGCAAGATGGCTGACCCTTCCTTGGGCCGAGTAGCCACCCATTGTAATCAGCTGTGCCCCTTTTGATTGGCTGCCTCTTCACCATCACCCAATCTGAGGCGCCGGCAGGTGGAAGCCGGCCCCTAAATCAAAGGCCCACATCTATGGCCCTGTCCAGGCCTGGCTGGGCTTTGCAGGCCCCCCGTAACATACTACAGGCAAAGAATGCTCCAAGATCCTGGGTACTTCGTCCACGCACCCTTGGACTATGGCAACCCCCTTCTGCTATTACATGAGTGCTGACTGTTTGCTCCGTTCTGCCTGACTCATCCCTCCTTGACTCTGTAACTGTGCCACAACTGACATTCTCCCTGATTGCGCATCTGACATCCAGAGGCCTCGCTGGCCTACAAGCTGCTCTCCAGCTCCCATATACAGGATCCCATAATCATATAGCGAGCACTCCTTGACAAAGACCTTTTGGGTCGAAACACGTGTTGGCTTTGCTTATGGAACAATAGCATATCCATACAAATAAAAATCCATTTCAGTGGTGTGCCTCATCATTCTCATACATTTCAACAATGCTCCTTATATTTGAACAGAATGTTCATGGCATGAGTAATGTATTACTCCATGTTCATTCAGTCTGCCATGCTTGACAAACTCAATCTTCTCCAAAACAAAATCCGCGGCCACCAAAAGCTCTCAATAACCTCATAGCTAGCCTACATAACGGTACACCTAAACCGCCCACGACTACTTCCCCCCCACCATCCACCTTCCACTTCAGAGACATGACCGAACTTGAAGTTATCACCCTGCTCAAAGCCATCAAACCCTCCAACTGCAAAGGAGACGCCTGTCCCGCCCAACTCATCAAAGACTCGGCACAAATCTTAGCACCTTTTCTTACCGCATTCATAAATTCATCCTTCAAGTCTGGACATGTTCCACCTGATCTTAAGGAAGCATGGGTTCACCCGCTTCTCAAGAAACCCTCCCTTGACCCAACGGTTCCAGGGAACTATAGGCCCATCACCACGTCCCATTTCTATTACAAATTCTTGACAAAGCAGCTTACCTGCAAGTCCAAGAATTTCTGGAAAAGAACCGTCTCCTTGGACTACGGCAATCCGGCTTCCGCCCTCGACACGGCACTGAGACGGCCCTCTTAGACCTAAAGAACCAAATGGACGACATCAGAGACACAGGCAAACCTGCGCTCCTCCTGCTCCTTGACCTGTCAGCAGACTTTGATCTGGATGATCACAACACTCTGTGTCGCCATCTAGCTACTGAGGCCAACTTCTCCCCTAAGGCATGTGAATGGATCACCTCCTTTCTCCAGCAGAGAGTCATGAAAGTATTTTCTGACACTGCCTGTGCCACCCCTAGCCACATTACATGTGGTGTCCCACAGGGTTCGTGCATTGCACCTACCCTCTACAACCTCTTTACAAGACCCTTGTTCAGCATCCTCGACGCAATGCACATGTCATACACTAACTATGCTGATGATACGCAGGTGCTTATTCCACTCACAGGGGACTATGATGCAGATCTTACCACACTCACCTCCATCTACTCCACCATCCAATCCTGGATGGCGGACAATTGGCTTTGCCTCAACAGCGAAAAAACTGAGCTCCTGCTCATAGTATCACCCACTACCTTGGGCAACCTCGATGAGCAGTACTCATCCTTCTCCATTGACAGCATTCCCATCAAAGTCTCTGACAATGTCAAGACCCTTGGAGTCTACCTGGACGCCAACCTGACTATGGACAGGCAGGTTAATGCCATTGCCTCATCATCTGCGTACTACACCAAAGTGCTTAACGCATCTAGACCCTTCCTATCCCGTGAGAATTGCCTCACTATTGCAAGGTCGATTATTGGGTCTAGGCTTGATTATTGCAATGCTCTCCTCACTGGGACATCCCAATAAAACCTCAACAAACTCCAGCTGGTGCAAAATAACGCACTCAGGGCAGCCACTGGAACATCCAGACGAGACCACATCACTGAAATGAGAAGACAGGTCCACTGGCTTCCAGTCAAAGAGAGAATTGTCTTTAAAACTCTTGCCATCACCCACAAATGCCTCCATGAGCTCGCACCCCCATACCTATCACAAAGAATTATCAGGCATACTGCCTCAAGACCCCTCAGAGAAGGCTATTCCAACACTATCCTCACACCTAAATTCCGTAAAACCCGAGCAGGAGGCTCCAGTTTTTCCACACTGGCCGCCACACACTGGACCGCACTCCCTCCTCACCTTCGACAGATCGAATCCCACCTAGCTTTCCGGAAAGCCATCAAAACTACGCTCTTTAACTGAAAAGTTGTAAACTGGCACCACCCTTCTCAGGTAGTACCAACATATTGTCCTTTATCATTCTGCATGTATGTAACTTGTCATGCTATGTTGTAACTAACCATGAAGCCTAAAGGCGCCTTAAACTGTACGTCAAACTTCTTACATATTCATGTAACAGCGCCTCGATGTCCCTGGGCTGCAAGTGCGCGATACAAATGCAAATAAATAAATAAAATGTTCCCGTCCTGTTTCGACTCGCAAGCCCAGATAACCAAAAGAAGTGCCTTAATCAGTAGAGCAATCATTTAGGCGTAAATTAAGTGACTTGACATTTCTCCTGGCCCCACAGCACACCATAGAGTTTGTCATATCAAAGTTTGTGACCAAATCTTAGGAGTTCAATAGATCAGAAAAAGCTCTATTTGCTTACTCAATCCCATTTCAGTTTTTGAAATCAAAATTGCATCATCAGCGAAAAGCAAATTGCCCAGTGATTGGCATTGAGAGAGCGGGTCTCAGCCACCAATGTTGACACTTCCACAGCAATATCATCAATGAACAGGTTAAATAAGGCAGGGGCTAAAACACACCCCTGCATTACCCCTTTTTCAATTGAGAATTCTATAGTTTTTCCCCTCCTTGTCCATAGCGAATGTTTGCCTTATTTTGTGACTACAGTTCTTAAAATATCTGATTGGACATTATGTTTTTTTAAGGTATACCATTGTTTATTTCTTGGGACAGAGTAGATAGATGTTGTCATATCTACGAAACAAAAGTAGAGCTTAGTTTTTCTTGAGCATAAAAATGTAGCAATAAGCAGGAATATTCTACCTATCGCTCCTACCCATTTCACCATCAGTGGCAGAAAGGTCCTTTGAGGGAAATGGAATGGACATTTTGGGACAGTTGGGTTCCCATACTGCATCGGAGAAAAAGTTACATCCAGGTTGTAGTAAGTCATGCTACAAGGTACTTGAAGGATGCTCAAGCGACCAGACAAGGAAGATGGAGGGTTAGTGTAATTGTAATTAACAAACTGAAAAGCCTTCATGTACACAAAGAAAAGGTCTCCAACTCTGGGGAATGCCAAGTCCTCTCATCTCAGGTTGACAGTAAGACATTGGGCCTCATTACGACCTTGCCGGTCCGGAAACAAGGGTGCTGGTAAACCTACCGGCACTGTTGTTTCCAGACTGGCATATTACAGGTCTGCTTGCCATAGCCGCTGTGCCTGACAGGTCTGACCCTGCCGAGCACAGCGGCCATGGTAGGCAGACCGGTCACGGAAGCACCGGCACCGTTAATAACGGTGCCGGTGCTTCCGTGTTCCCACTCCCATTGAGTCCTATGGGACTCTATGGGAATCGGGACTTACATTTTACCGGTGCCTCTCTTTCCGGGCTGCCGGGGTTGTAATCTCCCGGTGGCACTGGGAAGTCAGGCACCAGTAAATATTTACCGGTCCGACGGCAACCCACCGGTAGTACCGGTATGGTTAACGCCGGACCCGTAATGAGGCCCATTGTATGTTAACTAGATGCAGGCTTTCCAGGATCCCATATCTACCTCTAGTGTCAAGGCTCTTCCACCTGGTTCAGGCTTGGCTTAGCTTTTTTGCCACTCTTGAGTTTCTGCTACATACTGTCCAGTTGGAGATGAACCAGGATTTCCCCTTAAACACTCGTAGTTCCCAATATGCCTCTCCAGCTTCCAGGCAGTACCCATAGGCTTACTTCCCTTCACCTTTCTGAACGGGTGGTAACCTACTGGTCCCCATCTCATTCCTCCTCCCATTATCTGGTCCAGCTAATGGTTGAACTAGCCTGTGGGATTTTTCCTATACTTGCTCTCTTTCTTTCCACCTACTTCAGCTTTTAAGTGCATCTTCTAGGGTCTAGCACCGCTTTCTGATGTTCCCACCTACTACTGAGTCTTGTCACCTTCTACTTTTGCCACCTCCTCCAAGTCTTCAGCCACTGATATCACTACATCTTTCCGATCTTGTACCTCATTTTGATCTCATCACCACCTCCTGTCCCTCACCACCACCTCCTAGCACAACCACCTCCTACCATCTACTCTTGAATGTAACACCTCTCCATTTTGTCTAGCTCCTTCTGGCTCCTTCCCCCTTTTCTCACAGTCTCTTGTCTTCCACAGACTTGTTAACGCACTCCAAACTCCTCTAACCACCAGCCACGAAATGCTCTAAAAACCCACATACACAACTCTGGTTGGGTGTATTTATACAGCGTTCCAATCTTCCCCAGAGTGGCTCTTAATCCCACCCAAGGTCTTCACCTCTGAGCACTGATTGAGTGTGAGCATGGATTTGAAGTTTCATTAGTACACCAGAGGCTTGATTGACCTCAGTGGGTTCAACAAAGCCTATATCTGGCCTTCATTCCATTTTGGATTTTAGGTGTGCCGTCATGTCCTTACCCGGGGCTGCCGGCACTGAGTTCAGGGCTGCAGTGTTTATAGCATTTGGATTACTGATTTCAAACATCCCAGGTTATTATGTACTATTCGAGTCATTGATGACATGGAGTATGCAGGGAGTGAGATACTTTGTTTCCTCAGCGTACCCCGATTTCCGTGTGAGCTTCTCTGCATTTGGAGAGTTGTAGACTAACAAAAACCTATTCCAAGTACTGAAGTGCTATTCGAAGAAGATCCCTTCGGTATGGAAACCAGCAACAGTAGCCCTGAAAACTCTACTCCTGTGAAGGTTCTCCCTCAAAGTGAAAGCCTATCATTTAAGTGTTCGCAATTTGGGTGTGCCTAGGTAGAGCTTTAGACGCTCACATTTGTGGTGGTTGACCCTTACCACAAACCGATTGACTATTATAAACATGTGGATCAAAGCCAGGGCTAGTTCCCACTGATGGGCCAAGGGGTGGGTAGGGCCTGGACCCTTGTGTGTGCTTGGGGTTCAGGCAATATGGCTGACCTCTTCCAAGTGCAGGTAACTGTGGCGAGGTGACCAGGAGATCCTCTCCATACCACCACCTTCCAAACGGCCCCCAGAATTAAGCAGGGGACTGGGTCATAGTATCCAGAAGCTGTTCTCCTACAGATAATAAATCCCCCAAGTAGTGGAAAAGGCTTTAACTAGGATTTTTTTCCTTTCATATATATATTCCCTAATATGCAATCTATGACACAGGTACCAACTTCATATCTATACTACTTTTCCCAGGACACTGATCATGCATTTCAGTAGCTTGTGAAATCTCTCAACTAGCCTGTTGGTCTGGGGGTGAAATGATGTGGAGCTATTATAAGCCACCTCATATTCAACAAGGCGCTGAAAGGCATGCTGGGTATGCTGTATTGAAGTAAATGGTATGTTCTCCTGCATGGTCCAGTCCCTTTGATCTTCTGTTTGGCTTTCCCATGAGAGGTCCCATGGCCTCGTTAGCTAAGGAAGAGAAAGGAACATCCAAATCCCTACTTTTGATATGCTACATTTTGTATTGGGACTTCCGAGATATCCCAGTTAATGTACTGTGCACATCTTAGAAACATTGGAAGGCCCATCACAAATTGGTTAAATAATGGCATGTACGCCATAAATAGGTTTGCTAGCCAATCTGCAGGTTACACGCTAGAAGGAATCATCCAGCTGTACAAGCAGAGTTTTGTACCTGCCATCCTTTATGGATTGGAAGCGCTAGCCATGAGGGACGTATCTTGGCTAGTGTACGAGAGGGTCTCTTCTGGAGAAAGAGTCTAAGCCTCCCACCAGCAACGTCTATGACCTATTTGAGACTCGAACTGGGTCTGGTGTCTTTAAAGGTTCAGGTGATGAGTCGCAAAGTTTGTTGTTTTTGAAGTTAAGAAGTAACCCAAAGTGCCCGTTATTGAGTATACTGGGGCAAAGCTATGAGGTAGACAGAAGAGGGGGGGGGAGAAAATGTTATCAGTGATTAAATGAGGAATGTTTCCAGTTGTTAGACTGGTTGTCAGATCTTGAAAAAGGTATCCAGTACAAGATACTGAAAAGTATCTTCACAAAGAAAATGGAAAAATGGGACTGGGTAAGAAATTATACCTTTTTTTAAAAAACTGTGAGATGACATACACGTTATAGGCATATCACACAAATACTTAAAGACACAGGCTTATCTTGTCAAATGTCCCAGCCCGTTGGTCTGAGACTTTAGGCTGTGTTTGCATGAAGCAAATCCGGCTGTTTACGATCCAGGGTGTATACAAAGTTATCCCTACAGTCCACAAACCTGTCGCATATGTAACAATTCAGATATGCCAGAGACAGCAAGGCACGTCCTTACCCAATGTTCTATAATGTGTATGTGGTATATGTGTTCCCTGGGCGACTTTGGGAGCCAATGCGATTCAGTTAAAACTGATGCTTACTGGCACTACTTTTTAAATACCGACACAAGAGTCTGTCCAGATAGCATTATACCGTTTATGGTGTCAGATTAATAAACAGCGGGGCCATCTGGGCCAGTGGAAGAATGCGGTATGTTCTAAAGAATGTCGTGTGTTCTAAAGACAATTATATTATATTTTGTTTTGGTTTTAAATAATATTATATTGTTTTCTCATTGTATTGTGTGTTTATATTTTTAGAAGTAAAACGGTACATAAAGTGGCCTTGGAGTGTCAACAAATTGTGAGTACAAATGTACAATAATGAATGAATTAGAGGAACTCTGCTGGTGTATTTTGATCATAAAGTAGTGTTAAAATAGTCTGAAGTTGATGAAACGATTTGATTTGATCCAATTTGTTTGAATGATGAATGAAATGATGTTTGTAAAAGTTCATTATTTGAGCTAAAAACAAATACAATTATTATTAGAAATAATGGCATGACCACCATGACAGCTTGCCCTCCAACCAGCTGGTTTGGATAAAAGAGCAGTCAAGCCCAGTGATCTTCATGATAAGTGGACTGCTCCCTATCTTTTTTATTATTATTATTATTATTATTATTATTATTATTGGATTTATTTAGTGCAGACCTCAAGAAGCAACAGAGTGCTTTACGGGGGTATACAACAATACAGATACATAACGGAGTGCCTTACAGAGGTATACAACAGTACAGATGCATATCAGAGGGCTATTCAGAGGTGGCAACAGAACAGATATACAGTGGCGGCTGAGATATAGAGGGGTACAAAGGAGGGGTACGGCTGTACCGGCTGGCGGGTAGGAGTGGGGTGGGCAGCGTCTAGCGAGTCAGCTGAGGTGTGGGGCGATGTGATGGCCTAGGTGTTGAGGCGGAGAGATTCCTTGAAAAGGTTGGCCTTGAGTTCTTTTCTGAATTGTACGAGCGTGGGAGTGACTCTGATGCTGATAGGGAGGAGGTTTCATATTCTTGGGGCGTAGCCAGAGAAGGCTTGTTTTCTGGTCCTTTCCTTTTTGCAGTGGCAGATTTCAAGTCTGCACGTGTCCTGGCTTCTGTTGGTGCGCTGTCTGCCGGAGATGCTGAGCTTCTCTGCGAGGTAGCTCAGCGACTTGAGGGCGACTGCCTTATAGATGATGCAGCAATCTTTTGAGAAGAATCAGACAGCTGAACTACTTTATTGATACCAAGACCCCCATGCACACCCACCCGCTCTTCCATGTAATCAGACATGCTGTTCCACGGAATTGAATACAGTGGTAAAAGGTGATGGCACAGGGTCTCCCAGGTAACACACAGAGGTGAAATATGATCAGTAGGAGGGATGCATATTGCATTAGAGCTGACAAAAGCCAACAATGGAACTGCCAATGACGGCACCACACTAGATTAGGGCATCCATGTGCAGACACCCCTTCTCTGGAATGAACACTCAATTACCATGAGACAAAATACAAATCTGGTGTCATTTAAGAAACAGCGTAAGAAACATCTTTTTGTAGGATATGCCCATTGGAGGGTTGCTCTAGATTCATAATGTCCTAGATTAATGATCGGTTACTTGGTGTGGTTAGGACAACAATTGTGAGCATTTATATTTTTTTTAATACTTTACTTCACATATTGGTTTTAATATAACCAGATATGATAAATACTGACTGACAATGAGATAAAGGGCAAAAGTTTAGAATGTAGCCAGTCTCTCACACCTAACATCAGCTGGCATGGAAAAGTGCCTTTGTCCTACCTGGTGATGTATTTAGAGTTCATCTTGGAGTGGAGCAGGGGCCTTCCAAATGCTGGTCGGAACCCCTAACAGATACTTAGAGAGCAGGGCACTGTATTCTTCTTTTTAATTTTTACTTTATTTTGGCAGAATATGCCATAAAAGGTGATAACAGATACACACAAGATTAAAACATTTAATTCCAAGTATATAAACCTTTTTTTTTAAAACAACACTGTATGCAAAAGGTGCAAATAGTACATAAATAACAATACACGAATCATAATCTTACAATCATAATCAAAGTGCAAGTAATCAAATGAAAAACATTCAAAACACATACTAAAACAATACAGATCAAATCCAAAAAAGCCTATTCATTGGAAAACGTAACAATTAGCTTCTGAAACCTCTAGTGTAAGATCATTGTTACATATTCTACTTTTCATAGCAGCCTTTAGGAATGAAAGCAGTGCCCAAGCCACATAAAAGCTCTCTGCCTTCAAAAGAAAAAATAGGACTGGACGACATTGCACAAAATGCAACTTTGTTGGGGTGGTCAGGAAAGGTCCCAACGAAGAAGAGGTGTTCATGTTGCACGTGCCATATTTGTGATTGGGGGTGCAATGAAAAAGGCACAATGTTGCAGTTTGATATGTATGCAGTGTTGTTCGATTTGAATGGGATATGTTACTTTCGTGTTACTTTGTGTTCAAGTTGATATATATTAGATGTACACGCATGTAGCAAGATAAAATGCCAAAACCGCCAAATGAAATATAACAAGATCCAGATATGGTGTTACGAAGAGCCTATGGGCGATGAGGAGTTTCATAATGCGCATGCGTGGATTGGGGCTGGTTATGAAGAACCCACTGTAACAAAGAGATGATTTTTATTAAACATGCATGCATATTGATCTAAATACATAGGGAATTTAGCAATCCACATGTAGTGGGGTTTTTATACATTAATTAGACACTGCAGTCAGGAGTACACAAGGTGAATTTTAAGTGGTTGGGAAAATCCAGTTCTGCAGGATTGGAGGCCTGAGGAGAAGTAATGATTAACCAAGCAGATGGTCAGCTAGCAAACTTAACAGGCGTTTGTGGCGTAGTAGTTTCGCACAAAGCAGATGTAATCTCTCTTAAGTGCATGGGAGTTTTCAGAAGGATCCGTCCATTTGCTTTGACCAACAATAAACATGGGGTGAAATGACGCTGGAAGCCGTAGTGACCGATACCCACAGGTTTTG
The DNA here is from genome assembly GCF_040938575.1 of Ambystoma mexicanum. Taxonomy (NCBI): domain Eukaryota; kingdom Metazoa; phylum Chordata; class Amphibia; order Caudata; family Ambystomatidae; genus Ambystoma; species Ambystoma mexicanum. Next base: position 1,391,566,341 of record NC_090922.1, read on the forward strand.
ATTGTTTTCTCAGGATGTGCCATGCATGCTGAAATGGTAGTCATTTAGATTTGAATGCTTCGGGGCACCTAGTAAAATCGTGGTAGATGAGATGGTTATCGTCAGTTCAAAGTAAACCTGTTTATTCTCCTCTTTCTCTAGTCATTTGAAGTATCCATGCAATCCATGTGCAATTACATTGAGGGTTAAAGGGCTCAGGCCAGCTGTGACTTGTAATTAATTATGTTTGTAAATGAATGTGTAACCATGTGATGATGTCACGACCTGCCACGGATGAATCCTAAAAAGGGGTGTGCTATGAATATGATGTGAAGATGGTAGTTAAGATAAACTGCGACCAATGAGCTGGAGAATAGGAGAAAGATTGAATTTCTTTTGTATCAGTCTTGTCAAATCATATCTGGGGGTGGATTGTAATACAATATATGGGAGGGTTTTAACTGTTACAGAAATGTAGATAATGTGTCAATTTATGTGGTTCGGTGAGACTCAGGTTAATTTGATTCTACACCATCATTTAGCTCCTCCCCAGATGATTGTACAATGATATGATATATGATATGGCATTTATAACGCGCCTATAAACAAGTGTTTCATAAACACACATAAACACATAAACTTGCTTTACATACAAAACTTGCACTCACTTCTTAAGTGGTCGGCCTGCTTTGGGTTAAGGTTATTAGGGGCCCACTTCTACATTTGGCGAGCCACATAGGAGCCCAGGCTTTCCGAGGCGTCGGGGATCTCCTATCCGCACAACTCGGCTGCAGCGCTTCTCTGCGGGGTGTAGTCTTCCGTGCACAGTTAAAACGATAGGTTTACGGATGTCATATTGGTGAAAGGCATGTCTGTTCCCCAGAGGTGTGATACCGTGGTCCATCCGTGCAGGACGAATAGAAGGAGCACCAATAGAGCGCTTCAGGTTCATGCACTTTTGGGGAGTAAAGCAAGAGGGGAAATAGGAGAAAAAGATGGTTGTTTCTTCGATTTTAGGGCTTTGGTAAGGGCAGAATCAGAGTGCATTTGTGGACTTAGTCAAGGTTACAGGGATTGAAAGGGTGAATGCTGTGAAGGAGTGAGTGAACTGTTTCATGTTGTAAATCCATTGTATATATTTTTATCTAGTTTGTTATTTTAGAGGTGTCCAGTGGTATCCCACCCAGCACATCCATTGTGAGGTTTGTCCTGGTATCTTCCAGTTTGTTTGTCTGGCTGGCTGGAGCCCTCACCTAGGGGTGAGGTGGCATAAGTCCACCCATAGATACATCACTAAAGTATACCCTTGGCGTCCTTCATTCTGTATTGACTGTGCAGGCGTAGCCCTAGTCGAAGAAGTGAAGGGTATCTTCCTGTAGTCTGGAAAAGACAGTGTTTTAGTACACTGGAGATTAGAACAAGCAAGACCCTGGACGTGTTTTGAAAGAGGTTGAAACCTTCTTATTCAGACAAATCCAAATGCGTTTAGGGTAAAATTTCAGTCTTTTTCATGCTCATTTCATTTTTAGTTGTCATCTGCGCCCGAATATGGTTTAATCCGCCTGGTGCGAGTACATATTTTTAAGAATCAAAATCAAGTAGAGAATACCGTACTAGTGACAAAGAAAGCGAGAGCAGTGGTGTTGTAGTGGAAAACATTGTGCTCCTTCAATGCTTGAATTGAAGGAGATATCACAGAGTTATTGGCCGGCGTGTATTTTTTGATGAAGATGCTGCCTATTGTATAAGAGTGAGAAGTATTATTATGGTGAATAGCTAAGTGAGGCAATTGTGTTGAAAGCAAGTAAGTTGAGTGAGTGTGAGGAACAACTAAGAAACTGGCATGGGAAAGTAGGGGGTTCCTTGGCTGGACATTTTTGTGACGCAGGTTTGTCTTTGGTGGCATTTTTGTTACATTATTTTGGGTAAATTGGGTTGGAGAAGGGAGACTCTGCTGAATCATTTGAGTCAGGTACTTCCTGGCTATAAGGTGAAAAATCTAAAATACCATTGGAATGGCTGCGGGAAAATAAGGGTAAAATGCGAAATGATTGGCCTACTGAGGCGACCTATGATAAGGAGATATTGGAGAACCTGTATACTTTTTTTGACTACAAGGCACAAGGGCTCAGAGAAGCGGTCAAACATACTATAGCTATGGAGGATGTATGAAAAAGGGGGGAAGGCCAATAATCAAAAAAATTACATCACGGGAGACATCTAAGTCTATCTTAAATAAAGCTTTTACACGAGCGAGAGACAGATAGTATATGATAGTAAATAGTTATTAATAATAAATTAAGATGCTGGGCTAAATCGTTCTGATATAGTGGCCCATCTAGATATTGCAGTACTGCAATCCTTATATAGGAACAATCACCTAACTGTGCTGTCACTATGCTCAGTATTTTAAATGATACACCAAGCACCCGGTTAGTTCAGTACACCACACCCGGCTACAGACATAATGTATTCTTTCACATATTGGGTTTCCAAGTACTTACTCTGGAACACAGAAGAATGTCAAGCAAGTCCAAATGCCTCTTCTTTTGTATAATTTCAAGTTCTTTAACATCCTTCAGAGATTCAATTCTTTGCTTTATGACTTTGTCTGTAAAAGAAAATGTTGAATGTAATGAATATACTGATTAGCTATTTCTATAACCCTCAGCACACAATGAAGCATATACTTGTCCTGGCAAATGCTGATTTATTTTGCGGAGATGTGGAAGACGTAGACAAGCTTGTAGTTGTAAATTGTTAATATTGCCACCTTCCCCTCAACACCATTGGCAATGTGATATAATCATACACACACACCGACACACACGCGCGGAACACAAAGTCAGTAATGCTCATCATCATATATGGTATTAATAAAGAATGCACTTCTTTCTTCCGGCTAATAAAGTATGCACAATTAAGAAGCTCAATGTCTCTAGAGCTCTGGTACTCTCTAGGCTGGACTACTGCAATAGCCTCTTTCTTAAACTACCTTCTTCCTCTCTATGACCCCTGCAGCTTATCCAGAATAGGACTGCAAGACTTATACTTGGCTTGAAGACCAGGGAATGCATCACTCCAGCCCTAAAATCTCTCCACAGGTTCCCGGTTGCTGCAAGGATCAAATTCAAATCCCTCTGCATCATCCATAAGGCTGTCTGGGATCTGGGGCCATGCTATCTACAACAGGCTCTCAACAAATACTCTCCCTGAAGATCTTTACGCTCCCGCTGCGCCAACTCTTTGTGTGTCAAACGCTTCTCCAAACAGCAAGCTGGTGGCCAATATCTTTCCGCGGAACAGCCTGTCCCCCCCTCTCCGTCTTGAGCCGGATCTCCTCAAATTCCAGAAGCTCCTCAAGACGTTCCTTTTCACCTTCTCCTTCCCCCTCTCCCTCCCTTGCTAAACCCCACAGTTGCTGAGTTTGGTGACCAGTGCACTTAGGTGTCCTTCTTGGTCCTGGCCTCTCCCACCCCCCAAATAGCCTCAGCCTCCACCCATTCAAAGCACTTGCTGACGGGCTCCCACTGGCCTATGCCATCTCACAGGCATGCACTTATTGTTTTGTCAGTTGACCACTCTTACCGAGTGATCTCTGCCAAGCACTTAACAAATGCTTGCAACTTATTCCCTGGCACTTCCCTCCATGCACTTCCAATACTTAGCCCCCCAAACCCCTCATCCCTTCTCTCTCTCTGAACTTGCCCGCTCTGAATGCTCACAAGGCCTAGTAGGACCGCCTCTCTTTATCTTCATTGTTATTATGCTTGCATTTCATTCCCATGTTCCCTCCCCGTTGCCCTGTGGGCGCTTTGGAACACAATTTACTTGATGTATAAGTACCTTACAAATGCACAATAAAAGAGCAGCGCAAAAGGTGATATACTTAAGTCATATATAGTTATCAAGGACATCATATGAATGCAACCAACACAAGTATAATGCAGTACCAATCACTTCAAGCAAATGCCCTGGTTTGAAATAAGGGTGTCACATTTCCCCAAGGCATGTGATTTACTGCCTATCCCAAACCACCTACTGCTATAAGCATAGTCTGGTGTGCCCTTTGAAACCTTTTGAAGAACCAGTTCTTTGGGATCTCCGCCTCCTATCTAGCTTTCCAACCACAAAATGTAAGAGAACACGGACGGTTCTGCAGAACATCAATGGCTGGCCTAATTTTGGGGTACGAAAACCCAGAAAGCCCACATCAAGGCTCAAAGGGACAGAAGAAGGGTTTCTTAAATCTTGGAGCCTGTATCAGTAGGGAGGAGTGAGGTAACTCCTCTGGGAATCTGGAACATTGATGACTGAGACTCTTACGCCTGACCACTCAACTCTGAGATTGGAAAAAACCTTGGTTGGAGAATGTGATCATACACTTTGTTATTTCTTTGGGGAATATCCTATTTATATTTAAGTTGGCCCACCCCAATATATAGATCTAATAGAAATGTTGAACTTTGAGCATCTGGTCTTGGTGTACTTTTTGGTCCGAAATATCCAAACTGTGACATGGTTCCGTCACCTCAATTCACCATAATACATGTCTTTAATTGCTCTTAATTTTAATAAGACCACATTTTATGCATAACAACACAATTATCCTACCTAAGCTTAAACACATCAGGTGCTAGTGTAGAAAATGGGCCAGAACCAGAAGGAGCTGCACTCTGGCAAAGTTTGTCTTGCCAGAGTGCAATTAGGAGGCCTAAACCCTTAGCTAGCCCAGAAAACTTCAACACCTACTCCTGACAGCATGCCTCGTAAAAGCTACACACAAGTGAGACTAAGTGCACCATTTATGGAATTTTTGCACAGTTCAAAGTGACTTTGCACTGCTGAAAAGTGACTTTGCACTGAGGACACAAACCCTGATTCATGCAACTGTGCAAAGTGTCCTTTTGCTGTGCAAAATCACTTTGCACTGCAAAAATACACTTTGCACAGATCCACCCTTGTCTAGCGCCCGTTGACTTCATTACCATTTTTTCCGAAAGCTTTTGCTTCAAGTGTTAACAGAGCGCTTCATTTTTCTGTCGAAAATGTCTTCATCTTCTACCTCTTCGACCCCGAAGTCAGGAATTAAGTAATGTTACGACTGCGGGTTGAAGATGTCAATAACTGATCCTCACTGTGTCTGCCTGTGGTGTCTGGGCTCAGACCACCGTACTGATGACTACCAATCCTGTCAGTCTACTGGACTGACAGAAAAAGCTCTCCGGGAATGCAGAGGTAAACTGGCGCTGGGGAGGGCGGCTTCGAAGTCTACTAAGAAGGACAAAAATCTGGGGGGTCTGGAGACTCCACTCGACGTAAAATAGCAGTCACGGTCGAGAAGTCGATCGAAGAAGACGAAGAAGAGATGCCAGAGGTCTCCCTCTTCTTCATCTGATTCCTCTACCAAGGTAATCAGGTGCCTGACAAAATCAGATTCCCCACGTAAATGGGATGCCTTTATAGTGGAAATGATGCAGATTTTTGAGACTGCGGCCTCGACCCCCAATCTCGCCGGAGCCATGCCCCGGTCGCTCCTTCAGACGACTCAGGGAAGTCTAAGGCTACTTCATCAAGGCCGAGCAGTAAGCTGGCTATTCGTCGAGATACTCAACCCGATGAGAAGGCATCAAAGGTATCAACTTGAGAACCGAGTCCGTCCTCTATACCGTCAAAAAACACAAATTGTCGACGCCATCGGCAACGAGCACTTCGAAGCCAAAACCGAGGGCAATTCCTGATAAATCAACCCCTTTTTCTAAGCCGTCTTCGATGCCGTTGACGGAATCTTCGATCCCAGCGAAGCCCATACTGGTTCAGGATAAAATGTATAGACCTGTGCCAAAAACAGACTTTTTTAAGTCCATGTCCTCAATTTATGAGGAGGAAAGTGCTTCTGATGAGGAAACTTCACCATTTGGAGTGTAATTTGGTACTCAGAATGTAACTCAAGAGCTCATTGACCCAGCGTCAAGGATGAAAGACCTTCATGACTCCCTCCAGTTTGCTGGTGCACTTGACACTTCACCTGTGCTGGAGTTTGGTAGGCCTGACCCCTCAGAGCATGCAGATTTTAGTTAAAGAAATCTCATGAACAGGGTCACAGAATACATGGGTTGGAATAGGGCTTCCCCGGCATATGAGCAGAATGACATGACGGACAACCTAGACCAAGGGCCTCAGAAGGACCCAATCCTGCCCTTCCATAAGGCCCTTCAGAGGAAGACGGTGGCCAATTGGGAAACTCCAGCATCTGGACCTGCTGTGAACAGAAACTTCTCTAGGAAGTATAGACTATCTAGCAGCGATCCAGACTACCTTACCAAACACCCTACGCTTCAGAGTTTAGTAGTTCAGCCTGCCACTTCAACCAAACAATCTTCCCATCCCTCTATCCCCCGCAAGGTCTTCACTTCAGGCAGCATGGCCTTGAAGTCTACTAATGTCACCTGTACCGTGGCTAGATTTTCTTATACCATGTGGGACTGTGGGCCTCATTCCGACCCTGGCGTTAACCAAGGCGCTATTAGCGCCTTGGTTGACGCCGTTATCACTCCGACTCCGCCATGGTGAATGGCGGAATTACCGCCCCATTCCAAGGTTGGCGGGGGCGGCAATTCCCCATTCACCATGGGCCCTTCCCCATTCCCATTTTTGCCCCATAGGGCTCAATGGGAATGGGGAAGGTGCCGTAATTAGCTCCAAGGTCCCTTTGCAGGTTGGTTTTTTAACGCCTGCAAAAAGCAGGTGTTAAGTTCCAACCCGCAAAGGGAACTCGGAATAGGGCGGTAAGGGTTTAACGGCACCGGTCTCGTTACCGGTGACCGTTAACCCTTACCGCCCGACTCGGAATGAGGCCCTGTGTTTCCATGGCGGCTGATCACATCCCGGAAGGTAAAGAAAGAGACGGCTTCCTGGCTATAGTAAAGGATGGAAAGAAGGCAATGGGATAGTGTCTCCAGTCAGCATCAGCAGGTCCTTGGCTGCAAGCACCATACTGCGCAGGTTTGCGTGGTTGAGAAATGTCGGGGTTTGCACCGGATATGCAGGTCAGACTGCTCAACATGCCCTTCAACGGCTTGAGGTTGTTTGGCAGCAAGGCGGATGTGAGTCTAGAGAAACTGGAGATCTACATGGCGGCGGCTAAGTCCCTTAGCGCCTGCATTCGACAACCTCTACAACCCTATTCAGGCTCATTTTCCTGGAGGAGTCGTTCTTTTCATTTCTATTCCTTAGTTGGTAGAGGAAGAGGACAGGCAGGACAAAAGGGGGCAAAGAAAATTCCCTCGTGGTGAACTAGGAAGGGGTGAGAAATCAGCCTCAGCAGCGGCCTCTTTACCCTCAGCCACTGCTGCAGCTGCCTCCAAGTCTCTCTGAGGCCTTGACCCACAAAGCCTCGGTGGGAGGCTGAATTTCTCAGCATCTGAGCGAATGGCGGGGCATTACTAAAGATGCTTGGGCACTGGAAACGGTAGCCCATGGTTTTTTTCCCTTTCAAAAAAGGCCTCAAGATCATCTACCGGGATACAATTCTGTCAAAATTCCAGATCTGCTCCTTGTGCAGGAAATATTAACCCTGCTAGAGAAAGGTGCAATAGAACATGTACCTGTAGCGGAGAGGAAGAAGGGTTGGTAATCCCCCTACTTTCTCATTCCCAAGAAGGATAGAGGATTGAGACCCATCTTGGACTTAAGAAACTTAAACAAGTTCCTCAGAAAGGACAAGTTCTAGATGGTTACCCTTTCACAAATCCTTCAGGCTCTCCAACTCCAAGACTGGTTGATATCATTGGATCTTCAGGATGCTTACTTTCATGTGCCAATCCATCTCAAGCACAGAAAGTACCTTTGGTTCGCGGTTGGTGGTTCTCATTTTCAGTTTCGAATTCTGCCATTTGAGCTGACCTCTGCCCCAAAAGTTTTCACCAAGCTGAAGGTGGTAGTGGCAGCGAGTCTCAGGAGACGGGGGGGGATTCCCATCTACCCCTAACTGGACGATTGGTTGATCAGGGCTCATTCACCCGAGCAAGACCAGGAGCATCTCAGTATCACCTGGAACTTCTTACACAGACTGGGCTTCTCTCTCAATTACAAGAAGTCCCATATGATAGCATTCCATAGATGAGAGCTGAACACATTCTACAGATGGTAAAAAAATCCATAATGCTCAGCACCTGCCGGCCTTGAATCTTCTAAGGTTGCTCGGCCTCATGGCATCCTGTATTTTTCTAGTGCCAGAGGCACAATTTAGAATGAGATCCCTTCAATGGGGCCTCAGCTCTCAGTGGTCCCAATTCTAGGGGAATATGTAGATCAACTGCAAGTTCCGAGCAGAGTTGCATAGGACCTTCTATGGTGGGCTTGCAAAGACAACATTCTCAAGGGAGAATCTTTTTGGCAACTATGGCCGGAGATAACGGTAGTGACAGACACCTCATTCACTGGTTGGGGTGCCCACACCAACAAACTGACAATCAGCAGTCATTGGTCTCCATCAGAGTCCAAACTACACTTCAACCTTTTGGAGCTGAGGGCAATCAGACTAGCACTGAAGGCCTTTCTGCCCTCTGTAAAGGGAAAGAATGTCCTGATAATGATGGACAACACAGTGGCCATGTACTACCTCTACAAGAGAGGAGGTGTAGGGTCACTACTACTGTGCAGAGAGGCAATGCAGCTCTAGGTTTGGGCAATACAGGAAGCAAACACTCTGTCGGCAGTTCACTTAGCCGGAGAGCGGAACACGGAGGACGCTCTGAACAGGCAAAGCACAGTCTCTCACGAGTGGGAACTAGCTCAGGAAGTTCTTCAAGAGATCGTCGCCCTTTGGGGAACCACTCAAGTGGATCCGTTTGCGACCAGTGTGAACAAGAAGTGCGCACTGTACTGCTCCAGGGAATTTCCTCGAAGAGGAGCTCTAGGGGACGCGTTCATAGTGGACTGGAAATTTCCACTCCTATACGTGTTTCCTCCAGTCCCCGTGATTCTGCATGTAATCAGGAGGTTGAGAATGTTTAGGATATCCATGATCCTAATATCCCCGGATTGGGCCAGGAGGATGTGGTACCCAGACCTTCTGGACATGTCCATCTGCCCTCCAATACGTCTTCCACAAAGAGAGGATCTTCTCTCGCAAGAAGAAGTCGGTTCTCCATCCAGAAGTCAAGACACTCAGCCTTCACGCATGGTTTATGAGAGGCTGTGATATAAGGATTGGGACTTCCTGGATGACAGTATGGAGATTTTGCTTTAAGCCAGAAGGCCAGCAACAAAATCCTTGTACCAGTGTTGTTGGAACAAGTTTAGCAACTGGTGCAGAGATAAGAATGTGGATCTATTCTTATGTAATACACCTACAGTACTTTTTTTCCTTTTACACTTGGCCAATTTGGGGCTCCAAGTTGGTACAATAAAAGGATACTTAGCAGTGCTATCTATTTTTAAGCGCTCCTCAGAAAAAGTGTCCTACTTAAAAATGCCCTTGATTATTCAGTTCCTAAAAGGGCTCACAAATATGTACACTCCAACCCCTTTTCAGGTACCCGTCAGGGATTTAAATTTAGTTTTTAAAATTCCTCACATGTATTTCATTTGAGTCCTTACATTCTTACCTGTTAAGGAGGCTCATTACTCTAAAGACAATACTTCTAGTGGCCATTACATCAGCCCGCAGGGTGAGTGAGTTGCAGGCGCTCTCTTGTAAGCCTCCTCACACAATTTTTCATAAGGACAAGGTTATTCTTAGAGTCAAACCCTCTTTTTTGCCAAAAATAGTCTCGGACTTTCACCCGTCCCAAAAATCACTTTACCTTCCTTTTATCCTCCTCCTCATGCAAGTAAGGAGGAAGAAAGGTTACACAGATTGGACCCTAAAAGGGCTATCAGTTCCTATATCTCCATATTGGCTATATTTAGGCAATGTGATCAACTTTTTGTGGGATATACTGGACTCAAATTTGGTCTAGCAGTACCAAACAAACAATGTCCAGATGGATAATTCTGTCAATCACTGAATGCTATAGGTTGGCTGGAAAAGATCCTCCAGATGGGCTGAAGGCTCATTCTACCAGGGGCATGGCAACCTCAACAGCTCTTCAGAGGGGTGCAAGACATTTGTACAGCAGCCACCTGGTCCTCTATGCACACTTTTGTGAAGCATCATTCTCTAGATTCAACAGCTATCCTTCATACAGTCCATCATTAATACTTTCTCCTATCTAAGATAAGGAATATGTTGGAGGACTCAATCCATTTGAAGAACAAGTTACTTACCAACTGTAACGTCCTTTCGATTGGATGTTCCTCCCACACATTCCTCATTGACCCTCCCATCCTACTCCGCCATACAGTTTACGTATTTTACACTCAATGTTCCTTGAGAGCTTACGGTTTAAGGGGTACACCTTATGAATTCATCAATGGAAAACATACGAAAAAACAAAACTGAAGCCAACCGGCGCAGCTCAAGCCTTCTATACTGCGGATGATGTTGACGTTCGACAGCAGCCTCCGAGAAAAACTGGCGACGTGACCTCGAGCACAGGGCTCTCTGGTGGAGAAATATTTCTTTTGAAGCAGCAAAGCTGAAGATACGAACATCTAAAATGAGGAATACGTGGGAGGAACATCCAATCAAAAGAACGTTACAGTTGGTAAGTAACTTGTTCACTTGTGGCATTAACATCAGCCCGCAGCGTGAGTTGCAGGCTCTTTCATGCAAGACTCCTCATACTACGTTCTATAAGGATAAGGTTGTCCTCAGAGTAAAACCATAATTCCTGCCAAAAGTAGTCTCAGAGGAATTCCAAGATAGTGGCGGGTAAGGAGTAGCTGTGCTGGCCGTGCTCTCCTGAATAACGGGCGAAAATATTGCGGTCCACCACCCCGCGGTATTCCGGTGACCCGTGAAGGGATGTAGCAGAACTCCGGGCACCCATCAGGGGAGTGAAGGGGAGCGAAGAAGAAGAAGAGCGCCGCCCAGCAGAGTGGTTTCCTCGGACAGTGCGGAGCGGGGGGAGAGCGGCGAGGCTGTCCTTCGCAGCGCGAGGCCCAGGCATAGGAGGAGGAGCCGGGTGGCCCCTAAGTGACGGGCGCCCGGCTGTGTGTGCTGCGTGGCTGAGGGGGCCGGGTCTCAGTGTCCACACAACACCAGTTACTGGAGCGGAGAAGAAGAGCGTCGCCCAGCAGAGTGGATCCCCCGGGCAGGAGCGGATCGGGGAGAAGGCGGTGGGCGGCCCTTTGCAGCGTGAGGCCTGGGTAGAGAAGGAGGAACCTGGCAGCCCCGGGGGTCTGACGCCCGGCTGTGTGTCTCGCTCGGCTGTGGGTGCTGAGTCTTGGTGCCCCTGCTGTGGTGGGGTCCGGCACTGGGTCTGTCCGGCACTGAGGAAAGCGGGCTGTGCGGTGCCGGGCAGCCGTCGGCCCGCACAGCTGTAGGAGCAAGAAGCTGAGGGGCGGCCCTGGTGAATTGCAGGCAGCGACCCGAGGGCCTGGAGGAGAAGCGCCGCGGCGCAGAACACTGCAGTGAGTCAAGATTGTGAAGAGAGGAGTGAGCGCATGTTACGCTCACCTGACTCCCACGGAGGCGCTGGCCTGGTTCGCACTGCTGTGACCTCTTCTAAGGTGATGCGCAGGGTTCGGAAGACGGACTGGACCGGGCCCCCAAATCTGGCTTGGGGGATTAACTGTCTGCGGGGTAATGCAATCGGCCTCCCACTTTCCCCTCTCAACCTCCTTGAAACCCTTCTGTGATTTCTCGTAGCGTCTCACCTTAGGGTCTGGAAGGATGAGCTCTCCATCCTGCTTCTGATGCAGGGGCACGTTGGTATCCAGTTACTGGATTTCGGATTGGTGAGAACCAAACTTGCTTGGCTTCCAGGTACGTTTTTTGATAAGAGGTTCCCCTTGTGTCCATGCATTAATGTACTAATGCTAGTGTCTTTTTCCCCATAGGGGCCGGGGTACGGAATGCCGGGGAACAGGCACCGACCCGAGATGAGAGGTGAAATCCTTTTAGAAATCAGGTAAGTCTTTAATGAGCGTTTTTTGGTAATGTCTTTTCATTCGCTCATTAACGCTGATGTCTCTTTTTCCCCTTAGGGGCCGGGGTCCGGAAATGCCAGGATGCGGCGCGGACCCGAAATGAAGAGGGAATGAATCAACAGGTAAGTCTTAACATGGAGATTTAGCTTTCCTTATTCCCTTCTCTCTCTCACCTTTTGTTCTGGTCTTTTTCTCCCTAGGCGCTGGGGCGTGACTGCGAATCCGGATGATCGCTGCTGAACATGGAGGCGCCCTGTGAAGGTGAGTGGAATGCGGCGCTGCAGCGATCGACGCGATGAGCTTTTAAACTAAAGTCTTCCTTTTCAGGATTGTCGGCGAGATGTCTCCGGGATGCGGATTTAGCAGGTAAGGACTTTTCCTTCTTCTGTTCTCTTCTTCTCTTCCTTTGCAGGTGATCCAGGATGCTGGCAGGCGTGGCAGAAGGCAGGATGCAGGAGCAGACACGGTGAGCGTCCAGCTGCTAGATGCAGAACAACGCAAAGCACGTGTGGCTGTTCGGGTGGGGTTTAAATAGCCTTGGAAGAAGTTCCAGGTATGTATCCTTCCTCCAATCAGGTATGTATCCTTCCCCGACCACGCCCGGATGGTAAATTAGTCCCACAGGTAAAGTAGTTTCTTTCAGGCCTCAAGGAGGCCGGGATCCTGCAGCATGGTCTGCATCAGGTAAGTGCACCCAAGCATTCCCATAATGAGCCTGGCGCCTATGGCGCCAGGACTGATGTCTTTTATGAGCCTGGTGCCACAGGCGCCAGGACACTGTCCAAAGGGCCCCTATATGGGGTTGCTGGGTCCTTCCTTGGGGACTGGATGTCCGCTTTCGGGGACGCCGGGCTTGAACCGGCTCCCCGGGAGCGGGCATCATGACAGCGGAGGGAGCTGTTTCTGCTGCTCCAGTGGCCATGCAGCCCGGGTAGAAGTGTCAGTAAGGGCCCGGAGGAAGCTGGGTCCCAAAAGGAGGCTTCCAAGTTAATGTTGCTCTTTAGCCTTCTTTCCTGCTCCGCCACTTAGGTCTGCTGGCGAACTGTTTCCATAGATGAATAACGCACCTTTGGCTGGCAGATTTGCGTCTGGTTGGGGTGGCAGGAGGGACAGCCGGATTAAAGTTAGTAATTGGTCACCACATCAGTTAATAATCCCCCTCTCCCTCAGTGGCGACTCTCCAGCGGATATAGCGATGAAGCCCTAATAGAGGTGCCTTTGGGCTTCAGAGGGGTCAGAAAGGTGAGGGAAGTCCACAACGTAGTACTGGCCTGCAGGTGGCATCGTGCAAGCATATTGGCCCTCGTGGAAGAAATTGGGTGGGAGTGGATCCCCAGCAGAAGGAGAGGGAGCAAAGGCAAGAGGAGTCGGACCCCACACAGCCAAAACCAGACTGCGTTGATGGCCTCTCGAAACAAAGGGAAAAGTGGAAAGACACAGCAACACCCTCGGGACTCTCAAAGCACCCTCCATTCTCTGTGGCCGGTACAGAACATGGGTGAAGGTTCGGAGAGAGGCAATGAGGGAATGGAGGAGAGGAATATGACGGAGGGGACACGAGAGCTGGCCCAGATCAATAGTCAAGACTTTCTGGGGGAAATTCAGGCACTCCATACCAATCTGGCTAAGACATTTCAAGATCAGGTCCAGCTTATGCGGGCTGATCTAAATGAAGCCCTTGGGCAGATTAAGCGGGATATGAGGCAACTGGGGGAAAGAAATGATCTGTTAGAAAGGGGTCTTCAAGAAGTTGAAAAAGAAACAACAGCAAATAGTGAGGCTTTGGAGCGCCTAGATGGCGACCCAGAACCTGGAGATACAGATGGAAGACATTGAAAACAGGTCCCGGAGGATTAATATAAGGGTGAGGCAGCTGCCGGAATCAGTCTCGGACAAGGATTTGAAACAGGAAATTCAGGGTATCTTCGTGGATATCTTGGGAGAGGCTGGCCCGGACAGCATTGAATTAGACCGGGTTCATAGGGTGGGTAGGCTTTCTAAAGGGCCTGCCCCGAGACCGAGGGACGTTCTTGCCGCCTTTACCAGATACGCTCAGAAGGAGGCGGTGCTCCAAGCTGCAAGGAAAAAGGAAACAATAGTGTTTAAAGGCCAACAAATAGCTCTATATCAAGACCTGGCTAATATTACCTTGATAAAGAGGAGGAAGATGACGCCTGTGTTGAAGGTTTTAAATGAACGCAGAATACACAACAAGTGGACATTTCCATTCGGTCTAGTATTTCATTGGGAAGGTTCTCAAAAACGAATAACGTCAGTCCAGGAGGGAGCTAGTGTGTTGCCGATTGATCTGGATGAGGGTCCCTCGGGCAGTGGAGGGGGGGGGTCATGGGCAATAGGCCAAGGGAGAGGCCGTGGGTGTGGTCCACAGTGGCGGACAAAAGGCAGAGGGGTCAGAGGGGGAATATGGCAGTTCGCCGAGGGAGGGCAGAGGGGCCTGTGCAGAGGGTGGATTAGGCGGCAGGAGCAGTGCTTGATTTGGATTATGATGTGCAAGGGGTGGTAGACCCTTAAGGGTGGCAGAGGAGCTCGGAGATAGGGAGTGCAACATACTGGGATCAGTAAGGGCAAAGAGGCCTGGCGGGGGGGGAGGGAGCAGAGGAAGGGATTGGGGGGATTAACAAGTTGGGCGGGCAGGGGAGGTGGGGGTTGGTCTCACCCTAAATTGGGGATGCAGGGTGTGGAAGGGGGGAGGGAGGGTTTGGGAGTGGGTCATAGCACCTAATTGCCAAACTCCAGCCTTATGGACTACAGGAAAGGAGGTAGGCAGTAAAGGAAAAGTGGGGACTTAGAATACTTTTCATTGGAGAGAGAGGGAAGTAAACAGAATGGACCCGGTGGGGTAGGGTAGGGGGCGACTTCAAAGAGCACACTGCATACCAGCTTGGTTTTCAAGTGGCTAACACATAATGTTAGGGGGCTGAACTCCCCGCTTAAGCGGTCAAAATTGGAACAATTCATCAGATCCCACAAGCCAGATGTTTTGGCAATACAGGAAACCCGCCTACTGCTTAGGGATCAGCGTCGCCTGCGGCTGAAGGGTTTCCCGCAAATATTGTTCGCATCGGGCCCTACCAAAAAAGGGGGAGTGGCATTGGCTTTCGGGAGGGGGATGGACTTCCGCGTCATCAACACTCTTTGGGACAAGAACGGGAGATATATCATGGTACTGGGAGAGTACATGGGTACACACTACACAATAGCTTTGGTGTATGACCCAAACGTGGGCCAAGATCAGTTCTTGCGGGAGGTTCTGGGAACCCTACAGGATTTTGCAAGGGGCAAGGTGATATTGATGGGGGACTTGAATCTGGCATGGGACAGACGGAGTGATCGCTCACAGCAGGATGGGGAAGGGGGGGGCGGTAGCCTCGCCTCAGTTGAAGGAACGGTGGGAGGAAGCGGGTTTGCAAGATGTGTGGAGAGTGCTAAGGGGAGGAGAGGAGGGGTTTACATTTCTCTCAGATGTTCATAGATCTCAGTCAAGAATTGAATATATTTGGGTATCTGCGAGCATGGTTGGGGGGGTGGACTCAATAGAGGTAGGCCCCATGGGGATAGCGGACCATAAGGTGGTCCAGATGTAGCTTTGGCTGGGGGGTCACAGATCTGGGGTGTGGGGATGGAAATTTCCTGAGGCACTCCTGAGGGACCAGGTGATGCGGGAGGAGATAGAAGGTAAGATCCGAGAGTACTTCGAGCAGAATAATAGCGTAGACACGAGCTTCGAGGTTAGATGGGATGCTTTCAAAGCTACTTTGAGGGGAGAATTAATTTCCCTACAAGCGGAGAGAAATAGGCAGCTAAGGAGGCTCAAAACACAGTTGGAAAGCGAAGTGGAGGCCGCCAGGGTACGGATGGGGGAGAACCCTTCTAGAAAAATGTTCAAGGAGTTTAGGGCAGCCGAGGCGGCTATCCTTAGGGTCAGACAGAAATTTTATGCAAAAGCCAATAAGGCTGACTCATTCCTGGCGCGCCTATTGAGAGGGGATAGGGAACGCAATGTCATTGTGGCCAGAAGGAGCAAGGAGGGTGAAAGACTCACCAGGACAGAAGAGATAAAAGGGAGGCTGGCAGAGTTGTATGAAGAACTATATTCCCCACAGTGTCCCTTGTGTGGTTCACAGAGGGACTTTCTGGGGGCCCTTTCGCTCCCACGGTTGTCCAGGGACGAGGGGATAGAGCTAGGCCAAGCTATCTTGGAAGACGAAGTGAGGGCAACCATAGCGGCTCTCCCCTTGGTAAAGCCCTGGGTCCGGATGGCTACCCAGCGTCGTTCTATAAACTTTTCTCTCATCTCTTGGTTCCACACTTAACACAATTATTTTATTCATTTAGGTCTAGAGGCAGTATCACCCTCTCGATGGAGGAGGCAAAAATAACACTTATACACAAGGCAGGCAAGGACCCCGAGGAATGCACGTCGTATCGTCCCATTGCACTCATAAACACAGAGGTGAAAATGTATACTAAAATATTGGCAAAGAGGTTGGAGAGGTACCTACCCCTGTTGATTCACCAGGACCAGTCAGGGTTTGTGGCAGGGAGGCAGACGGCTGATAATATTCGACGGGTGGCACACGTAGTCGAGAAAGCACGGAAGACGACCACTCTGGCGATCCTCTTAGCGCTCGACGCTGAAAAAGCGTTTGATCGGGTGGAGTGGTCGTTCTTATTCCAAGTTATGGAAAGGATGGGTCTGGGGTCAGAATTTATTAGCATGGTCGAGGCAAATTATAAGAACCCCAGGTCGAGGATCCTGGTTAACAATTAGGCTCCGGCGAGGTACGAAACAAGGATGACCCATGTCCCCCCTACTCTATGCAATATACTTGGAACCTCTTTTATTGACAATAAGGGAATCGGACGGGATCCGGGGCATATCATTTGGGGGAGGCCAGCACAAAGTGGCAGCATTTGCAGATGACATGTTGCTAATGTTGACGCAGCCGAAGGAGTCCATCAAGGCGAGCATAGAAGTGCTGACCAAATTCGGGGAAGTATCGGGTTTGCGGATCAACTGGCAAAAATCTGAGTTGATGAATCTATCCTTAGAGGAGAGCGAGGCAAGGGTGCTAAGGGCGCTTTCCCCGTTCAAGTGGAGCCTAGGTGGGATACGATATTTGGGGATTCAGATAACCCCCTCCTTGGGCAGGTGGTATGGTGCGAACTACTCCCCTTTGCTTAAGGGGGTCAAGAGGGATCTGAGGCGGTGGAGTGCCCTTAGGATCTCCTGGCTAGGGAGGAGGGAAGCTGTCAAAATGGTGATTCTACCTCGTATACTTTATCTCTTCCAGGTGATTCCTCTGGCTGTCCCAGCGGGCTTTTTTAGGGAACTAGACCGAGTGGTCAAAGAGTTCATTTGGGAAGGTAAGAGACCGCGTTTGTCATAGCGCCTTCTTATGGCGTCCAGGGGACGTGGGGGCCTGTGGTTGCAGGATTTTAGCCGGTATCATGAAGCCGCTCTCCTCCGAGGGATTAGGGAGTGGTTCGTAGCCGAATATGAGAAGCATTGTGTAAAAATGGACAGAGCAGTCGCCCGACACCACCTGGGAGAAGTATTATGGCTTCCACCGGAGACTGCGACCACCACATATCTATCTGAGTGACATTACAAAGGGAATGGTGGCCACCTGGGACAGGGTTGTGCAGAGACGAGGGGTTTCATCTTTTCCATCTCCTTTCACGCCTATCTTCAACAATGGGGATTTTACGCCGGGGTTGGAGAGAGGGGCGTTCCGGGCATGGGAGGATGGGGGATGTAGGATACTGAGAGACATGTTCCGCAATCGTATGGTAAAAACCTTCGAGGAATGCAAGCAGGAATTTGGAGTTGGGGATGAGGAGAGGCACAGATACTGTCAACTTAGACACTGGGTGATGTTGGCGGAGGTGAGGAGGACTGCCACATGGGATCTAACACAATTTGAACGGTTCCTCCTGACCCACGATGGCTCTAGGGGTCTGATTTCGGATTTATATAAACTTTTAGAGAGCACAGGCCCGGTGGTCACGTGGCCGTACATGAGAGCTTGGGAACAGCAGATGGGGTGGAAATGGGAAGAGAAGACTGGGAAAGATTATGGAAGGCAATTCCTAAAGTAGCTAAAGTGACCCAGCTACAGGAAGCTTGGTATAAGTATATTTTTGGGTGGCACTATACCCCGGCCAGGTTGCATGCGATATACCCAGCAAACTCAGGAGACTGTTGGAGATGCTGTGGGGAGGTGGGCACGGCTGCTCATGTATGGTGGGACTGCCCACGTATTAGACTCTTTTGGCGCGAAATTGTTGGTGCCCAATCTCAGGCCTTAGGGCTGGGGGATAGCCAAGACCCTAGGGAGATCTTGTTGGGAAAGAGGGTGGCTGGAGCGGAAGGGGGAAGAAGAGGAAGTCCCAAGGCGAAAACAGTCTTCATCTTGGCAGCAATGGGGCTAATCGCACAAAACTGGAAGAGCCCAATGATCCCCACGGAACAGGATTGGCTAAGGAAAATGTGGGATATTGTTTCATTGGAATGGGCTACATACGCAGTTGAGGGGAAGTTGGGGAGCTTTGCTGCTGCTTGGGGAGAGATGTTGGACTATTTGAGGGGGGAATGTAGGGAGCAATGGTACCCACAATGATTAAAGTTGCTGGACATTTATGGCTGAAGGGCCGGGGGGTTTGACCGAGACTGATGGACTTATTGGGTGCTACAACCAGTGTTGGGAGGGGGGAAGGGGGAGCGGAGAATTTCGGTGTTGATGTTGTTTCGTTTTAATTTTAAAATTGATCTGTTATATATGCTGAATTCCCAACAAAAAAAAAAAAGTAGTCTCAGACTTCCATTTGTCGCAGAAGATAACGCTACCAACTTTCTACCCTCCTCCTCATTTGGGCAAAGAGGAAGAGAAGCTGCATAAGCTGGACCCAAAAAGGGCTTTAAGCGTTTACATTGCAAGAATGGCAACATTTTGCCATGATGATCAACTTTTTGTGGGATATACTGGCCCCAAATTGGGTCTAGCAGTAACTAAACAAACTATATCCCGGTGGGTCACACTGTCTATTAGGGAATGCTATAGACCTGCAGGAAAAGACCTGCCGGAAGGGCTTTGAGCTCATTCCACGAGGGGCATGGCAACTTCCGCAGCTCTTCAAAGGGGTGTCCCTGTAAGTCACATCTGCTCAGCGGCCACTTGGTCGTCCATTCACAGATCTGTCAGGGATTACTGCTTGGACTCCTCTTACACTCAAGAAGGTCTCTTTGCTAAGGCAGGCCACCATTTGATTCACAATTAATTTAATTAGTACTCCCTCCTCCAAATTGTCACTACTTTGGTAGTCTATCAAAGATGAGGAATACGTGGGAACACACAATCCATTCGTAGAACAAGTTACTTATCTCTGGTAACGTTCTTTCGACTGAATGTTCCTCCCACGTATTCCTCATCGCCCCTCCCAGCCTACCCCACCGTGCAATGTACGTGCTTTACTCTCTGCGTTTCCTGAGAGCTTGCAGTCTGGGGTACGCCAGGTTAGTTCCTCGATTGATGGGAACGAAAAAACAGAACTGAAGCCAATGGGCGCTCGACGGCAACCCCCGAGGGACATCAACACCATGACATCATGCCCAGCACCCTCTGCTGAGAAAATGTTTTCCAAAGCAGCAAAGCTGGCGAGATATGAATATCAAAGTTGAGGAATACGTAGGAGGAACATCCAGTCGAAAGAACATTACCAGGGGTAAGTAACTTGTTCTTTGCACTGTGCCATGAATCAGGGTATTTGTTGGCAGTGCAAAGTCACTTTTCAGCAGTGCAAAGTCACGTTGCACCGTCCAACATATTCCATGAATCAGGCCCTGAATGTTTAACCTATGCATTTCGTACAGAAATAGCCCTTTCCTCACAGGTTTAGGACGTTTTGACCGCATGCAAAAGTTTGCATGGTCAAAAAGTCCTAAAACTTCTACCACCAAAGGTTCGAACACCAAAAGTTTGAACCTTTGGTGGTAGCATTACAGGTAAGTATAAAAGAAAAAAGACTGCGGGGGTGTCCCCCGCCACACCCTGCTCACTAGATTATTTGGTATAGTGAGCGGGTGTTGCGCGGGAAACCCCTGCCGCCCCCGTAGTATGTAAATGTGTTCACATGAGAAAGGTGTGAACCTTTGCCCGCAGTAATTTCAGCCGTGGGCAAATCACTCGGATTCTTCCTCACATCCTGTAAACAAGCTGTCCAAATGGGTATATATCTCTTGTTAATTATATACAATTTTCTGTTAGGGTGAGTATTGAGGCAAACGCAGAGAGCCCAATTTGTATTACTTGATCAGAAGGATTTCATACGGATTACAATTTAAAATGTGCTCATTTTATGTTCCCAAAATGCTCTTACCTGTTATGAAAAATCCCCAAATAATGTGTACATATTTTCACATGCTACCTCATTAAAATGTGTCACATAACATCCAACCACAACCTCATTCATCACAGAGGATGGGATTAACTGAAGGCAGAAAAAATGCACGAGACTTGAAAAGATCCATTGCATGACCATCCATTACGAGCGACAGACAAATCCTTAAACCAAACGTCAGAGCTTCTCAGATGGCTCATTTATGTGAGAAAAGCTGAATTCATCCGGCCCCAACTACACCGGTTACATAATTGTCTGTAGAAGGTATTTTTTTTATTTATATTTAATGTGCATTTGTAAGACGCTTATACAGCAATACATTGGCCCTCATTACGACCCTGGCGGAATACGAAAAACGATGGCGGAAATGTAATACCGCCATCGAATACCGCCCGTTGCGATTATGACCCGTCACCGTAAAGTACGATGCGATTAGCGACACCGTAATGAACGCCAACGCTAACTGCACCAAGTACGCGCACGCGCGCCGTGCAAAACCGCAATATCCGCCATGGCGCAACTGTACGCGAATGCTGACCCCAGCGGACATTCACCTAACGCCATCAAGCATGGCGGAAAGTACCATTCCGCCATGGCGAGAACTACGGCATCGCGAACCAACCGTAATGGCCCTACTGAGTGCCTGTACTCCACTCCCTGGCCACATTGCACAACTTCTCGTAGGCGCAATGCAGTCACACCATGCAACCAGTGAAATGTACAAGTCACCCATGCATGCCAACGAACAAATGCATGCAGGGGCCCCAAGTGCCCTGTGAGTGGCCATCCCCAATTGGCAACACACCATTGCCGTACTGATGCAGCACAGGCATCTGAAGGTGCAAGTACATCAAAATGAACTGAAAATTCCATGACACAAAACAACAACAGTCCCCCATCGCTTGCCACCAGTGTAAACCAACAGTCAAAGCAGTAACCTGAGGGAGACTGCACCAGCCCTGTACACATGGCAGTAGTCAAACCAACCATCAGCATAAGCACGTACCACACAACTGTACCCAGAAGCCGGAACCCAATGCAGAACACCTCACAATACATCGCGCCACAAATCGGAATATGCCACATTACTAGCAAAGAATAACGCTACACGGTTAATATCTGAATATAAATTTAATGCACATCAAAATCACCAAGCCCATACAGCCATTTGAGCATAAACTCACAAATGATCAGCATTACTGTGGGCTGCATCCGCAATAAATGACCAGCTACCCCATGTGTGACGCCCTGTACCTCCATGGCACACAGGGGCTACATCCACGTCCAAAAAGGCAACATGGAAGCGCCTAGGACCGCAGGCCCGTCCCATGAAGTAGGCACTAGTCCAGCTGGAAGCTAGGTATGCTGCACCTAGCCACTAGTACTGCGTAAGGGCATGTGGGCCATTGGCGATCGTCCCATAAGATCGTAATGGTGCTCCACTGATTAACTCGAAGCTGCAGGTGTCGACTGTAGAAGCCATCTGCAGGAGTGGCGTACAGATGGCAGCGGCAGAAGGGGAGGAGATACCTGTCACCCAAATGAAAAAAAATATAGTATGGGCATCCGAACTTCATATGTATTACTCACTACATTCAATACACCAAACCTACAACCATATGCATGCTAGCCCACTCATAAGGATCAATTGCACCCAAAAATCACTTGCGAATCATTACGACACAAATCGAGGTGAATACACTATTTCAAACGAGTGTCTGTGTGCATGCGCCTGTCAGAACAGGATCCATCAGATGGGATCATCAACGTGCATAGACACAAGTGATTGAAGGCGCGTCGAGACAGGGAGGGTTCAACAAGGGCAGACAGACGATGGTCCCACTATGGCAGCCTTGCATCACATAGTGCAGGGGAATGGGATACATTCCAAATAGCCATGTACATGGCCGACTCCCAATTAAATCATCTTCCTATGCATCCATTCATCATTCCCTCATCCCGTCATGAAAACGCCTGAATATTCACTCACATAACATTCGAAATGTCCATTGAGTCTGTGCGTAATGCAGCCTTCAAAATCCACTGTGCTCCTGCCCGGATTCCTTGTGTAGTGAAGTCACATGTATTTGGGAACGTCCTGCCTTATCGTCCACTACGCTATAGCGCATCCCATTCAAATCATATCAATCATTGCATTCCCGTCATGAGCCCTGTCCCAAGGACATTCAACAATAGAACGTTACATTTCCAGTCAGACCTGTGGGCGTCTCCACGCCGCTAGTCGAAAACCGAAAGCGCTGTCCTTCGAATTCCTAATTTGCAACATCACGTTGAAAAGGCATCTGTGAACGCTTGTATTCACAAATACATCTATGCAGTGCGGCTGTGTGTGAAAATGGTAACTGCCCTCAATCACTGATGGGACTCCCCGCCGTCGGTGAACCTCGGTACAGTGCTGCATGAGGGTCCACCGTTAATCGAGCACTACATTCCACTGACCCTTCACAAGTCTGCTCGCGAATGCAAATATCGTATGTGCAACAATGGGACCATAGCAGAATTAACATATAAACCAATATTCCACAGCCTACGGGATTAAGAACATGAATGCAAATGCAAGATGCCATGCGTCGAATTGCAGCGTCGTGTGCGGAACGTGCTCGCACGAAAGGCATTGCAGCTGACACAGGTGGAATGAAGCACCACAGGTGAAGGCTATACAGCCTGAAAACACATAAATTGCATACCCAAACCCCTCCCACAACCACACCCACTCCAGAATGCTACCGGCAGGACTAGCGATGTTGGGCCTGGGGGACCTGATTGCACTGCAAGTACTCCAACTTCAAGAAGAAGACGAACGCCAACGACTGCAACAACCGGCCGCACAGAGGAGACGCAGGAGGAGGAGGAGGAGGGCAAGGCATGGCCAGCAAGCCCCACCAGCACAGCCACTACCACCACGCAGGCAGCCCGCAATCCCACGCCTCCGAGCTAATCCGTTCAACCTCACAGCTGAGCAGATTCACACCCTCTACCGTTTGGACCGGGACACCATAACCGCCATTGTCGACATGACACACGCTGACCTTGTCAGCATGATAGATAGCCCAACCGCCATCCCACCCCTACTGAAGGTGGTGTCTGTACTCCACTTCCTGGCCACAGGCACCTACCAGCACACAGTCGGACAGTTGCATGGCATTTCACAGCCACTATTCTCACGGACACTATTCCAAGTGCTTGATGCCCTCCTGAAGCACTCAGACGACTACATCTCTTTACCACGCTCAGAGCAGGAGCTTACAAACACAAAAGTGGGATTCCATGCACTTGGCGGCATACCGGGTTGCATTGGTGCCATCGACTGCACCCATGTGGAATTGGTTGTCCCACATGCCATGGAGGCCCAGTACCGCAACCGGAAACAATATCATTCTATCAATGTACAAATGGTGTGTGACTCCAACAGGATCTTTACACATTGTTCTGCCCGATTTCCAGGATCAACACATGATTCTATGGTCTTGCGGAACTCTAGAATACCACGCTACATGGAGCGACACGCAGGGCGCCGATCCTGGCTACTCGGTGAGTCTCATTTAATGCATGAGTATGTGGGGTAGGTGATGCGTGAATGACCTGGCAGGAAGGGGGGGGGTGCGTATGTAGCAATGACATTCCACAAACATCCTTTCTTGTCCACATACAGGTGATTGCGGGTATCCACTGAAGAGATGGCTCCTCACACCAATCCGGAACCCACAGGACCAGCATGAGGAGGACTACAACCATGCCCACTCACGTACCCGTGTGGTCATAGAACAGGCATTCGGCCTACTGAAGGCTTGTTTCCGCTGCCTCAGCAGGTCTGGCGGGGCACTCCTGTACCGCCATGAGAAGGTGGCAAAGATGGTCATGGCATGTGTCATGCTACACAACATGTGCGTACGTAGGAATGTGGCCATGCCCCCCGACGCAGAACTGCTAGCACCTGAAGATGGTCATGATGAGGGTGGGGATGTGGCAGCACCTCAAGGGGTCCGCGAGGCACAGGAGGCCCGTGAATTACGTCAGAATCTCATTGATGCATGCTTCTAGCACTCACGCCTGGTGGCTGTTACATGGACACGGGACTTGTGGCACTGTGTGTGTCGAGAACATGCACAATGTGGCCTGTACACCAGGATAGGCCTCGTACACAGAGATCAATGTCCACACATCTCATTGGATGAATATGAAGAGTTGTATTGCAGATGTGAAATGACATTACACACCCAATCGACCCGCCACCCAAAGTAGCACAACACACCCCCTCCTCCCTCCTACCCCCCCCCCCCCACGAACACCAGTGTCCAGTGATGCTCATTGTCATTGGTCAGACGCTATTGCAAGCCCCCTCTCCGGGTATCAGGGGCACCCCTGCCTGTGGAGCGCAGGTTCCTCCCAGATCTGCGTTGGGGGCTGCCCTGGACGGAACTTGCAACGGATGATGTCTCTGCCTGCTCACGTCCATGCATGTCCCTAAGGGTTTGTGAGAGCTCAGTGAGCACACGGCGCACAGCGGCAAGTTCACCACATACGTCTTTGGACGTCGCATGCAGTTCCCCCCTCAGGCTCTCGGTGCTTCTCTCCATTTGTCCCCTCAGGCTCTCGGTACTTCTCTCCATTTGTGCCCTTAGTGTCTCTGTACTACGCTCCATTTCTGCCCTAAGTGTCTCAGTAGATGTTTCAATGGCTGCCTTAGAACCCCCACATTCATCAGCATGCTCCTTGAGGAGCGTGGCCATTTGCTGCTGTTGCACTATCATCTGCTCGAGGGACTGTTGCCTCTGCTGGGCCATGCCCATTTGCGGTGGTGTCACAGAGGGGCTGGACGCCTCATGTTGCCTTGCAACAGGCCTTGTTGGGGTTGGCCAGTCGTCGTCTTGTGGGTGCCCCTGCGTGGTGTCCTCATGGTGTACGGGATGAAACATACAGGGGGATTGGGACAGGTCATGGATGGATCCTACATCTACAGCACCGTTTTCTGTGTCGGAGCATGCTGGCATGACAGCAGTTTCACCTATGGTGCTGCTGCCACCAGAAGCAGTGCCTTCTGTGGCATCCATTGGGGGGACCTGTGGTGCTGCTGTTGTGGACATGCTGGCTGCTGGGGTGCCTGTTGATGTCCCCTCCAGTGTGCTGCCACTCGATTCGTGCTGCTGACGTGTCTTGATCCGTGCAGCTGAGGTGGAGGGTCTTTGGCCGTTGGTCTTGGCCCTCTTTGCAGGTGTGCTGGTAGGGGTGTCCTGAAGCTCGTCGTTGGAATCTGACCCTGTGGTGGAGTAAAGGAGGGCGAGCGTTATTCATGGGTCTGTGGTAATTGTAATGGCAATTGTATCACATGCATTGGGGTGGTACCTGGGGGTGAATTGGGTCAGGGCCTTGGAGGTGGTCTCATTTTTTTGTGCATTGGGGATGCAGTTATTTGGCAGTCTGCAGTTAGGGTGTGCATGCTGCACATGTAGAGTGTGTTTTTTGGATTTGTAAATATTTATTTATTTAATCTGACTTTTAAGGGGCGCTGTCATGGCAATGTATGTGGACGTTCTCCTGGACATGTGTTTCTAGTGCACTATGGGGACACATGGTACTGCACATGGTTGGTAATTGTGGATTTGGCATAGTTTCATTTGGGCCACCTACCTGATTCTTCTGATGTCTGCACTCCTTTCTCCATCCCTCCGACTCCCTCTATGCTCTCCATTCCAATGGTGGAGGCACAGATTTCTTCCCAGGGGGTCAACTTGATGGGTGATTCCGATCCTCCCCCGGTAGCTGTGGCAATGTTCCGGTTGGCAGAGAGTATGCTCCGGACGCGTATCCGTAGGTCGTCCCATCGCTTTCTGCATTGCTGTGGGTTGCGGGGTGCGGTCCCCACCGCACTTACCCGCTGTGCCACCAGCGCCCATATGGCCTTCTTGTTTGCAAGTGCCGTCCTGGTCATTTGCGTCGAGAAGACGACGGCAGCGTTCTCCTGGAGGCTCTCTGTGAGCACGGTGAGTTCCTCGTGGGAGAAGTGGACCTGCCGCTTGCGGTCGCACGCTTTTTTAGCAACTTTTCCCATATTTATTTTTTTAACTGGGGTGGATAACGGGTTGGGATGTGTCTCAGGGTCGGATTTTTAATGGTTGTGTTGGGATTCTGCTTTTATAGGTGTACGGCGTGCTGTTTCCCGTTCCGGCCCCATGTTTTTACTTCCGTTTCCGTATATTTACGGTCACCGTATTTTGCGCTGACCGCTCATTACGGTGACCGCTAATATGGGTGGCGGAATTGCACCTAGGGCGACGTACGACGGCGGTAAGGGGCGTTTTGGGGTCATTTCCGCCATCGCGGACTTTGCACTTCCGCCATGGCGTAATGCTCGTGCCCAATGGGTCAGAATTAGCCGCACTTTCCTCCATCGTGCAGTGGCGGAAACGCTATTTACGCTATGGCGGTCATGTCAGTTGATTTCCGCAAGGGTCGTAATGAGGGCCATTGTGTTTTAAAGCACGCACAGGGCAGCAGGGAGGGAACGTGGGACAAAGGCAATAGAATGCAATAATAAACAGGATACAGGTGGTCCTACTAGGCCTTGTGAGCATTCAGATCGTGCCAGGGCGTAAAGTGCCAGGTACCGGTAAAGTGCTAGGCAGAGGTCACATATTAAAGAATGGTCATCTGCCGATACAAAGGTAGGGACAAGCAAGATCACCGAGATGTTATAGCTAACAGCCAGTTTCAGAAACAGCCAGTCTTAGAAGACCAAATGCCACCTAAGACACACCTGGAGGCCATTTGTCCTGCATGTGAGTATGGCCTAACACTATTACATTAATTGAAATCGCACCATGCGTCCTGCGCTCAATGACTAAAATAATGCATAATTATTTCCTCAAAATCCTTCAATTAAACCCTCCCATTTCACTGACAACTAACTGACTTATATTAAATCATTTAAATCGTGGATTTATGAAATTAATGAAAAAACGAAGCTGCACGGACCCAAATACATTAGCCCATATCGATTAGAAACTTACATTGCACAGTGGTGGCACAGGAGACATTTGCACTTAAGTGCAAACTGAAAAATGAGGAGCACAACATCAGTGAACTCACTGCCTCACTTTTCAAAAACACTGGTGGAAAAGTGTAAATATCACCTGCAATTAACAACTACAGGGGACATTTACGATGGATTCCTATGCAAATCCATGCTGACCGTAAGGGCAATGTGCCTTGCATAGTGGGTAATGTAGGCAGGCATGGTTTATTCTGGACAAGTATACAGCCTGGCATACACCAATCTGGAACCGTTGAGACAGTTTGGATTGTGATCAGGGCTCACTATAAACAATGAGAAGTCTAAAGGGTTGAATGGGAACGAAAACCCTATCATACTGGAGGAAGCTGCTATGCGATTCCCCTTGAAGTGGGACACGAGGAGGATAGGGTATTTAGGGCTGAAGTCGGCATCCTATGAAATCTAGTGATGATTTGAAGAGGTGGGACTTGCCTGGGTTGAACAGAAACTGCCTGGGATAGCCAGAATAGTAGCAGTAAAGAGGTCATTACTCCAGATAGTGCTATATGTGTTTTGTACCATTCCAGTGTTTTTAAAAACAGGACAAACTTTGCTCTAGTGCTGGAATCAAACCTGTGTTGCTCTGTGTCATCCTGCTTCCAAGGCGAGCATGTTGCCCCTGAGCTATCCTCCCAAGACTCAATGATGTCATAGATTAGGTAATTAGTGAAGTCACTAGTGATGTCACCATAAAGGGGGGACGGTTGAAGGGCGTGGCCACTAACTAGGGCCAAAGGCTGCGACTAGTAGCTGGTTAGTGTTGTGAAATATACAGTGGCCATGTCCAAAGGCCATGGCTAGTGGCCCTTTGGTGTTTTCAAATACATTTTATACAAAAACCAAGGGCATCTAGGTGCTGGTTGCTGAAGAGGAACAATGAGGCAGGGGGTGTGGGGAGGTACAGAGGAGAAATGGGTATCGTTAGTTGAAAAGGACAGCTTTTAGATGTTTCCTGAACGTGTGGTACAAGGGTTCATTTCGAAGAAGTGGAGGGAGCTCATTCCAGAGAGTCGGAGCATGGGCTGAGAAACTTGACCCTCCTGCTCTTTTCCTGTTGAATCATGGTGGAATCTGATGGTGTTTGTAGGCTGATCTGATCGGTCTGGATGAAGAGTATTTTTTGATAGCGTCAGTGAGGTATTGGGGTGCCTCATTGGTGATGTATCTGTAGGTGATTGAGAGTGTTTTGAACTTAATTCTGTACTTAACTGGGAGCCAAAGGGCAGACTTCCTAGCCTCCGACATGTGGGCATGTCTGTCAATGTCAAGAGAAGCTTGGAGGGCATTGTTCTTGATAGTTTGGAGTTTGTGCAGGTTTTTTTCTGGTGTTCCGCAGAGTAGGGAGTTGCAGTAGTCCAATTTGGATCCCATAAGCGCCCAGGCAATTTCTAGGCAGTTCTGAGAGGAAAGGAGAGGAAAGGTTTGCTAGCGTTGATAAGTTTAGTGGCATACCCTGAAGTGGAGGCAATGTGTTTTACCTGGCTGGTCATGGTAAGTGAGGAGTTCAAGTAAACGCAAAGAGTTTTAACGGAGGATGCTACCGGTATCTTGTGACCGTCAATGATTAATGTTTTGTAGGCATTGTGCAGGTTAGACAGGCGTGTTGGTGGGCCGGTGATAAGGAGCTCAGTTTTTTCATCATTGAGGCAGAGGTTGCATGCGGCATCCAGGATTGGATGATTTCGAAGATGGAGTTGATACAGCGGGAATCTGTAGGGTAGTCGCTGGAGAGGGGTATGCAGATTTGTGTGTCATCGGCATTATTAGTGTATGAGATACCGAGGACAACTAGGTGGTCGGATAAGGGTTTGTGTACTCATTGTATAGTGTAGGCGATACACAAGAGCCTTGAGGGATGCCGCACGAGGTCAGTGAGGGGTGGCAGTGGCCTCCCCTGCAGAAGACATGGGATGATCTATTGGCCAGAAAGGGGGAGATCCATTTAGTTGCATACAGAGAGAAGTGGGCAGAGGTGGACAGTGCTTGCCATAAGATCTGATGGAGCGGAGAGGTTGAGTAGTAGGAGGAGTCATAGGGAGCCCTGGTCCCTGGTCATTGTCTGCTTTGAGCTGGTTTTTAAGGTGGAGGAGGGCCGTCTATGTTCCATGTTTAGGGCGGAAAACTAATTGGCAGGTCCCTGGGAAGTGGTGAAATTCAAGGAATGATTGGATCTGCAGGTAGGCAACTCTGTCCATTATTTAGAGAAGGAAGGGGACTGTTTGTGATAGGGTGGTGGTTGGTGGGGGCTGCTGGGTCAAGTGTAGGTTTTATTAACAGGGGGCGATCCAGGTATCTTTGAGAGAGACAGGGACAGTGCCGAATGAAAAGCGGTATTGATGATAGCAGCAATGTGGGGGGTTAAGGGTTCTGCTCATACCTTAATGAGGGCTGCTGGGCTGGCATCTCCCTTGCAACAGGACAACTTGAGGCTTTTGATAATGTTGGCAAGGCTAGTTGTGTTAAACAGTTGAAAGTGTAAAGGGGGATAACAGAAGAGTGGTGGGTAGGAGGGGGGAGGTGCGGAGGATGGAAGGGCCTTTTCTCTTTTCTTGTAGTTGAGCGATTTTTCCAATGAGCGTGTCTTGGATGCTGTTGCACCAGGCGTTGTCTTTGTGGATGGAAAGGGAAGGGGAAATGGGGGTCTCTAATTCCTTGAGGATGGCAAAGAGTTCCCGGGAGCTGGAGGTGGCTTTGGATATTCTCTATTTGTAGGTGGCAGCTTTGGATGTTAGGATGGATTGTTTGTAACAGAGTGAGGTATTGGAGAGGCAAACTTTGTTGGCTGGCGTGGGCTCTTCACGCCAAGCAACGTCTGCTGCTCTTTTGGAGGCTCTGATAGAGGTGAGGCTCGGTTTAACCAGGAGTTGAGGTGTGCTGTGTTTTTGTGTTTCATAGCTTAGAGGGGAGCTAGTTGGTTGATGCTTGTGCATAGCAGAGAATTGTAGTGCTCCACTAAGGTCGAGGTATCCGACATGGGAGGGATAGGTTGGTTAAGGAGAGTGATAAGGCAATTGCATATGAGGTTGTAAGAGGTACGGGCCTTGATGTTGGCAGGGCTAGCTACAGGCTTGCAGGGTGCAGCAGGGGATGGTATGGAGAATGTGATGGTATGGAAGTCAGACCATGGGCACAGGTGATTGGAAAGGACATCGATGTTACTATTGTGGTCTACAATCCAGTCGAGGATGCAGCCATGGGTATGACTAGGTTGTGTGATTCATTGGGTGCAGCCTAGGGATTGTAATGAGTTTGAAAGGGTGCAGGTCGCTAAAGCCCAGGTTTAGATCCCCAGGAGTATGAGTTGTGTGGACGGCTTGAGGTTTGATGTGATAAGTTGGACTAGGTCATCCCCGAAGGTGTTGATTGGGCCTGGAGTCCGATAAATGAGGTGAATAGTGATAGAAGCGGTATGTGAGCAGGTCAGTTTGGCTGAGAGGAGTTCGCAGTTAGAATGGGCAGTGAAATTGATAGCGTGTACTAGGAGTGAGGGCCACTCCACCACCTCTTTTAGGTGATCTGTTGCTGCGTAACATGGAATTGCCACTTGGGATCGCTATGGAAAGAAGGGGGCCAGATGTAAGTGTGAGCCATGTTTCAGAGATGGCCTGGAGGTCGAGGATTTGATCTGTGATAAGGTAGAAGCAAGGGGGAGCAGAGATCTGGTGTTCAAGAGGGCGCACTTGAGGGGGGTGTTTGAAGGAGGTGTAGATGAGGACACAGCTTGTCGGTCGTGGATGGAGCCGGGGGGTTGATGTAAGGCATGCATCCGAGGGTGGAATGTGTCCAGGGCTGGTGCAAAGTTGGAGGAAATTGTTGCGCATGGCGATGCCGAGTGAGATGTCATTTTGGAGGGGGTGGGAGGAGCGGGATGCCAGGTGAAAAGTCCTCTCTGACAGGGAATGAGGGCATGTTCTCCTATGAGGTAAACCAGTCAGCCAGCTTTGGGTGGCTTTGTGGACTTTTGCAATTAAGGCCTGGGAGAGGGCTGTCAAGATGAGCTGGCAGAAGTCAGTGGCGTAAGCGAGTGGCAGATGTTTGGGCAATTGATTATACCTGGTAGATGATACGGCCACAGTAGGCAATGGCTGAGACAGTATAGACTGAGTAGGCTCTAATGGTGTGGTTCCGGTGATCGAGTGAGCGATGGAGAAGGGGGGAGTTTCCATCAGTGGAGTGATGGTACAGGCTCCGTCCAGTTCGTGGAGTCTTGTGGTGTAAGTTCAATTTGAGCTCTGGCAAATGGATGCTAAGGGGCAGTGAGTTGTTGTTGTAGTTAAAGTGTGGTGTAGCTCGAGTAGAGCATGGGGGAATGGTGTGGCTGGCAGGAGGGAGCAGAGAGATGTGCCTGGCCATGTTAGGAGGTAGGGCAGTGGGCAGTGATCGTTTTGCTTTACTGATCGGAAGGTAGTAGGGAGTCTCATGATAGCCACTTGGGGGACTTAATGGAATTATGGAGGCCTGGTTGGTGCGCAACCCTGTAAGAGCAGTGGTGGCACGTGATACGATCAGATGGGGGAATGTGCATAGGGGTGGGAGGGAAGGTGTGGGTCTAGGGAGGTGATCGTGACATACTAGTGGCATGGTCGCACTGGACATTTTGGTGTACAAAAGTGATGTGATCTGTGATGTCATCATTGTGGTCATAGACTGTGCAAAACGGGCGCAATGTTAAGGTGGCTTCAGCTGTATCAAGTTCTCACCTTAGTGCCCCTGCAACTAAGGTTTTTTCCTTGAATTTCAGAATTTCAAGGGTTTTGTTGTTCCATAGATAAAAGCTTCCAGACCACTAGCATGGTCTTTGGCCATGGTCAGTGATCACGGTCTTTGGTGGTGCCCACTGTCCATTTTGAAATGCTACCAGACCACTAGCCATGGCCTTCGGATTGCAGGCTTTGTGGACTCACAATGTTTTTAGGTAATGCACAGTGAGATTAAATGTTTTGCCATGGACCACACACTTTGGTTAAGCAGCATGCTCCAAGCCCCAACTAACCACATTTAAGCAGCAAGGGAATGGGAAAAAATGACTGGCTGCAAGAATAGCATATGCCCAGGTACATTTAGCGAAAATCAAAATATGACACCAATGAATGTACGCACAGTACTGCTTAGCTGCAAAGTGAGGAAGGGTGCTGGTCCCCTCGGGCCATGTTGCTCTAAGTGGTGTTGCAACTTTACCTCACTTATTAGGCACCATGGCCTGAGGGGCCTGGATTTTCCTCACTTTGCTGCTAAGCAGGGTCGGTCCAGGTTACTGCATGGATGGGTGAACCGGGTCACCAGTGATTTTACACCCCTGATGTCACTGTAGCTGGAAAAATATCAATTTTATTGTGTATAAAAGATTACAGGCTTTGAGAACTCTCAATGTTTTTAGTTAATTTCCTGTGTGATTAAATTATTTGCTGAGGATCACACACTTTGGTTAAGCAGCGTGCTACAAGCCCAGTGTTTTATGGCCGGTCTCTTGGTGACTGTTGTCATATATCGGTAGAATTCTGGACTGGTGGCAGATTATAACTGCAATGCATCTATGATGTCGATCTCCCCCCAAATTTGGACTGACCACCACTTAGTGACTTTCTCATTAGTGACTGAAAGACCTACCCCAGCCTTCATCCAAATGCTCTGTCTGTTCCCACAAGAAACAAAAAACATATTACCACAGATAACCTACTCCCCCTCATCATTCCTAAACTTAAGTCTCTACCAGATACTTTGACTCCTGAAGACCTGGTGAATGAGTATAATAAAATGATGTCCTCCTCCCTTGACCTAATTGCACCCTTCAAATTGAGGCAAGGCAAACCTAAAGCCCACCTTAACTCGTGGAACACCCCACAACTAAAAACTCTACGCAAACAAAAAAAACAATATGAAGTAGCATGGAGATTACTACCTTCAGGCGAAAATAAAACTAATTTAAGTAATATAACTTCCCTCTATGAAAAGGAAATAATACAGGCTAAACGCGACACCTACAACACAAGAATCTCCAAAGCCAATTCAATCTCCCAAGAACTCTTCACCATCCTGAAGGAACTTGAAACACCCACACCGCCTCCTGACAATTGTGTAAAAGATAAAGCCTGGTGCTCCAATATACAGCAAGCGCTACCCTGCAAGTCAAAATAGCTAAAACAAAGCTTCACTTACCACCAGCCCTTCCCTCAACTCCCACCCTCGACTCCCATCCCCGTCCACTAACATTCCTTGCCCCACGTGATTTAAATTTGCCAAAGCTTCCATCAAGGAAACTGAGCAAATTATCTTCTCGCTCAAATCTTCGAATTGCAAAGGAGATCAATGTCTGGCCCAACTAATAAAGGACGCAGCTAAAGAGCTGTCTCCCTTTATTACCAAACTTATCAATGCGTCATTCTTCTCGGGCACCATTCCCAGCAACCTCAAAGAATCCTGGGTACTACCCTTACTCAAAAAACAGACGCTTGACCGTGCCATAGCTACTAATTACCACCCAATCACAACTGTGCCATTTCTCTTAAAAATTATAGACAAAACGGCATATACACAAATACAGTCCCACTAGGAGCACGCCAGTTCCGCTTTCGCCCTCTGCATGGAACTGAAACTGCCTTAATCAACCTCAAGGCCCAAATTGATGAGCTTAGGGACAAGGGCAAATCAGCCCTACTCCTCCTATTGGACCTGAATGCAGCATTTGACTTTGTGGATCATATGGTCTTATGCAACCACCTAGTCACAGCTGCTCACTTCTCTGACAAAGTTGTAACATTGATCCAATCCTTTCCTAACATTAGTACTATGAGGGTCTTCTCCCTTACAGCCTCAGCAGACCCTATCCCCATTGCCTGTGGGGTTCCCCAGGGCTCATGTGCCTCTCCCACACTATACAACATTTTCACGAAGCCCCTTTTCGATGATCTGGACCATCTTGGTATCACCTACACAAACTATGCCAATGATACCCAGATTCTCTTACCTCTTTCTGGTAATTATGAAAAGGATTTGGCCTTAGTGAACAATGTGTACCTCATCATCCAGGCATGGATGGCCACTCATGGACTATGCCTGAATGATGACAAGAAAGCGATTATCATCCTGGGTACCCCTTCCACTCTTTAGAAACTTGGACCCAGCAACTCTTCTTTCAACATAGACAACAACCTTATCAAGACTGCCAACAAGGTGAAAACTTTGGGCGTATACTTGGACACTACCCTTACCTTCAACAAACAGGTCAATTCGATGGCATCTGCCACCGCATATACCTGTAAACTAATCAGAGCAGGTAAACCCTTCCTGTCTAATAACAGCTGCATTACTTTGGCAAGAGCGCTTGTTCTGTCAAAGTTGTATTATTGTAATACACTATACATTGGAGCCAAAAAGGCTACCATTAAAAGAATCCAGATCCTCCAGAATAACACCTTGCGAGCAACTCTTGGTATTTCCAGAAGAGAGCATATATCAGAAATTAGCAAACTAAACAACTGGCTATCAACTTATGAAAAAATCCAACTTAAGGTTGCTTCACTCACATTCAAATGCCTGAACAATGCAGCACCCTGCTACCTTGTTGACAGATTCATCAAAACTATCCCCACTAAATACACCAGATCTTCCTGCTCGAAAAGTCTCTCCATACCGAGATTCAAATTATCCAGAGTAGGGGGTCAATGTTTCCAGGTTAAAGCAGCTTCACTCTGGAATTCTTTACCTCCGCCTCTGCGCGCGGATCAAACTTATTTGAAATTCCGGAAGAATTATATAACATGGCTCAAAAAGTCTGATAAATAATGACTCTGTCATTCCCTCCTAACTAACCAACCATCGCAATCTATGAACCACTTTGTTATTATAGCATACTATCTAAATCGTAATAGATGACTATACGATTCTGTGTAATGTGTATTTAACATGTATATAAGTTCACTATCTTGTGTAGTGCGTAGATGAGGGGTAATTGTACGTTACTATGTCATTCTAACCTTGTTATGTTGTGTAAATTGTTAACATGATGCTTGATGTGTAACTAAGCTGTAAGTCTTCTTCTGCAATGCGCCCTTTTACCTACGGGTTCTGGAGCGCAATACAAGTAATAAATACAAATACATCACACAACCCCAACTAAGTGCATTTAAGCTGTATGTAAAAGAGAAAAAAATAACCAGTTGCAAAAATAAAATATGCCCAGGTACTTTTGCCCCCATAGCGAAAATTTCAAGCTGGCACCAATGAATATATGCACATTAAGTGAACATATATCTTAAAGTGAAGTATACAAATGTAGTTCAATAGACCTACTCCTTAGACGAAAGTGTGCAAGACAAAATGGCATTGGACTTTAAAAAAAGTAATGAACACCAGATAAATAACCTACGAGAGGAAATGTTCCAATAAATATGCTGGCAAAGTATAAAAGGCGCTCACCTTTTAAACCCAGCAATCAGTTCTGAAATATTCCCTGGAAAACTAAATCACAGTAAGCTTCTGCAATGGGAACATGAGAACCTAGCCAAATACATGAACAAGCTTGCCAACCTCAAAAGAACCAAGGGGTTGCGTCCGCACTCTGAAGAAAAGTTACGCTGTCCAGCCACATGTGTCCTTTACTTATGCCCTGAAAAGCAGCCACTATTAGGGGAAAATAACTGCACCAGTGTCCAGGATTGCAAACTCTCTTGCCACATCATGGGCAAATATTCATGACTTACTTGTCTTCTCATCATTTCCCCTCCACACCCCCATGTCTGGCTTTCAACAATACTCGCTTTATAAAGATAACTTGAAATGTACACATACCATAGTGTCACTCAAATATATAAATCCTTATAGAACTATGTTAGCCAAAAAGTGTACAATGGCGGCATTATACCACCCATCTTGACTGTGAGACTACAACTACCAGAATGCAATTCGGGCAAAAGGCAAAAAATTGTCTGAGTGCAAAACTTTCAAGGTATGACAGTAGCATGTTTTTAAAAATTAATAATGCGGAGGCCGTGTGTTATGAAATATTTAAAACCAAGAAAACACACAGCATTCGGGACTGTGGACTGTATCCCAGCCATGCAGTAACTGGGACAGACCCAGCTTAGTTTCAAAGTGAGGATGGATCCAGCCCCTTAGGCCATGTTTCTCTAAGTGGTCTTGTAAGGTAGGCTCATCTATTAGGCAACATGGTTTTAGGCGGCTGATCCCTTCCTTTCAGGGTTTATCTCAGTTACTGCCAGGATGGGAAACCCAAGATATGTAATTATATATATTTTTTAATTATTATTGACTGGGAGCCAACAAAAGACAAAGAATTGTTGCTGAGTGCAACATTTTCAAAGACTGACAATAGCACGGTTTAAAAAATATAAATAATTTGGATGCCCATCAATGCAGTAGCCAGACTGACCCTGTTTAGCTTCAAAGTAAGGAAAGGGCTGACCCGTTTCTGTAAGTGGTCTTGTAAGTTTGGTTCACTTTTCGGACAACATGGCCTGAGGAGGCTAGCCCCTTTCTCACTTTGAAGGTAAGCAGGGTCTGTCCTGGTAACTTTTTTTCAATTTTTGTTTTATTAATAACATTCTAGTTTGTATTACAAACTTTTACATTATGTTATTTCTCAAACTGTATAACATTCATCCAATTTCTTTGGAATATAAATTGTCTTTGGAAGCTTGGTGTATATTGTCTTTTTTTAACAGTTTTCTTTGGTCATGATAAAAGTCCAGAATTGAATAATCGTGGTAATTAATGTTGCCAGAGATTATCTGGAACCACGTGTCCTCTTCTCCGTGGCTTGTTCTCTGTTGGTTCATCATACTAGTGTACTGGTTCCTTCGTTCAGATAACAAGGGGCACTTCATCAGGATGTGGTGGATCGTCTCGGCTTGTTTTTTTTGTGCGGAATCTGCAGACATTTTCTTCTTCTGTTATTTGTTTGGTTGCGGCTAAATATTCTTTTGTAGGTAAAATGTTGAGACAGAGTCTGAGGTACAGGTCTCAGATTGTTCTAGATGGGAATCTTTCTAGATATGGAGGGTAGTTCGTTGAGAGCTCTGGATTCTAGTTCAGAGGTTATGTTAATTTTGTATGAGGCCTTTTCCTGGATTGTTTTTATCCTGTCATCCTCCTTGATTTCTGATTCACCTTCAGAGGTCTGTTTATTAACATCTCTGTAGTGGTGTCATTTTCGTTGAGGAGAAATAGACATGTTTCTTTCCATAGTTCTAGCGTGGTCATGTTCGATGTTTCATTTGCTTGGGTCAAGATCTTGATTGCCGGGATGTCGTAGTTGTTGATGATCTTTCTGTAGACATCCAGTTGTTTCCAGCTTCCAATGGAGTCTAGAGATTGGAGTCCCAGTTCATATCGTATTCTGGGCATCAGGAAGGATGGAGATTAGGAGAGTATTTTGTCACCAGAGTAGGCCTTCCACCAAGGGCCAAATGTTGCAAGGTATATTGAGTAGTGTTTCACTACCGTACAATAATATTGCACTAGCTTTCTGCTTGTAGAAAGCTAAAACTGGTTTCATAGGCCCTCATTACGACCCTTGCGGAAATCAACTGATATGACCGCCATAGCGTAAATAGCGTTTCCGCCACTGCACGATGGAGGAAAGTGCGGCTAATTCTGACCCATCGGGCACGAGCATTACGCCATGGCGGAAGTGCAAAGTCCGCGATGGCGGAAATGACCCCAAAACGCCCCTTACCGCCGTCGTACATCGCCCTAGGTGCAATTCCGCCACCCATATTAGCGGTCACCGTAATGAGCGGTCAGCGCAAAATACGGTGACCGTAAATATACGGAAACGGAAGTAAAAACATGGGGCCGGAATGGGAAACAGCACGCCGTACACCTAAAAAAGCAGAATCCCAACACAACCATTAAAAATCCGACCCTGAGACACATCCCAACCCGTTATCCAACCCAGTTTAAAAAATAAATATGGGAAAAGTTGCTAAAAAAGCGTGCGACCGCAAGCGGCAGGTCCACTTCTCCCACGAGGAACTCACCGTGCTCACAGAGACCCTCCAGGAGAACGCTGCCGTCGTCTTCTCGACGCAAATGACCAGGACGGCACTTGCGAACAAGAAGGCCATATGGGCGCTGGTGGCACAGCGGGTAAGTGCGGTGGGGACCGCACCCCGCAACCCACAGCAATGCAGAAAGCGATGGGACGACCTACGGATACGCGTCCGGAGCATACTCTCTGCCAACCGGAACATTGCCACAGCTACCGGTGGAGGATCGGAATCACCCATCAAGTTGACCCCCTGGGAAGAAATCTGTGCCTCCACCATTGGAATGGAGAGCATAGAGGGAGTCGGAGGGATGGAGAAAGGAGTGCAGACATCAGAAGAATCAGGTAGGTGGCCCAAATGAAACTATGCCAAATCCACAATTACCAACCATGTGCAGTACCATGTGTCCCCATAGTGCACTAGAAACACATGTCCAGGAGAACGTCCACATACATTGCCATGACAGCGCCCCTTAAAAGTCAGATCAAATAAATAAATATTTATAAATCCAAAAAACACACTCTACATGTGCAGCATGCACACCCTAACTGCAGACTGCCAAATAACTGCATCCCCAATGCACAAAAAAATGAGACCACCTCCAAGGCCCTGACCCAATTCACCCCCAGGTACCACCCCAATGCATGTGATACAATTGCCATCACAATTACCACAGACCCATGAATAACGCTCGCCCTCCTTTACTCCACCACAGGGTCAGATTCCAACGACGAGCTTCAGGACACCCCTACCAGCACACCTGCAAAGAGGGCCAAGACCAACGGCCAAGGACCTTCCACCTCAGCTGCACGGATCAAGACATGTCAGCAGCACGAATCGAGTGGCAGCACACTGGAGGGGACATCAACAGGCACCCCAGCAGCCAGCATGTCCACAACAGCAGCACCACAGGTCCCCCCAATGGATGCCACAGAAGGCACTGCTTCTGGTGGCAGCAGCACCATAGGTGAAACAGCTTTCATGCCAGCATGCTCCGACACAGAAAACGGTGCTGTAGATGTAGGATCCATCCATGACCTGTCCCAATCCCCCTGTATGTTTCATCCCGTACACCATGAGGACACCACGCAGGGGCACCCACAAGACGACGACTGGCCAACCCCAACAAGGCCTGTTGCAAGGCAACATGAGGCGTCCAGCCCCTCTGTGACACCACCGCAAATGGGCATGGCCCAGCAGAGGCAACAGTCCCTCGAGCAGATGATAGTGCAACAGCAGCAAATGGCCACGCTCCTCAAGGAGCATGCTGATGAATGTGGGGGTTCTAAGGCAGCCATTGAAACATCTACTGAGACACTTAGGGCAGAAATGGAGCGTAGTACAGAGACACTAAGGGCACAAATGGAGAGAAGTACAGAGAGCCTGAGGGGACAAATGGAGAGAAGTACAGAGAGCCTGAGGGGACAAATGGAGAGAAGCACCGAGAGCCTGAGGGGGGAACTGCATGCGACGTCCAAAGACGTATGTGGTGAACTTGCCGCTGTGCGCCGTGTGCTCACTGAGCTCTCACAAACCCTTAGGGACATGCATGGACGTGAGCAGGCAGAGACATCATCCGTTGCAAGTTCCGTCCAGGGCAGCCCCCAACGCAGATCTGGGAGGAACCTGCGCTCCACAGGCAGGGGTGCCCCTGATACCCGGAGAGGGGGCTTGCAATAGCGTCTGACCAATGACAATGACCATCATTGGACACTGGTGTTCGTGGGGGGGGGTAGGAGGGTGGAGGGGGTGAGTTGTGCTACTTTGGGTGGCGGGTCGATTGGGTGTGTAATGTCATTTCACATCTGCAATACAATTCTTCATATTCATCCAATGAGATGTGTGGACATTGATCTCTGTGTACGAGGCCTATCCTGGTGTACAGGCCACATTGTGCATGTTCCCGACACACACAGTGCCACAAGTCCCGTGTCCATGTAACAGCCACCAGGCGTGAGTGCTAGAAGCATGCATCAATGAGATTCTGACGTAATTCACGGGCCTCCTGTGCCTCGCGGACCCCTTGAGGTGCTGCCACATCCCCACCCTCATCATGACCATCTTCAGGTGCTAGCAGTTCTGCGTCGGGGGGCATGACCACATTCCTACGTACGCACATGTTGTGTAGCATGACACATGCAATGACCATCTTTGCCACCTTCTCATGGCGGTACAGGAGTGCCCCGCCAGACCTGCTGAGGCAGCGGAAACGAGCCTTCAGTAGGCCGAATGCCTGTTCTATGACCACACGGGTACGTGAGTGGGCATGGTTGTAGTCCTCCTCATGCTGGTCCTGTGGGTTCCGGATTGGTGTGAGGAGCCATCTCTTCAGTGGATACCCGCAATCACCTGTATGTGGACAAGAAAGGATGTTTGTGGAATGTCATTGCTACGTACGCACCCCCCCCCTTCCTGCCAGGTCATTCACGCATCACCTACCCCACATACTCATGCATTAAATGAGACTCACCGAGTAGCCAGGATCGGCGCCCTGCGTGTCGCTCCATGTAGCGTGGTATTCTAGAGTTCCGCAAGACCATAGAATCATGTGTTGATCCTGGAAATCGGGCAGAACAATGTGTAAAGATCCTGTTGGAGTCACACACCATTTGTACATTGATAGAATGATATTGTTTCCGGTTGCGGTACTGGGCCTCCATGGCATGTGGGACAACCAATTCCACATGGGTGCAGTCGATGGCACCAATGCAACCCGGTATGCCGCCAAGTGCATGGAATCCCACTTTTGTGTTTGTAAGCTCCTGCTCTGAGCGTCGTAAAGAGATGTAGTCGTCTGAGTGCTTCAGGAGGGCATCAAGCACTTGGAATAGTGTCCGTGAGAATAGTGGCTGTGAAATGCCATGCAACTGTCCGACTGTGTGCTGGTAGGTGCCTGTGGCCAGGAAGTGGAGTACAGACACCACCTTCAGTAGGGGTGGGATGGCGGTTGGGCTATCTATCATGCTGACAAGGTCAGCGTGTGTCATGTCGACAATGGCGGTTATGGTGTCCCGGTCCAAACGGTAGAGGGTGTGGATCTGCTCAGCTGTGAGGTTGAACGGATTAGCTCGGAGGCGTGGGATTGCGGGCTGCCTGCGTGGTGGTAGTGGCTGTGCTGGTGGGGCTTGATGGCCATGCCTTGCCCTCCTCCTCCTCCTCCTGCGTCTCCTCTGTGCGGCCGGTTGTTGCAGTCGTTGGCGTTCGTCTTCTTCTTGAAGTTGGAGTACTTGCAGTGCAATCAGGTCCCTCAGGCCCAACATCGCTAGTCCTGCCGGTAGCATTCTGGAGTGGGTGTGGTTGTGGGAGGGGTTTGGGTATGCAATTTATGTGTTTTCAGGCTGTATAGCCTTCACCTGTGGTGATTCATTCCACCTGTGTCAGCTGCAATGCCTTTCGTGCGAGCACGTTCCGCACACGACGCTGCAATTCGACGCATGACATCTTGCATTTGCATTCATGTTCTTAATCCCGTAGGCTGTGGCATATTGGTTTATATGTTAATTCTGCTATGGTCCCATTGTTGCACATACGATATTTGCATTCGCGAGCAGACTTGTGAGGGGTCAGTGGAATGTAGTGCTCGATCAACGGTGGACCCTCATGCAGCACTGTACCGAGGTTCACCGACGGCGGGGAGTCCCATCAGTGATTGAGGGCAGTTACCATTTTCACACACAGCCGCACTGCATAGATGTATTTGTGAATACAAGCGTTCACGGATGCCTTTTCAACGTGATGTTGCAAATTAGGAATTCGAAGGACAGCGCTTTCGGTTTTCGACTAGCGGCGTGGAGACGCCCACAGGTCTGACTGGAAATGTAATGTTCTATTGTTGAATGTCCTTGGGACAGGGCCCATGACGGGAATGCAATGATTGATATGATTTGAATGGGATGCGCTATAGCGTAGTGGACGATAAGGCAGGACGTTCCCAAATACATGTGACTTCACTACACAAGGAATCCGGGCAGGAGCACAGTGGATTTTGAAGGCTGCATTACGCACAGACTCAATGGACATTTCGAATGTCATGTGAGTGAATATTCAGGCGTTTTCATAACGGGATGAGGGAATGATGAATGGATGCATGGGAAGATGATTTAATTGGGAGTCGGCCATGTACATGGCTATTTGGAATGTATCCCATTCCCCTGCGCTATGTGTTGCAAGGCTGCCATAGTGGGACCATCGTCTGTCTGCCCTTGTTGAACCCTCCCTGTCTCGACGCGCCTTCAATCACTTGTGTCTATGCACGTTGATGATCCCATCTGATGGATCCTGTTCCGACAGGCGCATGCACACAGACACTCGTTTGAAATAGTGTATTCACCTCGATTTGTGTCGTAATGATTCGCAAGTGATTTTCGGGTGCAATTGATCCTTATGAGTGGGCTAGCATGCATATGGTTGTAGGTTTGGTGTATTGAATGTAGTGAGTGATACATATGAAGTTCGGATGCCCATTCTATCTTTTTTTTCATTTGGGTGACAGGTATCTCCTCCCCTTCTGCTGCTGCCATCTGTACGCCACTCCTGCAGATGGCTTCTACAGTCGACACCTGCAGCTTCGAGTTAATCAGTGGAGCACCATTACGATCTTATGGGATGATCGCCAATGGCCCACATGCCCTTACGCAGTACTAGTGGCTAGGTGCAGCATACCTAGCTTCCAGCTGGACTAGTGCCTACTTCATGGGACGGGCCTGCGGTCCTAGGCGCTTCCATGTTGCCTTTTTGGACGTGGATGTAGCCCCTGTGTGCCATGGAGGTACAGGGCGTCACACATGGGGTAGCTGGTCATTTATTGCGGATGCAGCCCACAGTAATGATGATCATTTGTGAGTTTATGCTCAAATGGCTGTATGGGCTTGGTGATTTTGATGTGCATTAAATTTATATTCTGATATTAACCGTGTAGCGTTATTCTTTGCTAGTAATGTGGCATATTCTGATTTG
Organism: Ambystoma mexicanum; assembly: GCF_040938575.1. Taxonomy (NCBI): domain Eukaryota; kingdom Metazoa; phylum Chordata; class Amphibia; order Caudata; family Ambystomatidae; genus Ambystoma; species Ambystoma mexicanum. Next base: position 1,391,609,814 of record NC_090922.1, read on the forward strand.
TGGCGCGATGTATTGTGAGGTGTTCTGCATTGGGTTCCGGCTTCTGGGTACAGTTGTGTGGTACGTGCTTATGCTGATGGTTGGTTTGACTACTGCCATGTGTACTGGGCTGGTGCAGTCTCCCTCAGGTTTCTGCTTTGACTGTTGGTTTACACTGGTGGCAAGCGATGGGGGACTGTTGTTGTTTTGTGTCATGGAATTTTCAGTTCATTTTGATGTACTTGCACCTTCAGATGCCTGTGCTGCATCAGTACGGCAATGGTGTGTTGCCAATTGGGGATGGCCACTCACAGGGCACTTGGGGCCCCTGCATGCATTTGTTCGTTGGCATGCATGGGTGACTTGTACATTTCACTGGTTGCATGGTGTGACTGCATTGCGCCTACGAGAAGTTGTGCAATGTGGCCAGGGAGTGGAGTACAGGCACTCAGTAGGGCCATTACGGTTGGTTCGCGATGCCGTAGTTCTCGCCATGGCGGAATGGTACTTTCCGCCATGCTTGATGGCGTTAGGTGAATGTCCGCTGGGGTCAGCATTCGCGTACCGTTGCGCCATGGCGGATATTGCGGTTTTGCACGGTGCGCGTGCGCATACTTGGTGCAGTTAGCGTTGCCGTTCATTACGGTGTCGCTAATCGCATCGTACTTTACGGTGACGGTTCATAATCGCAACGGGCGGTATTCGATGGCGGTACTACATTTCCGCCATCGTTTTTCGTATTCCGCCAGGGTCGTAATGAGGGCCATAGTGTATTGGCTGTATTTCCTGTGAATAATCAGGCCTTGTCCGGCTAAGGTGAGAGTTCTGTTCCTTAGGTAGGGGGACCAGACCTGTTCGACTTGAGATTGGCAGAGCTAGACACAAGATATTTGATCTCCTTGACTACTTCAAGTTTTTGCCCCGCTACGTGTAATCGTAGGGAAGAATTTTGCTTGCTGGAGCAGTGGCCCGGTGACATGACTTGAGGTTTTTCTGAGTTGCTTTCCATGTCGTTTTCCATTATGAAGTTTTTAAGGTTGTTCAGCCTTTTTTGGGGACCAACTTGGGTCTTGTGCATAATTACAATGTCGTCCGCATATAATATGCAGGGGACAGATGTTGCATTGAGTCTCGGCAGATTAGTTGTGGTAATTGTTTGATTTTCGCCAATGTCGAGGAGGTAGAAATTGAAAAGGGTGGCAGCCAATGGGCACCCTTGTTTAAGTCCATTAGTCGTGTTGATCACAGAAGACAGAACTCCGTTGTTGGTTAATCAACCTCAGATAGTGGTGTCACTGTAGAGCATTTTGATGGGTTCCAGCAGCTCATTGGGACAGTTCTGTTGCTGAAGTTTTTTCCACAGCTCATTTCTGTTTATGCTGTCGAACGCCATTCAAAGATTGACAAAGATGGCGTGAATGTTAGTCCGGGATCTGAGTGATTCCTATTTCAGCATGTTTAGGATTAGTACATTGATGTTAGTGCCAACACTCCTGGCAAATCCAGTTTGACAAGGGTCTTGTTTATTATTTTTTTTGGTCCATTCGATGAATGTTTTAACCAGAATTGAAACAAAAATCTTACCTACCGGGTCAAGCGTCGCCAATGGCCAATAGTTTTGAGGCTGGTTTCTTTTGCCTTTCTTAAAGACAGGAATGATGATCACCGTTTTCCAGGTGTTAGGTACATAGTTGTTTTCGGAAATGAGTGTAAAAAAGTGCACACATAATTTGGCCCGGGCATCTGGCTGACTTTTAATGATGCTGTTGCTGAGTCCAGCCAGAGCCCCTGTGTTTATAGGTCCCAAAGGGACATACTTGAGTCAAGTGACCCATTGCCCCCATCACTAGATGGTGTGGTTTTTGTTTTCTGGGGTCTGTGGCCATGACACCTTTGCAAGAATGTGCATTTGTCCCTGTGCAACTTACGACCAAGTTGTTGGATCCGACCTAGCACATTTCCAAGCCTCTCCAGATGTTCCTGCTCTGAGTTGGAATATACCATGATATCGTCGCTTATGTTAATTGCTCCCTTTCGATCTGCTAAAATGCCAAGGATTGTTTTTTGGAACACCTCCGCTGCAGAAGATATGACAAAGTTGAAGCGCTTTTATCTATACAGCCCTCTATGCATGGTGAACATGGTGATGTAATGGGAGACTGGGTCCAACACCAACTGGTGATAACCTGACGTCAGGTACAGTTCCGAAAAGATCTTTGCCCCTTGCGGGCCTGCCAGAATATCATCACGAGTAGGGGTGATGTGTCTCTCCCTCTTTATGGCTCAGTTGGGGAGGCGCATATCCACAGAAATGTGGATGGAGTACGGTTGTCTTGGTTTGTTGGCAACAACGATGGGGAAGATCCATGGCATTGGTCCTTCCACCTCTTCAATGATGTCCATGTTAACCAGGTCATCCAGCTCCTTCTCGACCATCGATGGAAGGTGAAAAGGTACCCACCTGTGTTTCAGCACCACAGGCTGTACAGTTGGATCAATATGTAGGCGCATTAGGTCACCTGTGAATCTTCATATGCCGAAAATATACTGGAAAATCTGGACAACAGGGACTGGATGTCCTGTCCATAGACCCCAAAGGCAAAATTCATGATAAGCAACGCCTCTGCCGCCGTGCACCCCAGTAGTGTGACATTGCTCACTCACTTCGGTAACAAAGAATCTCGCTTTGATAGTAGTGTGCTTCTGACGGACCGGTGCAATGAAAACACCTTCCAGCGGTAGTGCCCTTCTACCCCAAAAGTGTAGACCCGTACCTGAGTCTTTTTCAAGGAGGGGTGCATTCATCAGTCCACAGTAATGTTCATCTGCCATGACACTGACCGATCCCCGGTGTCAACCAGTGCTGGAATTTGAGAGCCGAATATGCCGATCGTACATCTTGGCTGTCTCATCCTGAGGCATTCATCACTGATACGCTGGATATGAAGTATACATCTTCCTCATCGGTCTCTTCTTCAGTTTGGGGGCAACTGATCTGCCATTGCCACCTTCCGTGCTTGAGAGTATTGTTTTGATCCTACTGGTCCTCACAAGTGTGTTGATGGTGCTGGTGCGCGGCAGACTCTTGCAAAGTGGTTTGCTACACCACATCACAAGCACTTGTGGCCCATTGCCAGGCAGTTAGCAGAGTGAGGTAGGTCATGGCCATAGTTGGGGCATGGTGCAATTTCCGTTCCGCGTTGCTCCTTCTTGCTCCACGGTGGACACCTGTCCGTCTTGCGAAACTGTTGTCTGCCAATAGCACAGGCCTAACAGATTTCATAATGGCACACATCACTTCAGCTCTTAAGCCTGCCAATTTCGTGGGAACGGCCAAGCTCAAGGTTGCGAACCAACGTTATCCCTGGTTCCTGCAAGATTTGTCACTGCCGCTTGACTGATGAGCAACCGTTGATTAACTGCTGACGCATTTCATGTTCCTCATCTGGCCATACACAAGTGGTCGCCATCCGCCACAATCTGAAAAGGTATGTGTCAACTGACTAATCCTCTCTCTGTAGAGCATTCCTCATCAGCGATCTCTCGTAGTCTAGATTTGCCATGGTGCAAAATAGTCTTGCAGTACAGTTTTAGCTGCACTGAATGTCTCATCGGTAGGTCGCAGGGTATCAAAAATGTTGGAAACCGACAGGCCAGCTAAGTATAGAATGACTGATTTCTTCGTCTCATCGTTACCTATGCCCGTGGCAGACAGAAACATGTCTAGGTGCTTCACCGAGGCAGACCACTTGGGGCCAATGGCTGACAGAGCTCCGGAGATGCCGAATTCTTGTAAAGGTGTGAGACACATGGGTGAGCGATGCACCCTGGCCACTGCAGGGACGGCACCAGCATTGTCATCCATCTTTGGTGGTTGACCGCGGACTGGTTGTGGACAAACAGGATCTTGTTAGGTTGTGGATCTGTCGGCTTCTTCACGCTGTGTGCATGCAGGCTCCAAATGGCAGGGCACACAAGCACTCCGGGTAGGTGCTGCAACCCTACTGCATGGACCGTCAGACTTTTCAATGGAGGAAAATTGGGTGATGCACCACTCTATGAAGGTCAAACTACACTGTAGAAGGAATAGGGCACATAAGCACTCCAGATTAGGAGCTGCAACCCTCTTTACTCTCTTAGCTATCATGTCTGTGCTGTGCTTTCAGCTGCAACTACTGCAGGTCACTGGATGCACCTTGTCCTCATTCATTGCACGTGAGGAAAAAGACTGTTCGAAGCATGCTTGTAATCCAGTGCCGTCACAGGGTTACAGTTTGGAAGCTGGGGACGGATAGCCTCCACAGGAACAGATTTTATTTTATTTTATTTACCTGCTCGGTGAAACGCCTGTGTAGGGACTTTGCACACTCTGGCCTTGATGATTTGGAAAGGTGCCATTAATGAATTTCGCAAATTTGAGGAATTTCTTAACAATGCTTTTAGTAGCCAACTGACTGGTGAATGTAGTGAAACCTCAATTGATTTCCTCGACCTTACAATTTTTATAGCATGGAGTAAGATTGAGACTAAAACTTTCCGTAAGGCAACAGAGATCAACTCTACGTTGCATGCGGAAAGTTATCACAGGAAATCAACTATCACGAATATCCCAGTAGGAGAATACTTTCGAGCATGCTGCAATTGCAGCAATGAACAAACATACACGCAGGAAGGCATACTATTGGCTAAGAGATTTGGTAAGAGGGGGTATCAAACATTTACTATTTCTGAAGCCTGTCTTAAAGTTGAGAGAAATTCAAGGGCAGATATGCTCAACCCAACTAATAAGGATAAGGCAACAATACATCAAAGAAAGAGTGTGGACATCATTACCAAGTAGCCTAGAGATGCTAACGTTCTGTACAAGATAGTACTCAAACATTAGGGTATTTTAAGGCTGAATAGGGATATTTTGCCCTTTCTTAATGAAACACCCTCTTTCATCTACACCAAAGCACCGACTCTTAAAAATAAACTCTGTCCTTCTTTTCTAACTGATAGAAGCCCAAATGGCACAGATTGGCTGAAACCCGCTAAAGGATTTTATAAATGCGGGACCTGTAGCATGTGCAGGTATGCACATCCCGATTGTCAAGAATTTGTCAGTCAGCAAGGTATCAAAATTTTGATCAAGGACTTCATCAACTGCCGGACCAAATTTGTGGTCCATGCAATTGTCTGTGTGTGTTTGAAGGTGTATGTAGGAAGCTCCAGAAGGCAGCTTTGCACTAGGATTAAAGAATACATCTCGAGTCTTAATAAACAGGACCAAAGGCTGCCACTAGCGATGCACTGGCACGAATTCCATCAAATGAATGATGTAAAAAATATCCAATTCATTCGATTAAAGAAAGCCCAATTGGGTAAAAGAGGAGGCGATCTACAATTTAAATTAAGGCAGATTGAGGCCAAATATGTATGCAATCTGCAGTGTCTTCAAATAAAGCTCAATTCTGAGCATGAGATGAACGTGTTTTCATAACATGTATGCCAGTGTCAACTTTGTCACGGTTATTGCATGAATGAAATGCCAGTTTCTAGTGACATATATACACATACCCCTCATGGGAGTGCTCAGCAATTGTAGTTCACTAATTCTATTCTAGCAGCTCTTATAGAAGAACAATTGACTGGTGAGATCATGGATTTTCTTTTTTATAATTCAAAGGATATAGGCCTGACATTGGATCTCTTGTGTTCGAAACAAATTGTGTCGGAAACTGAGGTCTAACAAGTGAACGAGAAATATCTATCATATATCTTATTGGGTATCTGGGTTGACATCTGATTTTTGTTTTCAGAATTAATCCTAATCACGTGGACTGTATTGCACACAATATTAATAGGAAAGGAGAAAGAACTCTCTTTGATAACATTGCATAGCTTTTTCGTTCTGTGTCTGTTTATACTTGTGTGATTAGGGATTTGAGCATGCATAAAGGTTGTGAAGTGTCCGATCATTACTTAGTAATGAGTTTTCTCGCGTCAGCGAGATCACCTAATAAAGATGTTGTTAGGTCGCGGATGACGTTTTCTTTGTTTATTGCGCATGTATGTGACGTCACACTGTGAGTGTGACGTCACACGCATTGTTTACGAAACAAATAGCGTTTCAAGATGGCACCGGGTACGCGTTTTGGGAAATATAACGTGAACTAGCGCATTTACATTCGATGGCATTAGGTAAGGAGGTATTTTCTACCAGATATTTTGCAGGTGTTGAGGGCATTGGGCACCACAGAATTTTCTTAAGGATTATTTCTGCTTGTTGCAGGTAATGGCACCTGATATTTACTGGCAATGGAGCCGCTATCTCGGCTAGCGCCATAATTCACTTACAATTGAATTACTGTCATTCCCATTGGGCACAGTTAAAAAACAGTGGCTGAACGGATGTTTTGTGGAATTAAAAGAAATTCTACATAACTTAGGTAAGAATTTCTGATATAGACCACGTTAATCTGTTCTGAGTAGCTTCTATTTTTTATGATTTGCTGATGGACGAATTGATTATTAATTTAGAGTGATCCATTTTGGGATTTTTGATCTTGATGGGACTAAAGATGTGTGCAGCATAAGGACAATTTGCGGACTGACACTAGGATATTGAACCATTTGGTGAGTGCATTTGTCCAATTTAGTCGAATGAAGATATGTGTACAGGATAGGTACAGCCTAACTAGATGTTTAGTTTCCTTGTTTGGTGTTTTTTACAGATATAATTTCGAGTGTGGAATCGCAATGAATTTTGTGCCCTCATTGAATATCCTGGTGACATGTTTAGCTTATTCAACACCAGGGTGAGTTTATTTGATTTACAAACGATAGCTACAACTTAGAAAAGCAACATGAGTGCCTCACCGAGATGCTATATACATGTTTCCTGATTTAGACCTCGGTTTCTGAATAATTCAGTGAGTTACTTTATTTTTTCTCTTTGGCAAATGGGCCCTTTCACTTGGCCTTCACTAGGGTGGTGCCTCACTAGATTGGTGCCTTACTGTACTTATCAGCTACATGAACTAATATTCAATTGGATCTCTTTTCCTTTTATGAGCACGTATAGATCAAGTCCATGGACTCATTTTGGGACACACCAAGTGGGTTTAAGAGACAGTACAGTAACATGCAAGGATCAGTAAAAGACACTTTACTGATTAAACTGGCATCTCACGCTTGCTCACTTTTGAAATAACTACCTATCTATTTATTTATTGTAATCCTACTCTTGTACGTAGTATTTACTAATCACAGGGAAAACACCTGTAACACATGGGGTTTAATAATTTACATTGCTACTATCTTAAGGAACTGACCATTGAATTTCTTTGTTGTGTTTCTGTTCCTGCTCACCCTTCCTGACACTGATTTACAACATGGTTTCTAACGACCATTGCTCAAGATTATGTTGGTACCATTTGTGGGCCACGCATCAATTGTAATTGTAATGTTAATTGTGTGATCTCTCATGCCTATGCAACCTGTATTTCTTTGAGGTAACAACAGCCTTGAGGACACGAGTAATCTTCAACATATACAATCTAATAATACAGAAGTAAAAATAAAAAAAATCAAAGATGCAATCTCAGCTGATCACAGAACGATCGGAACAGTCAAGTAAAATATATGAAAAGGAGAAAAAAATATATATGGCCTACAATACTCAATCACTATAAATAATACATCAACTTACTAACAAATATAAATAGGAAGACTCATGAGTCTGTTGGAACCTCTAGGAATTCCTGAAGATGTAGTTCGTACAAGCTCCATCAGGCTACTGTGATCAGAAGACAAGAAGCTCCTTGTATTTTAATCTTCGAGGAGAGTTAAATGTCACCTGGCTCCAGATTACAAAACCGTTGCACTGTGCAAGTGCAAGGTTGCACGGTATTAACACTAGGGTAAAGTTTGTCCTAGTGCTAAAAACATTGGGGCCAAGTTAGAAACCTTTGCACCATGACAAGTACAATTTAGCATGGTATTAACACCAGGGCAAATATTTCCCTAGTGCTAAAAAATAGCCATTTTTTGAAGCGGTGGGGCAAAGTTTGCCCGGTACAAAAATGAATTAAAAGATTTTTTTTTAACCACTTAAAATACCTTTTTTAAATTTTTTTATTTTTTTACCCATGGGCAAACCTTGCCCTAGAGCTAATTGAATGCACAATTATGCATGTCATGGTTAAAAGGTTTTCAATATGTTCCCAATGTTTTTGGCACTAGGGCAAACTTGACCCTAGTGCTAATGCTGTGCAACTTGTACCAGTGAAGAGTTTATGAAAGCTGGCCACTGGTGCCCCCTAGCTTGGATGGAACTAAAACTCTTTTACACTCTAGTTACCATTTTTGGATAAAAACCTGTATGGTCAACTATAAAGTGATTTTCTGGGTCGTTCATGGTTGCACCTGTTTCCTTTTCCCTTTCCTCTGTTTCGTCTGCCTGAATATTCTTTACTTTCAGTAGCAGTGATGTCCTGCTCCTAAACTCAAATCAGTTTTGTTAGCGCTATAGAAATGTTGTCACTGACTCGGTCATGTATTCACTTTTTCATAAAAGCCAAATGGCCCTTGTCAGGCATGAGCACTGTGCATTCTTTGGTTTGTAGTTTCCCTTTTGTCATTGCAAGCAGGGGCACACATCTCTCAGCAGGGAAGGTGTGGTCATGACTCAAGGGGCTGAATTGGACACACACGGCTTGAGGCCACTTATGGCTATTTGTTTTCACTTTAAGTTGGCAAAATAGAGTAGTGAAGCAGTACATGTTGCATACCTGTATGTTTATGTACGAGTTTGCAGCGTCGACGGAAGCGAATCCCATGAGGGCTCAGCAGGAACATAAAATCATTGTGATATGGGAAGAATCTGAACCGGTGCTCCACCAGAAAGCAAAGATCGTATATAGATCTAACGAATTTATTGTCACTAGAAAAAAAGGGAGAGACCGACAATTATCATTAAGGTGCAGAAATGTAACCCTCCAATCCCAAACCCACGTATACTCATATGCTAAAATAAATCATTATACGAGTTTATACCAATTGACACATTTCCATAACTCCTGAAGTTCTTACCTCTGCAACACGCTATAACAATCCAGGCTTTAGGGACGGGTCACTTTTGTGTAGTTTATTAACTCATCAATTATCGTCTGCAGCACTTTAACTGGTTTCCTTAATACAACCCAAACTCACTTACACTCATTTATTAACCAAGGAAGGATAAAAGGCAGTGTTATTCCCACTTTCTGCTACACACAAATTAGAAGCAAGTCATTGTGGTTCTTAAAACTTGGTTCGGTCTTGTTAATAAATATTTGTAGCAAACTATAGTACAAAAGTACCTTGTTCTCATATAATATACATCAACAACAGCTGCCCGATTGTGGTCTTCATTACAATAATAATCACCTTCAAATGTTGTGTTATGTTAATAGGATTTATACAGCGCACTGCTGCCTTTTGCATTGTCTCCAGAAATGACCAACATTATATAATGTGACAAGCCTCATGATAATGGGACCAGTGTGTGGTATAATTCCCTACTAACACCTCTAATTTCCCACCCCAAATGACACTAAAGATGGCATTACTCAACACAGTGCTAGAGCATACCATCTGTTCCAGATACAGACATCATATAGGGATCTCCAGCGGCAATTGCGGCTCCCTCTGCAACCCCTGGCACTACACATAATAGTAGTGCCAGCAGCAGTCCCGTGCATAATGACCTTCAGAGTTATCTTTTTTTTTGCTTCGTTTTGCATGAATTGCAGGAGCAGAGCAAGTCCAGAGCCAAATTTGGTGCTATTTTTAATCAGCTCAGAATCGCTTTATTGTTGTAAAGCCAAAAAATTGAGAGAATGAGTCGCCACAGACTTGGCATACTAGTGTTCAGAAGCTCCAATGTTGAAGTCCTGTCCGCTGCAGACAGGAGGAACTAAAGCAGAAGACCTCAGCATGAAGATGTCAGCATTGCGGTACTGCAAGCAACAAGGATGCTGCCTCCCCCAACAAGCACCACCACCGAGAACCAGGTAGATGACTGAAAGAGAGGAACAGGAGGAGGTTTTTAAGGCATCAGAATACCCCAAGAGGAGATGAAAGCAATATAAAATCCAGACTGCCTGGGAGGCCGGACGGCCCACGTCAGGCTGACCCACAAGATATCCCATGAGGGGGTGAAAGTAAGAAGAAACCCAGACAATCTGAGAGGCTGGATAGCCCACACAGGGCTGAAAAGGAGGTACCCCACAGAAGGGTGAGAACAGTGTAAAATATGAGACAGGCTGAATATCCAGCGAGTTCACGCTGGACCAAGAGCTACAATAGCCCAGGAGAGACTGAAACACCCTGGTGGGGTGAATAAGAAACAGATTCTAAACTTAAGTCCAGAGCCTGTTGAACTAAGCAAGTTGCTGGTTTACATTATCAGTTAAACTAATTGAGCAACCTACTGATGAGGACATTTATGTGGGGTTCCAGAGTCTCCTTTCTAGAAAGAGAGAAAGGATAAGGGACTTATGTTGAACTGTATATGCGGGCAGCGGCCTGAAAGAGTAAGAGTGAACCAAAGAAACAGTTGTGTGTGGATTGCTTTGCTTTTCAACTTCGGGCTGCCTGCATCTCTTTTGCCCTTAAAACAGAGTGCTGCCTGCACCATCGTGCCAGTGAGCTCCTCTCCAGCATAGCCGCCCCATGTGGTGCTCTCTCCAGCTGATCTTTGCATCGCGATCAGGCCCGCCTTATTGGCTGGCCCCTGGAACATCTGGAAGACGAACCACAGAGCGGGCAGGCGGTCACCTGCACAAACATTTTGTATTGTGGTGTATGGTTAGATGCTTGCTTCAATTGTTGTGTTATGGAGCAGTATGTATGAGTTGTATTATAATATACTTACTGTTTGATTGTTTGTGATTGGATATATTTTTTCATGACTTGGGTAACTGGAGCAGATATTATTTTTTAATTTCTGTGATAAAAGAGAAGATCATGTTAGTTTAGGTAGTTTATAAAGACTTATTACAAACCAGTGTACTGTGCAATTTGCTCAGTTTCTGTGTTTGTTGCTTAAATCATTGGGTCTGTGGAAAAAAAAATCAATGTTGGATTAAAAAAACCTTTTTTGTTATGGTACAGTACATTTATTTCTTTGTTTTCAGTGTTTACTTGTTGTTTCTGGCTAATGTTCTATCTGTTGGCTTGTTGCAGATTGTTAGATACCTGTTGTCGAATTGTAACTGGTTCTAGTTTTGTATTTATATTTTCAAGTTGCTAATCTATCTGTTGGGTTGTTGCAGAATTTTGGGGCAGTTAGATACCTGTTGGCGAATTGTAACTGTTTATGATTTTCTAATTGACATTTTATTAATGTTTATGCACAGATTAGTTATTAGAGGAATTGATTTATTTGTTTGGTTTTTGCAAAATCTTGGGGCAGTTAGATACCTGTTGGCGTATTCTAACTGTTTATAGTTTTCTAATTGAAGTTTTGTTAATGTTTATGTACAGATTAGTTATTAAATTTAAGAAGATTAAATAAGTGTTTATAAGATTTGCTGGTAATCTCTGCTTTAGAGTAATGGTACTATCGTTACAATGGAACCATCCACAATTCTTTTTTATATATGCAGTGCAGTGACGTGCATTGGTTGTGGTTCCTGCAGGGTAGATTATAACTATGGTTGTGAAGGTTTTCTTGACCATGTGTGAATCCAGTCAGCTTGCAGTTGTTTTTAGTACCATTTGCATTGTAACGTAGAAGCACTAGTATTACATATTTACTATGTGTTTGTATTAGTAAGGTGGAGCGATTATCTGAATTTCAGGTGGTACATAATCTGCCATGGTTTGCATTTTGTACAAGCTGCTGAAATGGAATGGATTCACAGTTAGGTATGGATACATACACAAAGCGTTTATTAGGGATTTGTTCCTGTGCCATATTGTTGCACAGAGTGCATGTATGTTTCCACATGTATGAAATCTGGAAGATTTCATTTATAGGTATGTTTTTGTTTTCCAGTACTTGTAGTAAGTACATTAGAAGTTCTTGTGGATCTTCTTGTGAGTTTACATTGAATTTCACCATTCCAGCACAGTAGTCCAATTCTTGTCTTATTCCATGAACACTGTATGTGTTGTCAGGATTGTTGCTTGCATTTCTATGAAGGACTAATATTTGCATACACAATTGGTCTGTATTGTATAAGTAAATGTTGTCAACAATTGGTAGCAATTGAAATAGAATATGTATTGCCACATTTGCATAGCAATTTACACCAGTTATATTTGAAAATTTGAATGGACCAGATAGTTCTGTGTCCAAGTCATTTATTCAGAGTGTGTGTTGCTTCTTTGAAGAAGTACCTGAGTTAGTTTGAGTAGTAGATTCTTCTTTGGTTTGTAGCAATTGATGAAGTATTAGCTTCTTTTACTCTCTTTGGAGGAATTGCAGTGAGATCCTGTTGCATTTCTGTTTGAAGTAGTTTTCTTTTACAACGTTTTGCTTTTTGTGGAACAGGATAGGTTTTTAGATGGGGGTGTATAGTGAACGTAGTCTACTGTAATCTAAATTGCAAGGAATATCAGCGTTTACTTTACTTGCATCAAAGTTGATTAGAAATAGACCGTCAAGTGTACGTAAGCGTGATAGTGCTATGTAGCTGATGCCTTCTTTAAAGACTGTGTTCCCAATATCTATCAATGCTTTATCTAGGGTAAGACCATGTGGTTTGTGAATGGTGACTGCGTATGCTACAGTTAGAGAAAATTGTTATCTGCGTGCATACATGTCTTTGAAAAAAATCGAGCTGATGAGCGTCCTATCCTTTTTACTTCTGATAGTTAGTCAAAGAGAATATTGACAAACTGAATGTTGTCACGTGGGTATGTTTGAAAGCCAACATCTGTACCAAGTGCTCCATTAACTAGTCCTTACTCCACATCAAGGTTACATTTTAGCATTACTCTACAGTTTAAAGATAATTTTAATATTTTCTCCAAGCCAGCTGTGTTGGAGATAGAGTTTTCTAAGGTATTTAGCCTTGTTGTGGCTTGTTTACACATGGGTAGTGTCATACCATGTACGTCCAGTTTGTCTGTGAAGCAAATTTCAATTATTGGCTGCATTTCGTTTTTCAACATTGTTTCATTGAATTTGGAACAGCTTGCAAGAGTTGGCATCAAGGAAATACAATTGACATTTTTGTGTGCTAATTGTTCCATGACATCAGTAGCACATGAGTTATGGCCATAAAGTGCATGGATGTGCCAGGTTTTTAATATTGCTTGTGCTTCTTGAGATAGTACACCAACTCTAATACTTTTTAAAATGTTGGCGTAGGTGAGGTCTGCAGACTAGCATATGTTTTATGTTAATTCTCTGTATTGGAAATGTTGCCAAAGGTTAACATGTCATATGCTGCCAACAGTTTTACGGCAGAGTTTGTGTCCTAAGGTTTTAAAAATAGGTTCACCTTTCACTGGTGTCAATTGAAGAACTCTGAAAACAATAATGTGTTTTCCTCCAAAGAGCTCTTCTTTGTAGTTTGTTTTGAGTACTTCTTGTAATCTGAGGTGAATCAAAGCCAACATTAGGTTGGAGACCATGCTCACTGCATCTATTAGTAGCATTTTCATTTGTTTTAACACTCTGCATAGTTCCATTGCAGCTTCTGTAGAAAGTTTGTAATATTCTAATTTGTTTTGGTGTTCTACTGGAAGGAGTAGTAATCAGTGTAAAGTGACACCGCCTATGGTGTAGGCAGCTAAAACTGTGGGGGCAGTTACAACAGCTGACAGTTTGTTGCTTGTCAATTGTTGAAGGACCTTGCTGATGATTTTGATTAAGAATGTTTTGCCTGAACCAGCTTGACCACTGACGTATAGTAGTATAGGTTTGTAATGTTGGCAGGTACATTCTTTATTTACACGTTGTACACCATGTGCAATTTATTTTGTTACTTCTTGAAAAATGCTATGCTGCTCATTGTTCAGTTTTGATTGCAGTACAGTTAAGTCTTCTGTATGGTGTTTTCTACTTTGTCATAGCTTATTCTGCCTCATTTGCTATTAGTGGCTGTCCCAGTGGTTCTTGGCTTCCTGTTACAGAAGTTTGACTACTGTCGGTAGTGTCCTTATCTTGTTCGGCCTGGAGTTCTTCTTCGTGTTGCTGTTCATTGTGCAACATTGTTTTGTACTGTGTAGTTTGCATCGGTTACAGTGCTTTCATTTGCTTTGAAAGCATCTTCATAGGAGTCATAGATATCTAGTAACTTTTCTTCTTTTCTCCATTGTTTAAAAAGTTGTAGCAGGGACATGTAATATAGTTCTTTATGTTGAGGAGTTTTAATGACAATTTGATATGATTAATTAAGCTTTGTTTGGTAAGTTTCACTAAGCTGCCTTCACAATTTGTCACTCTGTATCTACCTTTATTTTCATCGGGTTTTAAAATATTTTTGTATGTGAAGTTTTGGGCTATGTAGTATAGACACATGGTTTACAAAGTGGTACTCCTGTTTGGGTAGTATGTGTCTAATACATTATCATTCAAAATGTCTTGGCTGTTAGGATCATTTTTGGATATTGTTTCTATGTCGTTGTATGATTTGAGAACTCTTTTTGTAGATTTAGCAGGACCAAGATTTAGCCATACTATATTTTCAGATTTTCCATACAAAGCAGTACCGGTTAAACGATCTGCAGCTTCATAACAGCCACATTCTCTATGAGAGAGCATTTTTATGCCTAAGCTGTACAATTTTTGAGACACTGTTTTGTCCGATGATAGGTCATCCCAGGGGTCTTGAAGCTCTGATTTTCTGCTTTGGTTAAGTAGGCTGTAACATATCGTGCAACTGCAGTGGAATTGTCTGCAATGTACTGCACATCTATGTTTGCATTCCATAAGAAGGAAATGATTGCATTGTAATCACTGATATATTTTGCTTCTTCTGTTCTTTTTATGTAATATGTGTTCTTAGGTGATTTACCTTTAAAACTAAGTCTAACTGAAGACATGGCCCACATTAGCACCATGGTCGATGCCGGAATCCGCCATGGCGGAATGGGGAATTACCACCCCATTCCAAGTTTGTCGGGGGCGGTAATTCCCCATGCCACCATGGCCCTTCCCCATTCCCATTTTTGCCCCATAGGGCATAATGGGAATGGGGAATGCGGTAGGTACAATACCTCAAATTGCGGTACTGTACTTACCTCAAGAGAACCTTTGCGGGCCCCTACTTTAACGGCTGGTCTAGACCAGCCGTTAAGGTCGGGTCTCGCAAAGGGACCTCGTAGTAAGGCATTAAGGGTATAACGACGCCGAAACCTTTTACGGCGCCGTTAACCCCTTAACGCCAGGGTCCTAATGAGGGACATGAAGTTGTTCACTTTACCTGTTTCTGTAACTGGTCTAGGGAAACCACTGCGGCGTTTGGTGTAGTATTTCCCTTTTTTTTGTATTTGCGATGACAATATTTCCCACATTTGTGTCTTTGAAATTGTACAATTTGTGCATGAAGATCACTATTTGTTGCTTCTGATGGAATTTCACAATTGACATATTTATCGATAAACTTTCAAACAGTGGCATCACTGTCTTGACCAAATTTAGGAGCATCTTTAACCCATAAATGCATGTGGATATGTGGTACTTCTCTGGCTTGGTATTCTTTTATCCAAAAGAAGTGTTCCACTTCTCCGAGGAACAGTTGTATTACAAATAAAGTATAGCATAGCAATGAAGTGATGTTGGAAATATCTTAAAATATTAGCAGGATCTAGAGAGCAAAGTTCTCCAGGTGTTAGTATATCTATGTTTGTTTTGTTTTTGTTTGATATACATAGGAAGTCATGTAAATCTTCCAATGCATATTCTGCACAACTTAATGTAACAAACCAAGTGGGCGGACAAGGTTTCCTATCATACAACGTACATCTCTGTGACGTCGGAACCAGTACTCTTTAGTACCACGCATGTTTGCTAATAGATTTGTAATGCTTGATTGTAAAACCTCATCTTTTTCTTGCACTTTTTGTAGTAATTGCGTAGCTGACATATTTTGAAAGGGGTACCTGATTTCAATGTGTGTGCAACTCCGTAGCATAGAGGTGCTAGTTCACTTTCAAAGAGTAGGTGGAATATGTATTCCACATATTGTCTAAATCTTGGATCTTCAGAATACATTTGTAGCGAGCGGTATTCTGATGCTGTTATCTAAATTGGTCTATCATCGTACCTTCCTCCTTTCCCAGTAGGAAAGAGTAGAGGAAAAGAATGTGCTTCTGTACTTTTTTCCCATATGCTGATTGGTGATCCTTTGGTTTGTCGTATTTGGTACATTTCTAGTGCCTCATCTATGGTGTCTTTAGAGTGTAATGGATGAATTGTATAATGGTCTAAAATATTGGATACTGTAGCAGGACCTAGACGTTCAAATTGACAAATTTCTGGTGACTCTTGAATTATTTCCGTGGTTTCCCTCAAGTTTTCTTCAATATTAATTTCTTTGTAGTATTCATTATTGTCTTTTAGATATTGCAAGGCTTGTCTAACTTTATTTAAGTCTACGAGTTGTTGCCATTTTTTTTTGTCTTTTGCAGGTACACCATTTACTAAGACAATTAAAGATTGCTCTATTGGACCTTGCACTCCCAGAGTGTGCACATTTTCTTTCAGATCTAATGGTAAATAAACTACTTTGCCACAAATGCCTTTCACTAATTCAGAGGGAGGTAATTTTGCTGTTTTTGGTTGAAGGCGTATTATTGCTTGCAATGGGTGCACTGTTTGAATTATGATGCGCTCATATAAATTGAGTTGTTCCAGGGGTTTTGGTAGTGGGAATAATTCCAAGTTATTTGTGATAGCACGTGAAGGAGTTTGGTTGTTGTCAGGTTTTGTAGTGCAGTAGGTGCAAAGTATTAAGGGGTCAGTTATTTCGTATTTGTTTTCTGCTATAAGGTAGAGAGCTAATTCAAACCATTTTGAATCTTCATTGTCTTTTATTTTGTGTGTTACGCCTACAGTTTTTGTGTAACTTTTATAAAAAGTTCTGCAGCAACACACACACATGGTTTGGTACTTCAGCAGATGCACTTTTAAATATTAGTATTTCTTTTTTGTATGTGTTTAGTAGAAGGTTGCCATCTGTACAATTGTTACTAGTCTGTTGTAAAGCTATTGCATTTTGTAAGTGGCTTTCACTTCCAAAATATTTTCTCTGGATATGATCTATTTCTACGAGTAGGTCTTTGGCTGTACCATGTAGAAGATTGTTATTTAAAATGGCTAGTGCTAAAGCAGGACTTTTAGCATAGTACAGGTAATGGACTAAATGTCTTATAGTTGAATGATGTGTTGAATTCATTTTGAAATGATGGAAGGTGCTTTTGCAAATAGGTCCTGAAATGCAGGCTAATGAATGTCCTTGTAGTCCTGAGTATTTGTGCACTGAACAGGTATCTATATTTTGTAGTAGTTTCATTTTGATTTTGTCTTTGCCTTTCACATACTGATTGAGGAACTGGCGTAAAGATTTGAAAGATTTTTTTGCAATGTTACACATTGACGTGCACAGCTATTTGTATACTCGACGTTTTGGTTCAGTCAAATGGAGAGGTGATACTGAGTTTTCTGAGGATATTTTTGTAAGCAGTATTTCTTGTTGCATTATGGTATTAAGTTTTTCATACCCTCGTCCACTGCTACGTATGGCAATTGTGTTTGTTTGCATTTGTTTGTATGCTTCTTCATTAAAATATGGTTCGGTTGTCGCGGTGTGACTCCATTCACCTCCACAGATATTTAGGAAGTTATTTTTGTTGACATTCCGTTTATTGAGAAGTCTTTTTTGTAATTTAGTAGTTAGTTTTGTTAGTGGTTTCATTCTTTTTAACACTAAAATAAATAACTTCCTTTTGAGAAGGATTGCACTGTCTATGAGAGCTTCTAAGATTAATTTTCTACGGTAGGTTTTAAGGGTTGTGCATGATTTCTCTCCTGTTTTTATAAGATTCTGAAGAACTCTGTGGCGGAACATTTTTTTCTAAAATACTTCTTTTTCTTTTTTTGGTATGGTTACTTGCCACTACATCAAGATTGATAGCAGCAGTGTTAGTAGTAGTGGTAGCTGAATTCTTGTTAATCACTTTTGTTTCGTTTTACATTTTGAAAGAGGAGGGAATGTTTTTGTACTGGAAGCTTGTTTTGTTTCGCTTAATGACTGTATTAGATATCTTGTTTGAACTTTTTGTACAAATTCTGCTAGAGATGGATGCTTATTTTGGACACTTATTTTCCTTTGCTCTACTTCTTCGTCACTTTCTACGACTTGCTTTTTGGTAGGCATTCTTTGGGGTCTGTTGAAAAAAAAAGAAGGTATAGGTTGGCTGTTCTGCAATGTATGTGTGCTGTGTGCATTAGTGTCTGAGTATGATGTTAAGGATGTATGTGGTGGTGTGTCATTGTGCATTGGACATCTACAACTAGTTGGGAAGGTTATTCTTGTATTTGTGTGTTAGTATTCTGGGGTCAGGTGACAGTCGAAAGTAAGCTAGTGATGAGGAGAAGCACCCACAGTAAATCTAATGGTATAGAATTAAAACAGTTCTTTGTTCTGCGATACTAACATTCTAGGGGCTGAGTTATGTCATTTGTGCACCGGAAAACGGGGATTCGTGTGCCGTTGTGCCTGCAAATCCCTGTTTAACAAATCGGGATTTGTGGGCAGAATGGTGCACAACTCTGTTTTTTGGCGCACAAATTCCATAAATCAACCCCACAGTGTGTTTCAGTAACAGTAAGAATATTATGGTAGTATTGTACTTACTGTTTTTGCTTGGAATGAGCTGGTTTCTTCTGTGTTGTTGTTTGTACTTCAGATGCTGCTGCTTTTCAGGAGAGTGGTCTTCACTGCAATTGTAAAAAAAGAAGTTAATAATTTTGTGTGTGTATAGCACTGATGTTAATTTAGACATTTATTTTTATGTTTTTGTAGCAGTATTCTTGTTTGATAACTGATCATAGTGTGTGCATGCATTTTCCTTGCACTATGTGCAGCCTTTAAATTTTACTTACAATATGTTAGTTCAAAATGCTTTGCAAATGAGTGGAATACTAAGTATATGAAACTCACTTGGTTTCTTAGGGCTGTGATATTGCATGTTAGGTGATAGAAGAAATAATGATGTACTTGTTTTGCAATTTTTGTAAGGTAAATGGCAGAAAATATAGAAAAGCATAGAATGTATGCGTTTATGAAGGTCTGGGTAATAAATTAGAAGGATGTGATATACAGGCAGTGGTGTTATTTCAGCTGTGAGCTTTTCAATGATAGTGTCTATCTGTGTGAGTGCATAAACATGTATGAACTTATCCTGGCTGTGTGTAATTTTATAATACACTAGTAAGTGGTTTTCTACAATTACACTGTTATTTCTCCCATCTTTTAATATTATAATTTTTTAGATAGTTGTGTGGGTAAAAAAAGAATTTAGATAGCAGACAGGTTTGGAAGTGACAGTTGATTATAGCAGATGGGAAAAATAATAGTAAGTTCATTTTATAGGTTATACAGGTTAAGTGGCAGTTACTCTGTTTATATGCATGTATAAGAGTTGTACATGTACTCTGCATAAAATATGCATACCTGTGGTTTGTATTCATGCATGTGGGTATGCATGCAGCTGCAAGTAGAAATCTTGGTGACTTGTACAGTAGTTTTTGTAGTAGGTGCTTTCCAATGATATGAAACTTGTACTCAGAGTGATAAACAGTACATTTGAAGTGCTGAACTCTGATGATGGAGTTAGATGTAGAGGTCTTGGATGTGATTGGTGGATGGTTGTGTGACTGCTAAGCTGTATCCAATGAGGGAATGGCACAGAGAGTGAAGTGAAAAGGGTAGAAGGGCTGTCCAAGAGTTATGCGGTCTGCGGACACCATGGCTGTCCGTGGACCGGGCGTGCCACCTCCGGGGTTTTCCAGCAAATCCAGAATGGAAAGGGGACTGTAGTGATTAGCCAATCAGGTGTTGAGGTTGTGGATTTGTGTTGAAAGAGGCTGTGTGTAGTGAAGATGGCAAAGGTAGAGAAAGTCAGGGTGTTGGTGCTTGGAGATATGTTTGCGCATAGTTTACAGCAGTATGCTCAATGCAGGCATGTGGCAAACAATGTTGATGTTAAAGGAGTGGCAGTGGTGTGGAGCACTGTGCCTGATTGCAATGTACAGGGAATTGTACAAGTTTGTGAAGATATGGGCAGGATGAAAAGTCCCCATGTGGTAGTTTTCCACTGTGGTGCTTTCCATTTGGGCTATGTAGTGCCCATACTTTTTTGGCAGATTTGGAACACTTGGTTCAAGCAGTAATGAACATCCTTCCAAATGCCAAACTTATTTTTTCTGGATTAGTACCTAGGGCAATATGGGACAATAGTTCTGTTTTTTGTCCTCAGCAAAACATTGCTAGGTGTGCAATCAACTGAGGCATGTGTGCTTTAATGCTTAGAGCTGGTATGTTCTTCTGTAATAATGAGAATATTTATTCCAGTAATGCTGTTTATTTTAAAGAAGATGGCATTTCTTTATTTTTTTATGGGAAATAACATGCTGTTCTGGAATGTAAGGGTTTCTTTGGAGAAGGTTATGTGAAGATTTTAGAAGTAAGAAAAAAAAGAAAAAAAAATATAAAATAACAGGTGTCTGTCAAGCATCTGCAAAAAAAATCTGCTCTTTTCAGAGACATCCCCTAAATGGGGAAATGGGGCACACTATTTAAATTTACATTCATCACACTCAGATTTTCGATATGTCCGCGGACATGGCGGTTGTCCGTGGATACCGTGTATTACATACATGGATTATGGGGTGGAGAGGCATGCAAATGAGAATGTGTAGAGCAAGGAAGTGGTCAATAAAGTTTACTGGGTGTGTTGTGTAAGGAGAGAGTCAGAAAGTTTTTTTTTTCTCAGAGAAGAGCAGATAGCTATGGCTGTGTGTTTCAGAAAATAGATAGTCTGGGTTTTGGGAGACTCATGGATACATTGGTTGGAGGTGCATGCAGAATGCTGTGGAGTAGCTGCAGATCTTGGATTCCCTTATGTGGAATTGCATTGGCATGGAGTGTGTGGAATGAAGTGGCTGGACTTGGTACCTCTCTGTGCTACTTTGGAGACACAGCATCATCCAGACATAATTATAATTCATTGTGGAGGGAACAGTTTCATTGCAATTTTCAATTAAAGAAGGACTTGGGAAGGTCATGGACATGTTTCCAAATTCTCAAGCAATTTCTTCTCGTATTGCGTAGAGACACATGTGGCTGTGTTCTTCTTCATTTGATCCACAAATGGAGAAAGCGAGGCACAATGTAAATAAGGCTATTTGTGCCTTTTTAAGAGATGCATGTCCTCCTTTCACAATGAAAAAAATATGTTTTGTAGCACATATATGTTTTGCAGAGATGGAGTCCATCTTACTTATGCTGGCAATCAGATTTTTCTGAGAAATGTACAAAATGCATTATGACCTTTTTTGGAATTACAGCCATCCATTTCAAGTTTTTCAAACACAAACTAACACCACCAAAAGGCTCTTTTCAGAGCCATCACTTCCTCCCAGAGAAAAGTGCAATGGTTTTGATAGAGCAGCACCCCAAAATTTTAGATGTCTGCAAACTGTCTGCAGACTTCTAAAAAATACACAGGGCTCTGCTCCATTTATTTGCCACTTCTATTTTTTATCTGTGAAAGGCGGCTCTGAAAAGAGCCTTTTTTTTTGGTTTTTGTTGTTTAATATTTTTTTCGTTTTTTACACATGACGCACAAGGAAAGGAGGGGAAAGGAGGATAAGGAAGGGACCCGAACCACGGGGATAAGAAAGGACAGGTGGAGCGAGGAATATGTAGGGTGGGCCTTATTTAGGTAGTGGACAGACCTTCTCATGCTCCGTGATCACAGCCTCGAAAGCACTCCGAAGACTCTCCCCTCTGCAGAGTACTGCATCGCAGTACATACACAATATTGTGATCCTCGAAAGGTAAGGGTCAACAGCATCATGGATGGCCTGTGAGGCAGCTGGAGGGATGCACTGTCCCACACGAGTGTCTCATTGAGTGACAGGAGCAGAAACAGAGGATGTTGTAGAGGAACTCAACCTACTACATTTATCACAAGGTACAACCTTGCGAATGGCCCCACCGTGGAACTACCTTAGGTGTCGCTTCATGGATGTCGTACCAAAGCTGTACGAACCAGGCCTCCCACGACTCAGCACCATTTTGCACTGGTTGCAGGTGACCTTGTTCGCACATGCTTTTGGTACGTCACCATGAACGGTAAACAACTGCCCCACACAAGACTCACGGCGAGTGCTGGTAGTAGGGACTTCCACTACTTCATCCTCTTCATCCTCCTCCTCTACATCCTCATGCCCGTTCTCCTCTGCAGGCCCTTCGGGAGGTGTTGGTGGTGGCGGGGTTAGGGGTGGTGCTGAGGCACTAGTAGCACCAGCTGGAGCAGCAGCAAGCATAGATGACATCAGGTCTGATAGGAAGCAGCAAGAGCAGCAAAATCAGGAAGATTAGCAAACGCTAATATAGACAATGCTCTGTCTGGTAGCCAGAAGCACAATGAGGATGAGCTCTGGAGTGTGGCCTTTTATAGGGGTGCAGGTGCGTGCTCCACAGACAGCCGCGCCGTCCGTGGACAGATCGAACACCAAAACGTTCCAAAAAGTATGTAGAAAGCCAGAGTCATTGTCTGGGACATGTGCAATGGTGACATTTTACTGTGAAATACATTGGATTGTCTACAAAATTACTTTTTAATTGTTCGGGGACCCGGACAGTGTCCGCAAATCAGGACACACACTCAGCGTGGGTGAGGTCACATGATGACTTTGCAAACACGTCCGCGAATGGGATGGGTGTCCGCAGGACACCAAATGCATAGGAACGGTCCTGCGCATGCACACGGGTGTTCTACAGACAGTGTTCAGGTCCTCAAACTAATTAAAAGTGTGACACACTTGAGACGGACAGTTACGGAAAAGCGCAATGTTTGTAGGATTTATGGGTGTGGTGCGCATGTCCGTAGGTGTTCGGACAGGTATGGTGTCCTTAGGACACCTCCTTTATGGCTAATTGCGGATATTCCGGACACTGAGTGTGTTCTAAGAACAGTTCCATCGTGCTTGCGAACAGTGCGGACAGGTATGGTGTCCTTAGGACACCGCCATCTTGATTAATTGCGAACATTCCAGACACTGAGTATGTTCTAAGAACAGTTCCATCTTGCTTGCGAACAGTACAGACAAGTATAGTGTCCTTAGGACACCTCCATTTTGGTTAATTACGGACATTCCGGACACCAAGTATGTTCTAAGAACAGTTTCATCTTGCTTGCGGACAGTACGGACAGGTATAATGTCCTCAGGACACCCCCATTTTGGTTACTTGCGGACATTCCGGACACCAAATGTGTTCTACAAACATTTCCATCTTGCTTGCAGACAGTACGGACAGGTATAGTGTCCTTAGGACACCACCATTTTGGTTAATTGCGGACATTCCAGACACCCGGGCTGTCTGCGGACACCCTAACTGCCTTTTAAAAAAAGAAATAAGATACAAAAAATAAGTAACAACACATATAATATTTTATTATTATATACAAATATAACATTTATGAAAGAGAGGGGGAAGCAGAAACTGACACAAATACAGGGGAACTAGGGGTTTGGAGAGGATCAACGCGAGGGGATGAAGGAATGGAAGTCTCATCATAACGTTTTTCTTGTTGGTGAGGGTTTGGGGATAGTTGACTGGGACATGGAGAGGGGGAACAGGTGCAAGTGGGACAATCATATTTCATTTTTTCTTTTATGTGGTTGAAATTTTCCATAAGCATACCCATTTTTTGTTCCATGCGCTGTAGAGTATTTTCTAATGTCTCTTTAGCTGTATTATTTTCAATGTTTGTATGGTCTGTTATATATATATATATATATATGTTAAGTACACATAAAGTAAGGATTATTAATTTTCTTATATAGAGAAATGTCTACCATTAGTATCACTGTCTTCAGACATTTCCTCACGTGGGAAATTTTCTTCAAGCCATTCCAAAGTACTGGACATTTCTGAGTAAAAAAATATATATTACTTTTAGTGTACCAAATACAGAAAGTTTAGAAATAATAAGAAAAATTAAGTTTGCTTACTAGTTTCTGGTAAATTGTGTTCTTACTGTTGTGTAGGTCTGCTGTTGCTCCTAGCTGTGCAGTTTCTGTGAGGTAATTATGTTGAAAGCATATCTTTTTTGTTTTGGTATATTCCATTTTAGTACAAATGGTATTTAAATGGATGGTTGATGTGTTACATATATAGGTTGTGCTTATTATTTATTTTTACATATAATGTACTTATGTGCTGCTTTTTGAACTTGTTCAGTGTTTATATGGCATGACAAAACAATCTAAGATACCCCCTGAGTTTTTGGGTACTGTTGATGTTGTCCATGTCCATCCGCGGACATACACACAGCCCGGGACATCAAAATAATTAACAGGGGGTTCAGCATGTTATATGTATAGAAAGTAAGGGAATCCTAGTAAACATCTATCAAATTCACAGTATGTATATGTATATTCAGTAAAAAACACGTTGATAAAGGGATGTTACGGTTAAGTTGCGCTCCCAGGATTGGGCTTGAAGACCAGTGTTCTATGGGACATGGGCAGGGTAGGCTTTGCCCATCTATGGGGTCTTTATGATAGTCATTGGTTCATGTCTGTTGTATCAGGGCTCTGTCATCCCAATTATGATATGACATGTTGGGCAGCCGAGCAATAACACAAGCAAGGATAGAGTTGGTCCAATTCCTGACGGGTACAGTGTAAATTACTAAAAAACGAATGGGAATGACTGTGTAAAACATGTCAGGGATAGGCCAGGGTAACTTGAAGGGGGGACCAGGTATTTCCAAGCTCAAATATTAGGTTTACCTAAAAAAAAGAATCCAAACCTACTCTTAATCAGTATGTGTCCCACCAGGGAAGCACTAAGCTGTCCTAAATAATATCCCAATAAGATGGCCAACCACATTTCCCAAAACTAATCTTAACCAAACCTGTAAGACCCAAGCTAATTCTGGACTATGCAACAGGTCATATGAAGGAAAAAGGATACTTTGCAAAAGTATGCCGACAAACACTTTTTAACGCATTCACTGCCCTCTTAGATAAAAAAAGCTAGTGGCACATTTTATAGCACATTTACAACATGAAAATGCATTTACCTAGACCAACATGGACCAGCCATAGTGGGGTGGGTATGCCCAAGCGAAATTAGACATCATCCTAAATCCCACCAGCGAAGAGCAGTTCCTGGTCATACAGGCAGGTAACCTGGAAATGATCCTTAACAAACATAAGGAAGGGTTTATAATGTATGAGCACAAAATCAAGTTACAGCAGAGGACCTTTGCAGTAAAACACAGAGGGAAAGGACCATTTCAGTAAAACACAGAGTCCCAGCCACAGCCAGGGAAGGACTGAAAACTCAATTAAAAAAGTACACAGTAATGGCAAACTGAATTTAGTTGAAGTTTCTTTTTTTTGTTTTTGTTCCTTGATATTGTAAGGGAGGGGACAAGTTAAGGGGACAATGCTGCACTCCCAGTGGAGCTGTAGATCTTGGCCCCTTTTGATGGGCAGCAGGTGCGACAGTGCCGGCATGACTGCAGCAAGCTAGTCGTTGCCGGATATTTAAAGGCTTCTGTATCTGTCGTTCTTTGTTGCCTTATATGAATTATATGCTGTCATTTCACGTTCAGAACGCTTTAGCTTGAAATCTGATAATGGAAATGTTATTTGGATTCTTTTAAAATTGTTGAGAGCATTTAGGAATTTTATTAATTTGTGTTGCGTTTTTATCCTGAAAATACGTCTCGCTCTGAATTTGAAAGCAGCTCGTTTTTGAATTAGAAAAACCTCTCGATATGAATCATTAGCAGTAAGTTAGATCTGATTCCTTTAGATATGCTGCTGCAGAGCATTTACAGAATTGGAACAACTACAACTCCTGTAGTTCTTGGCCCCTTTTGATGGCTAGCAGTCGCGACAGTTCCGGTGCGACAGCAGCAAGCTGGTCCTTGTAGGACGCGTCGGTGGTCAGCCAGACGCCTAAAGGGTAAGTTTGGTGGCCTCTGCTGCTATTATGATGCATCCCTTGGAAGTGCTGCAGGCTGCCCAGGAGAATAGAGTCACTTACAATGCTGAGATGCTTGCCAGGTCTAAGGCCAGGCATACAGAGATCAGGGGTAGATACCTTAAAACCATAACACCCATTCTTGGTTTCTGTACAAGGGAAAGGGAGAATGAGCATACTGCTGGGAGGCTGAAGACGACCCTTGACAATACTATTATTCAGATCCAAGGAGTAGCAGGACGCAAAAAAGCGACGTTCTAAGGTCGGATTACAGAAAGCGGCCGGTGCAGGCAGAAGCATACAAGCGGAGAATATGATTAGGATGCAGGAATTATTGACTAAACCTCATGTATGCAACTCGAATAGTAAGCTTAAAGTTCTATTACTTAATACAAGGTCTACAGACCATGACGTAGACATCTGTGCCGTGACTGAAACCTAACTCCATTAGGCAGCTGGATCATCCATACTCCTTGCTATTCCAACAGACTATGCCATATGGTATGTCAGCAGGTCGAATCAAGGGGTGGAGGAGTAGCGTTTATCTTCAGAGATAGCTTAGATATTTGGGAGATGTAGGTGGACATCCCCATAAGGTGTGAAACATTATGTATCAGCAGCGTGCTACCTCGGACTTGTCTCCCACGTTCGACCTTACCTCTCACAAAATAACTGCGAGACAGTGGCTAGAGTGATCATTGGATCCAAGATCGACTACTGCGGCAGCTTATTGGTGGGGATTGGGAAGGGAGAAGTGGCTAGGTTGGAAGTAGTATAAAATAGTACTGTCAGAGCCATAATGGGATTGAAGAAATGTGATAATGCCGTAAATGCCAGGAGATGTCTTCATTGGCTACCGGTAGAGGCAAGGATTGAGTCAAGCCTTCTCACCATCACTCATAAATGTTTATCAGGGCTTTAGCCAGCATACTTGGCAGATAGACTAAACAGAAAAAAGGAGATCAGGATTATTAGATCAAAAGATCTTATGTTATTAGAAGTGCCAAGAGCCAAATTGGCTTTGGTCAAAAGAGGTGCTTTTTGGGTAGCAGCACCTATGAGTTGGAATGCCATGATTTCGGACCTTAGAAGAAGTATGTCCTTGGAGAGTTTCAAGAAAAAATTGAAAACCTCTTTGTTTAGATAAGGTTTCTCCAGAAGCTTAGTTTTACTAGTTCCAGCCTTTGTATTGTCTTGAAACATCCTTACAGACTCCACTCCTATACGCCCGTTTATGCCTCTGGGTTGTATGCTGGCTGTGCATCTGCAAATATATAAAATTAAAGTAAATGTGTGTGTAACTGGGGAGTATTATTTGATCCTGTAAGAAATTGTACTATTTCCTTTTTTATATTTCTTTCTTTAAATGCGCTTTGTACTAAAATATTGTTTGCTAAATGTATGTTTGGAAAACTGGAATAAAAAAACCAAAACAAAAATGACAATGTAATGGAACCTTACATTCCGTAGAGAAGACTGAAAGACTGAGCCCAGCAGTGCTTGCAAAGAAACCGTCTTGACAACAAATGTGTCTTTGCATGTGTTAGGGAGAATTCTCCAAAATGGCTAATTTCCTTTGCCTACTGAGTCCTTCAGCAGCTTTGCCGGATTTCTAAGATTTATTTGAGCCTTTTTTCCCACTCTTACATGTGTTTTGCTATATGTGTTTAACATTTGTGTGTTCATAGACTGTGGAGCCTCACCTACTCCATAGGCATCATCTTTTTACTGTGTGTTACATGGCACCTTCAGTGCAGTGATACAGGCTTGCCTTTTTAGACTCCCCAACCCAGACTCCATTTTCTGGGACTGACTACTGTCTCCCAGAACATGGAAAGTTGCCATTGACTTTATTAGTCGTTTTAAAACCACCGACCCAGTACAAACTATCTTACATAGAGTACTGGAAAGGGTTAATAGTTATCCCTTTTTGTCTATCTCTCATGGAACATTGTTTCATTCCCTTTCATTAAGACTTGGTTGGTGGCAGTGGTAACTACCCTATTTTTCCTACCACGGTTATTTTAAATAGCCTTGGTATTGTTTTAGGCTATTTTAGTAGCCACAAACTTAAACCCGCTGGACCATATGACAATGCATTACTTACCGTAAAAGCATTTCTGATGGTTGTATCTGCTTAGATTCACATGCTGTGCATAGGTCCGACATCCAGTGGTCACTGCGGAGTATTGCATTTTGTTTTTCGTAGTCGAAAAGGGGACGTCGACAAGGCGTGTCTGTAACACTATCCCTATAGTGACGTGTGTTGTACCCACAATCCCTCATGCGCCGAGGTCCCTCTGTTTGTATTTTTCTGCCCTGAGGGAGCCTTCTAGACGTGAGTGAGTACAGAAAAGAGAGAGAAATATAGAAAGATGTCTATGTTCCTTCCATCCGAGCGGGGAGGAAGGGTGGGCGCATGTGAATCTAAGCAGATACAACCATCAGAAATGCTTTTACGGTAAGTAATGCATTGTCTTCTGATGTTTGTTAATCTGCTTAGAATCACATGCTGTGCATAGACTAGCGAGCAGTACCCGGAGTTGGCGGTGGGTTATGAGAAGGAACAGTAGAGAAAAGATGTCTTAATACTGCCTGTCCCACCTGGGAGTCAGATCTAGAGTGTGCATCTAGACAGTAGTGTTTTGTAAAGGTGTGCACAGAACTCCAGGTAGCCGCTTTGCAGATGGACTCAAGGGGAACATTTGGAATGAATGCTATGGACGCCCCCGTGCCACGAGTAGAATGTGCTCTTGGCCTAAAGGGCAGTTCTCTCTTAGCAAGAGTATAGCAGAGAGTGATGCATTGGACAATCCATCTAGAAATAGTGGACTTTGAAACTGCATCCCCTTCTCTTCCTGCTGCCACCGAGACAAAGAACTGATTAGTCTTCCTCAGTGGTCTGGTTCTTTCCATGTAGAACATGACCGCTCTGCGCACATCTAGTGTGTGCAGAGTCCTTTCTCCCAAGTTGGAAGGATTTTGAAAGAACGCTGGTAGTTCTATAGACTGGTTTACATGGAATTTTGAGATGATTTTTGGAGCAAACCTTGGGTGAGTGCGTAGAACCACTTTATCTTTGTGAACTGTAACAAAGGGGTCTAGAATAGAAAGAGCCTGTAGTTCACTTACTCTCCTGATGGAGGTGATAGCTATTAGAAAAGCAGTCTTAAGAGTGAGGTCTTTAAGAGTTGCTTTGTGCATGGGTTCAAAAGGTGATCCCATGAGTTTTGTAAGTACCACGTTAAGGTCCCATCCGGGAGCTGGGTCAGCTATCGGGGGGTGTATTCTCTTTACTCCCTCCATGAAGGCCTTTATAACAGGGATCTTCCACCACGACACTTTGAGTTGGGAAGTGGTGTATGCAGAAAGTGCCGCTAGGTGGACTTTAATGGAATTGAACACTAGACCTGAATCCAATAAGTGGGTTAGGTATAGAACAATATGTGTGGGAGAGCAGTCAATTGGGTTGATGCTCTTTCCTCTGCACCAGATGACAAATCTCTTCCTTTTGCTAGAATAGCAGTGGCAAGTGTTAGGTTTTCTGGCTTCCCTGAGGATGTCCATGCATCTCTGCGGGAGCTGTAGATGTCCAAATTCTACGATCTCAGGAGCCAGGCTGCTAAGTTCATGTTCTGGGGGCATGGATGCAGAGTCCTGCCCCTGTCTTGTGACAGCATGTTGTACGGGCAGGGGAGTTTCACTGGGGGAGATAGAGACATCTCCATCAAGTGAGCGAACCATGGCTGTCGGGCCCACATTGGGGCCACCAGTATCATGGTTACTTGTTCCTGGTGCATCTTGTGCACCACCTTGTTGAGAAGGGGAGTCGGGGGAAAAGCGTAAACAAATTTCCCTGACCATTGAATCGACAGACCGTTCCCCTTGGATTGGTTTTGGGGGTACCTGGAGGCGTAACTTTGGCATTGTGAGTTCTCCAGGGTTGCGAACAGGTCTATTTTTGGGAATCCCCATTGCGTGAAGACGTCGAAGACGATGTCTTTGTGCAGTCGCCATTCGTACTCTTCGGGCAGGGGGAAATCTCTGCTGAGTTTGTCTGCCAGCAGATTGAGTTCCCCTGGTACATGTTGTGACAGAAGGAACATATTCTGTTTGAGAGCCCACTTCCATATGTTTTGGGCCAGTTTGGACAGTCCTGGAGAGTGGGTTCCCCCCTGCTTGTTGATGTAATACATGGCTGTGGTGCTGTCTGTAAGGACCATCACTGTCCTGCCTTGTAGGTGTTCCTGGAAGGCTTTTAGCGCCTTGAACACCGCTAGTAGCTCCAGAAGATTGATGTGTTTGGATGCTACGCTCGGAGTCCACTCTCCATGAGCAGTCTGATGGGATAGGTGAGCCCCCCATCCTGTGAGGGATGCGTCTGTGGTTAGAGTGGCTTCCGCCGCGGGTGTGGCAAAGGGTTTCCCTTTTTCTAGGTTTTCTTTTGTCCACCACCGTAGCGAGAGAACTAAGGCCTGCGAGACCACCACTAGATCGTCCCATAGTCCGCTGGCCTGACACCACTGGCTGTTGAGCCACTCTTGCATTGGGCACATGCGCAGGCGCGCGTGAGGTACCAAATAAATACACAACGCCATCATGCCTAGCAAGCGCATTGCTTTGCGTACCGTCACCTCTCGACCGGACACATATTGAGGGATCTGAAACAACATGTTTTGAACCCTCTCTTTGGAGGGGAAGACGAGGCCGTCCTTTGTTTGAATTAGAGCCCCTAGGAATTGTTTTATTTGGCTGGGGTCTAGGCTGGACTTCTTTTCGTTGATGGAGAAGCCCAACTGGAACAAAAGGTCTACAGTCTTTTGGGTTTTGGAGAAGCATGTTTCATAAGAATCCCCTGTTATGAGCCAGTCGTCGAGGTAAGGGTAAACTGGGATGGACAACCTGCGCAGGTGGGCCGCTGCCACTGCCAGTACCTTCGTGAATACCCTTGATGCTGATGCTATGCCGAAGGGTAGCACTCTGAACTGGTAGTGTTTGCCCTCTATCATGAACCGGAGGTATTTTCTGTGCGCTGGCAACATTAAAATATGAAAGTATGCATCTTTCATGTCCAATGTTGTCATGTAATCTCCCTGTGATAGCAGTGGGATCACTTCCTGTAGGGTTACCATACGAAACTTTTGGGGTTTGATAAACTTGTTCGCTGGGCGCAGATCTAATACAGGGCACATGGTTAGATCCTTTTTGGGTACAAAGAAGTACACTGAATAAATACCTTCCGTTACCTGAGATAGAGGCACGACCTCTATGGCTCCCTTTTCCAGCAGTTGCTGTACTTCTTGTAGAAGGATGGCAAGATGTTCCGGTGACATGCGTCGTCCCCTCGGGGTTTGTATGTTGGGGAACTGTTGAATTCGATGCAGTATCCGTGGGCTACGGTGGAAAGTACCCAGCGGTCTGACTTTATAACCTCCCATGCTGGAAGAAAGGATGTTATCCGGCCCCCGACCGGTGTTGCATGGGAGGGGACGCGAATCTTCGCGTCACTTGGTGTTGTTAGGGGCTTGGGAACCTCTGGGGGAGGACCCTCGCCCTCTTCCTTTGCCCCGACGCTGTCCTCTTTGACTGTACTGGCCACTACTGGTCTGGAAATTGATGGCAGGGTACTGTTGCTGCTGGTTTTGTTGTTGGCGTTGGCCACGAAAAAAGCGTTTATTGCCATATCCGCGCCTGGTAGCGGGCTTAGAGATTTGGTCAAGAGTTTTGATTGTATCGAACTCTTTTTTAGCCATCTCCAGAGCCTCATCCACCGCCTTCCCGAAGAGGTTGGAGTCTTCAACAGGTTTATTTATTAAAGACGCCTGTGTCTCCGGTTTGAACCCTGAGTTGCGCAGCCATACGTGTCGTTTTAGGACTATTCCCTGAACTAGGGAACGTCCCGCAGTTTCTGCCGCATCCAGAGAGCTCTTCACAATACTCTGGTTGACCTGGGTTCCTTCGCCAATAGTTGAAAGCAGGCGTGTACGTAAAGGTTCCGGCGCTTCTTCGGCGTCTTTGCGCAGTTTGGCCCATTGCGCGTCCGCATAGCTAGCGAGCAAAGAATTGTTGTTGGCAATTCTTGCCGAAAAGGCGGCCGAGGATGTAATTCTTTTAGCAAGGGCATATAACCGCTTGCCCTCCTTGTCAGGTGGTGCCTCACTGGTGGAAAGTGGTACCCCTGCCCTCTTTCTTGTGTTGGTTACTACCAGGGAATCCGGAATGGAATGTCCCCTGATGTACAGCGGGTCTATGGGTGAAGGAGTGAAAAGTTTTTCAATTCTAGGATTTACCCCTCTGATTAGCACGGGTGTGGACAGCGAAGGGATGATTCTTCTCCTCACCGAAGCGAGGAGGGGAATTGTCTGACTGACCGGGGGGTTACTCCTTAATTACCCTTTCTACAAAGTCTAATTCAGGAGAGAGCTCCCCAGTGTCTAGTTCGAAGTGTGCTGCTGCTCTGCGCAACAGGGCATTAAATGTGGGTTGATCGTCAATGGGAGACGTGTTTCTAACCGGTGAAATGTCAGGGGGATTTAGGTTCAGGACATCAGTGTCGGAATATATTGATGGTGATTGCCAGGGGTGAGAAGGTCCTTCTTCTGGATTTTCTCCGAAGCCTTCTCCTACCGAGTCTGGGCTGTCCTCCAGACCTTCCTCCTGGTTCCGTCCGTCTTCCTCGTCCATAAAATCATCCTCTTCCTCAAAATAATGTTCTTCCCCAGTGAGGTCATACACACTGTGGAAGTCTGAAGCTGTGTCCTGTGGGGATTGACTAATCTTGGAATTTTGGCCCTGGGGTCCTCCTGAGGCCCTTCTCTTATTCTCTTTGGAGTGGGAGGGTTTTGGGCATTCATAAACCTCTCCATCCTTTCCATGCAGAGATGGAGCCTTTCCATGGTTTCATGGGGTACCCCTGAGCGGTCTAGCGGGGGAAAATTGGTGTCTTGTAGCTGAACACGGCTCGACCTCTCCCATAACGTCGAGGAAAGTGTCCCGTCGCCTTCCGAAAAGCCTTCAGGTGTGTCTTTCAACCTTTGCGTAGCGCTCGACGTGTCTTTCGGCGTACGCTTGTGGGCGTCGGCTACCACGATCCTCGCCAAGCTCTCAGCGACTCGTTTGTCAGCGGGGAGCTGTGGTTTCGACGTTATGGGTGTCGAATGCTCTACGGCGGCATGCGCTTTCTGCTGATGCGCTCCGGCCGATGATTTGGGGGCGGCGCCCTTATTTGCCGAAAGCCCAGTCGCTGGTCGCGGCTGCGGTTGCGAGAGGGGCTTCGAACCCGAACGGTCCGAGGAGGCCGCCGGTGAAACCTGCGTCTCCTTGGGCGCTGATGCTTTCTTTGCCTTCGGCAACGAAGAGCCATGGGTTGTGTGCTTATGTGTGGTCTTGTGTGCGTCAGTGTCGCCGGGGTGTTCATCCCCATAAGCAGGGCGTGAGCCGAGCCCGTCGGGGCCGGGGACAGATGACGAAGCGCGGTTGCGCTCTCTAGGGGGGTTTACGACTTCCGTAGCAGAGGTCGTGGTATCACGTTCCTCGTCACTGTCGGAGGTTGCTACGGTGGGTGGAGCGTCGGCCTTCGACATAGCGTAGGCCGCCCACCTTTTGACCCTACGGTCTTTTAGAGTCTTCGGCTTAAGAAGCCGACAAGCCGTGCAACCTTCCTCCTTGTGATCGAGGGGCAAGCAGCGGTTTCACCGTGAATGCTTGTCCTTCCAAGTAAACTTGCCCTTGCAAAGCGGGCAAAACCTAAAGGGTGTCCTCTCCATAGCTGAGGCAATAAAACGTGATAACCACCCCAAGGGAAAGGAAGGGGAAAAGGAAAGGCATTCTCAGAAAAGAATTAGAGATGTCCCACGACCCCCACTCTCCCTACTGTATTTGGCCTGCGAGGCCAGGCCACGTGTTCGGCAACGCCGAAGGATCTCCTCCGCTCGTCCCCTCCGTCGAAGATCTTGCTCGGCGGAGAAGCTTCACAACAGCGTCGAGGGGAGGATCGATATGTTCTATATTAATATAGGAAAACGACCAAAGGTCGAGGAGATGAAATCTGCAATGTCTCTCGAGGAGCTCCGCGTAAAGGCGACCAGTATCTGGGCGGAAAAAAACAATCTGAGGGACCTCGACGCGTGAGGGATTGTGGGTACAACACACGTCACTATAGGGATAGTGTTACAGACACGCCTTGTCAACGTCCCCTTTTCGACTACGAAAAACAAAATGCAATACTCCGCAGTGACCACTGGATGTCGGACCTATGCACAGCATGTGATTCTAAGCAGATTAACAAACATCAGAAATGTTTTTATTTTGTTCCGGCTGGGTTTATTCGCCATTTCTTTTTGTAAAGGTATTTCTCGTGTTTTACTCTGCGCGCCAAACCAGGTTTGGTCCCTTTGTTCGTCAATCTTTGGCGGGCTTCTGCACAGAAGCCCTCCTTAGGTGCCTGAAAGTCTGGGTAGGCAGAATATGAGGGAGGGGTTTTAGGACCCAATCCATGGGTTCCCTTAGTAACCCAAGTCGCACTCCTATTTGATTGGCTAGGTGACTGTCCCTCCAGGACAGCCGCCCTGCTGTTTGATTGACAGACAGGCTGTGTGAATGGAGGAAATCTGCATAAAGAGCATGTCTCTGGGACTGAGAAGGCAGAGTCATCACTGGATCGAGAGAACCGAAGAGAAGCTGACCGAAGAGGAACTCTACCACGACTAAACCTCCCGGTGAAGCCCTGCTGCGGGTCCGAATCTCTAAACTTCGATGACAGGGAAGATCTGCAAGGAATCTTCTCCCCTTGAGCTGGTGGGAATAACCAGTTTGCCAAACTGCAAGACAGGCCTCCCTCCTCTGGTCGAATTTGCTGTGCACAGCTACAGTGAGCCGGATAGCCATACGGATCGGACCCTGCTGGGGTTTTAAGGAGCACACCATTTATTCGTCGCTTTGCCCTGCTTCTGGTTTCTTCCCTGGGCAGTGAAGGACCCTCCAGTCTTCCTCCTTCTTGTCAGTCCGACAGTCGCGTCAGGAACTGTGAGCCTGCAGAACTTGCCAGGAACGTCTGCCTCAGATACAGCATTCTTTTCCTCTAAAGGTACTGTGCTAACCCGGTTGTTCGTTTCGTCCAGCCACGGTGAAAGAGTGTGAAATCTTTCGCCAAGTCGAGGGCTTGTCCTTCTTTATTCTTTAAAGTAACTTTTCGTCCGACCAACTTCGTTCTCAACTCTTGGAATAGACTTAACCGCAAACTACCCTGAAATGACTGATCCTCTGCAAAGACTTTGGTGCATTGACTTTGGGCCAGGCCCCCTGATTGGTTTCCTCACTGTACTTCCTTTTTCTACATTGCCCTGCTTACTTACTTGTTGGTGCTGCTCAACTTCTGTCTAACTTTTTCTTTCCCTCCCTTTTAAATTACTGGAGTGCCATTTTGCTCACACTTCATTTTGAGCTTAATTTGTCCAGAATCTTTTGGGTGTGGTGTAGTGTATTAATATTGTGATTTTTCAACTGTTTGATAATAGTGAAATGTTTAATAACTGATGTGTAACTAAATGTATATTCTTTTACTCAGAAACCTTGAGTCAGTGTTGGTTTGACTCATAGTTGTTGTCCTTTGTGTAACTATTGATACTGCTCACTTTACTCTTGAGATAAGTCTGGCTGTTCAGCCATCGCTACCACTTTACTGTGTAGTATAGGCTTGTACCA
The DNA here is from genome assembly GCF_040938575.1 of Ambystoma mexicanum. NCBI lineage: Eukaryota > Metazoa > Chordata > Amphibia > Caudata > Ambystomatidae > Ambystoma > Ambystoma mexicanum. The sequence goes on from NC_090922.1 coordinate 1,391,645,711, forward strand.
AAGGTGAATTTGTACTGTCACTCGTAGTCCCAATTGTGTGTGGTGTTCCCAAAGGGTACTGCATATAATTCTGCCTCACAGCATTGACCTAGACTGCCTCAGCAAAGAAGTTGTGTTCGACATCGTCTGTCAGTCTGTCAGTCCAGAATCTCTGAGCTCATCATAATAGGATGAGAAGCAAAAATACATGCCAAGCTTGACATAAGGGATGCCTTTCACCAGATATTTCTCTATGACTCCTCTAAATCCTTCACAGCGTTCATGACACTCTTTGGAACATTCAGGTGTGTGCACATGTGCTTCAGACTCTGTTCCACTGTACTGATAACCAGTAAGAAAGAGAATCTGTGGGTCTTCAGAAATCTACACATGGGTCTCCTGAGAATTCGTTCAACTGAGATATTCAGTTCATTCTGTCTATTCTTCATACATTGCATTCTGAAATGGATCTCTCTGCCTCCCTGGCCCCGCCTACCCCCCTTCTCCCTACTTCCTCTATGAAGACACCCAGTGAAACCTGTCCTAAAACTCCCCCCCACCAAGCCTACCTCCAACTCTATTCTTCCATTATCCGTGGGACATCTCCGGAACCCCTGCCACTCTACACCTACCCATCCCTCCTCCTCCTCTCCAAAGGTCAATTGCCCCCTCCCTGACTTCTCCTCCCTACTCTGAACTTAACACTCTTCAGCCGCCTTTTACTTTTATGATTGCGCAATTGAACTTAACTTGTGCGAAAGATCAATTCCACATTCATGAAAGTGAACCTTTTTACTTTCATGATTGTGCAACGGAACAGAACTTGTGCGGAATGATCAATTGCACAATCGTGAAAGTGCACGGGTGACCCAGGGCATGCTTCCACAGACCTCATCTCCCACATGATGACAGGGAGCCCGAGGTAGAAGCAAGTAGGGACAGCACATCCCCTGGGCATTTGGATCTCAGGGACAGCGATTGCCCAGAGCTGGCACACCTCCACAGCATCCGCACCTTAATATATGCACACATTTATTTATTTATTTATTCATTCATTTATAAAACACACTAAACCCGAAGGCATCAAGGCTCTGTTACATCAACCAGTTACTCGACATGATATGTTTAAACAAGACAATGCAACCAACAGAGAAATTAGGAGTCTATTTAGGCAAAGAGACACGTTTTCAGTGACCTACAGAAGGTCCAGTATGATTGTCCAGCTCACAGGGACGCTGGGAGACAGTTCCACTGTTCAGCTGCAATAGACGGGAAGCTCGCGCCACCCGTTTTCACCCATTGGAATTTAGGTTGGGTGAGTCGGTGAGCATACACTGTTCTAGTGGGTCCAGCAGACTTTGAAACACATGATTTTGGAAGTATGCTTTTATGTGTGAATAAATACTTATGTTCCTCACATATTGAGCATCCCTCACTTTGTTCAAGAGGAGTTTTAGCGATAGCTTATGTTAATATTCAGAAACTGAATACTATGTATTCATTTTCTTTCGCGTGCACCTAAGCAACGGATATTGTAAAGGCTGACATATGTTGCGCATGTGAAACATGAGAATGGCTTGTTGGTGAATGATGCATTATATGACAGAGGAACGCGGAACATATTCATATTAAATGGAAAACCAAATAAAGACCTATTGCAAGAATCCACAATTGAAAGACGCCTGATAAAATCTATGGGTGTGTGATCATTAAAGACTAACAAAGTTTTTAGAACTGTGATCTGCAGATGTGATGGAGCGGAGCCACAAACACCTTGGAGGGTCCTTCCATAAGACCGAGTGAATTGTGTATGCTCTGCTGTTACACTCGGAGGGAATTGTATGGCATTTGGAAGCAAGGGATGGGCACAGAATGGATTTAACATGTTTACCATGCATTCCTCCACTTCATCCAAATGACGACGGGTTTTATGCCAATGGATTTCTGTGCTAAAAGCAGGTGGATCCCATATGAATCCGCTGGAAATTCTGTATACCAGTCAGTATTTACACTTTTTACGTAACAAACTGAAAGTAAAGAGTAAAGGCATGCAAGTGCTGACATTCGTGCTCCCTGCCAAGAATGTACCGCTTCTCACAAAATGGCCCCCATTGAGTTAGCGGTTTCAAGATAACTATCAAATATATCGCCTAAGCCAATTACATATCATTTATTCTGAAAAGTGCTTTTGGCAGCCTATTTTCCTCAAGTGCATGGTAGGCGCTAGAATTCTTCCCTGTAGCATTGAACAGGTTTAACACGGGATAGACTCATTTAGAGAGGCAGAAGGACGGTCCACGTTGTGACTGAAAACATGAACACGTGCAGAGGTTACAAATTGCTTGACGTCCATGGATAACAGGGCCAACTTCTGCTGTGCTTGAAGCTGGCCACGCACTTCCGGCCAAGGGGCATAACAGGCTAAGACTTCCTTCTCGCCAGCAAAGTAATATTAATCACTTTCTAGATCGTCCATGTATCACATAGACGGCGTGTGGTGGGACATTCTACATTGTATGCATGTGACATCAAAGCCTAGTTGCTTTGTAGGTTCTGTCAGGGAGGGGAATGCACCTGCACTTCTGCACTTGCACGTTTGGAATACTTACAAGGCATACTAGGTTCGTCCCTCTCCCTCTACCCCTCCCCCCGCTCTTAAATATTGTGTTGTAATGTATTTGCCACCCTCGCTTCCTCCCTGTGTGGGTGCTTTGAAATAGTACGTTCTTATTGTATAAGTGCCTAACAAGTAAACAAAACATAAATAAATATATGTTTCCGGAGATGCAGCACATCCGTATTCTTGACAAGATGAATTCTGCGCACTCCAGAAAGCAGCGAGCACCCACCTCTCTGTCTGACAGTCACTCTGCCAGCCGAAGGTGCATTTCATAATGCTGTCCAAAGTCATAAGGCTGACGTCCTCGAATATTTCCATCGACTCATTCTCGCTGCTGGTCTTCTCCCACTTGCCCTGTCCCAAAAAAATCCATGGTTTAAGAGTGACATGATTTCACAGTTAAAATCCATATCATGATTGGTTCCATTAATCAATCACCAAGTCATATCTACATGCACTGGCGATAATTAGGTCAGCGGTGCTAAAAAACAATCTCTAATGACGTTTTAAAACAAGTACACGCAGCAGTGACCTTAACATTAAAATACATAGAATGTCATTCAAATTACAATGAAAGTGTATTGCAGAAGACCATAAATATCACGGTGGTATTTTAAAAAAAGAGAAATGTTCACTCCTATGTGTAACAGAGTAGAGTAGGCCATTTCAGCTAAGACACAGCACAGCGCCACGTAGTTGCCATCAATGGTCGTTCCCCTCCTGGGCACTCACATTAGCTGGCAACTTGTTTTGTTCCATGCAGAAAAATGTCATTTATTGTCTTATGGGGCAGTGCTATTTTGTACATAGCTTTATCAACCCAACACTAAAATCTCTGCAGGAAGCAACAACCAATCACATACACGCTTCACGCAAGGGGTCATCAGTACGGCTTAGGTTGACATCCTTCAGAAAGGAGCATTGGGATACAGTGAAATAAAGAAGAATACACGTTGGGTACAATTCATGAATAACCCCAGATGTAGAGTCAGAGATGTAGAGTGCAGAGTTGATAACACATGGGAATTATAAACACAATTCTATTAGTGTAGTCGGCTGCTATGCCTGGAGCGGTGTCCGGTCAAAGGGTCGACTACAAAGGGTCGAATGGTCAAAGGATCGACACCAAAGGGCCAAAAAAAAAAGGATCGAATTTTTTTTTTTTTTAATTACTTTTTTTTTGGGGTTTTCATTTATGGAAAAAAATGTGGTTTTTACCACAAAAAACGGGGGTTGGCGTAAAAAAATAAATAAATACATTTCGATCCTTTTGTTTTCGGTCCTTTGGTGTCGACACTTTGACCATTCGATCCTTTAGCTGTCGATCCTTTGACCTACAACCGCCTGGAGCCACTGTCCGCAGCCATAGAGTCATCCGCACAGGAGTGTTCTGCTATACAGCCATCCAGTATCTCTGCATTTGGGCACCACACTGTTTGCAGTTCACCCAAATATCCCAAGATCTGTGCCTAATACATAAATGGCTTCCAGTTCCTTGCTATATGCCAGATCCTGTGACCATCTCATGAACCAAACCTCTCTTCCAAGATAGGGGCAATGTTCTTCTTACTACAAGTAAATCAAAACAGACAAATGGACTGCTCTGATTCATTATCTTCTCCATCAACCACACTGAAGTTGATGTATATTAACTTATGTCTATTCAACCTTCATTTGGCAGCAAACATACCCATATTTGTATGATACCAGTCCACCAGTGCCCCTACCCGTATCACCCAATGCATCAGGGGGTAGATGGAGGGTTTATCAGGGAAATAGTTCCATGTCAAGTCTGTTGTGTCTCTATATGGCTGTCATTCAGAATTAATATATGTCCGACTATGTATGACAAGCCAGAGATATATACCCCTCTACAGAGGAGCTCCTCAACAGTCAGAAACCTCATGTCATTGTGTAAGTCGGAAAAAGATGGGATTGCTAACTTGTGTATAAATTGGAGAAAAATTGGTTCATAAAAGAGCAGAAACTGAGAGACGTCCGGTCAAAAGGATTAATGAGGTCAAGGGCCTATCTGGCGTAGCCCCAGATACCCAAGGAGGGAGTGGAGTGCTAAGAGCAGAGCGCCGTTGTGGCCGTAACTCTGCTGTTTGTTGGGATTTGACTCCTCTTGTACTCCCCCCTGAATGAAGTGCATCCATTTCTGGGATAAATTCAGAGCCCTGTCGCAGAGCGTGGAAGGAAGTGGAGTGCTGAGAGCAGAGTGCCGTTGTGGCCGTTGAGGCGGTGGAGAGGTGAGAAGTGTTGCATGGGGGGGTCCATGGCTACTAAGAGGCAGCAGAACACTGAGTGTTGCAGCGCTTGCAGCTCAGGCGCTCTCCCCCAAGGGGGTGAATTTTAAACTTATTTTATGCCTTTGCTTCTGACAGAATGAGAGGGAGAGGCAAATGCTACAATCTAAGGAGTGAGGTAACGCTGCTTGACAAGGAAGCATCCTCATCTATTTCATCTTCAACTTCCTGCGGTGAAGTCGACATGGCACTTGCAGAAGCCGCGGAGTGAGAGTGAACAGGAGACTACTTATCTACAGTCTGGCTTAACAGAAACAGGGCAGGAAGGGGATGCCTCCCTTGATCTACCCTCTGAGGAGGTGGGGGAGGTTGAATACTGTCCCCTCTTTGCATACTATTATATTGGAGGAAAGTGTGATGCAGGATTCTGGGTCCTGCCATCAACTGCTTAATGCTTCACCCAACCTATTGTTCCCGAAAGAGGTCGGTGAAACCACTGTGGCCCTCAATGACAGTAAGCATGTGCAGGATGGTACTTGTTCTTTTCTTCCCTTTCAAGGGGAATATACTATGCACGCAGAGTCCCCCTATAATGGAAGCAGTCTTATATCTCGTAATGTTGTGCTACAAGCGCTAGTGTGCTTATATGTCAATATTAGCCTGGAAGTGAGTGATCACACCAGCTCGTTGGCTGAATTGCATTCTGCAGTTGTGTCAATTAAGGATTCCTTAAAGGAGACCGATGGTCAGGAATTTTGAGTAACATCAGTACCAGTCCCAACAATATAAGTCTGATCCAGGGTATGGGAAGGGAGTTAACACTGAAATACAACCCAGACTATCATCAGTAAAAAAGAAAAACAAATAAGGGACCACTACTTGAGAACAAAACTCAAATCAGCCCATGAGGAATGGCCCGTCTAGGACAGGTTCGAGAAAATATTTGAGAAATAATCAGAGATCTACAAAAAAGAACGGAACAAAACTAGACTTCTTTCCTGAGGAGGGGTCCCGTAGCCTGGATTGAGTAGCTAAACCGGTCTTCTGGTGGCTAATAAAAATACCCCAAACATGGCTGTGGAAAGAAGTGTTTGCTATCTGGTTATAAGTCTAAGTGTGGGGTTTGGAACGACAGTGATGGACATCTTGATTGTGAATGTGTAACTGAATCCTCCGGTTGTATTTGCTGGTGACCTAAATTGCTAATGCCCAAGATTGCAGGAGCCCTTCTCTGAGCAGGAAGGGAATACCTTCTGCCACCCTATTAGGAGGGGGGAAAGGGCAACAGAGAATCTAATGGAAGAATTTGAGGTGATTCCATGGAAAGATTGAATATGTTAACTGTAAATTAAATGTTTAGAGATGAGGGGGTCCTTGAGTAGACTTAGTATGGTTTGACATCATCTGAAACATTGGACTACATCTTTGTCTCTAACTTATTTGTGTATAATGCAATTGATCTCATAGTAAGGAGAGCATCGATCAGTGACCATGCACAATTGATTATGAGCTTTGGCCTTTTAGGGATGACTAACACTGATATCACTTCAGAATGTAAGAATTTAGCAGCAGATAATACTGAAAACCATGTCATTTCAATATATCTGAAATCAGAGTATGGTGAATGCGCTTATTAGGGATGTTTGGTCTCAATGGAGGGCTAAAAAGATTTCACTGGGCCACATTATAAGTATGGCGGTAAGGCAACAATGGTGCCATTATCACTACCAGCACCATTGCTACCGTCCGCCATACTACGAGATGTGCTTGCGGGTCTCGCTCTGCCTGCCAGGCCTGACCTGTGGGCAGTGCGGCACCCACAAGCACAACTCGTGGATGCACCAGCACCATTATGAACAGTGCCCATGAATCCAAGCTTCCCATTCCCATTCAGCCCAATGAGGCCAAATGGGGGTGCAGAGTCCCTTATTGCCGGCACCCGCGAATGGGCAATTTCCGGGTCCGTCGACCTCGGCATGACCCGGTAATTGCCTATTTGCAGGTCCTGGTAAAATCACGGGTCCAGCGGCAGCCGGGCCTTTGTTACAGGCACGGCTACTGCCAAACTCGTAATGAGGCACACTGTCACCCTACTCGGTTCTCTGACACTGTGTTAAATTGGAATACTAAGATGCAATGGAAAATGATAGCAATCAATCCCAAGACAAGTCATATTAGGCATAATGTCGGCTTGAGACAGGGGTGCGTCCTCGCCCCCACTTTTTTAAATTTGTACATTTCTTATCTCTGGAGCATAGACCAGCAATATCCAAGATTACCCCCATAATAGGCCACCCACGGGTCGATTGTATAGCCTACCAAGATGACATTACCCTTATGGATTATATGATCCATGGGCTAGAGTGTGGTTTAGGCAGAATTCTGAAGATACCAGCTTGAATAATCTACTTCCTAACCCTGAAAAGTCCAGAATCCTCTCAGTTACAAATAAAAAGGAGGGAAATGAGATGGAGTGCTGTTTAAAAGGGCTAACATAGAGGTGGCAAAACACTTTACCTATCTGGCTTCTTCATATCATTTCAGGGCAGGAAAAAACTGATAATGGTAAATATGGAGACCAAGTTTGTGTCTCTGATGTCCTTAATGAAAATCATCATGTGAAGAAAGTGTGCCTACTCTCTGCTGCCCTTAATCTATTTTATTGAGCTACATTCACCCGTGCAGTACTTTATGGCACTGATCGCCTCTCCTTTAAGAACAGAAAATGGTTTGATCGACAGGAGGGGATCATCTGGCTGGAAGATTTGGGGTGCCGGGGTCTGTACCCATCAGCGTAGCACGTCTGGGTTTGGCGGCCTAAAAAAAGTATGGAACAAGGAAATACGCTAGTGTTATCTGAGCTGAAAGGGGAATGCGAACAATATCTGTTGGAGGCTAATATTCCTGGTCATACACCATTGCACAAACTAAAAAAAAGTTTGAGGCAATGGGATAAAATCTGTTATGAGATGGACCTACAAAGATGATATCTATATAAAGGTATTGCCGCGCTGTAGACTTATGACGGAATTACGACCCTACATGACCCAATTCCCCACCGTAAAAATGTGGGCAGGGTACACTAGAGGTAATAAGGCCTCGAATGGGAAGTCTGAAAAGTGAGCAAACTTGCAGGCTCTGCAAATTACCAAAACTAGAGACAGTATTCCATCTTGTGATGAAATGTCCGGCAGTTATGCAGAAGATGATTCTCCTTTTTGAGAGATTTGTACATTCAACCTCTTCTGTCATCTCCTGCAATTTGTGGACTAGAATAACAGAGGGTAGACGAATTCCAATTATTGTCACAGTTGTACAATTTATGAATGACATTTTTAGCGAAATAAGTAAAATATAAGATAGAGTCCTTTTTTTAAGAATATGAATTTTATTATGATCACATGGTCAGCCTTGGGATGATTTGTTATATGAATGTATATTAAATACACAGGGGATTTCTTTTTAGAATAATGATTGTATGATGAAATTAGCAGGGTAATTCATAGAATTTCGCACAAAAGTGGTGCTCGCAGCTGGTGCACAGTGTGCGCGTGCGAATGTCTGCGCCAGCCGCGTGCGCTAAAATCGTTTTCCGCGCACAGCGTATTCATGGATTTTAGCCTCCAAAACCAGCCGTGGCGCAGAGTGGCGCAGCAACCCTGCAGCAGCGCCAGTTACGCCCCCAAGAACTGTAAGAGGATTCAATTCAACACTACAGCTAAGTCAATGCCTAGTCTGGGATACTGAATGGAAACCCTTATTGATATATCTTTATGTCCAGTTCATGAGTTCTGGATGACTACCCCTATATAACACCCCTCTCTTAGAATCCCCCTGACTCCACTGAGCCAAGAAGTAATTCTGTTTTGCAAGTTTGAAAGGTTTATTTGAGAATTTAAACAATATATATATATATCACACTTTATAATAAATTAATATCTGATAGTACACTTAGACATATGATGTTGATCAACAATGGGTAATCTGGCACTAGCACACTTCTTTACAATCAATGAGGAGTTAGTATAGGATGGATAAAGTAGCAAAAATACTTTTATGGTTTCAAGGGAAAAGCAATGAGGAACAAAATGCACTACAGAAATACTTGATATGATTTTAGCAAAAGATAAGATAATCACTTTTTCTCTGGCAATTCACCCCCCTCCCCTATGCAATGTAAGAAATGGAAGTAGATGGAAAGAGGAGCACACAGTTCTCAGGAATGAAATCAAATACAATACGAAATTCAATTCTCACCCCAGCAAGCTTAGAGAAAACAGGTATGAGTTTTAAAACACAGGCCCAAGTGCTTTGAATGTGGTGGCAGTGAAGTGAGAAATATGCTGAAATGCTTTTAAATCCCTTTATGAGGTTCAGGGTGAGTGAGAGATACTTGGGATGAGCTCAGGCTCACTTTAGCAATGATTCAGGGATGGTTATTAAGAGGCAAACAAATTTTTAGCAAAGGAAAGCAAAAAGCTGCTATCTTTTTACAGGTAAAGAAATCAGGCCAAATCACAAATCGCGGCAAAATTTGCGGGTGCGTGAATCGTGATTAGGAGTAGCAAGTCGGTTCTAGGTTCTTTGGAAAGCTGAGATTCTAAGCTCTCAGGGGAAAGTTAAACCAAGTTCCTAGGACAAACGGTTCCAGAGATATGAACGATTTTGTAAAGGTTGTTTTTCAGATTTAAAGTAAAACTCAAAATGACAGGTGACAGCTTGCAGCTGCAGAATTGACAGGTGACAGTTGTGCAGCTTTAAAAATGACAGATGACACGATTTCTAGGAGGCAGTTCTACTTAGGTTAAAATAGTTTGGATTAGAGATAGGTTCTGCACAGTTCTGCTAGGTACTCACAACATAAATTTGAAATAGGCCTCGCCACGGATCTGGTCAGGTTTTGGACTGGACTCCGGTTCTGGTCTCGGCACTTCACAGTGATCTGGGTCAGCTCTCTGGTTCTGCTCACAGTGGTCTGGGTCACTCTGGATCTCTGGTCTGGTCTCTGGCAATTGTTCTTGGCAAAAGAATTCAAACAGCTCGCCCGGCTGTGGAACAGTTTGCAAATGATTTTAAGGTTGTGAGGCCTGCTGAGAAGAGTTCTCAGTTTGTGGGTTTAGGCCCTTGCTTTAAGTTCTGAAGTAAAGTTCTGGTCTTTGGAGATTGATGGATTTGAAGTCAGGATCTCTGGATGTGAAGTCGTCGGTCAGCATGCTCAGCAGCAAATGGAATTGAATCGCTCTACATGTCCCAGCAGTCTCTTTTTATGTGTTTTGAAAATGGGTGTGTGCCTGGGCCTAGGTAAGCCTGCCCCTCTCTACTTGTCATTGGCCCAATTCTCCCCTCTCCCATGATTGGGGGAAGGAAATGGATTGTCATCCTGATGAGGTCTGTTTATGGGTCAGAGGATCCTCCCCTGGTCAGTTTGCGCACAAATCTATATTTGATTCAAATACATCTTTCCCAGATATACAATTTGTTGAAATTACATGTGCACATTATATATTCCTTATGGTCCATGCTTGTCCGCCTCTGAACACCCTGGGGGCTTGCATTCAAAAATGACAACATTTTGCGCTTTTTAACTGGTTTTGCAATATCGGACATTTACTCAAAATTACACACATGTGCGCAAGGGGTATGGACATTAATTGATGAAGTGTCAGATTTTTAACATGCAGACATTTGGAGTGAGACCCTATTTTCCGCTAGCAACCCCCCAGAATACACCACAGGGTCCTAACGCCTCTTAAAATGTTCACAGAAAAATCACAAAAATAATGATATTACTTATATAATTCTGACAAGTCTATCTTTTTAAAATTATGCTCTGGTCAAAAAGGGGTGCGGCCTCCCACATCACAGGGTGGAATAACTGGTTTATCCACTTCCCCCAAGCTCAGCTGCTAGCAGAGGCACTGCCCCTCCCAGTTTCCCCTAAGAGGAAGCCACTTTACGACACCCCCAATATAACATTTGCCTGAGTCCAGGACAGGCCTTTTTTCAACTCCCTGTAGTCCCCAGCTGCTCCACCCCTAATCTAATCAACAGGGCCATGTGACCTCAGGATGCAGCCAGGCCTGGCAGCCAGGCCTGGGAACACAGCTGTTGATCCAGTATCAACTCCTGTCGGGGTAGTTGTCAGGCAGAATTCAGTTTCATTAAGCCAGGTTTCAGCTAAATGTCACTTTTTGTTCCCAGTTTTCTACATTCAAATCAAACTGACAATTTTTACCTATACATTAAATAATTACTTCCTTCAAGTCATTTCAGAATATAGTTTTACATTGTATCCACCTCTTAGCAAGTCTTCCCTTGGTCTGGTTTTGTTTCATTTGTTCAGTTTTACACAAAAGTCTGGTGGTTTTAAAACGCCGGCTTTCTGATAGTGGTGAGTACTGGTAATGCAACCATTTTTGGGATTAAGAAAATGAATTCCCCACAGTTCTGAGTTGCTTTTTTTGGCAATCAGCATTGCCATTCCCAATGGTTTCAGGCTACTGTGTGTGTAGCCCCATGGTGGTTTTAGGCAGTGCCCTCCTGTGCTCACAACATAGGCAAAAATGGGTGGCAGCCTATTCTTCATGTTTTCCCTGTGCACTCTCTGGGGAGTTCTGGCCATCATGATGTTTTCCATGCCAGTACTGCACAGTTTTCCTATTCTGGCGTGAATGTGGGCGGCGATAGCTCATCCCCACATCCACCCAGTCTATTGATTTAGTTTGTTCTGGGATAGAATAATGGGCGGTGACAGCTCATCCCCACATCTACCCAGTCTATTGATTCAACATGGGTCAAAACCCATGACAGAACGCCCCTAGCGCAAGGAAAAGCCATCAAAATCCCCAATACAGCGCAAAGGGCTGCCCTAACCCTGGACCAGTTTACAGGGCTGCCAAACAGCAAACGCCAAGCGGGCAACGTGTATAACTGGGGTTCGCGTGAAGTTTCACACGCGAAAGGGCCTGTGCGAGTGGGGTACGTGTATAACTGGGGTTCGCGTGAAGTTTCACACGCGAAAGGGCCCTGTGCGAGCAGGGTACGTGTATAACTGGGGTTCGCAAGAAGTCTCACACGCCATTTCAGAAGGGTACGTGTATTTCGGGGGTGCAGGGGAGTCCTACACGTGATTTGGCAGTGTGGGTCCTACCAGGTGTTCCCTCTACACCCTCCACGGACCCTGCAGGCAGCCCACACCACAGGGGACTACCCAGCACCCCTGGTCATGTCCCGCAGGCAGCCTATCCACCATGGGCATGCCCCCCAGCCAAGCCACATGTCACCTTCCACTACTGATCAACAACACATGTTCCCCTGCACCCCCACCCCCCCAGCAGTGCAGGGCACCTGCCAGCAGGCCCCCACTCATGTCCCCTAGCACCCCCACCCCCCAGCAGCGCAGGGCACCTGCCAGCAGGCCCCCACTCATGTCCCCCAGCACCCCCATCCCCCAGCAGTACAGGGAACCTGCCAGCAGGCCCCCACTCATGTCCCACTCATGTCCCCCAGCACCCCCACCCCCCAGCAGCGCAGGGCGCCTGCCAGCAGGCCCCCACTCATTTCCCCCTGCACCCCCACCCCCCAGCAGTGCAGGGCACCTGCCAGCAGGCCCCCACTCATGTCCCACTCATGTCCCCCAGCACCCCCACCCCCCAGCAGCGCAGGGCACCTGCCAGCAGGCCCCCACTCATGTCCCCCAGCACCCCCATCCCCCAGCAGTACAGGGCACCTGCCAGCAGGCCCCCACTCATGTCCCACTCATGTCTCCCAGCACCCCCACCCCCCAGCAGTGCAGGGCACCTGCCAGCAGGCCCCCACTCATGTCCCCCAGCACCCCCACCCCCCAGCAGTGCAGGGCACCTGCCAGCAGGCCCCCACTCATGTCCCAGTCATGTCCCCCAGCACCCCCAACCCACAGCAGTGCAGGGAACCTGCCAGCAGGCCCCCACTCATGTCCCACTCATGTCCCCCAGCACCCCCAACCCCCAGCAGTGCAGGGCACCTGCCAGCAGGCCCCCACTCATGTCCCACTCAGTTCCCCCAGCATCCCCACGCCCCAGCAGTGCAGGGCACCGCCAGCAGGCCCGCACTCATGTCCCCCAGCACCCCCACCCCCCAGCAGTGCAGGGCACCTGCCAGCAGGCCCCCATTCATGTCCTCCAGCACCCCCACCCCCCAGCAGTGCAGGGCACCTGCCAGCAGGCCCCCACTCATGTCCCAGTCATGTCCCCCAGCACCCCCAACCCACAGCAGTGCAGGGAACCTGCCAGCAGGCCCCCACTCATGTCCCACTCATGTCCCCCAGCACCCCCAACCCCCAGCAGTGCAGGGCACCTGCCAGCAGGCCCCCACTCATGTCCCCCAGCACCCCCAACCCCCAGCAGTGCAGGGCACCTGCCAGCAGGCCCCCACTCATGTCCCACTCATGTCCCCCAGCGCCCCCACCCCCCAGCAGTGCAGGGCACCTACCAGCAGGCCCCCACTCATGTCCCCCAGCACCCCCACCCCCCAGCAGTGCAGGGCACCTGCCAGCAGGCCCCCACTCATGTCCCCCAGCACCCCCAACTCCAGCAGTGAAATGCTGATCTCATGACACAAACCAAAATTCAACTATGTACATCAACACATGTCCATCACACACATACACTCCAGCAGTGAAATGCTGATCTCATGACACAAACCAAAATTCAACTATGTACATCAACACATGTCCATCACACACATACACTGGTTGGCATTGCTTGTGTAAGCACACATTTTCACATGCATCAACCCAATGAGCGAATCCCACACATGGAACTAAAAAATGAAAATGTATTATGTACATGGAATCAAAAATGAAATGAAAGCATACCAAAATATGAAACATGAAATGAAAAGCATGTGAAAAAGATGATTCACTAAAAATGATAACCAATCCAAAAAAATTTGAAAGAAAAACAGTCCAAAGTCACCCTCCAACAACGCAAATCCAAAGGAAATGTAAGAAAAAATCTCCATTGCTTCATGTTCATAATACAGAAAATAAGAGAAATCAATCCATAGTCCAACTATATACAATCCATTGTCCAAGGATGTAAAGGGTCCATGGTCCCAACCAAAAAAATTGAAACCTACCTAAAAATATAACTATATACAAATGTGTGTGGCAATGTCCATTGACCACAAATAAAAGGAAAACAAAAGGAAACCTAACTTTAAAAACTATTTACAAGGGCAGCGGGCTAGTCCGACGGCTCACTTTTGGATGTCCAGGGCATCATCGAACTCCTGCTCAATGTCCTGGAGGCGGTCCTCTTCCATCGCCCGAGGGTTCGCAGGGCAGATGACATGTTCTCCTCCTACTCCCTGCGAATTGCCTCGAGTTCTCCGCCCTGACCATTGTGAGCCGTGCCTCTTCTGCCCGCTGCCGCTCCGCATCTATGGCATGGCCTAACCGCTGCCACACGGAAGACACTTCCAGTGCTGGGTCCTCCTGCCCTCTGGCCGATGCCTGCCCCTCCGATGTTGAAGGCCCCGAGCCATGATGGCTCCCACCTTGTTGCTGCTGCTGCTGTGCCTCTGCCCTGGCTCTTGCTGCCTGCACATCCTCCTCCGGCTGGGGTGCAGTTGTTGAGGTGGCCACCCCTGCTGGAAGTCCGACTCCCGACTGTGGTAGGGATGTGTCCTCCACCAGCCTGACCGCAGGGTCAGAGGCAGCTCCACAGGGTACCCAGGTGATACATGGGTGGGAAGATGGCATGGAGGAGGACTAGGGCATAGGGGGTTCAGTTGAGGAGGGCGTCGGAACAAGGTCCAGAAAACGGAGGAATCCGGCCCTGGTGAGCTGTCCCAGTAGGTCTACGCGGTCAACATGCCATCCGAGAAGACGTGCAGTCTCCTCATGGAAAGACTGCAGGTCAGCTCGCATGGCACGTTGACGCAACGCCACCCCACCCAGGACAGGCTCAACTCGGTCCCGGATAGCCATGTCCGCAGGGAGAGGAAGGCCAGTTGTTGTAAGCGGATCCCCTCCCTGAAAACGGGTCTGGACGTAGGCATCCCTGCTGGTGCGGGATGATGCAGTCACAGGATCGGGAACAGGATTACACACAGACACCTCCACGGTGGCCTGTGCTGCCTCCTGTCCCTGCCCCTGCACTGCACCACTGGCACCAGTGGAATCCCCACCTCCAGACCCGGTCTCTGTCCCTTGCACGGCCTCCTCTTCCACCAAACCCCCCACCAACCTGGATGACTCCATGCCATCTTCCTCCGTCATACCCTGTGGGGTCTCAGCCCCTTCTGCTGCCGAGGAGTCCAACTCCGACCTCTGCCTCTTGGACCTTTCCTCGGCAGCTGCGGCCTGGGACACGGCACCGGACTCCTCACTCCCTGACAAGATGACAACCTGGGAGGGGAGCCGGGCCTTGCGTCTCCGGCTGGCGGGATGATCCCTGCCGCTGTGCTCCACAGCACCCTCTCCGCCCTCTTCTTCAGTTGACGCTGCAGACAGGGAGAGATAAAACACAGGCATCAGGGCACTGTACAATGGACTGATACACACATGACAGTTGCACATGACTGGCATTGTTTAACTACAGACACGGCATCACACTCCACGACACACATGTCATTTTAACTCAAACACATGAACATTTCAACAGCAACATTGCACCAGGCAGCACCATCCGTACACATACAACAGCATGAACAGGCAAAGGTGAGCCTAACATCACATGAAACACAAGGAGTGCACTAGACATGCACACACGCCACCACACTTACATGTATGTCTACATCTCCTCCAACTGTTGAAGTGATGAGATCGTCATACATGTCACATCTGCCATTCATCCTTCTACATATCAGTGTCACGAGCATCCTTGTTGCATGACATTTGCACACTTGTCAGATACACATACATGCACATGTACACAGTGCAGATACATGCATTATGAACCACCATCCATGCCACAACCATGCCAATGTACATACACAGAAATTCAAACATGTGTGCTCCCACACATGCATTTGCCCAGCATGCTTACCAACACATACACCATCAATGTGTCCCACAACTGAGAGGACTCACATGTGGCTGCCGGCAACTGGGTCCTGGGGCTGGGCTGTGGAACGATGGAATCCCAGTCGGGAGTGTTCGGTTCCAGCAGGGGTGGTCACAGCAACTACACCCCTGGCTCACGTGCAGGCAGCAAATGGCAGGGCACGTGGGCAGCAGGCAGTCAGGCAGCAGCAGATGGCAGGTGGGATTGTGCTCAGGGCTCTGGGGGGCAGTAATTTGGCCTTCTGGGCAGGAGCGTGGTCTTCCGTGTGTTTTCACGTGGCCAGCTTGATAGTGATTTGATTTGCACGTGAAAAAATTGCACGTCAGCGTGTAATTCGAGGAAAGAGCATTAGCGCGTAAGTGCATCAGCACACGCACGCGATTCCATTGGACCAAAGGCCCTTAGCGCGTAAGCGCGTAAGTTACATTACGCGCGCAGGCATTTCCCTCATAGCACGTGATGACAGAGCACACATGGAAAAACTGCACGTCCGAGTGTCATCGCGTGTAATTGGAGGAAAGCGCCTGCGTACACGCGTATCTGACGTGTACCTGTGGGCCGGTTTAAAAGCTACGTGTAGGACGCCATTTCCTTGTACGTGCTTTTCGTGGAGAGCGAGTGGGTGAAATCTGTACTTCTTGTTGGTTCACACACGATTACTTCACAGCGTTTCTAGTTCGTACTCCCTGTTACCTCTGACAGCTCTTTTCTGAATTTTTGTTGGGCCTGTTTCCTCTAACAGAGTTCACTTCTCCTTTTGTCCTGTCTCCTCAGACAGCGTACAATTCTTCTTTTGGCGGGGGTGTTGCCAACGCGCACACGTGCGTATTTTTCACCTTCTTTTTCCAGGCAGACGGTGAGTTCCGCATGTACTTAGCAACTGTGCTTGCCCCGTGTGTCGCGTTCCCCTTCAGAGGTCATTGTAGGCTGCGTGTATTACGCGCACGCTTATTTTTGTGTTTCTGGGTGCCACAGCATAGTGCGGGTTAATTTTTTCACGCACGTGGTCTACGAGGGGTTGCGTGCACGTTAATTTCTGATTTTGGGCTGCCTGTGCATTTCGTGACCTGTCATCTTCCCCCAGGGGTTGCAAACAGCCTTGTTAGAGCACTAGGGTACGAATTCCTTCTAGTATCCTACCCCTTTGACCCGCAATTGCCCAGGACAATAGTTTACTGCAACTCCCATACGCACAACAACATCAGTGCCATGGCTGGGAGGCGACCAAGCGGTAAGGGAGGCAAAGGTGGCCGACCCTCAAAAGGTGGGCGTGGTGGGCGCGGTAGGGGACGTGGCTGGGATTTGCAGGGTGCCCCATACCCCCATGTGTGGAGGAACAATCAGGGACACCCATGCCCCCGCCCCCATGGTTGAGGGAAACATGGCTGACACCATCCAAGCTCAGCCCCTGTTGGACCAGCCCATTGTGGCACCTGACCTGGCACAGGATGACTCCCTGGCTGACTTTCAGGTCAGCAAGTCTAGGCCACGTGTGGTGGTGCAAGTTGTTGTCACCAATCCACATGGATCTGGGGCAGCTATGTCATCTGCTGCCCCAGGTATGCAGGGTGGGGAGGCTGCAGGGGCAGCTGCAGCTCCATCCACCCCAGCTCTGACTCTCCCAGCCAGGACAGTGTCAGTCCCGGTCCATCAAACTGACTTTCCCTTGCCAACATTACCCTGCAACCAATTCCTGCATCAAAACCTATGGTCATTGTGCATTCCCACACTCCTACTACCCAGTCCACCAGTGATTCTGCTCCTACTGACCAGAGCGGCGTAAGCCCCTCTGGCTCTGCTCCACCTTTAAAGAAGAGGAAGATGGGTGCTCTGGCACGACAGGCTGAGACCCCAGACACGGCTACACACTCCGGTACCTCAAGGAAGCCTTGTTTTAATGAACCGGCACTTGATGCACTTGTGGGCTATGTGTCGGCACATAGCCACGAAATGCTGGTGACTGCAGGGTGCAAGACCACACCTGGTCAATGTAAGGCACACTGGCAGACCATCGCCAACCGCATAAGTGCCCTTGGATTTGTGAGGCGCTCAGCTGATGATTGCTACAAGCGGTGGCATGACCTGAAACGCAGAGCAAAGAACAAGCTGGCCTCAAATCATGCCGCTACTCTGGTGACTGGCGGTGGGTCTCTACAAGAAGACAACCAACTCACTGAACATGAGTCTCTTGCTGGGGCCTTCGTCACAGAGGAACAGATCCAAGGTGTGGGAGGACTACCTGATTATGATGCATTGTCTGGTGAGTGTCCATGCATGTGTGTGTAATGCATGTGTATGTTGTTTGGGTGACGGGTTCTGTTTGAGTGCCAGGTGAGGGTGTGTGTGCCTGAGTGGTATGGGTCACCCATGTGCATCATCCAAAACATTCAGCGGCCTTGGATTTGGGTGTGACAGTATCCCTTCTGCCCACATTAGTAATTTTACTCAACATTACGGCAGTTGCCCTTGAAGTGGCATCTTGCAACAACATTGTTTGTATTTTTCAGTGTTCGTTCAGGCTGATTGTTTCAATTCTACCACTTTTGCTACACATTCCTCAGCCCTATTGTCACATTTGTGACATGCTTCTGTCATTGATGAACCCCACATTGGCCCACATGTGTTACCTTGTTAGATGAATGATTTGACCATTCAGGCTAATTGAGTATTGGCCTGATCACAGGAATTTTTGGGGCCTGTTTGAATGTGGAACATGATAGTTCTTTCCTGTCATGTTGAAGTGACCAACCATTGATGAGTACATCGGCCTGCAATCACTGTATTTTTGTACACTGGATGTGCTGCAGTGTGTGGCACATGCCTATTTTGTCACACTATGTAGCATTTTTGATCTCATCATGTCCATCTCACATGGATGGCTGACAGTATTCATTCACTGACATATGGATGTACTTGTGGAATGTACCATGGCTATGGTACATGCCATCTGTGTGATGGCATGTGTCATGTTTGTGTATTGGACATGCCACTCACAGGCCAATGTGTGATGGCAGTGCTACCCAGCATGCAGCAAATGTGTTGCTCTTCCATGTTGGTGTCATCAGTGTCTGCCTTTGGCCTCCCCTTCCAACTCAGTGACGGTGCTTGCATGGGAGGGTTATAGTGATGTGGGACATGTGTAAATCATGTACTGGTTCTGTAGCTGGTCAGGCCTATTTGTGTGCTATGGTGCTAATGCCTGTTTCCATTTTTTGTCTTTCATGTTTTTGTAGGGGATGACGCACTTGATGCTGTTGAGGTTGAGGAGATGGTGCAGACCGAGGAGGAATCTCAGGCACGACCGGGCACCAGTGGGGGACGTGGTGTGGTGGTGGGTGAGAACCCAATCTTGCTGCAGAACATTCTGTCGAGGGGTGCTTCTGGGTGCACCTCCCCAGACCTCTATTCAGGTGCTGATTCGGATGATGAGACCTATGTGTCGTCGCAGGTAAGTGTTTCTGGCAGGGATTCTGTTCTGTCCAAACCACCTGTACCAGGGGTAGAACCCTCTATGGGGATGTCAGTGTTGGTAAATCCACCTTTGGCGGTTACAGATGTAGGGTCACACTCAACATCTGATCATGTTCCTGGGTCAGCAGATCAGAGGGGAATGCAGTCCTGCAGCCTCAGGCAGTGCCGGCACAGCAAGGCGCAGATCGCCTTGCCCCAAACAGGTGTGGTGACTGCCGACGCAGTGGCCATACGCCACCAGGCAGTACCCCGTGGGAACAATCCATGTACGGTATGGCAACCCAACAGGCAGCATCAGTTGAGATGATGGCTCAAGCAATGGAGAGGGTGGCCACTTCCATTGTCCCCCCTGAAAGGCAGATGGAGCAACTACAGCAGGCAACAGACTCCATTTGTCAATCACACAGGGAGGACATGTTGACTCTATGCCAATCGATATCAATAGAGTCCCAGGGCCACAGGGAAGCCCTGAGGGTAGAACTCCATCACCTCAGGGAGACTCTTGTTGACCTTGAGGCTTCCATTAGCTTGAGGACAGAACAGCAGCTGGAGCGGCTCACACGTACGCTCTCAGCTGAGATGCAGGCAACTCGGGAGGAGATCCGGACATCACGTCAGGTGCTGCATGGGGATATCCGCACTATAATCCTCCAGAACGAGACCTTCCACACCCGCATGCTTCCTGCCATGGAGGACCATACCAGGGCTTTGCGTGGGCTGCCTCCAAAAACACCACCACCTCCTGTGGCAGCACCACCTCCTGTGGCAGCAGCAGAGGGTGTTGAGAGCGACAGCAGCAGTTCTCCCACAATGGCATAGCCGTGCAGTCCATGAGCCAATGGAGGTGTTTTTTTTTTCCCCAACATTCACACAGGTGGCTGTTGGTGTGCACCCTGTCCTCGGACCTCCTGGGTGCACCCCTCCCCCGGCCCGCCCATGTCCATTTTTTAATTTTTGAATTGTTTTTACAGTGTGTTGCCTTGTGTGGCTCCTGTGGGCATCCACTGTATTCCGGCTGGGCACATGCAGGCTTGTCCTGAGTTTGGGTTAGATGCTTGGGTTCGTGAGACACACCCCCCTCCTGCTTCCCGTTTCCATGGGCTTGCAAAGGGTGTGCCCAAGTGACATTGAGTTACACAGTGACGTAGGACTCCCATGAGCTGTGTGGGCAGTCTGTAGTCAATACTGTGTATACATTCCTAGTGGATATTATTGTTGAATTGTACACTGCATGGTGTATTGCTATGTGCTTGTGCATCCATGTCTTTCGCCTAATTTGCAGGTTAATTCCTCATGTCTTCACAAGGCCGTCTACTTTGGAGATGGAGTTCATGTTGTATGCAGTGCACTTGGACATTTGCGTGGCAGCAGCACTGTACAGTTGGAAGTGGCCGATGTGCTGGCATGATCAGGTTGTAAGACTACCACTACTTTAACTTAGCACTGTCATGTTTATGCTATGTTTGAGGTTGTGTAGCTGCATTGTATTGTTGGTAAGTATTTGGTCATGTGTGTTGTTAGTTCTACATTACTGGGAGCATATTGGGTGTGGGCAGTTTCCATTAGGGACACTGTACTTTGACACGTGTGTCATGTTTTGGGGATTGCTTTGTTTGCTCTCACATAGCATGACATGCCATGGTGTGTTGGGTGGCGGTGCTGGGGAGGGGTTGGGTGACATGGCACTGTTGTCATGTTGTATTTTGCAAGGGGGTAATGATTTTAGCAGCATAGAAGTGTGTCTTTTGATGACACAGCATTGGTGGTGTTTGTGTAGGTAGGGAGGCACACAATTTAACACTTCCAGGTGACCAAACTCTGGCTGGTATGGTTGTGACAGTTGATTGTCCCTTATGTCATCATTGATTGTCAGATGGTATGTGCCAGGGCTGTGTGCACTCCACAGGGGTGTGATTTTAGGTGAAGTAATTAGCCACCAGCTGCGTACGGGCTGCCTCACCCCATGCCCTTTCCCCTCCCATACGCAGCAGGCGTGCATGTGGTTGGGGATTTGGGGGCACCACAATGTCCACGGGCAGGCCCCGGCGTGTTGCAACGTTGTGCAGGACACATGCTGCCACTATGATCCTGCACACTACTGGGGGAGCGTATAACAGCTGCCCGCCAGAACGGTCAAGGGAGCGAAAGCGTGACTTGAGCACTCCGAATGAGCGCTCCACTATGCCCCGTGTTGCAATGTGGGCTGTGTTGTATCTCACCTCGGGTGGCGTGGTGGGGTTCCGAATTGGCGTCATCATGTGGGTGCTCAGAGGGTAGGCACTGTCCCCTGGGGAGGTGGTGATGGGTATTATTAGTGGGGTTGTGACATTGCTCAGTATCTGACATGCATGCATGTGCAGTGGCATTTATATTCACCGAGCAGCCATGTATCGCCATGCCGCCCAGCTCCTAGGTCCCGGTTTAGGGTTGACATTCTGTAAATGAAACTATCATGGGTGGACCCTAGATAGTTGGCATATACTGAGCTGATGATTCCCTTGGCA
Organism: Ambystoma mexicanum; assembly: GCF_040938575.1. Classification (NCBI taxonomy): domain Eukaryota; kingdom Metazoa; phylum Chordata; class Amphibia; order Caudata; family Ambystomatidae; genus Ambystoma; species Ambystoma mexicanum. Next base: position 1,391,667,582 of record NC_090922.1, read on the forward strand.
TCACATACTACCTGGACGTTGATGGAATGCCAGTGCTTGCAGTTTCTATAGATGTGATCTGATGCCCTGGGGGGACGTAGAGCCACATGGATGCAGTCAATGGCACCTAGCACTTTGTGGAAGTGTGCCACCCCGTAAAAATCCTGGACGGCAGCCTGCCTTTCTGCAGGTGTTCTGGGCAGGTATATGTGCCTGCGGACTGATGGGCGTGCAGTCATGATGGCCAAGACCTGGTGTAGGCAGCGTGACTGCGTGGCCTGTGACACCCTTCCCACTATAGCAGTTGTCCGCTGAAATGATCCAGTGGCCAAGAAGTGCAATACATTGAGGACCTTCTGCAGGGGGCTGAGTGCTTGGGAGCACAGGGTGGGTGATGTGAGGTCATCCTCCCACTCACTGACCAGGTCGAGTATTATGTGAGGTGGAAACCTGTACCTCCCATACACCTGGTCATCAGGCATCCCAAAAAGGCTGGTTCTGGGTGTGAACATTATGGGCCTGACTATCCTCCTCCTGCGGTATCCCACGATCACTGCTGCTAGGAACGGTATATTCATCCTGGCGTCTGTGCTTGTTTGTTGTTTGCGCGCACTTTTATGCTGTGCGGGTCCACGTACGCCTGCTTCCTACTGGCGTACGTGTTTCCTGAATCGTGCGTCTTTTTTGGCGCACGCCTTAGCCCCGTTCGATTCCATGAATACGTGTTTTGAACGTGCGTGTGGGCGTTCCGCGCACTTGCCTCCTGTACTTCCCCCGTGAAGCCCACATTTTCACGAGTTGTTCCCAAATCCGCGTGTCACGCCCCCTGTTCCTCCTACTTTTGTTGTGTGCGCCGCGCTATGTGCGATTTCGCTATGTGCGATTTCGCTATGCGCATAGCGCACGCTGTTTGGAGACGTGTGCGCCACGCAGTATTTTGGCGCACATCCTGGGATTTACACGCGCACGGACTTCCATGAATCACTGTGTGCGGGTTTCCCTGCGATTTTCACACTGGCACTGCGATTCGCACGCTTTCGCACGCTTGCACTGAAAATTTCAGCGCACATTAAATCCATGAATCAGCCTCATTGTATTATTATGTAACCTATTTTTATGCTTGAATATAATGTTCTGTCTTTGTAAATGTTTTCTATGATGTAATAATTGTGTAAGGTTTTTATTAACCATAAACACAAATAAATAAAAATAAAAAAGTATTTTCTAGGCCATCATGTCAGTATGTGCTGTATTCCCTACTCCTGTTACTCTTTTATGAATCACATATCATGTATAGACTTTAGAGTAGCAGGGACACAATAGCTTTTTCAATATCGATGTGTGGCTCAAAATTGAGGTTAATAAAGGTATCCCTTTCTCGGCCTATCATTACTCCCAACCACATATTTAATACTCTTTGTGACTCTGATTTGTTCTGTCAAATGAAAAAAGTCGAGACTTAATTAGGTTAATGGAAACTTCTGAAAGACTGGCAAAATGCTTAATTTTCCTGCATTATAGGATTCAGATGGTTCACTCGGTTCTTCATATACAACTCATAATTATCTGCACCAAGTATATCTTGGTAAAAAAATCCTTCAGAACAGTAGGCATAATATACCACACTGGTGCCACAACCACTTCAGGGCACTATACTGCATAAGTCAAAAATAAAATGGTTGGTTTGAATGTAACAACACCTCAGTTACTCCAAAACATAGGCTACCAGTAATCCCAACAATTGCCTACTCAATATTCCTTGAACCCAAATGTACCCACTAAACTGTAGCACAATTAACATTTAGAATACTCTAATAAAACTACAGTAGTATTTTAAAAAGTCAATATAGTTACAATACGCCAACAGGTATCGAACTACTTCAAAAATATCCTTTATTACAATACACTCCAAATACGCCATCAGAATTCTTGTTACTACGAAACATCTTCTAAAGGCTAATGTAGTAAGAATACGCCAACAGGTATCTAAACATTCCCTTAATCACAAAATACTTCAAACAAACATACTATCACACTTGCACTCACATAATTGTTATAGTTTTTTCAAAATCCTGCATTTTTCCCAATGATTATTTGGGTCATTGGGAATCAATGACCCAAACACAATACAACAACAGTGTATCATACAATAATGTAGTAACAAACATAGTATGCACTGTGTATAAAGGTACAAAAAAAGGACATTTATATATACAAATGTATGCAATTAAAGCTCTTAAATTATCCTGCTTAACAAATGATACTGTTTTTTCGCACAGAAAATGAACCAGATATACCAGCTTCATCACTGTATGCGACTAAGCAACCATACCAAGTATAAACAAATACATATTCCATAAGCGCTATCCTCAATTGTACTACAATCATAAATGCTATGTTATGTTAGGTTAGGTTATTTATATAGCGCACGTTCACCAGAAGATATCTTGGCGCTGGAGAGAAAAAGACCACAACAGACAGAACAACCAAAGATAATCACAGGGAATAGTTCAGAAAAGATGGGTCTTAAAAACCTTTTGAAAAGCCAGATGATTAGGCAGAAGTTTAATGGTAGACGGAAGGCTGTTCCACAGCAATGCCGCTGAAATAGAGAAAGAGGGATATGCAAAGCATAGCGGAGGAGGCTGATCGTAAAAGGCAATTGGGGATATATCGCTCACATTTGGCAGATAGGTACTCAGCACCTATACCATGCACAACCCGATGAACGATACAGAGGGACTTAAACTGAATACGGTGTGCCACGGGCAGCCAGTGAAGAGAGCGTAGCCCAGGGGTTATATGGGATCCATAGGTGGTACCTTTAGCTAGTCTCATTGCCAAATTCTGAAGACGTTGTAGCCTGCCAATCAGCCCCGTGGGTTGCACCAAGTACAGGGAATTGCAGTAATCCAGTCTGCTAAGGGTCATAGCTGCCACTGCAGGAGGCCGAAGTGCTGCTGGGATCAAATGGAGCACTTTCCTCAATATTTTAAGCTGAAAGTGACCCTGCAGACATGCCAAGGCTACTTCAGCGAAAGATCAGCTGACATAATCACTCCAAGATTTCTTACCTTGGGGGAAGGCACAGGGGGATCGGGAGGGGAACCCACCACCAGCACCTCAGTCTTGTCCCCATTCAATTTCAGCCAGTTATGGCCCATCCACTCACCTACGGCAGTCAGGCACTTATAAAGGCACGCAAACACCCCAGCAAAAAAGATGTAAATATTGAAAAGAATAGGAGACAAGGCAGATCCCTGGTGGACACTAAAGCCGAGATGTGAAGACCTAGAAAGGAAGGGTGGAAAGGAAAGAATTGGCCAAGAAGGAGCCAAACTAGGTCAATTCCTGGCCATAGACACAGATCTGGGCCATGCACGTGAGCAGGATGGTATGATCGATGGAGTTGAACTCTGCTGATAGATCTAAAAGAATCAAGGCGCTGACACCGCCCTGATCAACCAGCCTGGCCATATCATCCTGCACAGAGACAAGAACTCTTTCTATTCCCCTGCCAGGTCGAAAACCAGAGTGGGCCGGGTCAAGCATCTTTGATGACTACAAAAAGGAAGACAGTAGCGGAGAGACCAGTGACTCAAGAAGTTTCATGAGACAAGGGAGAAGAGAAATAGGACGGAAATTACAAGCAAGGGATGAGTCCAAGGACGGTTTCTTAAGAAGAGGAATGACAAGAGCTGCTTGACAATTCCTGACTGACAGGAGAGATTAACGGCAGTAGTAATCTAACCTAAAAGGTCAGCGGATAGTTGTTTCATCACTCCGAGTGGGAGTGGATGAGCAGATGAGCAGGACTTAATTTGAAGCAAAGCTTTAGAAACCATATCTTCAGAGAAGGGGGGGGGGGGTGACCAAGATAAACCAGCAGGAACAGTACCTTCATGACAAAGCTGATTACCGGGTGGGAGGTGCGAGTCAGAGAGGCGAGACTGTTGAGTAGGTTTTATAGACGTAGTGTATTTAGAAAGGGAAGACAGAGACTTAATAACAGAAAATAAGATCTCAGCAAAATACAATTTATTTGCAGTGAGAATGGATGCTGCTTTGTAGCAGAGTTTGTCAGAATCAAAGCCGTGTCACCACTTCCGCTGAAGCTGTCTAACTCGCAGATGCTGCAATCTCAGGAGGTCAGTAAACCAAGGTTCAGACGGGAGTCTGCGAGGCTGGAAGTGGCAGAGGGGGGGCTACCTCATTGGCAGCACTCAACAGCAAGGTAGTCATAAGGGACATGGAGGGGAGCGGGGCCACTGACCATTTATTCTTAACAGAACAAACTAAGTTCTGGAGGTTGGCAGTACGCCAGCATCGCTGCAGAATGGGTTCCAGCAAAATCTTGGGTGGAATGTACTTTTGCAACAAACTACAGATGTGCCTGAAGACCAGCAATAAAATCAGCCAGTGGTTCCAGTAGGCTGCCATAACCACCAGGAGGGCGGTAGATGACCAAATTGTGGCAGACCAAGGAAGAAGAGATGACACAGCGGAGTATTAATGACTCAATATTAAGGCCCATGTGGACAATCTAGTTGTGAACATTGAAAATCAACTGTAAAAATAGTAAAGCAGGGCAACGATCAATTAACGATCAATTAAGAGAGAGGTTACTTCTGTAGCGTGCGCCATAAGAGAGAGCGCGTTCAGAAGTAATAGAGGCAGAGGCAGCGAGCTGGGTATTACCGCCACGTGCTGATCACTATCGGAGGAAGGGAGCGGCAACTGAGCCATAATCCAGCCAAAAGGAAAGCAAGTCAATGTTGGGGCTAGCAGCAACAGGTCAGATCTGGTGTAACAGAGCATGCCTTTATTGCCGGCCGTTGCACGGGCGGTCGGCTCGGCACATAAATGCTGGTGCCGGTCTCAGAGAGAGGTGGAGACCCGCCTAATGTGAAACAGAAAGAGGTCTAGCCTCTACCATGATTCCGCCCTTCAAAGCAATAGTAAGCAGAGGGGCAGTCGCAAAATGCTACCATGCACGATACAGTGTACAGAGGTAGAATACTGCAACAATACACTGAATCACTAAAAACCAGTGGAGAGCATCTTATTAAAACCAAGCATTCAAATTAAAACAAAGTATAAAACAGCGGGTGGATTTATAGTGACTTCCTCGAAGGAGCAGCCTCACCTCTCGAATACCATATACAGTTGAATTATATAATTCCACCATATTACAAACACTTTATATTCCTACTACATTACCTATAATTACCATACACATATTGTATAGGGAAGATTCCAAGAATCTGCTCACTTGTCACCTCCACCACAATAGAATTAAATCATATAGCAAGTACGTACAATAGACCTTCAAATATCAAAACTCGCCCTGAACCCCCTGCCATTCAAATAATATCTGCGGACACCAAAATTGACCGGCATTTGCAAACCCTTGTTTTGCCTAGAAAAACAGCTCCATATCATCTTCATTCCACTCTCTGACCCTTTCTATGCCCTTTTTCAGCCATCAAATACCCCCAAATGTGTTTTCCAAGCTACTCGTACACAGCGTTGTCTGCGGACTACCACGCTGACCATGGATCGAGTGGCACCTGCACCAAATTTTTTTACCTAGAAAAACAGCTCCAAGTCTTCTTTTTCCCCCTTCTGCCCTTTCTAACTGCTCTTTCGGCCATAAAATAACCCCAAATGTGTTTTCCAGACTTTGTCCCCACCACGCTATCTATGGATACCGGCCTCTGTCCTCGTCTCCATCATGGCGACCGTTTCAAAAAATATGATGCACATCACGCTTTTTACCATGCAATCAGCGGGCACGTCCAATGTCCGCGGACATCAAAATACTCTCTGATTGGTCCAGAGGTATGTCCGCGGACTGAATATGGAAGTGAGTGCAAGCACCGGACCCAGATATCACAAATTTATTGGACCTACTTTATGGACGTTTTTAAAAAAAACTGCTGGATGGATTTCAACCAAATTTATAAAAGCACGTTATAGGGACCAAGCTGCCACTATTGCCGCAAATTTGGTGAAAATCCGTCCAGCGGTTTGGGCTCTAGGCGTGAGCAATGTATTTTTTCCATTGCATCTATGAGGATTACAACAAATGTTGCAACACCCTATAACTTTGCCCCCCCTGGATGAAACCGCACCAAACTTCGCAAAATCATTCGGAGGGGCCATATACAATTTTTGCAAAGTTTTGTGAGAATTCGTCCGGGGACGAGCAACTTAACCATAACTACAGGGCCGCTACCGCGTAGTGTATAGTTATGGTTATGTTGCTCAACTCATTGGAAGAGCACTTTTTGGGCTGTTTGTAAATTTGCCCACCCTGGAAGAATCCTCACCAAACATTGAAAAATAAGTATATGGCCCCCTAGGAATGATTCTGCGAAGTAGTTTGGTGAGGTTTTATCCAGGGTGGACAAAGTTATAGGGGGGTCCTAAAATGTGTGGTTTTTCCCAAAGACGCAATGGAGAAAGAAAATGTGCTCATGCCTACAGCCCAAAGCACTGGATGGATTTTCACCAAATGTGCAGCAGGAGCATTGGCTCGGTCCCGAAAGTGTAAATTTGGAGTATATCCGTCCAGTAGTTATTTTTAAAATTAGGTAAAAATAAATGAGTGTTATAATGGTTCAGTTCGAATACTCACTTCACTGTTTGGTCCGTGGACAGGCCCCCAGTTGGTCCAGAGAGTGGTGTGATGTCTGTGGACATAGGACTCGCACGCTGATTGGATGGTGAAAAGCGTGAGGTGCGTGATATTTTTGGGAAATGCCCGCCATGTTGGATTCGTGGACCGTGACCGTTGTCCACAAACGTTGCGGTACTAACATATTAAAAAGAACAACATTGCACTTGGCAAACTAATTAAACAATCTCTGTGGAGGAGAGGGGTGATGAGGATAGGGTGGGATATGGTCATAAAAAGTCAGAAAACGGGTGGTTTTTCATCTCCGATGTCCGCACACAGTTTGGGGACAGCCCTGTCATGTTCGCCACCATCATAGACGTTTGGGGGCATCCATCCATATTTTTGCATTACAGAGTTGATGAAAAGCAGTTTTTGGATGGTGTATAACTTTGGCGCCACTTAATGTAACTGTATGAAAATGTGAGATATCCTTTTAGAGGTGACCTTGAATGGTTGAACAAAGTTTGGTGCTGTTTTGCCAAGAGGGAACAAAATTAGATGGGGGGTCCCAAAATCTTTGAAAGGCTTATACATTTGGTGCTGTTTCATGAATCTGCTCAATAGTTTGGGAAAAGGTTTAAGACCCAAATTTGAATGTTTTGCAAAGGTTGGTGGGTTTTGTGAAGAGGGGGCAAAATTAGGGGGGGTTCAACATTATTAGATGGGTTATAACTTTGTTGCCATTTGACGAATGTGCACAAAAGATTTAAGAAAGATTATAGACACAACCTTGAATATTTCTGCAAAGTCTGAATGGATTTTGTCAACTGGGAGCTATGTTCTATGACTATTTTATGTATGTACATTTTGACACTTTTGAAAACATAAAACATGGATGGATTTGCAGGAAAGTTATACGGATAGCATTGGCAAGTACTTGAAAGCATGGTTTTGCAAATGTGTCAGTGTGTTATTTTTTAAAAAGTGGTATAATGTAGCACCAAAACATAGTGATATACTGTTGGTGACGGAGGTATAGCCAGTGGCCATGGGCATTGGCCAGATTGGCTGAGTCATGGCCAAAAGCAATGACTCAGATAATCTGGCTACTGGGCATGACCTCAAGGGACTGGCAATGCGGTTGACGTGGGCATGGCCACCAGGAACTGGCTATGGGGTGAAGTTTTTGAAAATTGGGATAGATTTCAATGGGTAAATAAAATCTGCCCACTACTAAAATACTGCCCTTGGCTACAGCCCAAAGTGCTGCATAGGATTGCATCAACAGATCTCTGTGACTATCGCTGCATACACTCTGAGACAATGCTAATGAGCAGATAATTGCCAAGAACACCGAACCAGGTGACCACTTGGTCAACAGGCCACCACTTCAAATCATTAACCACCCTTATTTGCGACATAGTGGGACAAGATATTTGGATTGGATGCCAGACTTAATCACACAACCTTGCAGCAATGACTGGCCCACAATCCATATGCCTTTACAAAGACCCTAAAGAATCGAATTACGTGTTGGCTGACTTCTAACAATAAATATAGCATCAATAATGGTTTTGAAGACTGCTTCATTACACAACAGTTACTCATTGAATAACCCAGCGCTGAGGTGAACATGGCTCACTCTCCTATTCGAAACCTAACACTTAAAGAAGAAAGTGCACCTTTACAAAAGAAACCCATCACCAGCAGCAAGGTAATCTGTTTAAAGTAGTTAATGAAGCGCAGTGATCTACCAGTTCTACTGCCCTGAAATTACTTGATAATCATGTACTCTGATTTTATTATTGGGGGGATACAGCATGGCCGAACCCTAGGTTTTAATGGGAAGACATATTTTGCTTGCGGCCACAGCCTGAAGTGGTGTACTCAATTACAACAAACCTACATGAGGAGCATCAGCAAGGACCTGAAGGCATGGTTTTGCAATCTGTTTTGTGTTTTATTTTTCCAAAGTGTCCAAATGTAAGCACAGAAAATAGTGATATAAGTTTGGTGTATATACAAAGGGCCTGGCCCTCAGCAAGGATGAATGCCTACTCTGATTGAATTATTGGGGCATGCGGTATGGCTGAAGCTCTAGGGTTAAATGGGAAAAAGAAATCAATTTGCGGCTGCAGCCCGGTGTGCTAGGCGAGATTGCAGCAAAGTTACGTGAGGAGCATCAGCAAGGAACTGAAATGATGACTTTGTCATTGTGTCCTGTAATTGTTGTCGAAACGTAAGTACAAAAAATAGTGCTATAACTTTTCAGCCGTGGGCAGAGGGCCTGGCCTTTGGCAAGGGCAAATGTGTTCTCTGATTTGCCTATTGGGTATGCACTGCTGATAAGGACTTATATATGTATGTTAAAGTATGTTAAAGGAGGTTTATAGTTCATTCATATATGTTAAAAGAGGAAATATTAATAACTTATATACAGTGATGTAACATTATAAACATTTTCACTTATGAAAACGTATTCAATTGACAGAAAAAACTTGTTTTAAAGGGATGTTACGGTTAAGATGTACCACACCCTTGGGACTCCTCTGCCTCAGCACTTAGCTAGTGGCCTCCCAACTTGGCACCCCTTGGCACTGCCCTCCTGGGCTCCCATGAGCACTTGTCCATCCGCACTGCCCCTTTTATTTATGCACTCCTGTGACTGCACAATGCATATGTGAATTTATAGGAGCACTATGTACAATTTTTTGGTGTAAGTATGGGAAATGTACATGTAAAAGATGTGTTAAGTGGCAGTTGGTGGGTGGAAGTTTAATATGTTGATGGGCTATATGCAGAGATGTTTAGAAGTGATTGGTAAAAGGGTTGTTTTGTGTGATGGTGTGCATGTGCAATCCGGGTTTTCTAATAAGGCATTGGCCCTCATTACGACCCTGGCGGAAATCGAAAAACGATGGCGGAAATGCAATACCGCCATCGAATAGCGCTCGGTGTGACTATGACCCGTCACCGTAAAGTACGATGCCATTAGCGACACCGTAGTGAACGCCAACGCTAACTGCACCAAGTACGCGCGCGCGCGCCATGCCAAACCGTAATTAGCACCATGGCGCAAGGGTACGCGAATTCCGACCCTAGCGGACATGTACTTAACGCCATCAAGCACGGCGGAAAGTACCATACCGCCATGGTGAGAAGTACGGCATCGTGAATCAACCGTAAACGGCCCCACTGAGTGCCTGTACACCGCTCCCTGGCCACATAGTACAACTCCCCGTAGGTGCAACGAAGTCACAATGCAACCAGTGAAATGTACAAGTCACCCATGCATGCCAACGAACAAAAGAATCACAAGAGGGGCCAATGGGAGCTGCAGGGCACAGATGGCACGAATACAGAAGCTATACCAATGGACATGACCCCAGTCTCCCACCAAGAAACGCACGCAAACACAGGCACCTGTGACCAACAATATTCCGATAATCACATCATTCCACCAATCCACCTGGCTGACCGGCATCTGTTACACAAAACCTAATCCCCCGCCCCTGAGCATGACATCATCCAAACAGTCATATTGGCAGCCCACACCCCTGACCTCACTGGGCTTCGTAGGCAAACGCGCCCAGCACAGTACCACGCAACTATACTCCGAAGCTGGAACCCAATGCAGATCTCCTCACAATACATTGCTCCCCAAATAGGAATATGCCACATCACTAGCAAAGAAGAACGCTACACGGCCCATATCAGAATAGAAATTTAATGCACAACAAATTCACCAAGCCCATACAGCCATTAGGCCATGAACTCCAAAACACATTTCACCATTGTGGGCTGCATCCGCAATAAATGACCAGCTACTTCTTGTGTGACGCCCTGTACCTTCATGGTACACAGGGGCTACATTCTCGTACGAAAAGGCAACATGGAAGCGCCTAGAACCGCAGGGCCGTCCCAATAGGGAGGCACTAGTCCAGCTGAAAGGCCGAAATGTTGCTCCGAGCCACTAGTACTGCGTAAGGGCATGTGGCCCATTGGCGATCGTCCCATAAGATCGTAATGCTGCTCCACTGATTAACACGAAGCAGCAGGTGTCGGGAGTAAAACCCATCTGCAGGAGTGGCATACAGATGGCAGTGGCAAAAGGGGAGGAGATACCTGTCAACCAAAAGAAAAGAAAAAGAAAAGAATGGCCATCAGAACTACATTCGAACAACTCACTTCAATGATCACACTAGATCCACAGCCATATGCATGCTAGCCCACTCCAAAGGATCATCACCACCCAAAAACCACTTGCGACTCATAACTATCCATATCGAGGTGAAAACACCATCACAAACGAGTGTACCTGTGCATGCGTCTGTGAAAACAGAATCCATCAGATGGGATTGGTAACGTGCATGGACACAAGTGTCTGAAGGCGCGTCGAGACAGGGAGGGCTCAACAAGGCCAGATAGACGATGGTCCCACTATGGCAGCCCTGCATCACATAGCGCAGGGGAGGCGGACAGATTCCAAGAAGCCCTGTACATGGCAAACACCGTATCAAATCATCTGCCCATGCATCCATTCATCATTCCCTCATCCCGTAATGATAACGCCTGTTTCCATACTCACATAACATGTGAGAATTCCATTGAGTCTGTGCGTTATGCAGCCTGCAAAATCCACTGTGCCCCAGCCCGTAATTCCAGTGTTGTGAAGTAACATGTATTTGGGAACGTCCGGCCTCATCATCCACTTCGCTATTGCGCATCCCAAACTATTCATATCAATCATTGCATCCTCGCCATGGCCCCTGTCCCAAGGACACTGAACAATAGAACGTTATATTTGCAGTCAGACCTGTGGGCATCTCCTCGCCGCTAGCTGAAGACCGAAAGCGCCGCCCTTCGAATTCCTCATTTGCAACATCACGTCGAAAAGGCATCTGTGGCCGCTTGAAATCACAAATTAATCCATCTAGTGCGGCTGTGTGTGAAAATGGCAACTGCCTTCACTCACAAATGGGAGGCCCCGCCCGTCGGTGAACCTCGGTACAGTGATGCATGAGGGTCCACCGTTACTCGAGTACTACGTTCCACTGACCGTTCACAAGTCTGTTCGCGACTGCAAAGAATGCATGTGAAACAATGGGACCATAGCCGAATGAACATATCAACCAATGTTACACGCCCATCGGGTACTAATACATGATTGTAATAGCAAGATGCCATTCCTCGAATTGCAGCGTTGTGTGCGGGACGTGCTCGCCCAAAGGGGAGAGCAGCTTGCACAGGTGGAATGAATCACCACAGGTGGAGGCCATACAGCCTGAAAACACATAAATTGCACGCCCAGTCTCCTCCCACAACCACTCCGAAATGCTACCGGCAGGACTCGCGATGTTAGCCCTGGGGGACCTGATAGCACTGCAAGTACTCCAACTCCAAGAAGAAGACGAACACCAACTACAACCGGCCGCACGGAGGAGACGCAGGAGGAGGAGGAGGGCAAGGCAGGGCCAGCAAGGGCTGCCAGCACAGCCACTACCACCACGCAGGCAGCCCGCAATCCCACGCCTCCGAGCACATCCGTTCAACCTCACTGATGAGCAGATCCACACCCTCTACCGTTTGGACCGGGACACCATAGCCGCCATTGTGGACATGACACAGGCTGACCTTGTCAGCATGATAGATAGCCCAACCGCCATCCCACCCCTACTGAAGGTGGTGTCTGTACTCCACTTCCTGGCCACAGGCACCTACCAGCACACAGTCGGACAGTTGCATGGCATTTCTCAGCCACTGTTCTCACGGACACTATTGCAAGTGCTCGATGCCCTCCTGCAGCACGCAGACGACTACATCTCTCTACCACGCTCGGAGCAGGAAATTACCAACACAAAAGTGGGATTCCATGCACTTGGCGGCATACCGGGTTGCATTGGTGCCATCGACTGCACCCATGTGGAATTGGTCGTCCCACATGCCATGGAGGCCCAGTACCGCAACCGAAAACAATTTCATTCACTGAATGTACAAATGGTGTGTGACTCCAACAGGATCATTACACATTGTTGTGCCCGATTCCCTGGATCAACCCATGATTCTATGGTCTTGAGGAACTCTACAATACCACGCTACATGGAGCGACACGCAGGGAACAGATCCTGGCTACTCGGTGAGTCTCATTTCGTGCATGATGATGTGGGGTATGTGATGCAGCAATGACCTGGCAGGAAGGGGGGGGGTGCGTACGTAGCAATGGCATTCCACATAATTCGTTTATCGTCCACATACAGGTGATGCCGGATATCCACTGAAGAGATGGCTCCTCACACCAGTCCGGAACCCACGGGACCAGCATGAGGAGGACTACAACCATGCCCACTCACGTACCCGTGTAGTCATTGAACAGGCATTCGGCCTACTGAAGACTCGTTTCCGGTGCCTCAGCAGGTCTGGCGGGGCACTCCTGTACCGCCATGAGAAGGTTGCAAAGATGGTGATGGCATGTGTCATGCTCCACAACATGTGCGTACGTAGAAATGTGCCCATGCCCCCTGACGCAGAACTGCAAGCACCTGAAGATGGTCATGATGAGGGTGGGGATGTGGCAGCACCTCAAGGAGTCTGCGAGGCACAGGAGGGCCGTGAAATTCGTCAGCATCTCATAGATGCATGCTTCTAGCACTCACGCCTGGTGGCTGATACATGGACACGGGACTCGTGGCACTGTGTGTGTCTGGTACATGCACAATATGGACTGTACGCCTATGATGGCCTAGTACACAAAGATCATTGTCCACACATCTCATTGTTTGATCGTGCATTGTTTATGGCATATGTGATATCATGTGGAACACCCTATCGACCCGCCACCCAAGTGAGCCCAACACACCCCCTCCACCCTCCCACCTCCCCCCCGAACACCAGTGTCCAAAGATGCTCATTGTCAGTGGGCAGTCGCTATTGCAAGCCCCCTCTGCGGGTATCAGGGGCACCCCTGCCTGTGGAGCGCAGGTTCCTCCCAGATCTACGTTGGGGGCTGCCCTGGACAGAACTTGCAACGGATGATGTCTCTGCCTGCTCACGTCCATGCATGTCCCTAAGGGTTTGTGAGAGCTCAGTGAGCACACGGCGCACTGCGGCAAGTTCGGCACATACGTCTTTGGACGTCGCATGCAGTTCCCCCCTCAGGCTCTCGGTGCTTCTCTCCATTTGGACTCTCAGGCTCTCGGTGCTACTCTCCATTTGTGCCCTAAGTGTCTCAGTTGATGTTTCTATGTCTGCCTTAGTGCCCCCACATCCATCGGCATGGTCCTTGAGGAGCGTGGCCAGTTGCTGCTGTTGCACGATTAACTGGTCGAGGGACTGTTGCCTCTGCTGGGCCATGGCCATTTGCGGTGGTGTCACAGAGGGGCTGTTCGCCTCATGTTGCCCTGCCACAGGGCTTGTGGGGGATGGCCAGTCGTCGTCTTGTGGGTGCCCCTGCGTGGTATCCTCATGGTGTACGGGATGGAACAGACAGGGGGATTGGGACAGGTCATGGATGGATCTGACTTCGACATCCCCGTCTTCTGTGTCGGAGCATGCTGCCATTAATGGGGTGTCACCTATGGTGCTGCTGCCACCAGAGGCAGTACCTTCTGTGGCATCCATTGGGGGGACCTGTGGTGGTGCTGTTGTGGGCATGCTGGCTGCTGGGGTGCCTGTTGATGTTCCCTCCTGTGTGCTGCCACTTGATATGTGCTGCTGCCGTGTCTTGATGCGTGCAGCTGAGGTGGAGGGTCTTTGGCCGTCGGTCTTGGCCCTCTTTGCAGGTGTGCTGGTAGGGGTCTCCTGGAGCTCGTCGTTTGGATCGGACCCTGTGGTGGAGTAAAGGAGGGCGAGCGTTATTAATGGGTCTGTGGGAATTGGAATGGCAATGTATCACATGCATTGGGGTGGTACCTGAGGGTGATTTGGGTCGGGGCCTTGGAGGTGCTTTCATTTGTGTGTGGAGTGGGGTGCAGTTGTTTGGCAGCCTGTAGTTAGGGTGTGCCTGCTGCACGTGTAGTGGGTGTTTTTGGGGTTTTTACTTATTTATGTATTTATTGTGAGTTTTAAAGTGCGCTATCAGGCCAATGTGTGTGGACGTTCTCCTGGCCATGTGTTGCTGTTGCGCTATGTGAACACATGTGAGTCACATGATTGGACATTGTGGATTTGGCATGGTTTTATTTGGGCCACCTACCTGATTCTCCGGATGTCTGCACTCCTTTCTCCATCCCTCCGACTCCCTCTATGCTCTCCATTCCAATGGTGGAGGCACAGATTTCTTCCCAGGGGGTCAACTTGATGGGTGATTCCGACCCTCCCCCGGTGGCTGTGGCAATGTTGCGGTTGGCAGAAAGTATGCTACGGACGCGTATCCGCAGGTCGTCCCACCGCTTCCTGCATTGCTGTGGGTTGCGGGGTGCGGTCCCCACCGCACTTACCCGCTGTGCCACCAGGGCCCATATGGCCTTCTTGTTCGCAAGTGCCGTCCTGGTCATTTGCGTGGAGAAGACGGCGGCGGCATTCTCCTGGAGGGTCTCTGTGAGTACGGTGAGTTCCTCACGGGAGAAGTGGACCTGCCGCTTGCGGTCGCACGCTTTCTTCGCTACTTTTCCCATTTTTCTTGGTTTCACTAGGGTGGATGACGGGTTGGGATGTGTCTCAGGGTGGTGTTTTTAGTGGTTGTGTGTATTTTGTGGTTTTATAGGTGTACGGGGTGTTGTTTCCCGTTCCGGGCCCATGTTTTTACTTCCGTTTCCGTATATTTACGGTCGCCGTGCTTTCCGGTAGGCGCTCACTGCGGTGTCCGCTATGATGGGTGGCGGTATTGCACCTAGGGCGCCGTACGGCGGCGGTGTGGGCCGTTTTGGGGTCATTTCCGCCATCGCGGACTTTGCACTTCCGCCATGGCGTGGTGCTCGTGCCCGATGGGTCGGAATGGGCCGCACTTTGCTCCATCGTGCAATGGCGGAAACGCTATTTACGCTGTGGCGGTCCGGTCAGTCACTTTCCGCAAGGGTCGTAATGAGGGCCATTGTGCTATGAACATTATAAACACTACACCTTGTAGGGACTGTCCATCAACATTAATGTAATATGTGATGTCATCTGTGATGCCATCAATGACATTTGTGATGTCATCTGTCATGTACTTTATGTTTGTCTTGGCAGTGCCTGGTGGTGGCGCGAGTTATGGTTGCTTAGCTTATCATGACTAGTGAATATCTGGGGGTTTTCAGTTTTACTTGTAACCATAACGTCCCTTTAACAAAGGTTTTTCACAGAATTTCATAGTTTTTTTATTAGTGCAACTTAACCATAACATCCCTTTAACAATGTGTTTTCATTGAATAAATCTATATACACATTCACTGAAAAAAACGTAGTTAAGGTGCAGTTAAGTTTGGCAGATTTAACGCAACAAAACCCGTGAAATTCAGCAGATGTGGGAAGTCATGACCTGTGTAACTCTGTTGATGTCCCCCACAATGCTGTGTCTCTCCCAATGTCATTTTGTATGTCATTGTGAATCCCTTCTCTTATAATATGTATGTGCTCATGGGCTTTGCAACGGGAACGCCCCGAGTTAAGCTGGTCATGATTTCCCACATCCTCTGAATTTCATGGGTTTTGTTACGTTAAATCTGTGCAACTTAACTTCACCTTAACTAAGGATTTTCAGAGCATTTCAAGGGTTTTGTTAGACAGTTTTTTTACAGGCCATTAGCCATGGCCTTCGGTCATATTACCTTATATGTTCCCCCAATATGTTTCTTTTGTACCCACTAGGTGGGTAGGGCCTTTTGCCGAGGTCCCTATACATGTTTTTTGGGCCCACTTGCCTGGACTTCGGCCTCGGCCATTGAACGTGGCCTTCGGCCATGCTCACTGTATATTTTAAAACACTAACGAGCCACTAGCCATAGCCTTTGGCTATGTCCACTGTACATATTCCCCCAATATCTTTCTTTTGAACCCACTAGGTGGCCACATCTGGCCCTGGATAGTGAGCATATGCCCACTGTATGTTTTAAAACACTATTGGGCCACTAGCCGTGGCCTTTGGCTGTGTCTACTGTACATGTTCTCCCAATAAGTTTATTTTGGACGCAGTAGGTGGCCACGGCCGTCTTTTGGGCCCACTAGTCTGGGGGTTTGGCCCTGGCCAGTGAGCACAGCCTTCATTCTACTTTCCATATTGCACCCATTGACATGTTGCCTCAATAGGTTTCCTTGGGGCCTGCTAGCCATTCATGTACCATTCAGTTCCTTAAGGTAACCCATTACCTTCGGCCACACTCATTATTTCCCACCTCACTGTAGCTATAAAAATCTTCTTTTTTCTGTATAAATTTAATATTTTTAACTCTCTTTTTTTCAAACTTTTTTCCCATAGCTGCGGTTATATTTGCAATGTACTACAAATAACCCTAGTTATCCGTAAACCCCTGAAAATAACCATGGTTATTTTTGCGTGACGATCCCATGTTCTACTTCAACCACGGTTATCTCCAGCATAACCCACAATATGCATAAACATTGTAATACTGAACTTGGTCCCCAAACCCTCCAACGCCACAATTTCTCATGTTGTGCTCTTTCCCCCTCCCCACCTGTAGCCTGGTCCCATTTAATCCTTATTCCTCCTGCAAATGGTTAACCCCGGTTATACCTGTTAGAGCCGTGTTATCTACCGCAAAGAACCCAAAAAATGGCAACTTTTTCATTTCTGAAAATCCTCACTGATGTATTGTGGGACACATATACAGCTATAATTTTGGGAGAAGGGGGCACCCCCGTCTCGGTTAAATATTGTAACAACTACTGGATGGAATAACCCATGGCCCCTCCCAGAAATCGAGTCAATACTTTGTGCCTTAGTTGTTTTGTACCTGGTCCATTTCCATCCAACGTTTTATGATGTGTGCTGCGCAGAAATTCTCTAAGGGGAAATGAATGGTAGCAGGCCGAAAACATTGCTTTTTTGCTTTCTTCTTAATAACATTTTCATTTTTTAACAAATCTTTCTCAACATTTCCAGTCTGGGGGGGAGGGGCTCTTGACAAACTTTTTTGTTTGCAAAATATCAGCCAAATCTGTCATGCAAGTCAAAAGGTATTAGGAATTCAATTTTTGGGTTACCTATGGAACTTGATACGCAACTGAAATGAAGTGCGGTGACCACTGCACTATAATATATATATAATATATAATATATATATCAGTGCACTGTGACACTGCAAATATTCAGCCCATGTGAGGCTTACCCTTATGCCCCCTCGGGTGAGCCATGCCTCAGAGGGCTGCTATAAGGCCCTTTTTTCTGGACATTTTCTGTAATGTATGTGCAGGTCTCGCTTTGGATCTGTAGATCAAATAAGGAAAATGTTTAAAAATGTCCATTGCATCATCAGCCAATCAAAATACACCTCATTCAGTGATGGGAGCTGTAGATCTCACTGAGGAAATCAAACTGGATTATTTTCTCTTTAGCCAATCGATTTACGCTTTATGGTTCAAAATTACAGACATACAGATTGAACTGCCAAAATATACATGAACAATATTGAGGAACCTTTTGAGGGGGTATGCCTAAGATTGGACCTCAGCGCCCTTGTGTATATTTAATAATTTTCTTCTTCACGGTCGCATGGAGAAGTAACAACGCAGTATCTGGTTCCTCAACTCTGTTTAATTGAAAGGCAGTTTCTTATAGTTACATTAACATGTTGCCCATGCGCCCACGTTTTTCCGCGAAAAAAGACAAATTACCCTTTTCTCAGTTTTCCAATGTCGTACGGCAGTGTCCTCGTGTGCTCCGCTTCCCTACCAAGCTTTTTTCTGTGTTCTCTGTGCTCGGCAGGGAAGCGGAGCACACGAGGACACTTCTGTACGAGATTGAACAAGAAAGGCTGGGATTTAACCCGTGACTAGATATCAAAGACAGAAAGAATATAAATATGAACAAGTACCATTGGCCTCGATTTGAGAAAGACGGTGATACCGTCGAAACACGTGTAATCACATAGGGCACTGTCACTTTGAAAAAAACAGAATAAATTAAAACCAAAAAAATCACATTGGAAAACTGAGAAAAGGGCAATTTGTCTTTTTTCTCGGAAAAACGTGGGCGCATGGGCAACATGTTAATGTAACTATAAGAAACTGCCAAAATATACATGACAAAATGCTCCAGACTTTTTAGTTATTGTAAAAAACGCTTGATGGATTTCACACCAAGCAAAGCATTCAAGTTGGCCCAGATGTCAGCTCCTCCTGAAAGTTTGGTGGAAATTAGACTAGTGTTTTTTCTGTGTTTTTACTGACCAATCGGACCAAAAATCAGCAGAAAAATTAATTTGTGGTGACCATTGGTCGATAAAAAACTGTAAAATACCAACTTCACCATAACTACAGATTTGCAACTCTAAAATACAATAGATTCCTGCATAAAATCTCAGAACAATTAACAATCATGATTCACTTTTTGAACATTTCATTTTATGATACGAAACTGCACCCTACAGACCGCATTTTATACTTGTGTGTTAACACTATACACAAACAGAAAAATAATAGAAGGACCTTTGTTATGCCTAGAAACCATAACATATGTAAATATATACCTTTATTAAACCAACACTGATGCTTGGGTTCAAAGGTTGAAGTCTATATTTTTTTTTTTTTATTTCAAATAATATAGTTTACATATGAAACTTTGGATGTATATTTAATCTCAACATCCAAGTGAACAGAAGAAAAATAATCAATAAAAGGAATGTAGTAATCCAGAAAAAAATTATAAATAAAGGAAATAAAACAGAGACAAAACAGGAGGACATGCAAAAGTATCTATCGTTCAAGATGATCTTCCAAGATTTTAAGCGATCTCCAGAATACTATTTAGAAATTGAATGATGGTGTAAATCAGTTTTTTGTCTTTTCCTAAAGGAATCTGGGCCCATCTGGATTGTCGATCCATTGGTTGCTGTGAGAAACTCAAATGGTCTTTAAAGATGTATCTCCTTTCTGCTTGGGCAGGGAATTCCATAATGATATGTTCAATTGTCTCTACAGCTTGTTCGTTGAGGCAAAAGCGACAGAATTGATCTGACATGGGGATTATTCGCATTTTTGCTAGTCTGTGTCTAGTTGGATACAGGTTCAGCCGCAGTTTCAGATACAAATCTCCTATAAACTGATCTGGGAACAGTGTTAAGTATGTAGGAAGAACGTTAATGGCCCTTATGTCATTGTCACAGTGGAGATTCATCTGGTATGTTGATTTTTCATAAATTGTTTTGCTCCAGTTATTCCGCTGTACCTTTACTTTTACATGCTGTGCTCTCATGTATATAATTACATTTATATAAAATTGAGAGTGAATCCTGAATTACGAGGGTGGATTAAACACAAAAGGATATTATTCATAGGGTGCATTAGAAAGCTCAAAACACTCACCAACATGACTTTGGCGCAATCAGAAATAAGTTTCACGTAGGGCTTTAGGATTTCGTAATGTAATCCCGGTGTCAGAAGCTTTCGACGCTTCGACCATTTCTTCCCAGATTGTAGCAGCAGCCCATCTCCTATGAAATATAAGGAGGCAGAAGCAAGATCAATTTGTAATACAGGTGTGGGAGGCCACAGTTTGAGCAAACAAATAGGGGGTAATTTACCATAAAACTGTTGTGATGCACTTACAGCGTCCCAGCCAGGAATAACAGTTCAGGCAGAGAAAATTCTATTAGCACATACCACTTGTACCACTTGTAGTAAGTTTTGACACATATACCCACATATAGCAACACAGAAGGATCAACAAATATATTGATGTTGCGGTTGCAGAGGTTATAGATAGGGCAGTGTAATATAGGCCCTCGATCTAGAAGTAGTACATAAAGTAACATTTTCAGTAAGGTGTTAGAGAGCTGATGTTGGTGGATGATGGAGTCAGAAAGGTACTGTGATAAGAGCAAGTTCATCATGTTAACATGGCAGGAGTTACGCCATATTGGATTATAAGGCCTAGTACACATGAACAGAAAAGAACGCAGGATCTTGATGTGGAGCTGTGGCAATGTTTAGCTCAGTCCCAAGGCAAATCCCTTTCCTGTCCCCCAGGGGAGAAGCCGAGGTCAGAGGCAACCATGGTACAAAGATAAAAATTTGAATTGTATCCAGCTGCAGGGATTTAAACGCAGTGGGAACAGATCTTTAGCGTTGGGGAGCGCAGGTAGGGATGCGCCCTTCGAAGAACACATTCATGAGAACGGGGCATATGGTTTTGTGATGCCCACAATCCAGGCAAACATTTAGTGCACTACTGCCCTCGCCCAAGGAGCGGCCATCCCATTCGAATTACAAGTAGACACATAACCAAAAGCAAATAAATCCTTGAAATTCAGACTCAAGAAGTGGTGCCCTGGTTATGTCATTACTGGGCACATGGGGTTTGAAGTAGATAAGGGTGAGAAGCCGTGTCTGGAATGTTCTGTGATTTGGGATAGGAGGATCAGAGGTGATGGCAATACATTTAGTTCACGGTCGGGGCGCAGCTTGCGTGCCCTGCAGTGTCTGTGATAATGAGAAGGCCTATTGTCTTATCAAAGCAGAGTTGGGCTCGCCAGTTTACTTTGAATGTGTCTGGATTGGAGCGGTGCACATCACGTGACGCTCACGTTTTATTTAGTGTAGCAATATACTTATTAGCCAATCCTGTACCTGGATCCAATAGTGACGATGTAGTGGGCTATGTGAATGGGGAATGGTTTTAGATGCGGTGTGGTCAATCGGTCCAGTGAATATAGGAGTGAATATAGGAGGGTATTTCCATGTTCTGTAGGTGGTAGCCAATGAGGTTGGTGGGATAACATTGTAACCTATGTATGCAGATTTGAGGTTTTCGCTATATATCCTGTAACTTCTCGAGGCATGGGGTCAGTGTCAGTTTGGTTCTATGGGACAGTCTGTGACCTTTATATATATATACACTGACAAAAAACGTTGTTAAAGGGATGTTATGGTTAAGTTGCACTAGTGAAAACCTATGCTATTCACTCACAAAAACCATTGTCCTCTTACAACGTCACCAGTAGGTGTGCATTGTGTCAATTTGGTGTAACAATACCAGAAGACACACAGACCGAGCCTCCAGGCTCAGCGTGAGGAGTCTGGAGTTGGGGATATACACTCACTAGTGAACAGGAGCTAATGAATGGGCAGCCATTACTCTGTTATCTGACCCAAAATGGGAAATGGGCCTTTTGTAATCTCAACCCGCTTAGCCCCTGGGAAAGGCCAATTCTGATTAGCAAAACAAATTCCCTTTCTAATAACAAGTGAGAATAAAGATCAGACTAATGTGGAGGAGGTGAAATCATTGGGAAGGAACTATCACAAACAAAAAACACTAATGGGGAATTGAACCCACCAATCATTTAGACAGTTACCACTGGAACACACCTATAAAAACACTAATACACCATCTGACGTTGAGGATGTAAGGACAGTGTTCCAGCGTGTGTGTTGTACTGGAAGCGAGAGGCTAGAGTCTTGGATGGAAAGCAGTATGAGAAGAGACGGGGCAGAGCCTACACTGGCCGAGGTAAATAGTACAGTTGGTGGGAAGGCTGCAGAACAGTAAGTGCATAAGTCAAGTCAACCACATTTCAGAAACGGCCTATTAGGAACCTTAGGTCAAAGACTGGTAGGAAAGAAGACGTTGGAGGACGGCTTGGTGGGTCCTTATTCCAGATTATGTTGCAACTGCAAGCTTATCATCCCAAATAAAGATGTTTACATCATTTGAGATCCCAGATGAGTGGGGTGGGGACAAAGGGAAGGGGAGAAATCCTACCAGAGGCATCCACAAACCTCTGGGGAAAAGAGATATTATACAGACTCTGTCACGGAAGGCGGTTCAAGCCTACAGTATCCCCAAGCTACATGATGTCTGGATCGACTGAAGTCAAAGGCAAAGTCACAGGTATCACTACCAAGACAACGATCAAGTGTGGTGTGGCATCATAGAAGACCAGATAACTGTGATTGTTCAAAATGATAGGTTCCCTGAGCGTGGATGATTCGGGAGAGTGGCTACACGTTGGGGCTGGACATTCACACTTAGGACACTAGGTCATTTAAGAGTGGACTTTTCAGAGCCTTACTATTGGCCGTTTGAGGTGGTTCCCCTCCAATAGGCTTCCCTCCAACCCTTCCCAATAAGGGAAGGGTTGGAGGGGTGTGTAGAGAAGGCGGACCCCTACTTGATCGGTTATTGTGTCCATCCCCTGCCCTCCAATGTGTGTATCTTTATGAGCCCTGTGCTCTGCCTTTATATTTGCAATTTGTATTTTTATATTAATTGACATTTTTGATAGCGCTTTCGCCAAAGCGCTGCACAAAGTATAAAGAACGGTACAAAAAAATGAGGTACAGAGTAATAAGAACAGAATGAAGATTGGATAGCTGAAAGAGAGGAGAGAAGATGAGCTACAGAGTTATAAGAACAGAAAGAAGATTGGATAGCTGAAAGAGAGGAGAGAAGATGAGCTACAGAGTAATAAGAACAGAATGAAGATTGGGTAGCTGAAAGAGAGGAGAGAAGATGAGCTACAGAGTAATAAGAACAGAATGAAGATTGGATAGCTGAAAGAGAGGAGAGAAGATGAGCTACAGAGTAATAAGAACAGAATGTAGATTGGATAGCTGAAAGAGAGGAGAGAAGATGAGCTTTAAGCCTGGTACGGAAGATGTGAAGTGAAGGGGGATAAAGGAAGGATGGAAGCAAAAGAGTTTCAAAGTTTGGGAACAAGAAGCCATGAGGAACGGAAGCGAGAGGGGGCACATGGAGATTTTGGGATGAAAGCATTTAAAAACAATAGTGATAAGGTCTCAGGAGGACAGTTCACGGGCAACACGCATGCCTTGAAAACAAGATGACGTGGAGCAGCGCAGGTTTGATCACGGGTCCCCGCTTAGAAACCTCTGGGTATTAAGAGCGTTATAAATAACCAAAAATGGAAAAGAAGAGGGGAGTCAAAGGGAAGGAGAGAGACTGACAGAAGAGAGGGAGTAATATGAGAGCGAGGAGGAGGGGGTGCGAATTGCAGAATTGAAGCGGAATAAGCTATGAGAAGATAAGAGCAGCAAAACAGGAATCAAGTCAGGAGAGAATAGAGGACAAGATGAGCGGTTCAGAGGCATGGAAGGAGAGGCAAGGTCGCATTGGACGTAGATTATAGAGATTATACAACAGGTACGAGCAGTTGCGGATATATGAGGGGAAAAAGAAAGAGGGGCCGAAGGCGACACCGAGATTAGTGGCAAGTGGGAAAAAGGGCATGGGTGCAAGAGAGACTAATATAGTCTTAATCTGTGCTCTTGGTGTGTGCACAATTAGCTTTCTGTTTAAATAAATATGTACCAGCGTGCAACTATGACATCTAAGACACTGCGGGTTGCTTGACATTGTGACGTGATGAAGTTTATCTATTTATTTTGTCAGTGGCTCACTGCTCCAATGCACGATTTTCAAAGTCTAATTACCAGGTGAAGAGTAGTCCACACGAGTTTGTAAAACACAATGGCATACATTTAATCAGCACACAACACAAACAGTGGGATTCAATGGGGTTCAATGGAAGGATTGCTGACACACAGGAGTTGTCCATACTTACCAAGCCACGGCAGAAAGAAACTGTAGAACCAGGCCTTGGAATCTGTAAAACAGGGAGGGTTCCTATTAGTAAGATCCATCATAGTTAAAAAAACAAATGTTTTATTGGCAAATACTGTTTTTTAATTTATGGTATCCACATTTTTATAGACATTCTGGGAAAAGCAGTGTGACAGCCTCACTCATGGATGGAAATGCTTGCACATTTTTCCCCATTCTAAATTTAACCCAGGCCCAGGAAACACTGCCTGCATCTCTGGGATTATTTAGGCAATAATCCCCACTATGGTGTGTCCATCGGTGTGACATTGGTCCGCGGCACAAGATAAAAGACCTGAGTGTAGAGAGGACTTTGAATGCAGATAAACAAAAACACTCTCACATAGGACTGCGCCGGTTTTGTTTTTTTTCGGTTTAATTTAAAGAAAAGAAGTCATATGATTGCCCTTTGTGATGACATTTGTTTCGGCTCTAGCCGCCTTTCTCAAATCAGGGCACGTGCCTTATTTTCCTGTGTTAATCAAACTCTTCATACGACGCAAGAGACTTGGTACTGCACAACAACGGGATCAAACCCAAAAATGTAATTCATATGAAGAGTTTGATTAACAGAGGAAAATAAGGCACAAGCCCTCCCCTGCAGGGCTTGGCCAGCTGCTCTCTCCATGCCTTCTGGTTACTCCCACTGACCATACCCTCCTGACAGAGGATCACCCGGTTCTCAGCAGCTTCCACCACCTCGCTGATTCGAACTTCCCGGGTCTCACCACTCTTCCGTAGTGCTTGTGCTTCTTCCAATTTTATATTAGACTTCTGGGTCCTCCCCAGTGGAGTATTAAAGTCCTTTCTCTCATTTTGTGGGGCATTCTCCCTTGCTCGTTTGCTTTTCCTCGTCACAGTTTGGTTGGGCTCAAAACATTGAGCGATCAGCATTGTTGACTCTTTTTTTATCTTCTTCTCAGCATTTGTTTCTTCAAGTTTAATGTTGGGTCTAATATTACAATAACAAACAGTTGCTTGTTCTGATGGAATTCTCCGAAGCCTGGCTGTTTATGTCAGCTCAAAAGAAAGGGGTTCAGGGAGTTCCTCGACAGAGCAGGAGTCCTAGTCCCCAAAAGGGGATTCTCTCCCTGTGAGGTCCCGCATACAACCACCACTAAGGGGAATGTTGCATAGCGGGCTCACCTCCCTAGCCTCACAAGGAAAGGCTTCCCTCTGGGGAGAAGTGATGAACCCCCGTGATTCATCACAATGGCGGACTGGAAGATGGAGGGGAGAAATGGAGGGCTCAAAGGTCACAGTGCAGCAGTATCGAAAAAAAGGATGTGTTTTTAAAGACTTTTCAGGAGAACTGCATTTAGACGGGATCAGGCAGCGGGTAACAGATGAATAGTGCTGGGGAGGGTTCAAGCAGCCAACAGCCTGCTTGGAGTGCAGGCATATACCTTTAGCTAATGCCTGTGATTCAAGCAACCTGATTAGCTGCATGCACTTCCAACTGTGCAAATAATGCTCGGTGTCTAGGATTAGCACCTTTATACCAGTTATGTTTAATCTGTTGGCTTGGCCCTCCAGGGTCACCAGGGGATGTCAGGGTGGGTGCTTACTCTATAATTAGTGTATGGTGTCAACACATTAAAATAAGAAACAGCAGATGGGTGTTTTCGGGTGTACATCTCAGCCCTAAACATGGCCTCACAAAAACAAAACTGTTTTTTCACTTTCAACACTAGAGTGACGTAATCTACCTTTACATCTCAGGTAACTACTACAGCAATCTATGGTAAAGATTGTGGCTGTTTTATGTCAAGTGCAGTCTCACATGCTCCAATAATGCCAAGAGACACCCTGTTTACCCACCATATGTAAGATGTTTTTTTTTAAATTACTATTTATATTGATTGAGTGCTTTCAGGTCAATAATCATAGACTTAATAATAAAACCACAAACACGTATTAAAATGTGCACCAACATAACGTCTTCTGAGTCCTATACCAACCTATAGAACTCAATTCTCAGGTGCCTATTAACCCTGAAAGGTTTTTTAAAAGATGACAATGTAGACAACACAAGCGTTGGCAAATCCAAAATGTTTGGTTTTTATCTGGGCATTTTCCAGGCACTTACATAATGGCACTATCTGGAAATAAGTTAGCATCAGCTGGAGTAATAGTGTTAACGCCTCAGTACATTCTAGCAGTACATTGCTTGTCCTGGCAAATGCCTTTCCAATGCATTTGGTTGAGACATTTGTATCATACCACGATCTGGTTTATATTTACAAATACGCAATTACCATACAGAAGACTGCTTAGAAGTAACATACATTTTCCCTTAAAAGCACAGCGGTACCTCAAAGAGATCCTGGGAGAAGGGTGTTTTAGATATGGAGGGGCAGGTTGTTGGTGAGATTGTCAAAAGGAATAGGATGGCCATGGGTGGTCAATGGTTTGATACAAATCCAAACAATACCCAAAGTATGTGTTTCCCCTCACCCCCACACCCCATCTCTCCCCTAGTTTTACTTCCAATACCAATAGTTACAACTTATAGGCAGTTCCAAAAGTGCCAGCCAATTGCCACAACGTATAAGTGATTTGAAAATTATACCCAAGTCCTTTATTTTAGCATTATGTTATTTTATAATCTTGTGATTCCAGAGCTGTCTGGTTTCCAGTGGCCGTGCTTGAGTTCATCCAGTCCTGTTTCATTCGTTTTCGATCCTCAAATTTGTAGTTTTTTTATTTCCAATTTTAAATTTAGGAAAACTGCAAGTTTCACACGTCTCATCCCTTCACTTGCTCTAGTGGTAGCATGGAGAGCTTCCTCTGCATTACTCCACAACACCTCTACGCTGTGTGGCGTATGAGAAGAAAGACTCGGACCAGAAGACGTATTCAGTTTACAATGCTTTTATTTAAAACGCCTTACTGACTATACTACTAACAGGGAAGTAAATTAAGGGTGCTCGTCAATATTAGTCAAAACAATAAAGCTTGCCCTCTGTCCGAATTTTAAGTTCTAAACTGGTCCTACGAATTAAAAATAACCTAAAAGGGAAAGTGGGAAATATAGGATACCCCAGTGGTTGACTAAGTGTTCTTTACTCTGCCGTCTCCTTGTGGTTCCAGGATTCTCTTGTATTGTCACATTTCTATATCAGGAGATAGTTTTTTTTACGAGATTATCAGTTCATCTCCATCTTGTCAGAGTTCAGCAAATAAAGAAAAGGCTTTTTCCTCAGATATAACCATCCTAGAATTCTCAGGTTCCAAAGAAAGTCAATTATCTCAAAGATCGTAGATGAAGGGCTGTTTCCCGAATCTTCCTCCACCAACTATGTGGGCCTCTCCCCACGAAAGTCTAGTCTTGCTCGATTCGGATTTCCCCTTAGGCTGATTCTTGATTTTCTTTATAGGCCCCTCCTGGCTCCCTTGATTCTCTTGTTCCCAGCTTCTCACTCAATCCATAGGGATATGTGTATCTCCCCTGGTTTCTGTGTGTGCCTTTGAGCCGTTTGGCTTATTTGAAGGCTGAGGTTTGCAGGGTTTCCAAACCTGCTCTCATTATATTTCTCTGATTCCCCTTCTGGGCCGGGTTGCCCCTCATAGAGTTGTATACTCTTTGTTATTCCTCCCCTTGACTGGGTTTGTTCTCTATGGCCCCCTTGACTGTCAGGAACCCACGTACCGTCTTTATAGCAGGTCATGCTCCCACGAGGTGGCTCCGGTCCTCTGACGCTGGTGTTCTATGTGGCTCCATTGCATCCTCTCTGGTACGCAATCGGCAGTGTTTCTTTGCTCTCTCTCTCGTTTCTTGTGGTGCAAGCGGGGGTCTCATTCCCCTCTCACTAACCGGGTTTGTCATTGTCTCTTGGGCTCCAAGCCCACCATGTGGTCACGCCTTCCCTCGTTCGGCTCAGCCTTGCCAATGCTGCTCAGCTTGTGCCTCATCGGCCACGTTTCTCTCCCTCTTGGGCTTCTCTGCCAGAGTCTCTCCAGGTCTCCGTCTGGACTGCCTTCCGGGTACTTCTGTGCACTACAGCTGGCTCTGCCTCCGAATGTCGCCTGTACATCGGAGGCTTGCCTCTGCAGTTAGTGTTCCCTCCATTCAACTGAGTAAGTCCTATTATCCTTGTATTCATATACGAAAGGGAGGTGTTTGATTGTCCAACTCCTTGAAAGACCAGCAATGCATTGATCAAACTGTTTAAATGTATTTCCTGCATTATTTGTAGTTCCACAGCTAGCAGACAGATCCAGTTCTAGTATTCCAATGCATGCAGGCAGTGTATCAGTAATAGGGCGTTCCTTACTAAAATGGGAGACCCTGTCCCATGGTGTGGAGTCACTCCCAGTGAGGTACGGCTTTCACAAACCCCTAGGGAAGGTTTTGCTTAGCAGACTCAACTCCCTAGCCTAAAATGGTTTTGATCCACCTAGAAAACAAGTTATTAAAACTCGTCATAACCTACAACACAAGCCCCTTCCTCTCCCAGACCTGTGGAGCTACAGTTATGCCTTAGCTACTAGCAAATTAAGTAGACAAGGACACCAGAGTTCTCCCCTTTAGATACACATTACCCCTGGTGCGACCATGCTCACTTAGAAACATACAGGCACACTGTATCCGTGTACCTACAGCTTACACCTATGTTAATGAATACAATGAGACTTCAAGTGAGAATAGGTTTTTAGACAATGAATACTGCTTACTTCAACCTCCCTCCGGTCCTCCTTCCCCCCTCTAGATGCATTGAGGCAGTAATAGCCCCTCAATGCATTTAGCAGAGAAATTAGAACCCAGAACCCTACTTGCAATATATTGGTGTATGAGGTCACAGCGGACCACAGTGAAAAACTGTTTGCCATGATTTTAGGCAGAAGAGTAAATAGTAAAAATAGGAGTAATGAAATATAATAATTACTGTACGTGTTCAAAACCTTTACTTCTAAGAGAACTTCATGGCTTTTGCTAAGGCCTATCACATTCCAAACGTAAACATCTGGTAAACGAGCACTGGTTTCATTTACCAGTGCGTTCGGGCAGTTGCGTGTCCATTCACAAGTATTCTGTCCCTCCCCCCAAAGCAACAACCCAGGATGCAATATAGAGTCTTGTTGATGTGGAATTTACATCAAAATAATAGTAATGTGAAACAGTATGGCCTATCATGACCAGCAGCGAACAACACTTGAAATGATATTGGTTGTTCATTGGGGGACTAACTTTGGCCATTTTGAGCAATCAAATATTGTTTTTATCCCTGTAGAGCCTACATTGACAGAGTTCACTAGTTCCGGAGCCAGGATTGGTGACCCAGGAGGGATCAAACTGGGAAATGGGTAAAATCTACAATTTAGGCTCCATCCAGTTGTCTTTGATTACAGACTTCTTGGTTTTAAATAGCTACTGTGCGCACATTAAATGGAGCAGGGTTTCTATATATACAACAAAACCTCATCAAATACACATTTCTGTCATGCAATTTCTATATTTTTCATGCAACAGATACGTCTGTAAAAGCACCAAACCATTAATTAATGAATTTACATTACAAAATGAAAAGGAAAGCATCAGTGATGAGGCTCCAACAGAGCACTGTTGGCTACCTGCTTTCCCCTGGGTGAGGTTTCAGACCAATGATCTTTCCATGACTCCCACCTGGACACTATAGGCCGTTACAAGGGTCTGCCCGTGTGCGCTGTGAGCAAGTCATGCAAGTGCACATTAGTGCAAGGACTTTGGCCACTTTAGAATGACAAGGAGACACCTTGTGGTTAAACTGTCAATGGGCCTCATTACAAGTTTGCCGGTCTGGGTACTACGGTACTGGTAAGATTGCCGGTACCGTAGTTCCCGGATCGACAAACTACGAGTTCTGCGGTCGGGTGCGTTCGGATGCACCGGCACCATTCACGAATGTTGCCGGTGCATCCGGCTTCCCCATTGCCATTGAGCCCTATGGGAAGAATATTTTCTGGCGCCCAGGAATGGGCGATTACCGTGTCCGGCAAGGACGTAATGACCTGGTAATTGCCCATTCCTGGGTGCCAGAAAAAAATAATACCGGCGGCAGCTGTGCCTGTATTACAGGCACGGCTACCGCCAGGGTCATAATGAATGTCTCATATGGGGTTGTCAATTATGTTTTGGCCAACCAATGACATGATGTGTTGATCAAATGGCTATTTCAGGCAATAAAAAAGAGTGGCAAGTCCATATGCCACTCTCAAGTACAGTATGCCCCATGACTATATCTCGCATATGCTGCTGCGTCGGGGAGTGGGGGGGGGGAGATTATGGCCATGACGTTATTGGGTTTTGCACCACCCTCGGCTGCCATTTGCATGGTCTCTTGACCCAGGTAACTGCAGATGAAACAGTGATCTTTGATGCCGTTCTAGCCCTACAATTTAGCACTCCCACCCGTTCTCCAGGATGGTGAGGTGTGCTCAGGGGTGCACCTTATGCTGGCATCATGCGATTGCTTTTTGGCATGCCAGATCCTTCTTCCTATATGTTTCTAATCATAATACAATAGCTCTGGTTGGCCACTAGGATGCAGGGAAGGTATGTTACACACACACAGGTCCGAATAGGAGATCGTCTTCCTGGCAATGTATGTATGTTTTGTAGGCAGTCAGGTAACCTGTCTGCAGAATTGGTCTACAAAGGAGGTTATCACCCAACACATATGAATGAGAGAATTATGATGGACCAGGTAGTTTGGTTTTGTCTCTAGACAATAGGGAATCACATCTTGTGGATGAATATAAATTCACATTGTCAGTGATACTGAAGTAGGTGATGAAGTTCTTTAGTGTGGTGAGACACCACATCACACGTGTGGGGCATTGAGAACATTCCATCAACTAAACAAAACATTAATACCATGCGATCACTTACCGGCTCTTCCCAGCAAGGTCTTAGCGTAGTCACAGCTTGTGATGTACACATATGCCTCAAATTTCCCTATCCAGACTGGGTAGGCGGATGGATATTGTTTTGCCCATTTGACCTGGATTTCCAAATCATTCCCATCTAAACGAAACTGCAAAGAAATTAAAATATGTGAATGACGTAAAATGGTCTGCTATTTCTTGGAAATTAAATCTGTCCTTTCATCAACGTATGTTCTATCAACTTAATGCCCCATATCACATAAAAGGGTTGGCAGAGCAGGATTGGTACTGTACGTTTCATTACACTGAGCACGAACGACACCCGCGGAAAGCTGGCATAGCCACCTCCGCATTTGTGTGAGTCAGCCCCTATATCAGAGTCTGCCCGCAATGTTCACCAAAGAGGTTCTATGGAGTCTAGACTAGATGAAGACTGGTTTCTAGCTGGTCTTTGTATAGGTATTCCTTGGGGGGCAGAGACGGTGAGCACGTCCATGTCTCACCATGGCCTATGTCATGTGGTGGAGAGGAATCACAAAAACCTTCTCTTCACATGAAGGTATCACGCAAACAGCCGGCATCTGATGGAGCCGTGACCAGGTGCAAGTGGAACGTGTCATCTATTTATACTGAGCATAGTGAAAATCATTTCTGTAATCTTGTTCTATCTGTGTTCCTCTTTTAAGTGATAAAAGTTGCAATGCTATTGATAGTTCTAATGTAAGAAATGTAAGAAGTCCCACTGTCTTTATACTTTATTGCTATACATGTGTAACCCTCATCACCTCGTTTGAAGTCTCCTATAACCAATTTGCCGACTATTCTACACCCAGAACTTCTCCTTTCCCTCCTTTACACCTGACCTGCCCTCTTGTATATGTAACTATCTTCAGGGCATCTGTGGGCAGCCAGTTGTTTTAGGCTCAACTCCTCCAAGAACAAAGTAATCTACTAGGTGGCATGTCATGCTCCAACCCTCGTTGACCTCTCCCCGACCTGCTTTCACCATCACCCACAGGTTCTCTTTGAAAGTGATCTAAAACTCCAACAATTCATCACATCCACTGGAGCCACTTCAAGGTAAAACCTACACAGCAAGTGAAAAAACCTGGCTGTTACCTCCTCTGCTACCACCCCACTAGAAATCTCAACTTATCTACCCTTCCAGTGTTCTCCTCATTTGCCCCATTGATAAAATGTTGAACTTTACAACTTGCACTATGTACATCCTTCCCCACTCCACCACCAGGCAATGGCAATTGGCTATCTGTGCTTTAAATGTCTTCACTTAAGTCGTTAGCTCCTATGTTCTGCACTTTTGCCATTTGCATGGTCTCTTGGCTCTATGAGAAATGCAAGGAAAGTGGCATGGGTTTGGTTGGTAGGCACAGGTTGAACAATGCCAGCTTGCTTTACTGTTGTGTTGATGCAGATAAGTGCTGTGTGTATCCAGAAGGGTGCTTCAAGAGCCCCTAGAGTTAGGGTGGATGGAGTGAGCTTGGGAGGGGTAGATAAATGTTTTGTTGAAGCGGGTGTGTTTGAGTGGCTTAGTCGATGTGTGTTGTGTATGTTGGAAAGAGCAGTGATGGGCAGGCTAGCGAGGGGTTCAGACAGTCAAAATGGCAACTGGCAAGCGAAGCATCACAGCAAATATCCTGGTTGGATGTTTTTCTGAAGACCATGTTGATTGTCGTGGATTGCCCGCACCTCACCCGCCCAATTTATAATCCTCACTTTAAATGGCAGTGGGCTTCCAGATGAGTAATTTGGGGCTCATAAATTAGGTGCAAAAATCAGGGTGCAGACATGGTAGATCACACGACACACGAGCAAATATCATAGTGCAAGCATCACATATGCCACCACCTATGAGCACCATTCCACATGACCCTATCGAGGAGCAAATATGACATTGCAAGCATCATATACAACCTTGTGCCAGAGCAAACATCCCACAAAAAGCCACTTTTGAGCAGAAATCACAAATGCAACCCTCACAACAGGCCGCTGAATTAAGGACTAATCAAATAGTGGTATAATATTGTAGTGCAATGCCTCTTGACTTTTCAATGAGCTGGTAATTAGGGATTTCAAAGGGGAAGGGCCAGAGCAAGGCTTGGGAGAGCTGGCAAACGCGTGTCTCCCTTTCCCATTGCCAGTCCCGGACTGCCATTACAAAAGGTGCCCTGAGGAGACTAACTTTGAAGGGGGAGTGACTTGTTCATTTGACAAGCTTTCCGAACAATCACAGGCAGTGCTGGTCACAGGGGAATACAGGGCACGATCATGGATTTAGTCCTAGACCAAAGAAAAGGACCAGATCTGCTTGAAAAATTCCACAGTAAGGTATGTCAATACAAGGGAACATGTATGAGGAACTGGGTGAGTAGGTATCAGTCTGGGGCACATGTATGGAGCAGGATTGCGACTAATGGCCTAGAGAAACATTTCAATTTGTCACTTCATTGTCATTGTTTGCAGAGAGAAGGTCTGAGCACAAATGTTTTTCTTGGACACTTAAAAATCCTGGTTTGGTGTTTTTTTTTTCTAAGAACCATGTTGAATGCTGTGTATTGCCCCACCTCACCACCCCAATATATAATCCTCACTTTGAATTGGAGTGGGTTTCCAGGTGAGTAAATGTGGGATTGAAGGGTTCTAGATCATTTGGTCGAAAATAAATGGTCGACAGGACAAATGGTCGACACCAAAAGGTCGACAGGTCAAATGGTCTAATTTTTTTTTTTTCACATTTTTTTTTTTGGGGGGGTCCCCACGACCCCCTTTTTTTTGCTAAAAAACCCTTTTTTCCCTAAACTAAAACCTAAAAATATATATATATATATATAAATTGAAAAAAAATTCGACCATTTGACCTGTCGACCAAATTGTGTCGACCATTTGTCTGTCGACCATTTGACTAGACACCGGATTGAAGTACACTGGCACAGTAAAAGCAGATAAAGATTTTCAAAACCACCCAGGATTGTTAGGGTGACCCCTAGTTCATTCTTATGAAACAAGTGCTTTGTTAAACAGATTAGGAGGAAAACATAGGTAAAGCATGACATAATCCAACAGGTATTCCACAAGCAGGCCTGGCTAATGGGAATTCACCCTGAAGCAATTTAGGGGTGGAAGGAATGGTGCCAAATGATGCCTTCCAGGGAAGCAACACTCAATGAAAATGTGACCGGATCGAAAAATCTATTTCCGCAGTGGTTGGGATCCACCACAAAGATATTTTTGGAAAACAATTGTGCACATTTATGTTTTAAAGTACATTTGGCCTATAGAAATGACTGCAGGAAGATGATATACAAAGTTGACCATACTTGGGTGACTGGTGATTCTCAACAGTTCCCATCAGTTATTCACTGTATCAACATGTGCATAGCTACAGTCTCCAGGTGCCCAGTAACATGAACAGAGCACCAGGCAGAATTAATTGATACTAATAAATACATGTGGTTATGCATGACAGGCATTGTGTAACAAAGCAAAGGGTAACCAATATAACCAAAAAAGGATGAGTTGTGAGTCTAGATACAGACCGAATTGGAGCTTCTTGGTTAGAAAGTTCAGGTGACCTCAGAGGTCGAAGTGGGCGGGAGCAGTTGGGAGCGGTGCTCCTATACATTTTATTTTTAAGTTTCACTGTTCCTATACTTTCAATTTTAAAAGAAACAGTTCTGGAATGGTTTAATTTTAAAATAAAAGTGCAGGAAGAAGTTGAAGCTTGCACTTCAGTGCACTGCACTGCACTGAACATTCCCTTAAATAGCAGGTGTGTTTACGTTTGAGGGTTTGGATTGTGTGGGGGAGGGGGCGCAGCGATTGGGATTGTGGAGAACAGGTGCAGGCCAGCAGGGAACATAGTTCCACTACTTCCTTTCGTACACTTCGACCACTGGGTGGCCTTTATTATAAGTATATTTAGTACTATAATGGTTTCAGTTACTCTTATGCTAAATACAGGAGAGAGATCGCCCATCATTTACTCCAGGTCAAGCCTCAAAGTAACATTCCAAACACACACATTCAGGCACTCATCAACAGTCTCCTGAGCTGTCAGTCACACACATGCCATAGCAATTCATCAGCATTCATAGATGGACATCAGAACAGTACAACATTCAACAAGTCACAACAGGGACCTATGACTGATTGCTTGTTTGCTTCTGAGTTTTATAGAGGCTAAAACACCCTCTTCAGCTGCTTCACAATGTGTTGAGACACAGCAGCATTCTGCAACGTTCACAATGATGTGGATCATACCGCAGCAGCAAAGCGAGTGAGTTCAAGTGCACTTAAGGGCCCGTGCCAGTTTGACGGGCCCATGAGGGAGAGTGCAGGATGATCAGTTCTACAGGAGTGTATTTGATTGACCCTGATAACAATTTCAAGTGATGGTGGGCTGCTTTTTATAAGCAGCCAGCAAAGTGCTGACCCCTGTGCATGGTCTTCTGGTGAGCTAAGAGTCATGAATCTGAGATACCAGTGTTTTGGGATTTCACATTCATCTCCAGGGGCAGGAATTCTCTCCTCCACCCCCTTTCTGTCACTGTCAACATGCTTCTCTTCACCTGCCTGCATCTGCAGCACCGCCTTAGCGGGAAACATTGGGCACTGGCCATTCCTGACTTTACTTGTCATCTCATTGATCTCCCTGAAGAACCTATGGCACAGTTTGGCAACACCGTGAAACCATATTTACTAAGGTGCCTTGCTGCTTGATCACCAGGTTGTTTCAGTGGGTCTTTTTGGACGTTGGCTGTGTGTGCTATGTGGGAGGTTTAACTTGTCAGATTGCTAGGATAAATAACCAGGCATTCTGCACCTTTCTGTGATTGCCTCATGAATATCTGGCTAATACAGTTCTTTGCAAGTTCTACAGAGCACCGCACAGACCTGAGCATATTCGAATGATACACCACACAGACCAATAATGAGTTGGAGGTGTGTCCTTTTGATGTCAAAGAAAATCTTCAAATTATTATGTATATGGTCTCAATGTATACTAAGATTATACAGCAAGCTGACCTGGAAGATGTTAGGTAAACGCTAGTTACCTTACAGTAGAAAAAAGCATTTCCATTGGGGTTTATAGTTTCTGTACAGCATAGCACTAATCTAAATTTCTTTAACTTCCAGAGACAATTTGTCCATCATGTGTGAGGCATGATTATGGGTGAGACAGTGGCCCCGAGTGTAGTCAATATCCTTGTGAATAAATTTGACATAAGAACAATCTGCCTGGAGACTAAGCCATCATCCTAATGTGGAAATACCTCATTGATTACATTATTTTCATATGACAGGGTACAGAAGAAACAGCTAGACGGTTTATTGGTAGGTTGAACACACAAAAAATCCACTTAGAATTAACTCGCCAGTTTAGTAGACGGGCATTGGATTTCCTTGATTTAACTATCATAGAGAGAAGGCAGTCTTTGGATGAGACCATATCATAATTACATAGTGACAGCCACTACCTATGGTATCTTAGAGATAATCCTCCACTCGGGAATTTCCTAACATTGAAAAGAAATAGTGGCCAGAAGAACAATTATGAGATATAAGCCAGTATTTTGATTAACAAACGTGACATAAAATAAGACCCTTTTAAACTGTTGAGGATAGCAGCAAAACAGACATCGAACAATCACAGGGAAGCTTTACTATCGCTGTGAATTATAAAATAATAGCAAAAAGGGAGTGTGCATGTGAGAACGTTTACTAAGCAAGCATGCACATCCCAATGTATAATCAAGAAAAGTTGGAAGATTTTGAATAGTGGCAATACTGTGTTCCAAGAACCTGTGTATGTGTTGTACTGTTCCTAACATCTTAACTCTGTAGGTCGACAGTCTAAAATTGGTTCTATTTTAGAATCGTGATCACAATATGATGATGTTTATCTTAAAAAGACAATTCAAAAAGGAGATTGTACTTCAAAGACACCACACAGACCATTAATGAGTTGGAGGGCTTCCCTTTTCCAGTGAAAGAAACATCTTTTAATTATTATGCATATAGTCTCAAGGTATACTAAAATTATGCAGCACGCTGCATTGGAAGATATTAGGTCAACTGCAGTTGCCTTATAGTACGAAAAGCTATTCCATAAGACGTTATAGTTTCTACACAACATGGCACTAACCCAGAATTTCTTTAACTGCCAGGGACAATTTTTCATTCAAGTATTTATGTAAATGAATTTGAAATAACAACAATCTTCTTGGAGACTAATCCATGTATAGTTGGTTGCATGTAAACAAAACGCAAATGTTAAAGATGGTGTGATGAGAAACAGCCTGAAGCCCAGTCCTCTTGTCGTACAGAATCTCTCTATCCCTCTGTTCAATTTTCTTCTGGAGATGTCTACAGATTTGTAGCAGTTGGCCCCTAGCCACTTCTTTCTGGGTAGGATGGCTGAGAAGTATATTTCTATACCCCTCCAATTGTGTGAAATGCCTGCTAAGGAGGAGCAGATTTCCTCGCATAGAATTTGTCTACCTGTGTTGACTAGGTCGTTGCCCCCTAGATGGATGATCAGGAATTCTGGGGGGTCCATGTATGCCACTAGTTCTGCTAGTGTTTTGTGGATGTCAGCCCACCGTAGGCCTCTGTATCCCCACCATGAAGCAATGGTGTTTCTGAAAGGTGGCCCTTCTTTGGTCTCTTCTGCCCATCTGCCTGTCCTAAAGACGAATGAGTGGCCGACTATCCATGCTGATCGGAGTGCGGTCCTCACTTCGCCTGTCGTTGCTGTAAGGGGGCTGGGGGGGAGAAAAGAATAAGAAAATTGAGGGAGGATGGCTATATCAGTTGTGGTCTGATATATCTTTTGTAACAGTCTGACTTCCATCCCCCTATGATTTTTAGTTGTTGCGGTGCTAGGCCTCCCTGCCATGCTGCAGTGGCGGCACCTATCCTGAAGGAGTGGGTGCCGAAACCTTTGGGGTCCAACCCTGCTTTGCTGATTGCTTTCATCAGCACCCCTTTAAATTGGTAGCGGCTTAGCGCCGGTGAATCCTTGTGGATTAAGAACCTCCCCCCCACCTTGGGTCGTTGTGCGTAATAGAGATTAGTGATGCAAACCGGACAGTTTGTTGCTTCATCCATGCAACAAATGTTGATGGTTCTTTTGGCACCCGTTTTTGACTGTTGCATTTCTATGCTAACACTCTCTTGTCTTACCCTGACCTCCATGACACCCAGGCCGTTTGTGGCCAAGGTGCTGGAAGCGATGAGTTCTCCTACCCGGAAAGCCCCAAAGTAGGCTACAAAAAATGCTGTTTTGAATAGAATTATCTCGTATGGGTGCCAACATATGGCTTCCAACTGGCTTGCTATCTGCACAAGTTTGTTAAAATCAAGGGGTCGGTCGGGTGTCCACTTGGGGACCCTCTATTCTGCCTCATCCTTTCATTGCATAGGAGATGAGGGCGTTCTGGGTGGGATCTGAATCGCCCCGTATTTTTGTAAAGTATGAGATTGCCACCAGGTGTCTTTTTGCCCAATCTCTTTTGAACCCTTGTTCCCGAGCCCATTTTAAAAATACTTCTATGTCTTTAATCGTTATTAACTCTACATGGTTTAAACCTGTGGCTTTAAATACTGTTTGTAAACACTTACTGTACTGTGCTGCGGTAGTGCTTGCCACTGCTCTCTCTGCCATTTCCGTTAGGAAACCTGTGAGGTTGTTGGCACCCGTTTTTGATGTGCCTGATTCTTGTTGGGCATCCCGGCCTGGGCTCTCTGGCGCTGGCGTTGATGCCAATGTGTTGTTGGCACCCGTTTTAGAGGTGCCTGGTTTCTGTTGGTCATCCCGGCCTGAGCTCTCTGGTGCTGGCGTTGATGCCAATGTGTTGTTGGCACCCGTTTTAGAGGTGCCTGGTTTCCGTTGGGCATCCCGGCCTGGGCTCTCTGGCGCTGGCTTTGATGCCATTATTCTTGTCTTCCCATTATTGCCCAGAATTCTGCTGGGATTGATATCATCTGTTCTTGGCCGTGTGGTATTAGCTCTCGGAATCTTGTCCACTGGAAGCGAGATAAAGCATCAGCAATGTTATTATCTGCCCCTGAAATGTGCTTTGCTTTGATTACAATGTTTTCTTGTAATGTGACTGCTGTAATGGCTCGTAAGACTTGCAGCACTAAAGGGCATTTTGTAGACCTTCTGTTTATGGAACCCACTACAGCCATGTTATCGCACCAGATAAAAAGTTCCGTGTTCGCTAGCTGCCTGCCCCAGATGTGTAATGTTAGCCAGATGGGAAATATTTCTAGGAGGGTGATGTTTTTTGTCCACCCCGCTGGTTGCCATGAATTGGGCCAGTGTCCTGCCACCCATTCAGAGTCTAGTATGGCTCCAAAACCCTTGCTCCCGGCTGCATCGGTGAATAGGACACTGTTTGTCCAGGTGTTTAAAAGCGTTCGCCAAAGTAAAGTCCCGTTGAACTCTCTGAGGAACTTTGCCCATGTTTCTAGGTCCTGTTTAACCTCTTTGCCTAGCTGGATGTGCAAGTGGGGTTTGGTGAATGATTTGATTTTGAACTCTAGGCT
This sequence comes from Ambystoma mexicanum, assembly GCF_040938575.1. Lineage (NCBI taxonomy): Eukaryota > Metazoa > Chordata > Amphibia > Caudata > Ambystomatidae > Ambystoma > Ambystoma mexicanum. The sequence continues at coordinate 1,391,707,334 of NC_090922.1, forward strand.
TCTGGAAAATATCCTCCCTTCGGGTATTTTTCTGGATGCAAAGTTGAGACTACCTGCTAGGGATTGTATTTCTTTTACTGTCCCCTTATCTTTAGTTATCAGGTTTTGTATTTTTAACAAGAGTTTTGTTATTTTTGTTTTGGGGATTCTGCAAAGCCCCTTTGCTGAGTCTATTTCGATACCCAGGAAAATTATGCTGGTATCTGGCTTGGTGTTTTTCTCCTTCGCCAGGGGAATTCCCCATTGCGCGGCCATATGTTCCAGTTTTGCTAAAGCCCTGCCGCATTTACCAGAGTTTGGTGGTCCCATTACCATGAAGTCATCAAGGTAATTGTTGTATTGTGCCTGTCTGAGGTGAGGTAGCTTGTGATGTCATTGGAATGTTTATGAGTGGATGATGGAATGTTCTGAGTGAGTGTTCTGTGTACTGGCAGTTAAAGCTGGCTGGCTCTGGGTGATGGGAGCCGGTGTTTGTCTCAGCTAATGTCCTTTATGTCTTCATGTGGAACTGTAACAAGAAAGATGGAAATACACTTACATGAAGTGAACTTAAAGAGCTTGGAACCTACTTTTTAACAGTAATGTACTATTTGTGTCCCTGGTCTGTGTTTTTGGAAAGCCCATTGAAAAAAAGGAGCTGAATTGCTCAAATAGTGCACAGGATATAGCGCACCCCATGGGGAGGCATCTGTCTACATAGAATTTGTTGTTAAAAGTGAAACCTAGCCACTGCTGTGAATCTGGGTGGACTGGCAAGAGTCTAAAAGCGGATTCGATGTCCAGCTTGGCCTTCAGGGCGTTCCGGCCACATTCCTGTATGAGTCTTACCGCTTCTTGTAAATGTGTGTAAGATACGGCGGATTCCGTGTGTGGGATGCGTCATTTAATGACGGCCTTTGGGGTAGGAAAGATGATGGATTAGCCACATTTTTCCGGGTTCTTTTTTGGGAACCAGGCCTAGTGGGGATATTAAGTAGTTATTTAATGGCATGCGGTCCCAGGGACCTGCTATCCTGCCTAGTTGCAATTCTTTCTTGATTTTGGTTTCCACTATCCGGGGGTTATCCCTGGCTGACTTCAGGTTCATCGAGACGGTTTGTGACCCTGTGCCCTTAAATGGGATGGAAAAACCCTTGGTGAAACCCTGCCATATTGCCATGCTGGTTTCTTTGTCTGGGTAGTTGTTAAGGGCTTCTCTAAAATTGCCCGGATTGATGGGTGTTCTTCCTGGTTCTAAAATTGGGATGTCATTCTTTCTTGGCTGGTAGTCTGGTGCAGTTGCTTGCTGCATGGTCACCGTTGCAGTTTGTGCAGGTGTGTTTATACCAGCATTCTTTGCCCCATGTACACTGGTTTTTCCAAAAATGTATGCATGGGATGTTGGATTTGGCAGCTTGGTTTTTGTTCTGTCTGTGGGCATTATTTTAAGCCACCCATGGCTGGTTCTTCCGAAAGGGCTGCTTCCCTTTCTTGGTTTTATCATTATCATTGGACCTGTTACCCTGAGTGTTTTTGTTATTTTTGGAGGAAGATTGCGTGGTATCTTCCTCCGGTGGGGGCTCGGCGTTGAGGTTATATAAGTCATTCTGGACCTCATCCCACTCAATGGCTGGCCTTTCTGACATGCTCCTCCTGAATCTGATATCATATGCTAGCCATGTCTTCCCCCTCTGGGTTACTTTTACTTCCCTTATTTTATCAACATATGCCCAGAGTTTCCTACAATCCATGGGGAATTTTTCTTCGTATATTGTTGCTAAGATGGCAAAAGCTTGTAACCAGTTGTCCCAATTTTGTTCCACCTGGGCATTTCTGGCAATAGCTTTTTCTTCTATCTTTTTGGGATCTCTGAAAGCATCTTTCCCTTTGCGCTCGCCTTCTATTAATGAAATTATTTCTATGAATTCCTTGGTCCATATGGCTTCTTTGATTGTGGTATCAATGTTCCATGCCAGGCATCTTTTGTATCTATTTAATATCTCTGTTTGGAAAGATTTCATTTTTTGGTCTAAATGTGCGTTACAATGTCTGTTGTACTGTTGCCGGGTGTCCCTGTCACTCCCGTGTTGTCTGCGATAGGGGTTGCCCATGCTTTTAATGCACCTGCTGGGTCTGTTGATGGAGTTGTTGGGGCTATTGCATTTATTGCTGTGGGTGCTACTGGCACCTGCTGTATCTGTTGTGGCGGGGTTGCTGTAGGTGGCGTTACCGGGGTGTTGACTATCGTTATTGCAGGTTCTAGTGCAATGGTGGGTTTGGGGCCCCAGGTTCCCCTGCGGACGGTGTTTGTTTCGCCCTTACTCCTAGCATTAATTGCTGCAATTCCGCTACATTCTCGCATAGTTTTGACAATTTTTTGTTACCTTTTTTGGCGCCTTCGATAGTTTTCTCTTTTTTGATGGTGCAGTGCCCTCCTCTTGGCTGGGTGGCCTGGCAATTCCTTCCCTGGGTAGGCAGTACATGTTTCGTCTAACCCATGCCCATCCGTAGTGTTCTGCTGCTTCAATGGCTGCTAACAGCTGTGGTGATTTGGGCTTTTGTGCCGGTGTTGTGGGCGCCTGTGTTTTCCGTTTGGGCCCCATGCTCCTTTTTGGCCCGTTACAGGGAAAGGAAAAAACGTTTTACCAGGGTTTAGGGCAGTTGTTATCGGTGCGCTCCTTTGAGCTTGCTCTATTTGTTGCCTGTGTTGGGTAACTGGTAGCTGTTGCCCTCGTGTTGCTAGCATATGTTTTCTGCTAGCTCTTTTGCTAAAGAAAATGTATCTCCATTTGGAGGGTTCAGGGAAATGTCTCCTATTGCCCACCGTGTGTGGTGCTTATTTTCAAATAAATGGGCAGCCCCCAGAATTGTTTCATGTGTCTCTGTTATTTAAAATAATGGTTTTGCTGTGGGGGCGCCCGTGTAAAAATTTAGAAAATATTTTTTAGTTGGCAGTATTTGGCCCCCGCGTGACTGGCTGTGATTCTGTTTGAATTTATCACAGGGTTGAGTTTATCCAGTACAGCCTACTTTGCGGCGCGGGGGCTCAGAACAAATGTATCTCTTCCCGGACACAGTGTTTACTTTTTCCTTCCCCGTAGTCCCAGCGCGACGGCTTACCTGAAAACTGTTGAAACTGGCACCGTCCGCGCTGGGCTGCTCGGGTGCCTCTTTTTCCTTTGTTCGAGAATGGGTGTGAAGGTTTCACACGGCACGCGTCCTTGTTTGTTTCACTTTGTTTCGGAAACGCTCGCGGCTCGCTTGTCCGTTCTGCAAAGATGTTGAAACTGACACCATCCGCACTGGCTGCTCGGATGCCTCTTCTTCCTTCGTTAGGGCTGGAATGCAATTGTTGTGAACAGTAACAATGTTCAGGAAGGAAAAAGACGCTGCGGAGTACAGCAAACTTTCTTAGGATTTGCTAAAGAAGCAAAATGATTTGGAAGACACTGAGTAAACAGTGATCCTCCTGTTTGTTTGGGTCCCTGTTCAGGGTCCACAAACAGATTGTGTTTACTCAGAGCATGCTGCTCTTATTTATAGGACCCAGGGAGGCCCTGGGTCTTTGTTATGTATGTAGTGGGGGCTGCTGATGTCACAGCCCCGGCCGGATAGCCGACTGTCTGGCCCCCTGATGGGGGCAGGTCTTTGAACCTGGGCCCTGCCTGACTGTTGGTTTCCTTATGGTGCTTAGCACCTTGTTTTTTGGAGGAAGGGTGAGGTGACTGTTCACACCTCACCCTTCCTTGGCTTTGTGCTGCAGAGACTGCGTGTCTCTGTAGCTGGGGGGAGGAGAGGAGCAGGCTGTGATAAGGTTGGGGCTGCCCCTCTCCCAGGCTGCTGATGGTAACAGCAGTTACCCTGCCTCGCTTTTGGGATGCCCTGCAGCATTGCCCACGATTAATGGACAACCTATACTGCCGCCCGCTCAAATAACACATGAAACAACTGGCAAGTTGACACCCACACAGCTTGCCGGTCTGATAAGTGGGGGATAAGAACTGTAGGAACTGAGCCCAAAAGAATCGCTAATGGCAGGGGGCCGCGAGGAGGAGAATGCTGCTAAGGTGCTAAGGTCGCTATTGACTTTACTGTCGAGCAAATAGCCGATTTAGGCACATGGCCGGTGTCAATGGCGATGACTGGCACTGAAGTGTCAGGCAACAGGAATGCAAATTGCAGTGCAGGGAGCTCCACGACCCGCAACAATACTCAGCTGCAAGCAGAAGCAGATGGGGTAGTACATGAAGAATCGTCTTGGGGGTACCTAAACACCCCTAACACGCAGACCGAAGGAAACAACAGGAATAGTAGTGTCAGAAGTAATCCAACAGGGCACCTGCATATTCAGGCAGAACATGTTAAAAAGCCACAGAAAGCTGGGCGCTCTGGCATCCCCACTATTATGCAACTAGATAATCAACCAAACATACAGGGTGACAAGCAGCCCAGACCCCACCAACCTTTACTTTTACAAATTAATAGGCCGCACAAGTCACAGATGTCCACTCCTGTGTTTGGAAAGCCAAGAAGATTCAGTTTGAATGAAACTTCAATAGCGGACGAGATTAAAGAAATGGAACATAGGAACAATTTTATTAGACAAATGAAAGGCAGGGAGTTGAAATCAACTTGGGACGGCATAACGGACTCGACCAGAATAAAGCAATCAGTGAGGTCACAGACTGTAGAGGGCCTAAAAAGCAGCCAGCGGGCTATTGTACCTAAGGTGAGACCTTTGCTGCAAATAGCCGCTTTGAATGGAAAAAGCAATAAAGGAAGTTTGGAACCTGTAATTGCCATTACCAACAGCAATGAGAGAAGGGATAGGAAGATAGGCCCTCATGCGACACAAATGATCCGAAGTGCAACGGGCCAAATTAACACAAGCGGCGTGAGTAGCTCTTCAGACTCATCAAGGCTGGAAGAATTGAGTGCTCACAGTCTACAACATGAAGAACAAGAAGTCATTCAGAGAGAGTACCTGCCTGACACTGCAGCTGGTACTAAACTCAAGGAGTTGTCAAATGCTAATGTTCAAACAGATCAGCCATTGGATAAAACGCAGATCTCTACAGCGGCGGGAATTCAGATTCAAAACAATGTAATGGCCACAGTATCCATCTCATTAGCACCTTTTACAAAACTTTGCAAATCTATAAACAAGAGCATTAAGGATAATGCGACAATATTGGCAATGGTCCATACCAAGTTAATTTACCAAGAAGCCTTTACAGCAAAGGTGGAAGCACGCTTAGATCATGAAGCAGAAGCCTCAGTTACGTGGCAAAGGAGACTGAGTGATCTCGCAAGTGGGGAACAGAGTGAGAAGTCAGCCATGATGGCACTCCTAATGGATACCATTCAATGGATGCGTTGTCAGTTATGTCTACAGGAAAAAGTGCAACAACAGATAAATGCTGCAAACCCGGCATTGGGGATACCACAGGATGCGCCAATAACGGACCAAGATGTTCCCAGAACTGGGCAGCAAAAACAAGAAAAAAATATTGCTCCAGTCAAGGGTAAACCAGAAGTGGTAAAGACCACAGTAGGTTCACTGAAGGAGCAGGCCACTATTTCACAATCTGAGATCTGCGAAATGAAGGAAAACGGCTGCCTGGGGAAAACTCAGGCCACTGCTGTTAAAAATGATAAAAGTGTTGAAACTACAAAAAAGATTTCCACGAGCAACGAAGAGCAACAACCCCGAAAACATAAAGAAAGAGTACCAGGGCAGAAGATAAAGGGCACCTTGGAGAATGAACAATTGAGGCCATCTGCACCAATCGAATTAGAAATTAATTACCGGTCTTTGGGGCGAGGAAAATTTAGCAGAAAAAAACAAATAAACCCCAGAAGACGGTTGGAGAGATACAACAGAGTGATGTAGTGCAAACCACAATAAAGAAAGTAGTGAATGATGGCAATGATAACCACTCAACAAAAAAAAACGTTGGAGCAAAAAAATGCTCTAATTCAAGGGACATTTGGGTACTTTGTTCTCCTTCTAAAAATTTAACTCATCTGATATTGTGTATTTTTAAATATCTAAACATTAGCAAGATCTTTTGTTTTATGATGGATTAGTAGACGAATGGGAGTCTGGTTCTTCTAGTAGTGGGACACAAATTCTGCCTCACAAATGAATATTAGCAGTAGTACAGCAGTAGCTCCTGCATTCTCAGTTCACTAAACATATGGAATGCAAAGGAAATGCTTTCTATTGGTTTAACAAAATAAGCAATACATAAACATGATTAATGACAAAGACGACTTAAGAGAGGGTGTATGGATAACACTGGACACAAATAAATAGCAATAAATCATGTAATGTCAGATTGTTCCAGAAATCAAACCTACAGTCTCAGAAAGTCTGCCAAGAATAGGGTGAAAACAGCCTGATAAGAGGACACTTAGGGCCTCATCACAAGTTAGGCGATAGCCCTTAAATGCGGTGGTAACGGGGTTACAGCCACATCATGAGTATGGCGTTTTTATCCCAAACTGAGCTGATTTTTGGTGCAATTACTGTGCGGTAATACCGCCGGCGGTAATTGCGCCGGTGGTCATTGCACCGAAACTTCCAATGGAGAATGGGAAATAACTTTTACCGCCCAAACCATGATCTGGTGGTAATACTGCTGGATGGGTGGGCGGTAATGCAAATAAAGTTGGGCGGTATCCCAGTGGGGATACCACCCAACTCGTGATGAGGCCCTTAGTTTTGTACAACCAAAGCAGAAGTCCAGCAAGAGCCAACACTGGCAGTGGGCAATGATAGTTAAGGAGCTTGGATACAAAACATTGCACAAGCATGCTTCCCAGGCCCTTGTTATAGGTGTGTCCTTCAATAGTGTTCTAACAGATGCCGCCTCTTCTACACTCTGCAGCGTAGACTCTCTGCTCAGCCACCTTCACCTACTACTCCTGCATGTCCATGTCCACACAGTCTGCTCTGCAGAAATTACACCTACAGCAGATGTGTAATATATTTCATAAGCAAGCACACATAATTTTGGGTCATTGGACTCACAAATGACAGCCCCCCGCCCTACCTGGGCAGTGGGCACTGGGCAGTGGGCACTGCTCTGGCATGGCATCCCAATATTTTGATAATTGACCCTGTGTTTTTTTGCTTTTAGGTCATTCCACTAAGATATGATATGATATGGCATTCATAAGGTGCCTATACACAAGGGTTTCAAGGCGCGACGCGGCAAGTGAGGGGGAACAGAAGGAAGACAGAGACAACAATCCTACTAGGCCAAGTGACATTCAGATCACGCAAGTGCAGGGAAAGGTTGAAGGGGAAATGTGCGGGGTGGGAGGGGGAGGTGGGGACAGTGCAGTACATGGGATAAAAGAATAAATAAAAACAATAAGAGAAGGCCAGCTGGTGACAAGTGCAAGGGTAAGTGCAGACATCATGTGTCAGGTGCTGGTGAGGGACTGTAGGGATGCAAAAAACAGTCCCAAAGTGCGGGGATTTCCAGGGAGGCAGTGCAGGTGTACAACTGGCGGGGGACGGGACCTGGGCCCGAGATCAGAGGGTAGCCAGGTAACCAGTGCAGTTTCAGCCAGGAGTTCAGCAGGGGAGAGGAGGAGAGAAAGCAGAAGCAAAGAGGAAGGTTTTGAGGTGCTTCCAGAACTGGAGATGGTTCTCCTCAAGTTTCAGGGAGGCTGGGAGGCTGTTCCAGAGGGAGGCCCCAGCCGAAGAAAGAGATCTACCCCCAACTCGTTGCTTGGAACGACTGACCCTGAGGGATTTGGAGGCGGATGAGCGAAGAGCTCGAGAAGGAAGATATTTAGGTAGAGAGAGTTGAAGGTATTGAGGCCCCAGACCCCAGAAGGCCGTGTGGACAATGCAGAGAGTTTTGAAATCCCTGCACAGGGAGCCAGTGCAGAGATTTCAGTCCTGGAGAGATATGATCCCTGGGCTTGAGGCCAAGGACAAGTCTTGCAGTCCTGTACTGGATGAGTTGCAGTATGGTATTTTTTGGTTACGGTGCAGGGCTGTGCTTTTGGAACTTTACCTACACACTGCACAGTCACACCGCGCGTCAAGTGTGATTCTTTGGGCATATGGTGGACAGGAAGCATCACGCTCCCTTATTTGTACCTGGTATCCACTAACCCAATAGCGAAACTTGGGCCTATCATTCACGGCGCCCATCTCCCCCAACCCAAGTTACACTCTGGCTAATCGGCAGCACCACTATCGCTTCCATTAAATTCCTCCCTTATCAATCTGCAGGGCCCTAGGGGTATTACAGGGCCCCATTCTCCACGCAGCAGATGAAGAAGTCTAACGATGATGGAATTGACGAAGATCTCGGAGTTTGAAGGGGGCACATAAAATGGCGCAGTGAGTGGGCCAGGCGCACAGACTAGAATCCTACAGGGCACAGCCAGGCCCAAACATGATATCAGCATTTCATAGGGGCCGATAAAAACAAATATAAATACGATTGGTGATTAAAAAAACACTGCAATTTTAAATGCAGGGACGATTCAGCTGGTTTTGTATGCAGCGTGAATCTCCATCATGATGGAGATTTAGCAGTATATGACAGCTTCACATCTGTTCTGAGCAATTGTGCAGTGTAGCTCTGCTGCGCCTGGGATTAAGTGCAGAAGGCACGGCGTGTGAGAACCTGCAGTGGCAACCAAGGTGGGCGGGAAACGCCAAGTGTTGCACATTACAGACAGGTATGCCCTTGAACTGCGGTGCAGCGTTGCGTTCATATTGCTAGGTCTTAAGCATGCATGATTGTCAGACCTTCATTTACATATGTAGTAAGTCCAAGACCTGCAAAGAGTTCGCACTTATCAGCAGTGCACGATTCCATATTCCATTTCAGATACTACATTTCACACTCTATAGACTTGGAGTGCATGGGTGTGTTGGAGAATGGGACAGAGGCAAATTAAAGGATAGTTCCGGGACTTTTTTTTTATTGACCCTACGGTTCGGCCATGTGTTTTTAAGCATAAATCGGTAGATCGTAGAAAACTTTCCTATGGACCTTACCCTACTTTTCGTCCATTAACGCACTCGAAATCAGCCGCCATTTTCTGATAATCCTATCATTTCCCCCCATCGACCTGGCTCACCTGCTTTTGCGGCACTAAATCAAATCCCCCGCCCCTGAAACAGACTTTATCAAAACATTCATATTCCCCGCCTCTATCCGTGACGTGACTGTGCTGCGTAGGCAAACGCGCCCAGGCGTCTTCTACGCGACTCCACACAGAACCCGGAAACCAACACAGATCAGCTCACAACACAGCGCGCCACAATTCGGAATATGAAAGTGTACTTTTAAATCAAACCGCAAGATTGTAAATTTGGTAAAGTACATTTATTTGATTTTATATTCAGCGATTTGCATTTTTATTTGCTCACGTTCCAAAAAGTTCGTTTTGAGGCACGCGATGTTCCTTTGCTGTACACAGGGTCTTAGATCATCTCACAATACAGCGCCACAATTCGGAATATGAAACTGTGGTTTAAAAGCAAACGGCAAGATTGTCCATTTGGCAAAGTACATTTATTGGACATCAAATGTTTAGAGAATATTCTGCGATTTGCATTTTTCTTTGCTCTCGATCCAAAATAGTTCGTCTTGAGGCAAGCGATGTTCGTGTGCAGTACACAGGGTGTTGGTTTACGATAAAATAAGCTCTTCGGTCGCACTGATAATCGCATGGCTGTTCCAACAACGAGACACTAGGCCACCACAACGGTCTGTATGTTGCATCTAGCCGTTAGTACCGCGTAAGGGCATACTTGTACTTGGCGATCGTCCCATAAAATGGTCAGGGTGCTAACGTTGTTCACGCGGAGAAGCAACTGGCGGTTATAAAACCCATCCGCCGGTGTCTGGTACTCGTGACACGGACAATAATGAAGGATGTACCTGTTTTAAAAACATAAAAAATGAAATTAGTCTCACCATCAGATCTTTATTAAAATTATTCATTTTATATATTAGGTCGGGAAATTATTTCATAGCTAGGACAGTGCAACTGGGTACTATACGTCAAGGGTGGGCTGTAGGATACTGAGACAGTCCCCCAGTGCAGGGGTTGACAGGGAGGCAGTGCAGGTGGAGAGTGGAAGGGCCCAGGACCGAGGTCGCAGACAGTGGACCATTTGTAGCAGGGGAGAGGGAGTGAGAAAGCAGAAGCAAAGAGGAAGGTTTTGAGGTGCTTCCGTAAAAGGAGATGGTTCTCCTCAAGAAGTGCGCGGTACAAAACAATATGCCACATAGAACGAACAAGTACAATTTAACCCGTCTTTAAAGCTACTGTATAGTAATTAAATTGCGGTATAAACTCATCTAAAGAGTTACTTACATTATATTTGCATTTTCCATTGTGTCTGTGCGTAGGGCAGCCCCGAAATACCACTCCTTCTATGCCGACGTTATTTCTTCTAATGAACGAACATTAAATGGCTATCGTTTCTGAAATTTTATTCATTATCGTTTCTTACGTTATTGCACCACACCCCCAAAAAGAAGTCTTTCGGGATGGTCCCGGCCTGTCAAGGTCAAATAACAATAGAACCTTATACTGAGTCGTGGGCCATTCCGGCACCCGAGCAAAAAATCAAAGCAGCTGACCTTCACTTTGAACGAGCACACATTCCTAGTTAGCTACATTCAGTGTAAGGCCATCTCACAGGACTTGAAATTTACACTCCTTCTTTGCATTTTGTCTGCGTGCTTTGCAGCCCCAGAGAACCATAAATACGGAGACATTCTATATTTTTTGAAAAATTATTTATATTACTGTTTGGTTTAATTTAATGCGCAAATGAACAAGGTTGGATAGACACATTGCATATACACTGAGCAATCACTTTTATTTACACAATACATAGTTACACATATTCAATGGGCCTGCGACATGAGAGAACAGACAATCAAATTACAATCATTTAAACCGTGATGTGTATTTCTCAATGCGCTCTTCTTTAGGTGGACATGGAACAGAGGCAATGTTGGGTGGCAATGCAGTTGTCCCCTGCACAGGTTCGTTCACAACTCCATTTATGTGCCTATCTAGGACGTCAACAATAAGTCTCTCAATAAACTCATATTGCATATCCTCAAACACTGGTTTGATCACCCATTGTTTACTTCTTTTAGTGAAGGCCTTATTGTAGCGAAGCGTCCCTAAAGTTCCGGTCGTCCTACTTTGTTGACGGCCAACATTATGGTTATGTGCCAAGACCGCTAGAAGAGTCCGATTTATCATGCCCTCCATGCCGAAATGCAATCGTTTTGGCCTGTACTTTAGGCACATATTGTGGAACACCTCCAAATCTCCTGTGTGGCAGAATTCCGTGAGTCCCCTCAAATCTCTTGTTATAGTTTTATCAAATACAATCTTTTCAATGGCTTTGTGAGTGGGTGATGAAGGAATCAACCACTTCTTCTTCCGTGCCTCCTCTGTGGACAAATGGCCATGTTCACAATTGTGGAAATGTTGGTTTGTGGTCCAGCGGTGAACGTTGCTACAGTGTAACATTACTGACCGCCATTTTTCCAGTAGAATTTCCAACGACCCTCCACATGTTTTTGAGCTCCACCAAAGATGGTTGCTGATTGACTTGGACCACTGTGAAATACCTTGCATATCTTTTTTTTTCTCCATGGCCACTGAGGATGTACTTTGTGACACCTGCACGACCACCGAACTCACAATTTTCTTACTTTCCATGTCCTGAAAGTGGTAGGTGCAGTACTTGGCTGAAAATCCTGGGCTGTCGCACTGTCCGTCACCGGCTAGCCTGAACCGTTTGCCCGCGAATGTACTATCAATAGACATTTTTTCCATTCTCCAAGCTTCGCTAATGGCTGGAAATAGATAATCGGTTTGGTATTTGTAGAACTGAGTTTTCGCAATGAAATGGATTCCCACAAACTGAAAGAAAGACTAACTTTTTAAAACTTGAACCACTAAAAAGTGCAGCCGCTGCACAAAGTAGATTGCCTGCTGGCAGTTGCCCCAGCATGGGTTGTGCAGACCATGAGAAAGGATGATATTTTGTACAGGTGGCATGTATTTTAAGGTTAGTGCCTCGAATTGCACGAGTCACATTAATCAATGGCTCCCCACATACTTCCCCACCAACCGAATGCCCACATTTCATCCGAATAATAATATCAATCAAACAACTATCGAATACAATGAATTTGCCCTCTTTTCTTATACTGTCACTCTGCATCCCAGCTGGTTCGGCCTGTAACGTTGAGGACATGTCACTCACATGAAAGGTAGAATCTCTGATATCGTCTTCCGCTATGTTCAGTGATATTGATGGTGTTTCATTGTCGTCCACTTCATTCTCTTCCATTGCAACATCTGTTCCTTCTCCGGCGATGGGTGAATAAAACAATTTCTTCAACTTTCTCGTGGTCTTAGTTTTTGCGGGTGTGGATTCTGTGAATTGATCTCCGACTGCATCCGAACTACCAGGAGGACATTCACTATCAATGGCTGGTGGTGGTATAGCTCCGTTGTCAATCACTTCATATTCTTCTCATTGGCACGATGCATCTCCAGTCTCAAGTCCCTGCCAAAAGGTTTGACAAGCAACATCTCTCGTTCGCTTCACTGTCTGTGTAGATCTAGTTCGTACACCCACTCGCAACTAGAGGACAGATTGCAAAAGGGATGTTCAGTTTAAACACAACTTACAGTATTGAACTATTAACAGTGAAAAACAACATAATATAGTGACCAGGACACTAACCTTCTTTTGCTTTCTTTTCTTTGAAACTTTCTTGCCTCGAACTTCAACATCAGGACGCTGTTGCTCCGACTCGTGTGTGCATGTCTCCACTTCCTCTTGCGCTGCAACGACTATATTTTCATGATAAGCACATCCACCACGCACTGACGCTCCATCGACTCCCTGAAACATAGAACTTTCATTAGTATGTATAATAATATTGAAAACACAAAATGTACTTGGGGACCAATACCCACGTACATCTCAATAGCAAAACACGAATGAACGCTTTGTGTAGAACATTCAAACGACAATTATTCACGCATTGTTGATCTAGTTAGATGGAACTGTGAAGATCCATACCTCGGGCTCCTCATAGACTTCCATTGATGATATTATTGAAGAGGATGCTTCAGTAACTCCCTGAAACACAGTAATTACATTAGTATGGTTTTCTATTTTGTTAAAAAGAACATACACTTTGTGCAGGCGTCAACGGCTCATCTAAATAGACCTGCACAAATTATCAGTTGTCTAAAATAAATAATGGATATCTAAATATGATTCGATTTGCTCGATCGTTGGAAGTGTCACCACCCAGAGATCTGCATCAACTACTAGGGGTGATGTTCTTGTAGAAGAAGCTCCGTCATCTCCCTGAAACATAGTACTTGCGTTAATAAAGAAGGAAGTATAGCGGATGTAATCACGTCATATGATTTCGCTTGATCGAACTGTCAGTATCCATACCTCGAAATGCATAAGAACATCAAGGGACGATGTAACTGCGGTGCACACTTCTGCAAGCTGTTGCGCCGACCCGTAAATGCATGCTCCCCCTTCTTCTTGGACTAATGCTCCATCGACTCCCTGAAACATAGGACTTTCATTAGTAATGAACACGATATTGAAAAAAGAAGACGGAGGGCGACGACAGAACGACATATCAATGGCTAAAAACGAAAGAAACATTGTGTGTAACAATCACGCTACAAGAATGCAAGATCTGATGATCGCCATCGATGGAACTGTCCGGAAACGTACCTCGAGCATCTGAGTGACATCAACGGTTGTCGTCAATGCGTTGGACTCCTCAGCATCTCCCTGAAAGACAGTACTTGCATTATTTTGGATAACAATAATTATAACTGAAAACAAAGACTAGAGGACGAGTACAAGGGTGTACCATTAGGTAAAATAATCACACGATAAATTAAAACTATTGATTTACATGCCTAAAACAAGTCAGTGGCAGAATAGCTAAGTAAGATTACCCGATAGGCGCTTGAAGTGGCTGATGACTGCAATAACGACACGGATGGAGAATCTTCCGCCTTCATATTGAGTGGATACATAAATGGGGAAATTATTGTTAGCTAATGCTACACACTACCGCAAGGCCGAGAGATAAATACGTAAACTTGACTCACCAGTGGAGGGATGTGGACGAATAGAGTGGGAATAGCGGTTGAGAGCAATTTTCGCTTCGCTCGCGGTGTGTTCTTCTTTATTAGCAATGATGTGGAGTACATGTCAGAGGTAAAGTGCCTGCTGCAGATGCGGTATCGATCACCCCTCTTGTCCGCAAAGACTTCTAGGACTCTACTTTCAAGCTCAGACGGTGGATATCCGCAATATCGGACCCATTCTCTTATCTGATCTATTGTCTTAGGGAAAACATGCATTATAGTACCTTCAGATTTACTATGAGTCTTCGAAGGGCAACCGCCAATGGAACAGGCAGGCATTGTGGAAAGTTCTGAAAAGTAAAGATCAACAATTCTCTATGAATACCAATGTGTTAAAAAATTAAATGACACATAAAAGGTCCAATGCAAGGTTCGTTTTGGTTCTTGGAACTATACACGTTATTCACATGCGGATAAGTATTTGAATAACTTTAAAAAAATAGGAAAATAATTTGACTAAACTCAGAACATGTGACTAGTTCCTTGCATGTACTGTCTTCAACGAAAAGAAATTGGACGCAAAATGATTATGGTACATGGCCTTACCTTGACGAACAAACAGCTAGATGCAGGGATCAGAGTAGTTTCTTGTCGTAGAACAGGGAGCAGTTCACAGGTTGCAAACTGACGAGTACGCTCGAAGTGGTCACGGAAGTTCACAGAGACGAAGAGCAGATAACCAGCACCTTCACGGGTTGACTAGCAAAGCGCAAAGAAGTTCTCATTCGAAATATGAAGTGGGTTATAAAGAATTCGAAACAGGGGTGTGTTTGTGAATGAATGACGTGTATATGTCGTGGCATTATGCGGTTTGCAGGGGGGCATCCAGCGTGAGGGGGGATGCTTGGCAGGAGACACGGGGTCTGGAGGTAGACATGGGAACAACAACCCATGCTCTATAGACCACTTTGAAGTGTACATGGTCTTTGGCACCTCTTGGCCTTTATCGCTCCCTGACAGCTCCACTTGCCAGCGCAAGTACCCCGGTGCGAACTGCCTTTGATAGGGCGGGGGGTGGATTGGGGCGGTGGTCGTGCAGACAAGACACAGGAAGACTCGTGAATGGAGACACACTTATGTGGATTGCAGGGGGGCGTTCAGCGTGAGGGGGGATGCTTGGCAGGAGACACGGGGTCTGGAGGTAGACATGGGAACAACAACCCATGCTCTATAGACCACTTTGAAGTGTACATGGTCTTTGGCACCTCTTGGCCTTTATCGCTCCCTGACAGCTCCACTTGCCAGCGCAAGTACCCCGGTGCGAACTGCCTTTGATAGGGCGGGGGGTGGATTGGGGCGGTGGTCGTGCAGACAAGACACAGGAAGACTCGTGAATGGAGACACACTTATGTGGATTGCAGGGGGGCGTTCAGCGTGAGTGGGGATGCTTGGCAGGAGACACGGGGTCTGGAGGTAGACATGGGAACAACAACCCATGCTCTATAGACCACTTTGAAGTGTACATGGTCTTTGGCACCTCTTGGCCTTTATCGCTCCCTGACAGCTCCACTTGCCAGCGCAAGTACCCCGGTGCGAACTGCCTTTGATAGGGCGGGGGGGTGGATTGGGGCGGTGGTCGTGCAGACAAGACTCGTTTGCCGCAGGGCCTCACCAAGGAGAGGCCATCTAACTGCATGTAAGAGGCAGGCTGTAGGATCTAGTACATGGAAGGCAGGGGGTGAGTTTATAAATACCTCAGCCTCCCAGGAGAATATATGGGTGCAGTTCACCCTGGAGACCCTGGATGCCTAGGCAGTTAGTCAGCAGCAGGCTGGCCTGTGGTGGCAAGGCGGCACGGGCCAGAGGGGGTCATCTCTGTACCCGGTGCCCAAAAGGATGATTTATTATGATCAACCATATTGATTATTTACCTATAACCATGTTTTGTATCAATAAAATCCAACGGCCTTTTATTGCCAACGCTTGAACAAAGTGGTGTGGTAAGTATTTTTGGGGGAGGAGGCAAGGCCGGGAGGCTTGATGCCATCCCGCAAAATAACATATGTATGTCTGCTGCATATGGGTTCAACGGTTATGTGGATTGAAGGTGGGCGGCCAGCGTGAGGGAGGATGCTGGCCGGAGACATGTGGTGTGACAAGACAAGGCACAGGAAGACTATTCTATTCAATGGAGACACACTAGATTCATTTAAAAAATCAAAACAACCATTGTTAAAATATATGTTGGGTTTTATTTTAGATCTTAATTTCAATTGAACATAAATAATAAACATTACACATTGTAAAGTTCCGGTTGCAGCACATCCAGGGAAAATCCCCGGTATTGTCCACTGTCGCTGGGGAAATGTTGTCTAATGGCAAGTACCACACAGGCAGGTATTACTCTCCGAACGCGGTGTCCGAGCCTCCCGTGAAGCCACCAAGTGAAGCAACGATAGGCCACCAGCCTGTACCACCTGTGAAAAAGAAAGATGCAAACTGTATAAAAATGACAAAACTTTCTTATCAATGTCGATTCAGGTAAAAAATGTCATTCTGCTTTGAAAAAAATTATATCTAGAAAATGCATAATATGGAACCAAGTGGCATCACTGACATCACAACCAGAGTATACTTACTCGTTACTCGGATTACGCGGACGAACAGTGCCGCGAAGTTCGTGCATAAGCACCATCATCATCCTCAACACGGTCCGTGAGCGGAAGGCTTCCCTGAACTCTGGCAGCTCGGTGATGCATTGCGGACTTGGCTCGCCTTCCGAAATGTAGGCCAAGCACCCGGAATTTTCACGGCAGCAGCAGTTCTCCTCCTCAGTTGGCATTAGCTCGCACCGATTGCACGTGCACCAGGTGGAGACGCCGTCCATGCGACATGGTCCAGGCTCTTCATCCGTTGACTGGTCCTCCCAACTGCCGTCCGAATCCCCATCGTTTTCGCGTGCTTGCCTTTCCAGTAGTTCTTGCTCGGTGTACTCGGGCTCGTACATATATGGCATTATTGTAGCCATTGTGTGGTAAAGAAAGTAAAATAATTTACAGAGATGGTACAGGTGTTCACAAGGCCTAGAAGCGGCGAAGGTAGCTGACCAGAGCACAGAAACGAGTCACAGAATACTCAAAGTAACACAGAGAGAGTAATGGAATCGAAAATCTGCTGCTGTGTGTTGTGAAACGGTGTGTTTATACTTATTGAGGAAAGAGGCGTCCTGCCATTTCCATGGCGACACGTCATTAGCTGAGGCGCAGCGATTGTTGACACGAAACGTGCTTTGGTGTTGGGAAATGGGCGGTACACGTCTGCTGATGTCTGTTTCAGGGGCGGGGGATTTGATTTAGTGCCGCAAAAGCAGGTGAGCCAGGTCGATGGGGGGAAATGATAGGATTATCAGAAAATGGCGGCTGATTTCGAGTGCGTTAATGGACGAAAAGTCGGGTAAGGTCCATAGGAAAGTTTTCTACGATCTACCGATTTATGCTTAAAAACACATGGCCGAACCGTAGGGACAATAAAAAAAAAGTCCCGGAACTATCCTTTAAGGCCACCACATTGACTACAACATAGTGTGATGACGACTCTGAGTCGATATCATAAAGAGGGGGGGCACGTGCACCTAGGCCAACAGACCTATCCATCCTGCGCAAGTAGACGACTGTCAGTTAGCTTGGTCACACTAGGTCGAATGGAGTTCGTGCACAACATACTGCCTCCACAGTTCTTCGCCAAAGTGGCAGCAGTGCCAGTTGTGGAATCGGGGTGGAGGTCTGGGAAGGATTGCCCAATACTTATATACAAGCCAAAATTGTTGGCTTTGCCAATGCTTGTTTAACAGGACTTCAGTGAAGGACACGTGGATAATCCTTATGAATTGAGTGGCTGAGACAGGGCAGATCTTGTTAAGACATTTTTATTACACCAGTAGCAGGGTTTACTGGTCCAATAAAGTCATAAACTGTCAGAAGAAGAATGCTTTGAAAGAACACTGGCAGTGGCAGCAGGCACTTCAAGTGCAGAGTTTGATGGTTGGTAAGGCTTGATTAAAGCGGGCTCCAAGGTCGCATGGGGAGCATTTTGGTCAGGGACGGGGAGACGCAGGAACTGGGTGGGAATGGCCAGGGAAGGATTAGCCGTAGTATTTGGAAAGGTGCCACTTTGTTGAGGGGTTTGCAACCTTTGGTTCTCCCGATGTTTTGGACTACAACTCCCATGATGAGTTCTAGCTGGCAACCAGCATTGTCGTATATGAGAGATCATGGGTCCAAAACCTCTGGCGATCCACAGGTTGCAGACCCTGGGTTCCTGATTGTGAGACTCGAGTTTTGTCTGTCTGCCTCTCAATTGGCTTTCCCAAATGTTTAGCCCTTCCAGCTCCACTGTGTGGACTACTCAGGTACCACTGTGTAGGAATTCATCATATCTTTATTGCTCTACGTTCTCATACTAAAGATGCTGTATTGATTTAGGAGAAATGTTGCTATGCATGGATTTTGGGAGGAGTGTTTTGAGCATAGCAATATCTGTTTTACAAACGTGCATCAAGGGAGTGCAGTGCGCAACCCGGCCTCCCTCACCCTAACACACAATGTTCCTGTCTTTACTTTTTGTGGGAATTCCATTCTGTATCCGGTAAAGGGTTTTGCAAGTTGCACTTAACCCATTGCCAGTCCCATAAATACCCTACATCCCACTCTAGGCACCCATATCCTTTCTTGTGTACAGAAGTGAGGCATCGATGGAACAGTACACTCTTGTGGAAACAGGCTCTCCTGAGCCCGGGTCCTCTGTTCACTCTAATTAGAAAGTATTGATGTTGTTGATGACCCAGATGACGTTCCTGGCTCGCAGCCTCCACACGCAGTACTGGGAGTGTAGCCACGTTCAGGGGCCGAGGGAATGGGTGGGGATTGCAACGTGGAATGGCTGTGTCCAGCTGGGGCCTCGCCCAGGCGCATGGTGTTCGGAACAGTCTGGGTTGGGGATTGCTATATGAGCACACATTACTCTGGTTTATGCAGGAAGACTGCTACACTCGTCAGTGCAAACGTGGTACGCCATATAATGAATTCCTACACAATGAGCATGGGAGGAGCGGAGAAGGGGCATAGTGGGATCCGAGCAGACGTGGCCGGCTTGATGGCTAAAATGCTTGCCGTCCTGCAGAGAGATAGAAAAATAGAATGGCCTCCTTTCTTTCTCTTCCAAAGTTCCTTCCCAAACTTATTTGCTTCTCCTTTTGGTGAGTTTCCCTTTCCCATGACCACACTCCTTTGTATTTCAACCCCTTTGCTTTCCCTCCACTTCTCCGTCTTTATGTCTTCCTTTGTGCCCGAGAGCGCTTAACCCCAGTGCTGGCTATCCGAGCATTGCCTGGCGCTTTCTTGTTCCTGCTCATTGCTTCAGGCCGCCTCTCATTTGCCCAGCGTCTTGTCCTTCCTTCTCTCTCTTCTTTCTTTCGCTGGTTGATTCGGTGCACCCTCCATTCTGCTGTCACTCTGTTTTTTTCTGCTTCTCTTTCTCTCATCCCTGCCCCCTTTTCTCACTTTCATTGCTTCTTGTTGTTGCCTCTCGTTCTTTCCTTCCACATCTCTCCCTCATTCTATTTAAATGTTCTTCTCCCCCATCCTTCCGTTCCTTTTCCCTTCACCCTTCCATCTCTTCTCCACCTCGAGTCTGGCATCTCTCCCCCTGCGCTTACCCCCTTCTTTTTTTATTTCATCCTCGCTTTTGTTTGGTGCGTTCTTTTTCTCTTGTGCCTCCTTTTATTTCCTACTCTTCCCTTCAATTTCCGTGTTTCTTTCCCTTTCGTTTTGCTTCTTACCACACACTGTTTCCATCCTTTCATTTCCGCTTTCCGTCTCTCTTCCTTGCATTGCTTCTTCAGCCCAGGCCCTGCCCCACTCCTGCTGTGTCACCATCTCTTAATGTTCACTGCCTCTCCGTCTTCAAAACTGTCCCCCCTCTGTGCCCTTCAATGCTTCGTGGTCACTCTCTCTCTCTCTCTCTCTCTGTCTCTCGGTCTCTCTCTCTCTCTCTCCCCATGATTCTCGCTCCCCCTCTATTCTTATTCTTTCTGCCTTTGTATTTGTGCCTTTGTACTTAATTTTCGTCCCCCCCTTGTCCTTGTCACCCGGAGCAGAGTACTCACTGCCACTGTATACTGCGCAACAGGACATCAGTAGAGGGAAAGATGCTCCCAGACAGTACCTACTGACTCTCAAGCCAAATTCCCCAGCCCAGCCCCACACACTTGTTTCATGCAGCTAGAGCTCCATACGTGTTAGCCCGGAGCGGGTCACTCACCCTGAGCTGGGTGAAAAATGCCTGCCCGTGCCCACCACAACTGGGCCTGAAAAAAGTCTGTGCCTTGACTAGAGAACGAGCAAGCATACAGCCACAGCACGAAGAGCTCCAACCACGAGCCACTCCTTACATGATATGATATGATAAGGCATTTATAACGCGCCTATACACAAGTGTTTCAAGGCGCGCAGTGGCAAGGGAGGGGAAACAGAGAAAAGACAGACAACAATCCTACTAGGCCAGGTGACATTGAGATTGCGCATGTGCAGGGGAGGAGGTAGGGAAAAAGAGAAGAGGGAAAGGGTGGGGGCAGTGCTGTACATAGGATCACAGTAAAATAAATAAAGACAATAAATAAAAGTGCGGCATGCTGGTGGCAAGTGAAGGGGAAGTGCAGACATCAGGTGTCAAGTGCTGGTAGGGGCTGTAGGGATACAGAAACAGTACCCGAGAGCAAGGGTTGCCAGGGGGGCAGTGCAGGTGTGCAACTGGTGGGGAGGGGACCAGTGCCCAGGATCAGAGGGTAGCCAGGTAACCAGTGCAGTTTCAGATTCAGCCAGGAGATCAGCAGGGGAGAGGAGGAGAGAAAGCAGAAGCATGAGGTCAGACCGTCGGAGTTGGAGCAACCATGTGTGATTGGCTGTAGAAGCGCGCAGAACGTGTAGCCAAGCGCTGGTACAGCGAATCATATTCAAAGCATATTGAAACTGGTTTGTGATTGGATGACGTATCTAGTCGATGATACTGTGATGACGAATAATAAAGAAGGGAGGGCAGGGCAGGAAAATGAACGTGCGCACTGCCCGGTAAACAAAAGGATATGCGTGGCTCCAGACAAAGGTGCGCGGCCGCAGAGCCGTGCACCTTTCCGGGAACATTGACCGCGACTGACCCTGCTTAGCTTCAAAGCCCCTGACGTCACTATAGCTGTAAAAATATCTTTCAAAACATGTTTTAAAAAATGTAACCGCGAGTACTGAACTACATATACCCGCGGTTATCCGTAGTCCTTTGATGCCTCTAATATAGCCGCGAATATTGGAAAAATGTCTGGAAAAGAATGCTTTCCTGCCCCCCAGCACCTCACCAAGTGTCCCCCTCATCTGTGCGCACTCCCACCACTCCCCAGATGGCCTCCTCCCCTCCCATACCGTGTCCCATTCCCCACACAACACATGCGGCTTCTGTGGCACAGTTTGCTTTCAGATGTCAGCTATTCGTGGCTATAGCCGAGGCTACGGAAAGCTTTGTGCTGCAAACTGAGTCCCTAGACCCCCTCCAACTCCCAAATTTCACTCAGTGCCTTCTAGCCATCCCCCACCTCTACCCTGATGGCATTTGTATGTTTTTTGACTTGCAAATAGCTTTTTACTGCGTTTCATTTTCCCATAACCTCGGCAATAGCCAGGAATATCGAGAGAAAAATAAGATGGCAGTAGTTTCATATCTGAAATCCTTGATCCAGCAATGTACCATGGAAGATATCTCTATTATTTGGAGGGAAGGGGGCACCCCTTTCTCCATCAAATATTTAAATAACTAATGCACAGAATAGCCCCAAACCAACCAACACACTCTTTTTAACACTTCGTGCCTAAGTTGTTTCAGACCTGGTCCAAATCAGTCCAGCAGTTTGGGCTGTGCATTTTGGCAGAAATTGTCCTTTTTTGTCTATGGGAAAATTAATGGGAAGAAGGCAGCACTTTCGAGAAAAAAGAAGATTTTGACACTTAATATATTTCTTATTTTTTAACAAATCTACGAAACTTTGCAGTCTGGGGGGGGATCCCTGCAGACTTTTAATCGCTTTCAAATTTTCAATCAAATCCGTTACTCAAATCAAAAGTTATTAACAATAGACTTGTGAGGGGTTCCTATGTGTCTCCGACTCGCCTTAACTATCGGGTGGCGAACGACGCCCTATAATATATATATATATATCAGAAAACAGGTGACTTATAAAGGTAACAAGAGTTTAAGGGGGCGAGTGCTTCAAACTAAAGAGGAGTAATATTTAAATATACACCATTACATTGTTAAGCATCGCTGGCAGCAGTGGTGGGGTCAGGGAGGGAGGATGGGTCGAGAGTGCAGGGGAGCTCCCTCTTTAACAAGTATGTGAAGCTTAAGCCTAGCTTTGAAGAGATCGACAGTTGGGCTTGCTTTGATTGTTATGGGCAGTGAGTTCCAGCGGAGCAGGGCGAGTAGGGAGAAAGCACGGAAGCAAGAGGAGGCACAGGGATGGTGAGGCTGAGCAAAGAGGAGGATAAGAAGGAACGTGATGGTGAGCAAACTGAGATACAATCAGACAGGTATGAAGGAGCAAGGCCATTCTTAGCCTTGTAGACTAGGAGAAAGAACTTGAAAAGAGAGCAGTTGTGCATGGAGAGCCAACCAGCATGTTGTTGGTAGGTAGTAGTGGGGAGTATTTGGGGAGTTCGTAGAGAGTGCGGGAAGGAAAGTTGAGGAAGGACTAGAGAGAAAGGCCAAAGAGTAGGCTTGAGCAGTAATCAAATCTGTTGAGCACGAAAGTGGAGATTAGAGTTTTTATAGAGTTGTTAGTAAGAAAAGGATGAATTTTCGGAATGTTGAGGAGTTTAGTATGAGCAGCAGACGCAGCGGTAGTGATGAATTGTTGTAGTCATAGGTTACTATCAAAAAGGACTGAAAGATTGAGACCCCTGGGTGAGGGAGCAACAAGGTCAGTCGGAAAGGAGAAAGGGGAGATTAGCGGATGACATTGGGAGCAGGAGAAAGATGACTTCCATTTTTGAATAGTTCAGCATGAGACTCCGGAGAGCCATCCAATTACGAATTGCAGTGAGACAGTTCATAATATGTTCTGAGATGGCTGGGGAGAAGGAAGAGAAAGGAGAAACTATTTTGCGTGTCATCCGAAGAAAAGGTATAGTGAAATTCAAAGAGTGACCTAAGTCTTCCTACGGCAGAGGTATGGAAGGTGAAGGTGAATGACTGATCCTTGGGGGGCACGGACAGGGAAAGAGGTGGGGTATGAGGTTTGTGAGCTCTGTATAGCTTTCAACCAATTTTTCTATAACATTGTGTTGTAAAATGCATAATTTGAACACATTATTTTAAAGCATTTCTTGTGAGAAGGACCTCCACGTATATCTCTACATTATGTTGTGTTCACTTGCTACGCTCAATCATTGGAACTAATTTGGCGAAATATTTAGGTCTCTCCACAGAAAATATTCCTCAGCCATGACTGGCCATGGCCTTGGTGGTGCCCCCTAGGAGACACTTTATCCCCAGCACTTATAACAGCCTCTGCCACGGCACACACAGGAATACACGGATTCAGAATAAGTAAAGTACACAGAGTTATAGTTGAAAAGTGTCCCACTGCGACCCCTCTTAGGCGGGTAGGTTTTTCTGAGGAGGGAGTTAAGGGGGGTGTGAACCACATAATGTGTAGAGTGCACCTTTTTTGACTCTTCCATGTTAGGGGGTATGCCAGGTGTCCTGCCCTCAAAGGTGGTGCCGACTAGGGAAATGGCAGCGCACCCAAATTGCAGTACACAATCACTAGGTCTGCATTATGCTCATGAACACATGCAAGCTAGCCTCTCCTCAACAAGATTCCTCAGTTGATGTCGCGCTTGCGCATTAACCTTTCCTGCTAACTGTTACCCTGGCATTTATTACCCCTCGGGTCTCTTGAATCCTGATTATTGGCACTTCTATTGCTTATCCGGTTTCGACCCTTGCCTGCCTCCTGTCTCTGGATTGGCCAAAGCTACACTTGCATGTTCCCATATTTAGCCAGGCTGGATCTTATCTGTTGATATGGTTTTGTGGATTGGCTTTTGTCAGGACTATACACTTTTCGCCTTTCTATTGTCCTTGGAACATAAATTACCTTCTACCTGTCCTCTCCTTAGGGTGATGGTTCTACCAGCCCTGTGGCTGGTCAATGTCCCAGTCCTTTAGTTTCATTCTTGTGCTTCCCTAGAGGTCCTAGTGAATTATATTGCTTTTGGTTTGTTGGATAGGCAACCGGCGCGGAGCCCTCAACCCTAATCTGCTGACACAGGATATCCTCCGCAGGATCTACCGCTTAGGATTCACATTAAACACCACCCTCCGTAAGGCACTGAAATATTGGAAAAGAAGGTAGGAAGCGTACTGTGTCTTATACTGCATAACCTAGTCAATCTAACATGTGTGGGCCTTTTCCTTGCAGCCTGAGAGAGGGCCTTGAAGTATTCCTCCTGGATTTCACCTTATCTATGTTACCTTATATGTTGTTCAAAGGGCAGGAAGGAATGCTGTCTTCTTCGGCGCCTGTGTCCAATATCATACTAGTGTCTGACACATCCAATCAAGCTTAAAAGCAACAAATCACAGAATTCAGTGATAGGAAGTCATAACTCTCTGCAGCTACTGTGCTTTGCTGCCTGTCCTACAACACTTGGCATTCCTTGGGGATATCCCCAAGGCCTCGACAGAGAGTGACATTAGCCATAACTTTGACTGGATTCGTGCATACCAGTAATCTGCCCTCTATGTATTTGCAGTGTTTTTGGCAAGCACAATGGATGAGTTATTGTCTCGGGAGGATAGTTTAGGGGCTACGTGCTCGCCTTGGTAGCAAGCCCACACGGAACAACACAGGTTCGAGCCCCGGGTCCGTGCTTAGAAACCTCTGGGTATTAAGCGTGTTATAAATAACCTATCATATCATGAGGTCCCAATCCCCTTAGCAGACAACCATGAAAGGGCTTACTCAAGGTTAACCCTGACCTAATGGTTGCATCCCTACATATGAAAGTTCATCTGGCATTGGTTGTCTTGCTTTACCTGCATCCCTGCCAGAGGGAGTTTCTCTTTAATGATTGGTCAGATTAAATGTGGCATGGTAATATGAGTATTATTCTTCTACAGTATGCATGGCCAAAGCTATTTTAACATATGCAACCACACAGTAACAAGGAGCAATAGCTGAAGTAGCTAAGCCATGGCCACTCCCTGCTTCCTCTAATATGCTACCATGAACCTCATTATGCCATCATTCAAGTTATGCTAAATGAATTGCCTCAGCGGATCGAGCATAACGAGCGGGGGTCTTAGGAGCCCTGTGAATATATTTTTGAAAACTGGTTTGATATAGAACTGCAGCAGAGTGAATTGTTTGGTTAGTGGGACTAAACAGAAAGACCTTCGCCTACACACAAAATGGAGGCGGCCTCAGTTGCTGCCTGGTTACAAGCCGCACACCACTGACCTTTGATTCAGGAACAGTGGCGCTGGTAACATTGTACAGTGGAGGGGCGTAAACATTTCCCTGGAATTTGTATGAGTGGTTTGGCCTACCCTGGGAGCCCAAACCAATGTAGGGTAATTTGATGGATGGGGGAGGGGAGGATCTCCCTCTGAGATTTATTTTCAATAATGGGTTGAAATGTTAATGTTACAACACATGTTTGGCAAATAATTCTGTTGAACAAAATGCAGTTTGCCGTCTGTTCGGTAAGGTCATTTATGATGCCTCTGATCACAATATATGCTGGCACTGCCACTACAAAGCAAATGTTCATGATGTCTGTATCTACACTTTGGGGGTCATTTTCAAGCTCCCCGTATTTCGGCTGCGGTTACCTGTTACATTTCTCACTTTTGCGTGAACAGGTCCCTGGGGAGTGGAAAAAAGATGGATCACACGCCTGTACTCCGCCCTTTTGCACGCTGCTGTGCAACTTGATGTAAATGCCGCCTTCTATGTACGCATGGCAGGTGGCGTTTACAAAGAATTCCTGTAGCGTTTGCCTGTTTTTTTCTGGTGTGATAAACAGGCAGACTCCACAGGAATCCACAGCATTTGTGCATGCATGAGAATCCATGCTGGCACCAATGCTGTAGTATGTGTTTGGCAGAGCTGAAGGAGCTGGCAGAAACGTTAGTTACGATCTGCCCCATATCTCTGCCATAGAAATAAATGAAAATGGGGCATGATGTGAATGAAAGGTGTAAAAAGCCTTTAATTTACATTATGCCACAGAGCATGTGTCATCAATTTCATAATACTGGTGTCCATGTTATGTCATCATTACCACTGTAAAATAGTTTCTTGATGCTGAAGTCCTCACTATATGTAAAAGTGCTTTTGTTATGCTGGTGCCCATAAAAAATAAATGTGCCTTGCCCTACAAAGCATGCCCCCACCTGCAAACATGCACACACATAGGCACATGAACCGACAGGCTTGCAGAAAACCACACCGCTCACGTTCTCTAGCGCTCAACATGTGCCCATACACACAAGCTCAGCGATACACACTCAAATCAACTTACCTGAGAGTTCAGCCCAGTACCTCTGCTGCTCCACCTCCCAGAAGGATCCCTCCACCAAACCATGCCACGAATGATGAAGCCACAGACATTGAGCATGTTTGGTACTCTGTAAAAATGAATGCCCCTATACTTTCAATGATGTCACTATGTGTGAGGATACCCAGGTATGCCCCTTTCACAGCAGTGACCCACCCAGAATCAATGGGCCAGGTCTGCCTCTGAGAGCTGTACCCCAGGCAGGCATGCTCCATTGGGCATGTACAAGAAAACACAAGATTCCTGTAGAGAGACCGAAAGACAGAGAAAGAAAAAGAGAAAGAGAGAGCGAGCAATCATGTTCTCTCTCTCTCTCTCTCGCTCTCTCTCTCTCTCTCTTTCTCTCTCTCGCTCTCTCTCTCTCTCTCTTTCTCTCTCTCTCTATATGTCTCTCTCTCTGTTTTTCTCTCCACCCCCAGCTACTCCCTGATTGGGGTCATGGGTGGCAAGTCACTGCCCTACTGGTAAGAGATGAGGGGTTCAGATCTTGAATCACTGCACATCTTTACCTAGGACAACTAAACATACAAATGGAGACTCTACAGTGAGATGCCTGCACATTTTTAAAATGTAGCCAGGCTTCCATTTTTGTCCATCCTATGTGATCCTGGGCAATTGCTATACCTAAATATGTCTTATTTTAATTTCCTGCCAACAATGAATCGCCTAGAAGTGTTTCTTTGAGGTGTGAACTATACAAAGAGCCTAACTCATGAATTACCCCTCAATGTTGCCTCCATAAGTAATAACATTCCATGGTTTGTTAGACTTGAGTCTTTGCTCTTTATATAATAATAATAATAATAATAATACGGGTGGATGTATACTAATTGACGTTTTCACAATTGACCTTGGGAGATTTGACCTCGGGAGAATTGAGCTAATTTAAAAGGTCGTATAGGACACATATGCGGGGAAACCCCCCGCATCCCACCACCCAATCCAAAAACCCCTGCAACCCCTCACCCAATCCCCTTATATTATTTGTAATCCAAAGCCAACCCAATAAATATATAAAATAACTGAAATAATATAAAGGTCAATTGTGCAGAAGGTCAATTAGGACCACTATAAAATGTCAATTAGGACAAAAGGTCAATTGTAAAAGGTCAATTTGGATAATACCATATGGATCATTTAGCAGAGGTGATATTTCCCTTAGCTTAGCATGATGGTTGCTCATGGCATTATCACATGTGAACAATGGCTCTCGCCTAACAGAAATGTGGAATACATGTTTTACTACAAAGTTTGGTGCTAGCCAGTTTTCATGGGCCTTGACTGTGTTAGGAGTCAAACAACACAACTTTCTTTCATGTGCTCAGGTATTATTGGGTATCCATGAACTGTTAAGCTTTTGAGTAAATCTGTACCTAATTATTGATCGGAAACCCAAATCACCTGAATATTCACTGCTTTCGGGATCTGTCAAACTTTTCGAACTTTAAAAAGATTCAGGTAAACAAGTTTGGCCAGGGCAATTTTCCAGGCTACATTTAGAAGGGACTTCTGGAGCTCTTCCGCAGTCCCTGAAAGTCAATCAGAGAGGGAGGTGTAGGGCGTGGACTGGTGACTGTTGCTTTTTGAAAACTGAAGCAGTTTTCTCACTTTTCTATTGCATATGCTCCATTGAATGTATTTACAGGGAGAGGCAGAAATGAGGACAATTTTAAAGTAAAGGAACATGTAGGTGTCCTTTGCTGTTCGAGAGCTGGAGCATGTTACTTTCATTTCGAGGTAGGACTTTTTGCACTTTGAAAAAAAACGTCATTGCACTTGGGTAGGGATATTTTAGGCAGTGCTCAACAGAATATAATTTGTTTTTTTTTCAATCCCCATTTAAAAGTAGCTCCGTTTCACAGAAAGACGGCCCAGCCTTTGTGATTTTGTTTTTAGAGATGTGCCAGTGTCTCTGTTATGAACCTCAATAATTTACTTCTTTAGATATTCGGACTGGGGCAGCTTGATTGAACACCCGCTGAGAAATAAGCAGGTGCCATTCATTTATTTGCCATCCCAAAAAATGGGGGTTTGTTTGAAAATGTCTAATTGATGGTGATCATAAGTGGTGGTATTGGTATCAGGCTGATGGGCTGTGTGATTGAACACACCACCACCTGATCGCATAATGAGCAGTAGGACGGAGGATAGACCTGTGCACAGCCTGCTTGTTTGTACGGGTATACTCTCACACATAACAAGCAGGTAAGTTGCTTTGGAGGAATAGACAAAAAGGTGGGCATGATGGAACAAATGTTAGAGGTGGCGATCACTGGTGGTGGGCATTTGAGGCAGGGGAGTTAGCTGCGTGAAAAAAACCACACCACCTACACGAGAGCAGTACGATTCAATTGGAACTTGATTTAACACGGGTGCATGTTAGCTACTATTGGAAGTTGATTTAACATGGGTGCATGTTAGCTACTATTGGAACTTTATTTAACACAGGTGCATGTTAGCTACTATTGGAACTTGATTTAACACGGGTACATGTTAGCTACGATTGGAAGTTGATTTAACACGGGTGCATGTTAGCTACTATTGGAAGTTGATTTAACACGGGTGCATGTTAGCTACTATTGGAAGTTGATTTAACACGGGTGCATGTTAGCTACTATTGGAAGTTGATTTAACACGGGTGCATGTTAGCTACTATTGGAACTTGATTTAACACGGGTGCATGTTAGCTACTATTGGAACTTGATTTAACACGGGTGCATGTTAGCTGCTATTGGAAGTTGATTTAACACGGGTGCATGTTAGCTACTATTGGAAGTTGATTTAACACGGGTGCATGTTAGCTACTATTGGAAGTTGATTTAACACGGGTGCATGTTAGCTACTATTGGAAGTTGATTTAACACGGGTGCATGTTAGCTACTATTGGAACTTGATTTAACACGGGTGCATGTTAGCTACTATTGGAACTTGATTTAACACGGGTGCATGTTAGCTACTATTGGAAGTTGATTTAACACGGGTGCATGTTAGCTACTATTGGAAGCTGAGTTGAGGTCTGGTGCAAGAGGATTTATATAGCACTACCTCAGTACCAGGGCTGCCGTTGTCTGTGCTTGAGACAAAAACCAACACCAATTCATATGTCCTCAGATTCCGAAGCAAACACTTTGCATTACTTGCACCTCTGCGCAACGTGATGCTCACCGCTGCCTGGACCAGCTACTTACCTCGTGATCCTGCAACAACAGCACCCTTACCTGGACCCTGGCTCGCATCTCATTCAACAATCCATCTTCTTGGCAGATCCCGAATTGACGCTGCAGCACCTGCGCTCTCTATCCCACGAAGCCAAAGTCCTGAAATGAGAAAAGAAGACAAGACAAGGTTAGAACTCCCGAAAACACCCAACCCAGGGTCCTGCTGCATTTAAAACCCAACGCGCACCCTAAGGCACCATTAAAGGCTACTTACCAGCTGTCGGACCATCTCATCCTCGCTCCTCCGTACCGCCGGCACCGCTTCTTCTACCACAGCTACCACCGGCACCGCTACACCACCTGCAAGGGGAGAGAGCAGAGAAAAGAGACATTACATACAAAGGACAGAAAACGAACTTTACAAATACAATTACAACAGTCGGAAGACAAGCGGGCAAGTGGAAACAAGGGAAACACTTACCCAACAAGAGAAGTGGACTAGTCGCAGATGGCCTGGACTTCCACGACAAGGGACCAGTGAAGGAACTCGGTTCCCTTCAACAAGCATACCTGCCAGAAGCAGCAGGACGGAGAGCTCATCATCATCATTTTGCAGGTGAGCCTCAAGGGTAGTGCAACCCCAGGGAAGCCACATCCAGGAAGAAGAGGTCTGAAGAAGGGTTCAGGGACCACAGGCTGCACACTCATACGACCCCCCTTATATTCACGCTGGAACCGCACTGCTCATCACTGCAGTTCCCCACACAGACGCAGATGGAGGAACAGACAAGAGGAGTTTCATCCCTGGGAGGGCTGCGACCGTGCCCGAACGCCTCTGCAGAGACCAGGTGAGCATAACAAGTTCAGTCCACTCTCGCTTTGTGACGCCTCAGACATCCCGAGGAGGCAGTGGTGTATGTCAATCAACGACAGCACCTACAGACCATCACATCAACTAGTATCAGCTCCTGCACCTGAGTGCTTTGCAGAGAATCATAAAATCTTTTCTTCTGCCCCTGTACAACAGCCAATGACACATACTGTGAGTCCACACTACATATTTATGGGGAGGAATTTCTTTGTACCGGGTCATTACAAGCATCTTGCATCCTACACTGCAGAAATGTCTGCTTTGCGAAGGTCATTGAGCAATCTGGGGATGTCATCTTTGCTGTGTCACATGAAGCAGAGTCATGCACAAGAATTGGAACAACACATTAAACACGATACTCCATGAAGCAAGTTTACACTGTGTACAGTGCTGGCACAGCTTCACACGCTGATACCAGAACAGGGCATGGCTGTTGTCCCGCAGAAAAAGCAGTGTGTTTGCCAGTGGAGTCAGTAACACCCAAAAACAAATAAGCAGTAGAGGGACAATCTTTATGTGCCAGCGCAGCCTCAGCAAGTTATTTACGTTCAGCCATCCACGAGCCAAGCCGCTCAATGCAAAATTGTTGAGAATTATGCCAGTAGGCCTCTTTTCTTTGAAACATATATTTCAAAGAGCTAATTGCAAATGATAATGCCCATTGGCAAATTACTAACACACAAAGTTGTCCCAACAAGAATGTTATTTGCATCTGAAAATGAATCACTGTTATTTTGATTAAAGGTGTGGAAGTATTGGGCGTCTTTTCTATTTGACACCTATGTGACAAGACCCGGTAAGATATAAATGCCACTGTCTAATGTAAAGATTTGTTAACCTTGTTACTTTTTTCAACAATCACAAAAGTTATTATTCATTTGGTTAGTTGTATATTTTGATTATATGTTTGCAGGAAAAACTAAATTTTTAAGAAATACAGCAATTAAACAGCTTGAAAACTCATAATAATGTGCAAAAACAAGAGGAGCAAACCAAGCATTAATGTAATTTAATTAGCGGCCATTGTGCCTCTCTATCTAGCTAATAGGTAATAAGACTAAAAATCCTGCCCATTAAGTAATTTCTGGGCTCAGGGGTCTACATAAATCTCGAATTCTGAATATTAGAGACGAGTAACCTATAGGTGCATGTGTCCACTGTCCACGTAAGGCTAGATATGTTTCGGCGGTAGTGCCCAGAATGATTCCGCCTTCCTCAGGACCAAGTTTGGAACGGCACCTGAAGAACAAAATTAAAAGAATTGCTTTTGAGTGGGCCCTTCTAAGTAACATCCATAGTTCACTATTGTGAGTTTATTTAGTGCCCACTGAAAGATACAATTTTTTTTATTTTTTTTAAAAAGGGGATTGAAGGCTTCCAGACTATGTCTACCTGCAATATATACCATACCTAAAGTGCTCTACGGGTAAAGAGAAAAGTGAGGGAGCGATAGGAAAGCTCATTCAGAGGTGATGTGTGACACACTTGTGTATTTGCAGGGAAAGGAAAGAATCTCTGCAGAGGATGGTAAGTGAGAGTGCACTGAGTCTCACTTACCCACTGTGTTTAAAGATTAAGCAGCTGGCTCAGCGTGGTAGCAAAATAGAATGTTGGCTTTTCAACTTAGCAACTAACAGAAATGGGAGACAGTCAGGAAAAAATGAGTCCTGTGCCATTCTAGTGGCAAGTTTATAAGTAGTGCATTTGAAAGAATGGCAAGATATAAATGTGTGGGCCAACGGAAGCAGAGTTTGATCATACCTGTATCCTATGTGGAGAGTTGAACCAGATGGAACACCACTAGGTGCATTGAGGCACTTAACTATCGTGCTTCTTGACTCACAGGTGCACATACCATATACGCATGTGGTATAGCCTGCCGTGTGGAAAATTAATAGTATGAGTAAGGCTTTGGGCTAGTTGGAGGGAAAGAACTGCGGAGGGCAGGTACTGAAGACTTGCTGTCGATAGACCTATGACTTACCTATGTCCACTGGGTAGTCCTAATGCTGATGTCAGAGGGCACTGTTAATGTAGCTCTCCATCGTTCTTGCTGTCAAGTGCAGTCCATAGGTTCTCAGATGGTGGAGGAGTTGTCTGGGGAGAGAGAGAATCCCGATGTATCAGCGATACAATGATGAGCGTGATTATTGATGGTTAACTCGGCTATTCCGTGCTCACAGCTGCTCTCATTGTTCCTTACCTTGCTGTGTGGTACCTAAGCAGTCAGCGTGTTTCTCTCTGTCTCACTTTGGAGAGTGAATCGTGTACGGAAATAATCCACAGGGTCACGTGGTCATCCGACACTCTGCGGCTGGTTCATGTTTCTCTTACGAATAAAGTCGGAAATTTGTAGCAGCATCTTGAGAGATTATTCCACTCACTAGTCACCCCAGCGAGCCCCCAGCAGAAGGGCACCTGGAGGTATACCTGATAGATAAGAGAAATGGGGGTGTACGTCTCTTGATAATAAAAACGTCATAATAATCGGTAGCACGCAGGACTGGATTTAACAATCCTGTTAAGTTCCCATGAACTGCCACATAATTAAAGAAGTGTAGTGGGCTGTATCCAACATGCGTTCCCTCTGCTTGGCATGGCCTAAAGTATAAAGTGGCCAGGTTTGATGCCCTATAATTGTCTCGCTTCTCTCATCATTCAGAGTGTGTAAATTGGATTGGGCGGGGTTCAGGGTCTTCGTGGTACTGCTTCCTAGGAGGAGGGTCAGGGGTTATGGTCCTGGGTCCCAAGTTCTCACATTGTGTGGTGTATTTCTAGAGTATGGACATTGCTTGCTTATGTCTCGAATGCTGGATGCTTATGTCAGTAGTGCACGTGAAGTCTAAATGGATGCACAGATGGTGCAGTTAGGTTAGTGCATCCCATCATTCTGAGTGAGCTTATGTGAGGAAGCGCGTGGGTCTGTATTATGCATCTCTGTCTAGATGGAATGATCTGTCCTATTCTCAATATGCTCATTTCCAATTAGTGTCTCACTGGAATGTAGGCATCTCTTCATTTAGGCCGCTCTATAAACTGTTCAACCGATGGATCAAGCGTGCCTCTTTGTTTAGTTGTGCCCTTTGTATGTTAGATGTTTGTTTCACTATATCCAACAGCCACCTTTAGACATCCTCTGCTTTTTGTTGTTTTTCCAGAAAGTGTGAAACCAGAGGTGCAGACGTGTTCTTGCATCAAATTCTTGATCTGTGTTCATTTATCCTTAGATGGACTGCTCTTGAGGTTTGCCCACCATATTTTTAGCCACACAGGCTTTGTATGCAGTACATACCGTTAGATGTTTTGCAGTTGGAAAGGCATCTTAGCTCTCAGTCTTTTCCATTTTAATGATTTTTATTGTTAAAATATTGATTTTGATACAGATATCAACAGGTTACAAACTTTGAATAAGAACAAGAACCGCAAAGAAATGACATAGTAAATGATTTTGATCCTTTGTAATAGTATTTCTATAAAGCTAAGTCATTTGTTAAATTCACTTGCGAATGTACTATGAACTATAATAGATATAAACCGCATTAATATAACATGTTGTTTAGAATTAATTATATCACAGGTCTGCAGCGAGTGATTTATATGTAGTGAAAAATAGAGATTTTGGGGGGAGACTTACAGGGAGACAGACTAGAGACATATAAGGATAAGGAGGGAAGAGGATAGGGGGAGGAGTGGGTATATTGGATTATTTCATCAAAATAATCTGGTCATTTCAAAAATTATCTAGTTCAAGTATTTCTGAATAAGTATGGAAATATGAATAATGATGCTAATATAAGGGTGTAAATTTATGTACCGTGAGCAGTTGCATTAAAACAGTTAAGATACCTGGTGAAATAATACCACTTAGCATTATACTTAGGAATTGTGTTGTGATTATTGGCCATGCACATCTCTAGTTTATGAGTGTTACAAATGGTGTTCCACCAGATTTTGGTGGAAAGTAAACTAGAGTCTTTCCAGTTAGCCGTAATACATTTTAAAGCTATGCAGATGAATAAGTCATACAGTCTTGCAGAGTCGGATGGGAAATAAGTTGTAATGGCTATACTTCCTAAAAATATGTTAACAACGGAAAATGGCACATTTACACAGAAGATATATTTAAGAAGCATCCAGATTTCCTGCCAAAATTTAACAGTAAATGAACATTCAAAAAACATATGCATATACGTGGCGGGAGATATGCCACATGACCAACATTTAGCATTATAACTCGGATTAGACTTAGCCAATTTGGCAGGAGTAATAAATGCTCTGTGCATGAAGAAATAATAGTGTTGTGATATATTTGCTGATACCGATATTTGTTTGATTTTAGTAAACAGACGATGCCATATTTCATCTTCAAACATGAAGCCCAAATCAAGTTCCCATTTCAGACGTATAGGGCAAATCTTAAAATTTGAGGTGAGCATATTGTAGATTTTTGAGGCTCGAACTTCACCATCTATGGTAAGGTGCATTAGTCTAAGGGCATCTGGAGTAAGGATTTCATTGGAAAATTGAGCAAGTGCATCTAGGCAGGAATTAATTAAGTTGTTATAAAATTGAAAATCTTTCTTAGAAATGTTAAAAGTGGTGGAGAATTGCTGAAAGGAAAGGACATCCGTGTCATTTGTAATCTGTTGGATGAATCTGATACCCTTTTGAATCCATGTTTTGCGATTAAGGATCTTGTTGTTAATTACTATGTTCTTATTATGCCATAATAGTGGGGAAAGGTGCTTCCTTGGAGCTATAGTGTGAGGAAAAAGAAAGGTTTGTAGAGCAGATATTGAAGCTTTAATAGGGTCTGAAGTCTTTTTAGTTGAATGTTTGAAAATGTATATGTAGTCCGTGATTTCATATGGTAAAACAACTTGTTTTTCTAATGTACACCAGGTTGGGATATCAGCGGATATAGGATCTATGAACCATTGACGAGTTTGTTTTATAAGAAATGCATGGTGATATGATTTAAAGTCAGGGAATCTAACTCCCCCCATATCATAGGGGGCTTTCAGTTTCGTCAGGGCAATTCTCTTACTTTTTCCTTTTCCCCAAAGAAAATTAAGTAATATAGAGTAAATGGATTTGAAAAAGGATAGGGATAATGGGACGGAGAGAAGTTGCAGATAGTATAGTATTATGGGAGTAAGCATCATCTTGATAGTATCTAGGCGCCCCCACCAGGAGAGGTATAGTGGAGACCATTTGGATGTTAGATCCTTGAGGGTGCCCAGTAGTGTTTCAGTGTTGAGTTTGATCGTCTTTGGGATAGTTGGGGCAAAACGAAGACCTAAGTATTTAACTGAGCTATTGCACCATTTGAGGCCAAAAGTGACGATATCATGTTTAAGGCAGTATGGATTTAAGGGCATAATTTCTGATTTCTGTGTATTTAATTTATAACCTGATACTTGACCGAATTGTGATAAAATACTCAAGAGGTTGGGAATGTGAAGTTTGGGGTTTTTAATTAATATAAGAATATCATCCGCATAAGCAGCTATTTTATTTATTGAAGCACCGACTTGAATTCCCGGGATGTTTTTGGT
The DNA here is from genome assembly GCF_040938575.1 of Ambystoma mexicanum. Lineage (NCBI taxonomy): Eukaryota > Metazoa > Chordata > Amphibia > Caudata > Ambystomatidae > Ambystoma > Ambystoma mexicanum. The sequence continues at coordinate 1,391,743,725 of NC_090922.1, forward strand.
AGATCTTATTAATTCTAGAAGTGGTTCAAGAGAGAGGATATATAGCAATGGTGAGAAGGGGCAACCTTGACGTGTTCCTCTTAGTAAGTGAAAGGAGGAGGAAGTTTGACCATTTAAGTAAATGGCCGAGTTGGGGGCAGAGTAAAGCAGTTTGACCAGTGAAATGAATTTTTCACCACAACCATGCCACCGTAGAGTTTGAAACATAAAATTCCAGTCGACACGATCGAAAGCTTTTTCCGCATCTAATGCAATGGCGGCGTAGCCTTGTGTATCTTTTTTGTCATTGGCTGCAAGGTTGATGGCGTTTAATAGGAGTCTTGCATTAGAGGATATATTACGTCCTTTTACATATCCTGTTTGGTCTGGTTTAACTAGACTTGGGAGTGAGGATTCGATTCTATTGGCAAGTATTTTGGCAAAAATTTTGCTTTCGATATTGATCAGGGAGATGGGTCGATAGTTGCTAGGAAGAGTAGGGTCCTTGTCTGGTTTTGGAAAGATGATAAGCAAAGCTTCCGAAAATGATCCCGAGGAACATTTTTGTGAGATAAAATATGAAAACAGGTTTTTGAGCTTAGGTGTTAAGGATTGAGAGAATGTGTTGTAGAATTCTGTAGATAATCCATCAGGGCCTGGTGCTTTTCCTTTTCCGAGGCCATGGATGGCATTGGTAATCTCGATAGAAGTGATGTCTTTTTCTAGATGAGATAGATCAATGTCAGGGTAGGTGGTTCTACTGATGTTGTTCAAAAAGGAATCAATGTTTTCTCTGGGAATAGTGCATTCTGGAGTATATAGTTCCGTATAAAATCTTCTAAAGCATTCCAATATTTCATCAGGCCTATGATGCATCTTGCCCAGCTTGTCTTGAATGTGAGAGACTTGAACTTTTTCTTTTTTGGTTTTTAGATAAGAGGCTAACATTTGACCTGCTTTATTAGAAGTTTGATAGATCTTAGTTTTATACTTAAGAATGGTTCCTGCAGCCAACTTAGTAATTTCTTCATTGATTTCAAAGCGTATCTTAATGACTTGTCGTAGATTAGCTGAGTTTGTGTCAGTATAGTAATGTTGTTCTGCAATAGTGAGTCTAGAATACAGATCATCGAGAAGTTTTTTCCTAATTTTTTTATTCTTGCCAGATAGGGCCATTATGTGACCACGAAGGGCTGCTTTGAAAGCATCCCAATTATTGACAGTGGAGGTATCTTGATCTTGGTTTTCGTTAAAGTATTGTTGAATGAAAGCGTTAATGGATTGAATAGATTTAGGATCATTTAAAAGGAAATTGTTAAGTTTCCATCTGGGAGAACTTTTTTTCATATCTGTAAGGGAGAAGGAGGTGATGACAGGAGCGTGGTCAGAAATAATGATATTGGCAATCTTGGAGTCTATAATGGATCCCGAAAGAGTTTTTGTTACAAAAATATAATCAATACGTGACAATGTATTGTGTGGGGGAGAATGGTAGGTATAATCCAAATGTGAAGGATGAGATATCCTCCATGAATCAATTAGTCCTGTCTCTCCTAGACAATTTATAAAGGATTTGTGAGTTTTGTTGGGTTTAAATATGCAACTGGATTTTCGATCCAAAAAGGGGTCAAGAACCTGATTGACATCGCCACACATTATCAGGTTGACGAAATCATTTTTCAAAATCATTTGTTTGACATTATTCCAAAATAAGGGATCTGGAAGTGTAGGTCCGTAAATGTTGAGAATTGATATTTGTGTCGTATCAATTTGCAGTTTCACCCAAACCCATCTACCATTTGTATCTGCATCTTGGGCAAGGATTTTGTATGGTTGTTTTTTGCTAATAAGTATTGCGACACCATTTTTCTTGGATAAAGCTGGGCTAGCTACAACTTCCTTCACCCAAAGAGACTTGAGTTTCATTGATTCTTTGAGGGATAAGTGTGTCTCTTGTAGACAAGCTATTGTTGGTTTAATTTTATTTAAGTGAGCTAGTACTTTACATCTTTTCATTGGATTTTTGCAACCCTTAATATTCCATGTTATGCATTTAAATATCATCTAGCTTGCGGAAATTTGATATTCATACATCTTATAGCTATAGTACAGAAATACACATATACCATTGTCATTAGATTGAAATAATGTTTACACCAATATTTGTGCTGCAGGAAGGAACATTGAGGGTTAGGGAGGGGAGATAGGGGTTTGATCTTATCTTGACAGGTAGTATACCATGACGAATGAATGAATTTAGGGATCAAACAGGACATGGGATAAGGAATAGAGGGAATATGTATATGGGGGATAGGAAACGCTTACCGAGTCGCTAACTAGGAAAAAGCGACTTCCTGTGGAAGATGGACCCAAAAGAGCGCCCACCCCACATACTTAATATCAATGTAAATTCAAAGCATTAGGTAATTAGATACTTATGAGTGTGAAAGACAAGTGATGGAGAATCAGTTTCAAGTAGTAGATGAATTAGAGGCCGCCGCTGGAGAAGAGGTGTCCATGTTTTCATTTTTGATGGATTGTATGAAGAGCCTTAGGTCAGCGGGATCATCATAGACTGCAGAGCGTCCTTCATATGTAACTTTAAAGGAGCAAGGGTGAAACAGGCCATATCGGACATTAAGTTGTTTAAGGGCAGGCCGGAACGCCAGGAAGACCTTTCTTCTTTGGGCTGTACTTCTAGCAACATCCTGTGAGATAAATAACTTACTGCCATGCCAGATTAGAGATTTACGTTCTTTAGCTGTGGAGATGATAAGTTGCAGTTGAGAATATTCTAACAGGTAAAAAATGAGCGTTCTTGGTGGCTGACGAGCTGAGGGAGAGACTGAGGGTTGGCCAATCCTATGGGCACGTTGTATATTAAAAGTGGTTTCCAAAGGCAAATGTAGTATGGCCGGTAGGAATTTTTGTAGGAAGGCAATGGGGTCTGTTCCCTCAGCTCCTTCGGGCAGGCCCGAGATGCGTAGGTTGTTACGCCTGCTCCGATTTTCCAAATCTTCGTTATGCTTTTGAAGTTCTTTGATGGATTTTTCCATTTGTGCAACCTTGGGTGATAAATCTTCAAGTGCGCCAATTCTTTTCTCTGCATCATCTACTCTGTTGATAACACCCATCCACCTTTCATCTAGTTGTTGTAACTTTATGTTAGTGGTTTCCATAAAGGGTTTAAGTGCCCTTATTTCAGCTAGAATGGTTTCAATCGCGGAGTCTGAGATTCCAATTGGAGGTGGTGAGTCACTTTTGGGTCTTTTTAGAGTAGTTGAGGAGGCGGTGGCGTCTTTGGTAGAGGTACCATTTTTTTGGTTAGCTTTGTTGGTTGCCATATTTGAGCAGATGATAACATGTACAGGTAGTTATGGCGTGTAATTCGTTGTAGAATATAGTTATACTGACGAGTAGTATATAATTATTACATCCATATTATTCACAAAGCTTACCTCTAACCAGGAGAGACCAAAACGTGGAAAAGCCCAGAATAACAAGGAATATACTACTGGATTACAATGGATTTATTGTGTAGAGCTGTTGTCCATAGATAGAGGTTTGGACCAGTGGAGTTGAAGGAACACTCCGTCTTTGTGATTATAATCCTGTTCAACAGTACAATATCGGTAATTTGCAGCAAGAAGGCACGGCAGTAATATAAAGCTTAAAGGAGAAATGGGTAGAAGGGAGATTGATTGCCGTACACAGTGTTGTGATTTTCTGTGTGACTTTGTAGAGTAGTCTGTTCGCCCCTTTAATTACTTTAGGCTTCTTTAATAAGGTTGGAGACCTTTGTTGCCTCTATTATGAAACAAACTGTTCTGTCTTTCATGTTAATTTAAAAAGTTTTTTTTTTTTTTTTTTTTTTTTTTTTTTTTTCCTCTCTTTCTGCTAAGCCTTTTCCTTTAGTATGTTTTAATATAATATGTTAGTGCATTCGCATTCAAGGCTGTTTCTTACTGTAACGTTTTAACTTTATCTTCCTGCAGGTGGCGTTCTCGTAGATACGTGCTCGAAGTCAAGGCCCGGCCTGCGGTGTCAGCTGATGCAGAACGCCGCTCCTCTCCTCACGAGGGGCGGTGCGCGTTCCGACGTTCTTCCGATGCGGGAGTCCTTGATGGAAACCTGCCGCGTATGAAGCTCTTCCCGACGCTGGAGCCGTGGAGAAGTTTCACCGAGTGCGAGCGGGATGTTTATTATGCTCGTTATGAGGAATAAGGTAAGTTTTAATGTTTTGTTAAGTACCCTAATGCTATATTATATTTATGTGAGGCGGAGCCGATCCTCTAGGCAGCCATCTTCCTTCGGCGCCTAGCCACGCCCCTCTCAGTCTTTTCCGTTAACCAAAATAGATGTTGTTTTGGTGGTATATTTGCATGCTTGGCATGTCTCACCTGGAAAATGGCCTTTTAACGAACGTAAGTCCCATGAGGAGGTGGTTGCCCTGGATTTTTTTTGTTTTAGAATGGACCAATTTATCCCTTAGGTTCTTTCATCGCTTAAATGTGAAAAGGGGTATCAAAGTGTTAGGCATGCATGTCTTGACCATGGGCCAGTATTTATGAATCATCTTTTAATTTGGAAGGAGTTGGTGTTGTATGTTGTGACACATGTAAGCCTCTCTCCCTGATCTCCCTTATTGTTGGGCATGAGCTACTAGTTTCTTTGGGTAACCTCCGTCTTTCAGTTTAGCCCCCAGATCATTTGCGTGTTCATAGTAATCCTCAATTTTGTCTAAGTCGTAAAAATTGACTTAAGAGTCAATTGTCCTTTAATGACCTCGGGTGGAAACTGTCATAATGGAGCGTCGTGTTTCTATCTGTAGTTTTTTTGAATGGAGAGCATTTTAGTCAGCCATTTACCCCTTTAATAATTAGATACACGAAATGTATCTGTTCCTTACCTTCCTCCGTTGTGAATTTGATGGTTGGGTGGTATACATTCAGCGAGGCAAGGTAGTTATTCAGTGAGTCCCTTGGGCCTTCCAGAAGAAGATGTTGTAATCTATATACCTATACCAATGAGTGATATATGGTTTATGGGGATTCCTTTCACTGAGTACATACTCTTCCTCAAATGCTGCGATGTACAGGCTCGCTAAACTTGTGACGAATGCTGCCTTCATCGCTGTCCATTGTGTCTGTAGATAGTATTGATTTTCATATTCAAAACATTTCTTCTTTAAGGCGATACTCATTAAATCTACAATGAATTCAGCTGGAACTCTTTATTGATTAGCTCCATGTGTGAGTGCTATTCTGTTCCTTTCTATAGCTTCTACCTGTGGAATATTTGTTTAAAGCGATTGTTTACCCATTGTTACAAGGAGGTGCTCACTAGGATCACTATGGTAAATCCTCAAAAAGCTTGATGGTGGCCATGGTGTCTCTTAAATATGTTGTGGTATTCCTGCTGATTGGTTGTAGAAAAATGTCCACAAACTTAGAGTGGGTCAAGTATAGAACCACATCCTGACACTATAGGTCTCCCAGGTGGTGTCTCAGGATTCTTGTGGCTCTTTGGTAATGCATAAAAAGAGGGGATCCTTGTTTCTGAGTTGTTAAGATATTCAAACTCTTCTTTTGATATCCACCCTCTATCTGCTCCAAATTGTGTGGTTTTCAAGATTACCTGTGTATTTCCCTTGAGAGATCCTTCTGAAGTGGCCTATAGCTTTGTTGGTCCTGTAGTAGATTCATTAACATAGAGTTGTATTGTTCCTTCTTGAAAACTACTATTCCTCTACCCTTGTCAGCAGGTTGTACTATTATTAATTTCTGGTCCATCATTAGGGCTTGAAGTTCCCCCATGGTCTCCATTAGATCAATTATATCTAAAACAAATTTCCGGCAAATTACCACTTACTTTTCTTTCATGAAATGATGTACCGGCATTGTATGATGCAGTAGTTCTTGCAGTGATACAGGTCTTGGAAATGTCAGAGGGTGGGAAAGTCCTCTTCACTCTGTACATGTGAACAAGCAGGCAATGCATTGATTATATGGCTGTCAAAGCGCATTGGTTCAATCTCCGCTCTAGTGGCACACAAGGGAAGTCACCAGAGCAGCTACATTCTGTCCAACAAGTCACTTTGCGTATGCAACCTTTAATGGTTAGGAGTCGCACAACTGGGATGAAGTGGAGGATGTAGTGGCAGGGGGCTAACTCCCTGTCAACTAACTTTGGGCTTTGTGGCATCAGAGAATGGCTCCAATGGTATGGCTGCACTTATCCAGCAGAACATATGTTTGCACTGGTTCTACTCCTTGTGGTGACACATTCTCTCAGAGATACCCCTCCTTGTCCTTAATATTCTTTCTGTAGTACACAAAGGGCCAGAAAAGCTATACATGCATTCCAGGTGCAGCACAAACTCTTACCCCACCCACTAAGAATTCGCTGGAATTCCACGTTGCATACGCCTACACAACAGTGTGAGTAAACAAAGCTGTATGTAATTACAGCTACAGTCACAGTTGAGCACTGGATGGGGCCTTCTTCCTCCCGAGTCAGGGGCAGCTCAAGCACAATTTCTGTTACTTGCTATGGCCTTCTGAGGAAGACACACAGCTTGCCAGCCGAAGATCTGCGTCAGTGAGTGAGGTACATCCATTGATCTTTTTGCTCAAAATTAACCAGCTGACCAAAAGAATATTAGAGCATGATGACCCAGACATTGCACAGCTGTTTAGATAACTACTAGCAATGAAACACACAAATAAAAACATTGAGCAGGGTTTGGTGTCATTCATTGAACCCTTTGTTAAGGTTCAAGTGGCTGCATTTCAGACTGAGGGCACTAGGGGGACAGATACAGGAGGCATTGTTGGAATGTTCGCAGGCTGCACTCGAGAGGTGTTTGCAAGAACAACTGTTTGCAGAGCAGATGCTACAACATCAACTGATCATCCCCAACAGCCTGTATTAAGTCTGTCTTCATCAGGTATCATCCTATCTACTCTACTGCAGCTGTCTAGGGTGTGTAGCTCTCTCTCTCACAGACAGACAAACACACACACAAAAACACGCGCAAATGTGACAGTCTGACAAAATGACCTCTGCTCTGCAGGAGTGAAAGGATGAGTAATGACTAGACTATCTGTTCAGCCCTCACACTTCAACAAACCAGCAGTGAGCCCAATCATAATGGTAAAAAAGGCACTGCCAAGAAATATACTTCATTCACTTTCTTGGTAACGTGGGCCTAGGGAAGACTATACTCTCAGAAGCTGTGTAAATGAGAGGCAGGAGCAACATGAACAGCAATAGTACAACAGGTAAACAATCAAAATAAAAATGTCCACTAAAGGTTCTATAACAATATATACTTTAATCAAACAAATCAATTATACAACTAACTATTTAAACACTATAACAAATTCACCCTTGTAAAAGAAGATAGACAATTTAGAAACAGGAATGTATAAGCGCTTTAGATGCTTTGTCAGGGGAAAGAACGGCAAGAAATGCAACCATGTTATTAAAAAAGATATATTTTTGGTGGAAAAAGGGGCAATAGGGATGTAACCAGTCTATAGAGCCTCAGAAGATGGAAAAGGGAAACAGAACCACTTTAAAGCACCTGATACCAGTGTTAAGCAGTTTGTCAAGGGTTAAAGCAGGCTTTGTGCTGTTGTGCTTGCAGTTCGAAACAGGTTTGAAGGCTACGAGTCACGTTGATCCCAGGCGGCGAGTCAGGTTTGTGTTGGTGCTCCATGCCTGTTCAAGGTGGTATTTAGCAATGCAAGTCGATGACCACCAGGAGCGATTGAACAATTTGCCTGCTTAGAGATGAGTCCTGCTTTTTTGGGTCAATGAGTGATGCAGTGATCCAAAGGTCCTTGCGGGTTGATGCTTGGTTCAACGGTGCTGCGGGATCGAAGTCATCTACACAGTGCGGTGGTGCTCAAGCAAGATGGGTGATGAGCCTCTGTTGGGGTAAAGCAGTGTCAAGCTGGTTTGATGGATGTGAGCAGCTGGGGTTAGAAATTTGAATAAGTGCCAAAGGCAGCACCAGCAAGAACTGTCAATTTTAAAGAAAATTTAAGAACTGTCAGTTCGAAAAGGACTAACCATGGTTCGTATGTTGCTCAAATGTGTTCAAACATAAAAAAAATTTGGATGCTAGCTGTTCTGGTTATCGAGCTGCTATGATATCCATTCCAGGAACTGCAGTACAAGGTGACTCCTTTAAGTCTCTGTTCTCCCAGCATAGGCAGGATGCACACAGAATGGCAGGCCTTGGACATCAGAATAGTCATCACCAATGGGCCCTGGGAGTGGATAGGGCACGCAGCTTGCCTCTGTCCTGGATCACTCCTTCAGCTTAATGGCTGAGGGGTCTGCTGTCCCAAATGAAGTACACATTCATTTTTCCTTAAGTCTGTGAAGGTCCAAAAGTGAACCAAATAAAGCTCTTGTAAAGCAGCCCTTTGTTATGGAATGGCAGCCTCTTTGAAGGTATGCTACCAGAAGATCCCCAGTTGTGATTTAGTGAGCCTGGCAGGGTGGAATTACCCAACCTCCCAGGAAGTCAACAAAAGTAGGCAGACTGCCTTTTGTCCCAATTACTGAAATGCAGGCAACCAGGTGGCTGGAATACATATTGCTTCTCCTGACTGGTCTGGGCTCGCAAATTGGACACTGGTGTGTGCTACAAGTCAGATGTGGCTTTTTATAATTATGTGCACTACCAAACACCATACCACAACCTAGGTATAGTTTATATTTCCGGAATATTTTGCCACCCAGTTAATACACTATCATAATGATCATGGTTTTGCAACAGAGGTGCAGAATTTAATGCAGCCTCTGTGCTTCATTGGCTTGCTGTCACAACACCTGTCAAACAAGGCACCTGTGTTCTCCGAACCTGTTCTGTGCCACTGGTGATCAGGAGCTGCAGATCAAGAGACTGATGCAGCAAGACACAAAGATGCATTATGCTTTTGGCATGGAGCTTACTGAAAGTGGGCTGGGAGGGCTGATCAGCAGACCATGCTTTCTGAGATGGAATTACCAACATAATTTGATTATTCAATACAAATTGAAAAACAGGGCTCTTAGACACTTGCCAGATGGCAATTCCTCAACACTTACTTACTTCTTCAATTTGCATGGCCCAGGCACAACAGGTAGCGGACCTACATCTATCTGGGTCATGGATGTGTGTATGATAGACACATGCAGTTTGGAAAGGATAGTAACCTAAAACAATATTGGTTCCCCAATCAGTGTGTGTGGCCAGTAGCACTTGTCTGTATAGCCATTGACATCCTAAGCTTCTGCCAACTAATGTACAGTCAAAGAATGTGTTTAGTGCTGCTGCTTCTATTGCTCTGGCCACAAGATAAGTCTCATTGTGCCTTATGTAGAACTAGGGACATTCAGTGAAATCAATGAGCACCATATCCAAGATTACTATGGTAAGAAACAGTTGATTTCTCAAGCAAAGACACATGATCCTCAAAGTCAGCAGAAGATCATTGTTGAGTCAGAGACTGACCCAGGGGACAGGGCATCCTGGGCAGCGATGTGGGTGGAAGCTACTCTCATTTCCATTAATGCTCTTAGCTTGGGTCCTGGAGATTAAATAGTACTGTGGCAGTGATGGATGGTGAACGAGATAATGATGAACAACAATTTGGGTGACACACCTGCCGAGCATGTTAACTAACAAGTGCAGTGCATTTTGTGTGTCTACTATCAGAGCATAAGAAAAGCGTGTGGATTCAATTTACGGTAGATGTTCCAACATTTCAAGAGAATCACACATTCACACAGTGAATGTTCACATTTCTTCTGTTTTATTCACTAAATGATTACATCTCACCCCTATGTTAGGGGTGAGTGAACACCCAGAATTTGTACTTATCAGTCTCACAGGTGTAGGGAACAACTGCATTTTTCTCTCCTCTCGCAGGTGAGGGGCACACCCTGTTTACATCTCACCTGTCCTGCAGAGGAGGGAGCACCAACTGAATATTTCCTTTACATTTCTCACAGGTCTGGGAACTCACGCTGAATTTTTACATCTCTCTTGTCTCACAGGGGTGGGTGCTCACATCACATGTATATGTCTCTCCTGTCCCACTGGAAGGACGCAAACTGAATTTATGTTCCATATGTCTCATGGGGTGGGTGCACACATTGTATTTTTGCATCTCTACTGTCTCACAGGAGTGGGCGCACACACTAACACTTTACCTCATCCATTTCTGAAAGGGGCGAAAAGACACACTGATTTCTTTAAAATCTCTACTAACTCAATTATGGGAGCACACACTGAACTTTTATCTCCATTCAGTCTCGTATGTGTGGGTGCACCTATGAATTTTGGCATCCCTTGCATAGGAGAGGACACAAACTGAATTTGTATGCCTCTCCTGTCTTGCATTGGTGGCCACAAACACTGAATGTTCATGTCTTTTTTAGGAGACATGAACTGGAGTAGAGAGGAGTTTCTCAATGAACCACTCTCAAATCTGAGCTGAGTACCTTCACTTGGTGGGCCTCATTGTAAATCATCATTAACAAATCTAAGCAAGACACACTCAGGATAGACTTTGAAGCATACTAACTTATTAGTGTTTGTTGTGTAGGGAAAGATAACTATATCTATTTACAGGCTCTCTCCCTGAACACGCAAATGGTGATGCCTATCTAAAAGTGGATAGAGAGATTATACCAAGTCTCAGTGTCCGTTTCTATCCGAATTAATTTCCTCCTGATTCCTAACAGGACTCCTGCTTTTCAGATTTCTACCCTCACTTGAATGTTCATTCTTAAGCATCCAAAACATTACACCAAACTATTATTAACAAACTACAACAAGTCTTTTTAGTTACTTTCGAATGTTTTTGTTCAAAAGGCTCTCTATCTCTCTGTGGCCACTATCTACAGGCCACCTGGCCAGGTTGCCCTCTTCCTCTCTGAGTGGGCTGATCTCTCCTCCTTACTCCTTGCCTCTACCTCTCAACTTATCCTCCTCAGAAATGATATGATAGGTTATTTATAATGTGCTTCATACCCAGAGATTTCTAAGCGCGGAACGGGGTTCGAACCTGTGTTGCTCCATGTCGGCTTCCTTCAAAGGCGAGCACGTTGCCCTTGAGCTATCCTCCTGAGACAATCCTTTCAGAGACTTGAAGATCCATCTGGATGCAACCAGCCCTTCTTCGGGACTCTTTCACAACCTCTGCGATTCACTCTCTCTCTCTCTATATATATATATATATATATATATATATATATATATATATATATATATATATATATATATATATTCTTCCCTCTACCCCGACTCACTCTGCAGGGCCCACCATGGATGTTCTGATCTCCTCAGACCTCCCCTTCTCTAACCCATAAGAATACCGTTGCTTGGTAAATCTTCCCCAATGCTACAATCACACGGATATCAAGCTGCAACAATCAGGGTCAGATGAATATGTAGTTGGTTGTTGCAACCTTGAGTGCTGTTAATCTTGAGTTGAAAAAGCTATGTATAAAATTGCATCACCCTATAAGACAATGACAATTTTATACATCGAGCAAAAACAACCTTTTAAGCATATATATATAGTTATACCATGACACATTGCTGTGAGGTTCTGATCCGGAGGAGACCCTTAAGTGATGGCTACCAGGTGGCGCTGTGTTGTGTTCTTCTTATTAGCCAACATTGTTTATTCTATTCATTTCAAAGGAATCTATCACGTTTAAACATGTGCTAGCTTAAATGGTGCATTCCATAATTGCACCCTTTCACTAGGCACGATTTCTTTATTTATTGATTGAACATTTGTAAGGCGCTTATAGTGCAAGTAAATTTAGTTTTAAAGCACCCACAGGGCAACAGGCAGGGAGCATGAGAATGGAAATCAATTAAAACAATGAAGGATAGAGGTGGACCTAATAGGCCTTGTGAGCATTCAGAACATGCAAGTGCAAGGAGAGGAGAGGGGAAGATGGGGTGGGGGCAAGTGCTAGTTGTGCCCAGAGGGAAGTGCTCGAGAGTGAGCTGCTATAAGTGCCAAGTGGAGGAAGTGCTAGGGAGTGGTCAGCTGCCAATAAATAAGTTCAGGCCTGCAGTGGCAAAGGCCAGTGGGAGCCGAGGCAAGTGCTGTGAGTGGACGAAGGCTGAAGGCAATTGGGTGTGGGAGGCCAGGGCCCAAAAGGACACATAAGGGCCCTGGTCACCAATCTCAGCAACTGTGCAATTAGTATAGGAAAGAGGAAGGGAAGGAGGACATGAAAAGGAAAGTCTTGAGGACCTTCCAGAATTTGAGGAGATCCAGCTCAAGACGAAGAGGAAGGAGGAGGCTGTTCCATAGGAGGGAGCCTGCTCAGGAAAGAGATCGGCCACAAGCTCTCTGTTTAGCGAAGCGCTTGTCGCACAGAGAGTTGGTGCCGGAGGAACGTAGAGATCTGGAGGGAGAGTATTTAGTAAGAGCAAGTTGTAGATATCTTCTCTGTAAAATGTTTCAGTTAATGCCATCAAACACATACATTAATTTGGATCACCAATAATAATACCTGGCTATTTTTATGGAATATCATGATCCTCAAACACAAGAACCTTTCAGCATATTACTGTGGAGTATTGCCTATTTCCAGATATCAGCTGATTGCATATCAGAACCTTCGATTGACAGAGGCCTTTGTGAGTAATACACATAGCCTTCACTCTGTCATTTGAAATACATATTAGTATCATTTAGTAATTATCAATGGACCACCTTTTTTCAATGTTCCATTCTTTACCCAGTGAGTGTAAAAAACACACATATGAGTGCAGGTTTTCTTAGCGCCGAAACCCCTGATAAAAAGAAGAGGGCCAAGTTATTGACCATGACTAACAAAGGAGAGGGTATCAATTCAATTGAGAATTTGGTGTGCACCACACTCAAGATGATTGGCCAACGAGATGAGCCTGGTGGTCATTGGCAAATTACTTTGATTTGTATGAAAGGGTCAAATGTTGCCTGTCATCCTGAAGAAGATTGGAAGCTATTAAGACAGCTGAAACCTGTAGTTGCACATACTGTAGCATCCCATTTATTTGTTTCAGGATGTACATGCATAACTGGTCCTATCCTGTATTGCCCCTCTTGCATGCTCCAACACTAGCTGGTCATTTGACCGCTCACGTGACCACATACCTTCTGCTTAACATCAAGTGACTTTCCCTGGACTTTCATTTGCCTGCTGTGTTTGCTGCATCTCCACTCACCGCTCACCTTCTAGGCGACATTGCAGGTGGGAGACTGCCACCATAACCCTCCTTCTCCCCGTAGCTGCCACAAGGCTGCCTGGTCTGTATTGGCCCCTCCAACATCAGCAGGTCACGTGATCAGACATAATCAATGGTCCTTTCTTTTAGGCAGTATCCTAGGGCATCTCTCCCTGGGCATACTGTCCAAAGGGCATCCTCTCCCGGGACATTCTGTTTGCCCCCCTCTATGACTTGTGGTGATGGCAGTTCATAATCCTTTCTTCAAGGTGCTGTCCCACAACATTCACCCACAGTTGCATTCAATTTCTAGTTGCAGCCTGCCTACTGTTTAGCAGGATGTGCGCACTTTTCCCATCCTGTGGTCGCCTACCTTACATACTTGTTTATCTTTCCTCTATGTCCCCTCCCATTCCACATGATGCCCAGTCACATGGTCCATCTAATATAATATTAGTCCTAAGCCGTCTCTTTGCCCATTTGTATTGGGCTACTTGTATTCCTTCTATGTATCTCTTAAAATAGTCTTGCACAGTGTCCACTATTCTTCTTTCTCTTCTTTTGAACAGCATTTTTCCTCCTTCTCTAGACCCTATTCCTTTTTGTGTTTTTACCATCCTTCTGGACTCAGTATTTCAATTTGGGATGATCTTGAATATGTCCTCTCTCTCCTTCCTTCGTTATCCCCCCTCTTCCTTCTTTGAGATTTTAATCTTCATCTTTGTACTATTCATACATATTCTCATTTTCTTGCACCTCTTGGCTCTTGGAATCTTCACCAATTCTGTCCCGCCCCCCTTCTCACACCTCAGACTCTTCTGTGGACCTAATCTCCTCTTCAGTTCCTCCCACCTCTTCTATTTTTGATACTCCATTTACTTGTCACAATCTCTCAAATTATTTGACATGTCCGTCTTTACGTCCTCTCTCCTGTCCTTCCTGGAATTATCTCTCCTCTCTGCTGATTCTGCTCTCATACTTCTTAACACGTGTCTTCTTTCCACTCTTTATTTTCTGTACTCTACCATTCCTTTTCATTCTTCCCATAAATCGCTTCAGCCTTGGCTTACATCTGATCTCTCCCCCCCACTCTTCTTCTGACCTTGCTCTTCTCCCTTCTTTACACTGATCCTATTTTTCTTCCTTGTTAATTGCAAAAAACTGTATTCCTCGATCTTATCCTCTCTTACTACCCCCACCCTGTATTTTTCATTTCAGTTTAGCACATTTTACCCTTCCTTCAACTAATCCTTCCTTAAATTCCCCTCTCTCCCCAATGGAGTTTGCTGACTTCTCCAATAATGTTGCTCAATTACGTTCCTCTCTAGCAATCCTCCTTTTTACATAAACCTTTTTTTAAAACATTTTTTAAACGCTGTTAAGGGCAACATCGATTACATTGACGTCCCACCAGTAAACAAAGTAATGTTAGATTATTTTTTTCTATTCTTCCTTTTTATCCCATTTTAAAGTATAACAGATGATAACAGATATATTGTGTTTAATGGTGTCTATTCTGAATCAATTCAAAAAGCACTTGACCCTGGAATGTTAATTTCAACATGTATGGACAGGAATCTGGTAATGAATTACACCTTCTTATGATGGAGTGACAGATCATGAACCGTTCTTATTATTATGAACTTTACGTTAAGAGGAAGAACTAGTCATTAATGCTAGGCCAATAGGAGGAATAGGAGGAACCTAAGTTGGCTGATGATCTAAGAGGCTTGTAATATCTTGGTACCTGAAGTAACACCCGAACCAGCAAGTAAGATATAAGTAGGTTTATTGTAGTAAGTTTCCAGGAACAACATTGGCATGTCCCCTCAAGCCAGCATAACTCTAACTGTCAAACATAGAACCCAGCTTCAGAGAATAACACCCAACACTCCACTCACCCTGACATCACAACATTCCATGTTACAGTGATGTCACCACCTCACCTCAGATGCACATTATAACACTTCTCCCTCCTTTCTTTTCTTGAACAAGGAGAAATTCCACTACATCCACCACTAACACAAACCCCTACATAACACGTGTGGCCAGCACGTAATGCACCAACATACCAAACTCCACTGGCCACAGGAAAACTGCCACCCGGAGCTTACCTATAACCCTGAACACTCCAAGATTTGCTCAACCGCGAAACCATGGAACACATTAATACCTACATGGCACCCCAAGAAATACTATCTAACTGTGCCACCACTAATTGGACAGCATAACAACCCGTGTCAACCAAGACACCCTACTCCAACTGCAATTCCACTCCTCCCTCTGAAACTCAACAACGAGGAACCCAACACAGTCGAAAAAGGGTTAACACCTCCCATAAAACAGAACTGGAAATTACACTTGAGAAGCAAAAACAATAAACTGAGCACTTCCACCTGTTCCAAGCTGCCCCCTGGAACCTAGGACCTGCCACGACCCAGCGTTCACAGAGATAAACTACCTAACGCTCCATACACTCTGTGCACTAACAACTTTCCGCCCTAGTCTGCCCCTAGGGCACCAGGGCTGCCACCCCCGGGCATGAACCCCGCTCAGCAAGAGCACAACAAGCACACCAACCCTAGATCAGTTCACAACAGCACCCCTACAGGGCACCCCAACACCACCAGAACACCTAAGAAACCCAATCCAAAAGGAATGCGTAAAGAAATAACCACTCTGAACCAACACAATACGACTATACCTCAACCTAGGACCCCTAGTCCAGCCAACTGCACAACCGCAGCACACTCACAAACACCACGGACCCCTGGTCCAGCCAACTGCACCACTGCAGCACACTCACTAAACCATGGACCCCTGGTCCAGCCCACTACACCACCGCAGCACACTCTCTAAAGCATGGACCCCCGGTCCAGCCAACTGCATCACCACAGCACAACCACTCACACAATGGACCCCAAGTCCAGCCAAGTGCAAAAGAGCAGGACACTACACCATCAGTGCCCTCCACCTGCACCACCATAGGACGCCACTCTATGGCCCTAACTAATAGATTGCTATTGGAACCCCGAATAGAGGCACACTACACCAATAGCAGACAAGCCTCACACACACACACACACACTGAATATGGAGGGTCCCCCACACACATATGCACATCTGCTAAACTCACAGAGCATACAATGGAAACCTTGCACATAAACAGAAATATTGGCTTACATATGCAGATATGCAGCTACACAGAACATTAGCATAAATGATCAAATAACAGGTGACATGCCTTAACGCACCATTGGTTTGAATCACTGCCTTTAGGACAGAGGATAACGCTGCCATTAATAAATCATAATCACCCGCGAGCACACGAGTCCATCCAAACCCAAAAATGAAACCCAACCTGTAGAAAATATTGTTAGACATCAAATATTTCAATTAGCACATAAAATTAAGTCATCACCACAGATCATTACATGTGGGTACCCCCACCCACAAGTCCAAACTCCCAAAAGTTCAATCCCACATGCAAAAAAATGACACATGAAAAGGCAGTGCAATTTTAGGCATATTAATGCAAAAACACATCTCACTCTCACTGAAAATTGCATTTAATAACCACAACCCTAAATGCACAACCACTTACACTCATAAACAACATTCAGCGCGCGCATCCACTCTCACTAACACGGGCCCATGCAACACGCACACACTGTAACCTAAACACAACCGGTAATGCAATGAAGTCTCACTAGTGAAGTAAGTTCCCCCTCAACAGCTTAACTCCTCCAAAGCCCATGCAGCACAACAACTCCGGTCGCAGACCACTGACAAATCCTCCGTTGCGCCTGGCCTGATAGAGCTGCAGCACCTTGATTCTTCCTTGCTGCATCCCCTCGACGCAAGTTCAAAGTTATCCGCGGAGTACTCGCGTTTGCCCACCAGTGCCTTTTCCATGTCATCAGAGGAATCCACGACATCAACTCTATCCAGAAGATGGAATCCCTGAACAACAACCGAAGGTTAAACTGTAATACTTTTCCCATGCCGCATACTCGTAGCGCAGCACAGTCCTTCCTTGCGTTCCAGCAGCTCACACTGGAACGCATGACGCGACGGGAGAAACGTGACCTCTGACGCAAGCTCAATCTATTGGTCGACACTACATCTGCGTTCCAGCTTCTCGTGCTGGAACGCATGACCCGTGGAACGCCACGTCATCATTTGCATCGAGTTACTGTCAGAGCAACATCTCCCCCGCAATCCAACGGAGGCAGGATCCCCAGGGTCCGCATCACCAGGAAACTTCTTCCCGGATGCCCTCCTCCACAGCAAATGACACAGAATGGCAAAACCACCAGGGGAAACTGTTACCTCTGCTCCGACACCCCCCTTCAACTCGGCACCACTCTCCTTGGCACCGATCGCAGTCCTGACGCCTGCTTCACTCGCCTCTCCGCCCAACATGCGGAAGATTTCACACTGGTCCCGCACACGAAACGGAGCCAGCTTACAGCGCTGCCCGCCCGGACAACCGTGAGGATGAGGTACAAATGCACCTCGGGAACTCCGCACACTGACCCGTGTGCCGCCAGACCACACAGCAGCAACCTCTGCTGCTTGGCTGCACACCAATGCATGTGCCGCAAACCTCACAGCAGCACCCAATCCCTGTGCTGCCCGACGCTCTCCGCTGAAGCACATACAGAGACTTCCACCCGGAGCTTACCTACAGTGATGTCACCACCTCACCTCAGATGCACATTATAACAAGGCTCTTCTTTACAACTGGGGTCTGCCAGTAGCATGAATTGTAGAAATATAGTTAGACGTGCACTAATTGAGAGTCTTAAAAGGGCCAAAATCTTTTGGCCACCCGTGTGTAAAATACATTTTAGCATTTATCATTAAATTGAACTAAAATCGTGGCAGTCTCACTTGGAATTGTGAATCGCTCACTTTTGTTTTTTCGGTTTGTTATATGGGATCAAATTGTCATGTAAACTAATTTTGTGATTGTGCTTGATGCACAAACACATTCACTGAGTTTTTAATGAATGTGAGGCATCTCTTTTGTTAATGTATGTTACGTTCTTGAGTCCCAAAGCCAGGTACCCATTCTAGAGGGGGTCGTGGTAGGGAATGGGGAAAGCAATACTTGTAGCTGTTCCCACCATTCTTCCCAAAGGGCGGGTAGCGCGGTGTTACTAAGATCCGAGTTTTCAGCTTGGTGCCAAGCTTCAATTATGTATAATTATGTGCAATTTGTATGCTGCTGCCGCCCTGCAACATGGGGTTAGGCAACATGTATGTTTGTACAAGCACTTATGTAACCAAATCAGCCTTCTGTAACAGCGCCGCGATGCCCAAGGCTGTTGTGCGCTTTATAAATGCAAATAAATAAAATAAATAAATATGTCCCGAGCCTCAGCCAGGTCCCAAAAGAGTCCCACTGCGGCCCAACTCCCTGACAGAAAGCTACTTTAATAAGAAAGGAGAGGAAACTGAGGGTTTCAGGAAAGAGAGATAGAGACACATGTGTGATGACACCTGCAGACAATCCTCTGATTGGGAGGGAAGTTTTTCACGCAATGGAACCCAAGGAAAGTCTTAGTGCTGCAATATCCCCAGCCATTGGAGGTGGGGAAAGACATCTTTGACGAATGTGAAGCATTGGAGTTACCTTTGCAGATGCCAGAGAGAGGAAGGATTGTCGGGTGCACTCCTGATGAGCAGCTTACCGACTCAGGGTAATGTCCGGGAGGATAACTCAGCGGCATAAAGCAACACAGGTTCGATCCCTGGGTCAGTGCTTAGAAACCTCTGGGTATTTAAGTGCGTTAGAAAAATACGCAACTAGGACAAACAACTATGCAACTAAAACAAACAATTCCTGTAACAGCGCCTCAATGCCTGCGGGCTGAGTGAGCGCTTTAAAAATGCAAATAAATAAATATCATCATTCAGTTCACTCCTGAGGAGAGGCCCATTTATTCAAGAATTAAAACAACTACCCTTAGGAAGTTTCGCAAACAAGCAAAGCAATACTTGAGAACTCACTTAAAGGGGCAATACAACTTTTGACTCATTTACATTTTTTTTAAAACTATCTGAGGTGGGGGGGTGACTGGAAACAATGCTGACACATCCTAGTGGATTAGTTCCCACTAGGCCACAGGGTGGCTGTTTCTTCACTAGTGACCCGAAGAGAGAAAGGTACTGCGTCCCCAGAAGAGACCCCAATTCCTGTGAACATTTAGATCTTTTTAGAGTATGAAACTCTGAAAAAAGGCCATGTCTAGTTTTGGTTTTTGTAAATCTACAATTATACTAGTAAAAACATATTGGTGTCATATTATTGTCAGCTTGGTTGCTAGTGATTCATTTACTGACAGGGAGTGTCTAGAACTGGGTTTCTCCCATAAATAACCATTTGGCCCAGCTCAAGAAACCCTCATTTTGATCTCTCTTGGAAGGCTTGTCACCGCCTCCAGAAGACAGGAACTCTCCCCAGGTTGTTCAGCTAGGATCCACGGCTTCAAGGGTGAGCTCTGCAAGGACAATGCTGAGCTCACTGACAGAGACGTCTTTATGGGAGGGCAAAAGGGGCATTTGCCCGGGCCTTACAGATAAGGCCCATCAAGCCTGCTGTATCGAAAGAAGTAATTTACATTGTTCACCAGACATAAAAGGCACCTTTTATGACATGCTTCTGAGACTCTAAGCCTATTTTATATTTGTTGTGCACAGGTACATTCTGCTCTGCTTTCTGTGTTCACTGTGGCATTCATAGTTTGTGCAGGCACTGCAGCACAACTCATGCAGCATTCCTCCTGTAATGGAAGGGGTTCTAGAGAGAAGACACTGGACCAGACATCGCAAGCCTCTGGCAAGTATATTTTTCTTATTTGACATAAAAAAACGGGCTGTCCTTTTGTACAATTCAAAGGTTTTTTTGAACGCCTATGAATAAAAGTTGCACAAGCCTGTGTTTCAGGTGTATTTAAAGCTTTTAAATGTAAAATAGAAACCTGGATAAAATGTATTAGGATCACATCAATTAAAATAAATAAAGCTAGAATAATTCCCATTTTGCATAATATGCGTCCATAACTTTTTTGTTTTTAGAAATTGTCATGTTGGAATATGTGAATTGTGTACTTTGCAGGTCAGTTCTATCAAATGAGATTATTTTAGTTCATGGTAACAACTGGAAAAGAAAATGGTAAAGTGTAGACATTGCAATGTGTGATCCTGGTCATCTCATTTAATCTTGTATTACCTAACCTGTCAAAATGACCTGTCTCTAAAACTTTGGGAATTGTCTCTTTTCAGATGGATTTTGTTCTCAGTGTGTAATCTTCAAAAAAACCTCACTCATGTTTTCACTGGCTCTAGTGTTGCTTCCGGTATAATAATAGTGACCTTTGATGTATTGCACACCTGGGGCCAGGTTACAGAAATGTTGCACCAGTGCAAGTGCAAAGTTTGCACGGTAGTAGCACTAGGGCAAGGGTTTCCCTATTTTTAAAAACACTGGGACACATTAAAAAAAACATTGCAACTCGACAAGTGCAGTTTGGCATATTAAAAGTACCAGGGCTAAAATGGCCCGAGTGCTAAAAAGATACATGTTTTATGAATTTTTGCATCAGGGCAAAGTTTGCCCTTGTGCTAATACCATTCCGTATTCACGTATAGCTCTATGCCCTGCGGAAATTTAAGCTCTAAGTAGTTTTGGCCAGCTGCCAGGGTGTTAGGCAAGATTGTATGCAGAATCCTGTGGGAGACAGGACCAGCCTTGTCCGCTTGGCAATAGTTTACCCAACCTTTGGTATAAGCATGTACTACACAAGTTGGTAGTGTGACTGAGCAGCCAGGCTTATCTCAAGAGGGGCCAATGTGAGCTGTAGGGTTGCAACATAGAGTTTCACAGTGGCAAGTATCCAAATAACACTTACACTCAAGGTTTATTGATTAAACAATTATTTATTAATTTAACAGTCAGTTTGAATAAGCCTTCTTTAGAAGGGAGCAAATATGTAACACTTCAATGTACTTCACAAAATACACACTGTCAGTTTCAATAAATCAGTAGATACCCATTTGGGATGGCACACAGACACTTCCTACACCCTGAGGTGACTTAAATAACTAGGACACTGTGGACATTGATATATCATTGGTACATTTAGGGCAATACTGAGTTTGGTGTCAAAAGGAAAAGTTTAGGAAATGAAACAATGGTTTACAGATATCCTTAAGCAGGTAAGCATTTTTGAACCCCCCGATGCAATGTAGATTAACCCTTTCTCAGCTATACAAGTAAAGAATTATGACTTTTTGGAGGGATATTTAAAACACGAAGTCAGAGGTTAGAAGAGTCTTTCAGGGAACCAGGATAGCCAATGCCACTTGAGCAAAGTCTAGGGGAGCTGAAGCACTTCTTGAAGGCAAGTAAAAAGTCTTGCACAATGTTTTAAAGATCTTTGTAGAAAATGAAATCACTGTTGGGCCACAAGCTGGGGGGCTTGTGATGGGCAAAAGGCAGCCAAGGCAAGTCTCAACTGAGAGCTAACAAGGTTACACAACAAGAGGTAAGTACCCCTTAGTTTACAGTACCTTAGGTCTGAAGACATTGGTTCCAGCTGTCTTTTGTTCCTGTTGTAGTATGGCAGAACCTGTTGCTCCTGGGCCTCTGTCGTGGGGACAAGAAGGAGGACGTCTGGGGACTCCTGCACTACGATTCGAAGGTCGGCGGCAGCAATGGGCAAACTTCAGATCAGCTGCACTTCGCGGTTTCAGCTTCTCGCGAATAGTACCACCGCGGTTCTCTGATACCTTATGGGCTTTCTTCACATCTGCGGTCCAGCACTCTGTTGAGGTGGCTCAGGCTTGGTTAGTCCTGCTTCGAGGGAGTCCGGAGGATCTTCCCGGAGCTCGGGTCTGGCTTAAAAATTATACACTCGATTCTGGTGTTCCTCTCCCTGGCACTCGGTTCCTGCATGAGCAAATGGAAGTACAGCCAGCTTCGAGAGGATTTCCAGATCAGTTCGTCTTGGGGTCAATTGGTCCCGCCAACTCAAGGGGAGAAGTCGCCCTTTGCAGAGCTTCTCTAGTCGAGCCGAATTCTGAGCTCGAGCACTGCAGCAGGGCTTCACCGGGCAAAACAACGGACCAGGAGTTGCAGTAAGTGTCTCTTCCAAATTCTTCTTCGGATTACTTCGTCCA
The DNA here is from genome assembly GCF_040938575.1 of Ambystoma mexicanum. NCBI lineage: Eukaryota > Metazoa > Chordata > Amphibia > Caudata > Ambystomatidae > Ambystoma > Ambystoma mexicanum. The sequence continues at coordinate 1,391,766,130 of NC_090922.1, forward strand.
GTGGTCGACTCTGCCTTCTGCCCAAAAGACCTCGCCTTTTATGCAGTTTTCTCCCATTCATTCGCAGCCTAGCTGTCACTCACACAGCAGGGTGGCTGTCCTCCAAGGACAGCCAGCTGGTCAATCACATTTGGGTGCATTCCTGTAACCAAGGAGACTAAGCACAGGGAGTTTGGGCACCTCCCTTGCTTCCTGCCCTGCCAGACACGCTAGAGCCAGAGGCGGGCTTCAGTAGTGAATCCCGCCAAAGACAAACTGAACAAAGGGACCAAACCTGATTTGGCGCGAAGAGTAAATCTCAAGAAGGTTCTTTACAACAAGAAATAGTGAAAAAAGAAGACCGGGGCCATTTTGACAAAATGGGCAACCATGGGTGCTTTACTGTAGATACAATTGCAGCCCGCGGTAGAAACACTCAATGGGAGTAAAAAGTAAACCACTGCCACCAGCTATTAATTGTAGAAAGGGTAACATAAAAATGTTACATCAGAAATTAGACAAAGGGAATACTAAGTAACCCCTTGGCACCCTATTGTAAGATAGTGTGAGCTGGGTCTAGAAAGTCAATTTCACTTCACTGCTCTTGGAAACAGTAGTTTAACCAAGTGAAGGTAGTTAAACCTTTGGCAAATATGAAAGACGTCCCTGTGCCACTTGTCAGGATCCCATGGTACATTGCCAGACTTTTACATAGTGGTACACATCTTAAGAACCCATTTAGGTTCTCATGCACACAATTAAAATGCTTTATCTGGAGAAGCAGGAGGAGTAATCTGTAGGTTGATCTAGTTAGTGTATGGTGGTAGAGTTGGATATTGGGTGTTAGTGATAGAGAATTAGGTTTTCATGTTTTCATGCACACAACTAAAACACTTTCCTTAAAATGGCCATCAGGAAGCCTTTATTTCCCCAGGGCAAGATGGAGGCAGAGCTTCACAGCAGTGATTGGAGGAGTCTGATTGTGAGGTAGTTTGGAATTCAATTTGGAGTTCTAAACTGCCTTCCATTCTAGTTTTTTAAGGAGCAGGTGGCAGAATTTTGAGCTCTGTAAATAAGTTAAGAATTTCATTTGAAACTCATTTGTTTAGAGGATCAGCCAAAGCTTAACCACAGAAATTCACAGAGAAGCACAAGCAGGTTTTTTTTTATAATTCATTACAAACTTTTAAAAAATATTTTCAATTCTTCATTATATTCCAATTTCTTTCTGATGCAAAGATAAGAAATCAGATAATATTCTGAAGCAATTCTAGATTCTTCGTACAACCTTTCTTTTTACTAAAATAATCTGCCATAAATTTGATTCCTTTTCTTATTTCTAAGCCTTAGGATTGTCAACTTATCTGATGTTCTGACATTTGGCATTCCAATTATTCCAAAAAGGCTATTAAAGCAAAAGTAAATTTTAGATCAGTTCCCTCTGAGAGGACAAGCCACCAAACTTCACCATTGAGAGAGGATCTTTTTAACATTTCAGGTCCCAGATGAAGAGTTCTTTCATTTCGCAATTTCTTGCAGTATAACACTAGATGTTTTAATGTTTCTTCGTCAGTTTTGCAAAATCTGCAATTTTCTTCTCAATCTTTTTCTTTCTTTCTTAAATTCATAATTGCTTTGGTTTGGAACAAATTCATCCAAAACTTCAGGAATGTGTGTCTTTTTTTGATACATGGGAAGTTTTGCAAATATTTTGGAAGAATGTTCATTGCCCGTGCCTCTAGAGCGACTTGATCCATACATTTATGCAAAGACCTTCGATCTTGGTTTTCACACCAATCCTGGGACCATATTTTCTTTTTTACTGCATTCGGATTTTGGATCAATGTGCCAGGATCCACCTGTAATTGTGCCAAGGTAGTTGCGCACATTTGTTTCCAACTTCTCAGTATTGAGCCATCCAGATATTTTGGATTATTGCGTAGGAGATGGTATTGCGGAAGATCGGCTGCTCCCAGGAATTTCCTGTAGGATGTCAAAGTGTTCCATTTGACTTTTGCATTGATTGAAATCAGGCCAAGCTCAAATCCAATGCAAGCTGTTGGAGTTCCTCTGGGCAATGCTAGTACTTTACTCCAAAATGTGTTTTCACACCATGCCCATATCCCGGCCGGGCAACCCCAGCATTGCTTCAGCGCCAAAGCTTAAAGCTGGGATGACCTTAGCCTTATAAAATTCAATTACAGGTTTTATTGTGAACTTCCCGTATTTCTTGTTTAAGATGTATCCTTGGGAAGCCAGGAGTTTGCATTTTCGTCTTATTTTCTCCACCATATTGTCATTGTTCAGCCGTGAGTTAATCAACACTCCTAGATATTGTGATTCCATTGTGTGCCGAATAGGTTTTGTGTCTATTTTCCAGGTGAATTTATACAAGTTGCTTGCACCCACTAGGTATTGTAGCACTAATATCTCGGTTTTTAGTGGATTAATCACCAAGCCGTTAGCGTCAGTATAATCCTTTAATGCTGACAGCTTCCTCTGTAGGCCGATAGGTGTTACATCCATTATCACGATGTCATCAGCATAAAGGATATATCCTAGGCCATTTCCATTTATTTTTGGGTCGAATGATCTTATTGTATAAAGTGATCTCCCAATATCCGAGATAAAGGTGCTGAATAAGGTTGCTCCCAATTGGCACCCCTGCTTCACGCCTCTTGTGGTTTTAATCACTGACGATAGAGTTCCCAGTTGATCCAGTCTTACTTTTATCGTTGTTTCGGAATACAGGTCCCTAATTGCAGTGAGCAGGCTATCAGGGCATCCCCAATTGCTACGTTTGTTCCATAGTAGCTCACAATCAATTGAATCAAATGCGTGAGCCAGGTCTATGAAGGCTAAGTATATCTTTGTTTTCGTTCTTATTGTAACGCTCACCTGATTCTCGCAGAGGCGCCGGTCTTGACTGGGCGACTACCGTATTTTCAAAGGTGATGTGTAGCACCCGGTTGGCTCTTTGGGCTGGACCTCTGTGCACTGTATGCCTGACTTCAAGAGTAAGATGTCTGCAGATAGAAAATATGGGATTAATGAACTGGGGTTATTGGGGTGTCCCTATCTCTTTCCTTTTTTGCTCTCCAGTAGACCCCCAAAGGTTAACGCTCTCACCTTAGGTAAGTGAATGCCGAGCTCTCCATCTGCCTCGGGGCAGGGTGTTGTAACCAGTTTCTTCACTGGATAGGTAGCGCAGGCCTCTTGACTTCAGAGGACTGCTGTCCGTCGTTTACTGCACGAACGGTAAGTTTTCGAGTAATTCTATTGTCTTTAAAGTCTTTAGTAATGATGTCTCTTGTTTTGCAGGGTTCCGGCGATGGCGGATGACGGGCTGAAGTGAGTTGAAGATGGAGGCCGTGTGATGAATAGAAGCGCCTGGAAGCACGTAAGTAAGCGCTTGTTGCCTGCTTCACGATGCGCTCTAACTGTCTTTTATTTTGCAGGTACGAGTTCGGAGCGGCTGCAGGGTGCCGGAATACCCACTGGGTTAGATGTGGAAAGGAGTAATGGCACGTGAGTAATAAAGTTCCCCAATGTCTTTAAACGCACCTTGTTTTGTCTTTCAGATGCAGGATGCAGCGCCGAAGACCTCCGGAGCGTGCAAAGAGTTGGTAAGCTTTTGTCTTTCAGATGCCGGAATGCAGTGTGAAGACCTCCGGAGCACACGAAGAGTAGGTAAGCCTTTGTCTTTCAGATGCCGGAATGCAGTGTGAAGACCTCCGGAGCGCACGAAGAGTAGGTAAGCCTTTGTCTTTCAGATGCCGGAATGCTAACCTGTTCTTTCTTGTCTTTATAGGTGTTGCTGAAGACTGGATTCAGGATGGTAAGCCTTTTTCCTTAGGCCCAGGATCCGATGCAGAAGACACGATGAGCGTTCTGCTGCAGAGGATGCAGAATAACGCAAAGCAAGATTCATCCACCGGGTGTGGTTTAAATAGCTTCCAGTAGTGCTTAGGTGTCTCCTTCCACAGCCACGCCTAGGTAAGAAAAGAGTTCCTGCTTTCCAGAAGAGTTCCAGTGTTCTGAATCTAGGGAGTGGCTCCTGCCCCACCCAACAGGAAAAGTAGTTCCAAACAGAAGAGGATCAGAGGCTCAACTGGCAGGCAAGTAAGCAGCATGGTCTGCTGCAGGTAAGTCCACCCAAGCATTATGAGCCCGGCGCTTCCAGCGCTGGGACTGGGCATATCTATGAGCCTGGTGCCACTGGCGCCAGGACTGGGTCCAAAAGGTCCCAATTGGGACTGGTTGGCCCTCGGAACCTGGGTTATGGATCTGCTTCCAAGGGAGTTGGGAAAACCCTAACCTTTTGGAAGCAGAGATCATGACAGTACCCCCCCTCAAGGCCCCTCCCAAACCGGGCTTCTCCGGGGGTTTTGGCTTGTCAGGAAATGTTCGGTGAAATCTTTTGATTAGGCGAGGAGCGTGGACATATTCATCAGGTTCCCAGGATCTCACTTGGGGGCCGTAGCCTTTCCAGTCAATTAGGTAAAATAGTTTAGATTTGGAGATCTTGGAGTCCAGAATGCTTTTGACTTCAAACTCGAGTTCTCCATCAACTAGGATGGGTTTTGGAGATTTAGTTAGTCGGGTTTGAGGTTGCACGGGTTTTAATAGAGAGACGTGGAAGACCGGATGTATCTTCATGTGCGGGGGCAAGCCCAACTTGACCGCTACTGGGTTTACTATGGTAGTGATGGAATAGGGACCAAGGTATCTTGGGTTGAATGTGCGTGGCCCTTTTAGAGGTAGATATTTGGTGGATAACCAGACTTGGTCCCCTACTTGATATAGAGGGGCTTCCTTCCGATGTTGATCTGCTCCTTTCTTGTATTGTTCTTTAGCCCTTTGAAGGTGAGAAACAGCTTCCTTAAAGGCTTGGGTGATTGTAGAATTCAGGTAGTCTACTGCTGGTGTTTCAAGATCTTGGAGGGGATCCAACTCCGAGGTTCGAGGGTGACTGCCGTACAAAAGAAAAAACGGTGTTTTCCCAGTTCCCGAATGGACAGAGTTATTGTAGGCATATTCGGCAATCCAAAGGATGTCTTTCCAAGTTTTTTCAGTTTGTTGCAGCATGCAGCGTAAATACTGTTCCAGAGTTTGATTGGTCCTCTCGGTTTGTCCGTCGGTCTGAGGGTGGTGACTGGTCGAAAGTCTCACATCAATTTGAGCCGACCGACAGCAACTTCGCCAAAAATGAGAAATAAATTGACTACCTTGATCCGAAATTAGAACCGGAGAAAAACCGTGTAGTCGGACGATGTTTTCGAGAAATTCTCGGGCCAGAGTTGCTGCTGTTGGCAAGCCTTTGAGCGGAATGAAATGCGCCATCTTGGAGAATAAGTCCACGATTACTAGAATCGTATTGTATCCGGAGCATGGAGGTAGATCGTTGATGAAGGCCATAGAAAGCGTATGCCAAGGGCGAGGTGGGATGTCAATAGGGCGTAAGAGGCCTGCTGGTCTTTCCTTTTGACTCTTGTTTTGGGCGCATACTCCACAGGACATTATAAAGTCTCTGATATCTTTTTTCCAAGACGGCCACCAGAAGTAGCGCTTGATCTTTTCTGAGGTCTTGGCCATACCGGGATGACCTTCCATTAAAGAATCGTGATAACAGGAGATTACTTTTTTCTGTAAATCTGTGCTGGGTAGGTATAATCGTTCTTGGAAATACAATAAGTTGTCCTTTACTGCAAAGTCCTTTCCCTGCAGATGCCAATTCTGTATGTCTGCTGGAGTTACAAGTTGCCTGGCTTTATCCTTAACTTCCTCTATGGATTCTGTGGCGATTACACCCAGAATTCTTTGTTCGGGAATGATTGGTACAGGTTTAGGGTTGATCAAGTGTTCTTCCACTCCCATCCGAGAAAGGGCATCAGCTTTACCGTTCTTTGTACCAGGTCGATAGGTAATTATGAAGTCAAACTCGGCAAAGAATAATGCCCAACGGAGGTGTCTAGAGGATTGGGCTTTTGCGGTTTTCAAATATTGCAGGTTTCGGTGATCAGTAATCACAGTAACGGTGTGTCGGGCCCCCAGCAGATAATGCCGCCAAGCCTTAAAGGCAGACTTGATAGCCAGAAGTTCCTTGTCGGTAATCGTGTAATTGATTTCAGGAGGTGAGAATTTGCGGGACCAAAATGCCACGGGATGCAACTGATTGGTTACCGGGTCCTTTTGTGATAGAACCGCCCCCATGGCAAGGCTTGAAGCATCAGTTTCCATGATGTAGGGGAGTTCGGGGCGAGGGTGTTTTAAGATTGGTGCAGAGATAAATTTAGTCTTCAAATCCTGGAAAGCTTGTTCCGCCTCGGTAGTCCATTCAAAACGTTTATTTTTCTTTAACAAGGCAGTGATGGGCTGGACTATTCGAGAGAATTCGGGGATAAACCTGCGGTAAAAGTTAGCGAAGCCTAACATGCTTTGCACACCTTTTACGGAGGATGGTGATGGCCATTTGAGAACTGCATTGACCTTCTTTGAATCCATACGTACTCCGCCAGGTGATAATATGAATCCCAAGAATTCAACTTCAGTCACGTTGAAAACACATTTTTCCAACTTAGCGAAAAGTTTGTGTTGACGCAATCTTTCGAGGACCATTTTCACGTGTTTCCGATGTTCAGATTCCGATGAAGAATAAACGAGGATGTCGTCAATGTAAACAACAACACACACATCTATGAGCTCTCTGAGGACATCGTTCATAAAATATTGAAAGGCGGCCAGGGCATTGCAAAGTCCGAAGGGCATTACCTGATATTCAAATAGCCCATACTTGGTGCGGAAGGCCGTCTTCCATTCATCGCCCTCTTTTACTCGTACCAAGTGGTAAGCTCCTCTAAGATCCAGCTTTGTATATATGCATGCTTTTCTGACTTGGTCCAGGAGTTCAGGGATCAAAGGTAACGGATATCTATTCTTAACGGTGATCTGGTTCAGGGAGCGATAATCGATACAAGTTCTAAGGTCTCCTTCCTTTTTTGGAACGAAGAACAAAGCTGAAGAAGCAGGGGACTTGGAAGGACGAATAAACCCATTCGCCAGGTATTGATCCAGGTATTGTCGGAGGTGAAGGTTCTCAGGCTCGGTGAGGGCATAAATTCTACTACAAGGAGGAGTAGATCCAGGTACCAGGTCTATCTGGCAGTCATAAGACCTATGAGGAGGTAGAGTGTTAGCCTGATCCTTCCGGAAAACATCTTGGTATTCTAGGTATTCGGGAGGTAACTGGGGAGTCTCTGAAGAAATTGCTGCCAGTGCAACACCAGGTGGAGGGTGACAAGTAGAGACACATTCTGGAAACTGGACCGTTCTTGCTCGCCAATCGATCAGAGGATTGTGTTTCTCTAACCAAGGTATTCCTAGAATAATCTGAAACTGAGGGGCCTTGATCACATCGAACACGATCTTCTCATTGTGTCCATCTTGACTTACTAGCGTCACCTCTTGAGTGGTATGCGTTACTGGCCCGGAGGCTATCTCCGTACCATCCACTGTAGTAATGACGTCCTTTACAGCCTTGGGACAAAGAGTTAGATTCATCCTCAAAACCATTTCATGATCCACATAATTGCCGATGGCACCGCTGTCGACGTAAGCTTCAATTGCATGTAATCGATCCGGATTATCAGGGCTAATGAGGACCATAGGTATCACGAAATGCGAGGTCACGGAACTGGTTTTCACGCTCGGCAAGAGGACCTCTATTCTTGTCGGGCGAGGTCGTTTCCCTGCTCAGAGTTTGTAACTTTGGTAACTGCAGCTCCTACTGCCTTCTTGGCAGGTTGCACCGGACAGTCTCGAAGAAAGTGCTCTGAGTTTCCGCAATATAGGCATAATTGCAACTGTTTTCTCCTTTCCCGCTCCTTTTGTGTTAGAGGACCTTTCAGACCCCCTATTTGCATGGGTTCCCCGGAGTCTACTCCTTTGAAAGGAGTTGGCGGTTTGGAAAATACTCGAGCATCACACCTGGAACGGTCGGCCTTCCTGTTCTGCAGTCTATGATCTATTTGAACGACCAAGTCTATATAATCCGAACAGTCTTGTGGGGGATTCACTACTTGGGCTAAAACGTCTTTGAGCTCTCCACGTAGACCTCTATAAAACAGCGTAATCCTTTTGTCCTCAGGCCATTGAGTTTCCACTATTAGTCTATTGAAAGATGCAATATAAGCCAAAAGGTCTTGATTACCTTGTCGCAACGAAAGAAGCTCACTGTCCAAGGCCTGCCCCTGTGAATGTCTTGCGAACAGTTTTTCCATACTAAGCTGAAAGGCTTGAAAATCATGGAGAACCGGATCATCTTGATTAACTAGAGGGATCGACCAGTCTGCCGCATTGCCACTAAGGTACGAAAGTACAAAAGCTACTTTAGCTTGATCAGTTGGAAAGGCTGCTGGCCGGCATAAGAAGTGCAACCGGCACTGATTGATAAATACTGCAAACCTCTTTGGGTCACCAGAAAATCGTTCGGGCGGAGCCAGAGGTACATTCCCAGGTAGGTTGATCTGCACTGGATTCATAGAGGATGTTGAAGGAAGATTTGCCCCTGATGCGGGTAACGGGGTTTGTCCGGCTTGTGACTGTAGCAATTGTCTAGCAAGACCGTCTGTTCTCTCCTTGGAAATAATTAGTTCCCTTCTTAGAGCATTCGTTTCCTGACGAGCTGCATGCACTTCTGCCCTTAGTTCCCCTAGTAACCGGGCTAGGTGGTCAGTATCCGAGGTTTCCATAGCGCCTGGGCGAGAGTTTTGCGGTAGGCTTTGCGTTCTGTATTGCTCACCTGATTCTCGCAGAGGCGCCGGTCTTGACTGGGCGACTACCGTATTTTCAAAGGTGATGTGTAGCACCCGGTTGGCTCTTTGGGCTGGACCTCTGTGCACTGTATGCCTGACTTCAAGAGTAAGATGTCTGCAGATAGAAAATATGGGATTAATGAACTGGGGTTATTGGGGTGTCCCTATCTCTTTCCTTTTTTGCTCTCCAGTAGACCCCCAAAGGTTAACGCTCTCACCTTAGGTAAGTGAATGCCGAGCTCTCCATCTGCCTCGGGGCAGGGTGCTGTAACCAGTTTCTTCACTGGATAGGTAGCGCAGGCCTCTTGACTTCAGAGGACTGCTGTCCGTCGTTTACTGCATGAACGGTAAGTTTTCGAGTAATTCTATTGTCTTTAAAGTCTTTAGTAATGATGTTTCTTGTTTTGCAGGGTTCCGGCGATGGCGGATGACGGGCTGAAGTGAGTTGAAGATGAAGGCCGTGTGATGAATAGAAGCGCCTGGAAGCACGTAAGTAAGCGCTTGTTGCCTGCTTCACGATGCGCTCTAACTGTCTTTTATTTTGCAGGTACGAGTTCGGAGCGGCTGCAGGGTGCCGGAATACCCACTGGGTTAGATGTGGAAAGGAGTAATGGCATGTGAGTATTAAAGTTCCCCAATGTCTTTAAACGCACCTTGTTTTGTCTTTCAGATGCAGGATGCAGCGCCGAAGGCCTCCGGAGCGTGCAAAGAGTTGGTAAGCTTTTGTCTTTCAGATGCCGGAATGCAGTGTGAAGACCTCCGGAGCGCACGAAGAGTAGGTAAGCCTTTGTCTTTCAGATGCCGGAATGCAGTGTGAAGACCTCCGGAGCGCACGAAGAGTAGGTAAGCCTTTGTCTTTCAGATGCCGGAATGCTAACCTGTTCTTTCTTGTCTTTATAGGTGTTGCTGAAGACTGGATTCAGGATGGTAATCCTTTTTCCTTAGGCCCAGGATCCGATGCAGAAGACACGATGAGCGTTCTGCTGCAGAGGATGCAGAATAACGCAAAGCAAGATTCATCCACCGGGTGTGGTTTAAATAGCTTCCAGTAGTGCTTAGGTGTCTCCTTCCACAGCCACGCCTAGGTAAGAAAAGAGTTCCTGCTTTCCAGAAGAGTTCCAGTGTTCTGAATCTAGGGAGTGGCTCCTGCCCCACCCAACAGGAAAAATAGTTCCAAACAGAAGAGGATCAGAGGCTCAACTGGCAGGCAAGTAAGCAGCATGGTCTGCTGCAGGTAAGTCCACCCAAGCATTATGAGCCCGGCGCTTCCAGCGCTGGGACTGGGCATATCTATGAGCCTGGTGCCACTGGCGCCAGGATTGGGTCCAAAAGGTCCCAATTGGGACTGGTTGGCCCTCGGAACCTGGGTTATGGATCTGCTTCCAAGGGAGTTGGGAAAACCCTAACCTTTTGGAAGCAGAGACCATGACACTTATTGCCTCCATCTTTAATAAATTGATTAGCAATATGTTCAATCCACAGCCAACACCTTTAACAAACACAGTTTGTCGTTTATCGGCAACTTCTGCTACTTTTATTCAATGTGTCAGTTGGATCAATAGTTGTGTTGCAAAGATTTTCCCTACAATGTCCAAAAGGGCAATCGTCCTGTAATTTTTAGGATCTGTTCTTACTCCTTTTTTAAATACAGGGACGATTATGGCCGATCTCCAAGACTCAGGGTTTCTTTTTTCAGCAATAATTTTCCTGAACAAAGTGAAACAAAATTCAGCCCATGCTTCCGGTTGAAGTTTTAGCATCTGATTTGTAAGTACGTCGGGACCAGGAGCTCTCGACGAGCTTAGCCTTTTGATGTTGTCTAGGATATCGATCTTATTAATAGTGATGTCCCATCTTGTTAATTTTTTTTTATCATGAAGTTGATTATCCATGTTTTTAGCAAACAGCTTTCCAAAATGGTCTATCCAGTTGGTTTCTGTTACCATGTTGTTTTGGATAGCTTGTTGTGGGACTCCCATGTTGTTAATTACTTCCCAGAATGAGCGAGCCATTTTAGTTGTCAGAATTTGTAAATAATTTTCAGCGTCATTCTGGGTCATGATGCTTTTATGTGAGCGTAACCATTTTTTGTAGGAATTTTGTGCTGCTCTTTTCTGTTCAGTATACTCCGACGTTGGTTTTTTCGACAGAGACCTGATACTTTTTCTCATTTCCCGCTTTTTTTCTACAACCGCTTTGTCGTACACGTGTATGTTTTTAAAGTTCTTATTTTTGTTCTCATTTACAATTTCAGTGTACGCTTGAAGCAAAGCCGGATATTCTAATGGATCAACGTCTTCATGCAGGTTTTCACCTGACAATAGTTCTGCCATTGTTAGAATATGGCTTTCTTTTATTTTCAGACGATTTCTCCCCGGAGTTATGGAGATTCCATGATTACATCGTTGCTCTTTTTTGCTCGTTAGACCTAAAAGGGTGATTTTGACCAGATCGTGGTCGCTATAGTGCATCTCAATTACGTTTAAATCAGTAATGTTACTCATCAATTTTCTCGAGGCATAAAAGTAATCGAGGATACTTTCATATTTTTTGTTTTTCCAAATTGGGTTAGGCGGTATATCCCCTTTCAGATTTCCGTTTAATATCACCATTCCTCGAGCTTCTATCTCCTCGGCCGATGTAGCTATCAGCCGTTTTTTTATTTGTCGAAGGTTTGGAACTTGATGGATCCAGGGATTTTTGTATTCGTAAACATTCCATGTTTAGGTCTCCACAAAGTATAATTTTGGGGCTCTTCTCACTAGATAGAATTGTATCTATTAAGTCGCCCACTGCATCCAAATAGATCCATTCGTCTGACGCATCATGTTGCCAGTATAAGTTGATTCCATGGAGCTTCATAGGATTTCCACCTGCATTCTCATCCTCAGTGGCTATGATGACATGCTGCATATATGGTGTGAGATTTGTTGATTTTAGTATTCTCAGGCCAAAGCTTTGTTTAACAAGCGCTAGCAGGCCAGCCATCGGTCGTCCTTTGGCCTGCTTAATAGCTGGATTACAAGCTACCTCGTAGCCTTCCACCATAGGCTGATTTGTGAGCCACGTTTCTTGGAGGCAGATTATATCTAAATTTCCAATGTCACTAAGACTGTTATTAAAGAGGTACATGAATCCTCTCGTATTCCATGTTCCCATCAATGTCTCATGCGAGCTACTTTCCTGGCGTTAATTCTTTTGTTGAGAATTCAGGGTGGCAGCTACCCAACTCCACTTTTCCAGATCTTCCTCTTTTTTTTCAATTTTTTCAACAGAGCTTTGGTTCTGTTTGCTCTGTTTTTTACATACCAGTGTGATCTTGATCTGTTTCTTTGGTACTGCCTTAACATTATCGTCACTCCATTCGAGTTCATCGTCCGATTCCTTTCTCAATTTTTCAAAATGAACTTTTTGATTTCCTGGAGGTCTCCCGATCGCCAGCTTCTCTTTGCTTCTTTTTAGTTTTCGTATTGGTGGTGTCCAACTTCTTGCATTGGAGGAATCTCCCCATGGTTCACTTATTCCGAATCCTAACGCGTTAAATTCAGTGGAATTATCGACTATAATGTCTCTGATGGCTCTCGAATATATATGCAGCATTACACGATCTGTTATTGCATTGTGTATAAATTCCACAGTTTTAATGTTGCTCGTTGTTATTGAAAGCAATTGTGGTATGTAGTTCAAGAGCTGGAAGACATTATATCTGTTTAGAATGAGCCCATTCTCTGATGGTCGCTTTCTTTCCAATAGCAAGCAGAAATTTGAGGTTATATCCTGCTGTTTTTTTTGTTGTATTGGTTGTTTTTGTTTAATGAAAGGGACACTTTTGTCTGCTTTCCACTGATCTTTTCCATCTTCGCACCTCATGATGTCACTTCTTTTGTTAGTTGCAAAACCTGTCTCTCTTGCTGGATCATCGTTAATGCATATTATATTTCTATCTTTTAGGTCAAACTCTTTAACCTGCGGATGTTCAGAACATTTAATTTGCAGAGAGGTACTCATGGCCCATCTTTCATCCAAGGTCATGCGCTTTTTTAATTCTGTTACCATCTTTTCAGATCCATCGCTCTGTGCCGTCTTTTTTTTTATCCTTCTCTGGTGTGACCTCTATTGTACAAGTTCTTCTTTGACAGTTTTCTTCTGATTTTCTTCCTGACTGATTATTGTTGTTATGCCACTCTGACATCATTTTTGCTTCCGATTCATCGTCCTCTTCAAGTGTTGAGTTACAGCTATTCGAATCATATGTAGACATTTTTGTGAGTTCTTCCATTATTTTCTCCTCATCATCCTCAGAGGCATCCGGGACGATTTCAATTTCATTTTTTCCTTGTTCTTGATACTTCTCTGTGATCACAGGTGTCACTGGCACAGTTTGAGCCACGGAGCTTTGTTTCGGGCTACTTATAGCTGTTTGAATCGTTACATTTAAGGCTTTGATATTCCTCAGGAATTTACAGGAGTTTTTAGATATGGCTTTCTTTTTGCTTGGCATGTTTTTTGTCATTTTTTAATTGTTTCTTAGGCAATTTTTCATTCTCTCCATCTTTATTGAGGATCTCTCTTTTATTTTTTATCAAAAATGGCAAACGTTTCATTTTTCTCTAATCGTTTTTCCTGGGGTCGATCCTCTGAGGGCAGTGTGTGTCCAATAATACCCTCTGCATTTGCTGAGGTTGAAGGCCGGCAGAGATCCCCTTCTTCAATGTTAGCGCTCTGTTGGTTTTCTTTTCTTCCTTTTTTGGCTTCCAGAAATTTTCCAGCCTGTTTTTCTTTACTCTTCTCGTCTGCATCTATCAGATACACTAAGGACTGAGGAGTCCTCTGATTTTTCCGATGTTTTATCCGGAATCATATCTTTATTTTCATTTGTCTCTTTATTTGCTGCGATATTTTCACTTATTACTTCTGCTAATTTCCCACGAGCCTCTTTTGCTAATGATAACTTCTCTTCATCAATTTTTTGCTGTTTATTTAAAATTGCTAAGGCTTCCCGTGGCAATTCAGCAAGTAGGCGCTTATCATCAGCACTGTTTTATAATTGTTCCTTGACATGTGCAACAAAAACGTCATTATACAACTGGCCGTTATCCCGCTGATTTTTCTCCTATTGATGCAATCGCTCAATCTTTGTTAGTTTTGTATTAACTACAGCCATTAGGGAAATTTGTTCCCCTAGGCTTTCATGTATATGCTCATAGAGTTTTATCAGGGGAGCCACAGTTATTGTCAGGGCTGAAATGATGTTTGGTCGCAGCTGATTTATCACTTGCTCGACTAGTTCAAAGCAATCAGATTGAGGATCACTTCTCCCTGTTAAGGAGTCTTGATTCTTTAAATTATTCTGTCTCAGTACTTTAGGCAATTCTCTTTTGGCGATCGAGTTATGTTGGCTCTCTCTATTTTGTGAGCGGGCTACAGCAGTTGGACTAGAACTGGACCCAATCCTTCTGCGCTTAGTCAGACAATATGAATCAGCAGGTTTCCTTAGTTCTCTCGTTGACATTTCAATGTGAATTCTGCTTCCGACATTTCTAAACTCGTTAGGCTTCAGGTGAGCACTGTCGGTTTTTTCACTTACTCGAAGGTTCTTTTTTTGAGGCGATGGGACCGCAAACTTTGCATTCATATTTTTTAAGTCAGCGATCAATTTATCCACCAGAAACAATGAGTTTCTCCATTCTGTAGGTGAGGTTTCTGATTGATGCGATGCCAAATTGGTCACATGCCCGGCTTCAAAGGTCTGGTCATCTGCTATCACAAAAACTTCACTATCAGATTCCAAATTAAAGGTAGTGCGGTTTTCTGGTTGCAGGTCTACACAATCTTCAGTTCTTATTTTTCCTCAGAGCAAACAGCCGCTCCTAAACACGGCGGTGTGGATACTCCTTTTTGTTAGGGAGAATTCTCTTTTAAGGCTAATTTCCCAAACCTAGTGAGTCCCCCAGCAGCTTTGCTGGATTTTTGGGGTTTGTTTTTTTCTCCTGCTAAGAGTGAGACTCTTTTCCTCCCACTCTTAGGCATGATTTGAGATATGTCTTTAACTTTTTGTGTGCTTATGGGCTATGGGGTCTTTTACTCCATATGGTATCATCTGTTTTTGTGTCTATGCACCCTCAGTGCAGTAACACAGGGGTGTCATAGTGACCCCCAAACATAGACTCCATACCCTGGGACTGACTACTGTCTCCCAGGGCATGTCAAGTCACTAGTCCAAAATTGTGAACAGAACCAGTACAAACCATCATATTGTGGAAGTACTGGAAGGGGTTAATTCGATTGCCCCTGGGTCTGTTTTCAAGGGGGCACTGTCCAGTCCTCCCTTGTCGAGTTTCTGGCTGGTGGCATTGGTTGCCATGCAAAATATTCCACCGGAATATTTTCTATGGGATTTTCCCATGGATTTTAAACGCATCACTTTTTGGTGCAATGTTAAAGATACCGCCTATTTATTTATTTAATATTAAATCAACGGTTGGGTCTTTTTGCCAGAACTCTTTTCTAAAATGGCGTTCGTGTCCATCTCTGTAACTCCAACCAAGGTCGGGCCCTTTGTTCCACTTTTTGGCGGGCTTCTCCACAGAAGCCCTCCAAATGGTGCCACCCTTTCTGGGTTCCCCAGGATGTGTGGGGAGGGGAATTGGCACCCTGGACTGTGTTGCCTTAGCAACCCAAGTTGCACTCTATTCTGATTGGCCCAGTGGTGAGCCGCCCGGCTTACCACTTAGCATGTTTGAGTGACAGCTAGGCTGTTGAATGGGGTTTTTTCTGCAAAAAAGCAGGGCTTTTGGGACTGGAACTTCAGAAGTTGCCACATGACCTAAGAATCCGAAGAGGGAAGAAGCTGAGCCATCTGCAACGACGACACCACCGGTGGAGCCCTGCTGCAACGAACTCACCACTTTCCCAACGACAAGAGAAGATCTTCAGCTGGACGAGTCTTCTTCCTTTGAGCTGGTGGGATAAACCATTCGCCCCTTTCGTCTTCCAAAGACGTCTCTTGGTCGAATCGCCCGTGCCAAGCACCCCGACGGCCGGATAGGCAAGCTTCACCACTTTGACCGCGAATAAAAGGAACGCACCTTTTAACCGAAGAACTCCGCAGCTGGTTTCATCCCTGTGCAGTGCATTGACTCCAAGTTTCCTCCTCGACGAGATCCTCTCTTCCCCTGGTCGAAACAACAAACTGCAACCACTGCCAGGAACAACTGCCACCGCTGGAGCTTCCTCTCTCTTTAAAATACTGTGTTCTGCCTGGCCTCCCTTTTCATGGATTGTTAAAGGTGACCTTTAAATCCTTGGCTTTCCAACTGGGTTGGCCCCAGACCTTCTAACTTTACTTCTTGAATCACCCCAACCTCTTTTGAACATTCTGCAAAGACTTTTAGTGCATTTTAAACTGTGTGATCTTGGACACATTTCAATTGGCTCGTTTTAAAATGGGCCTGGCCTATGAACTTTGGCTCTACAGTGTATACTGCCTTTACTCCCCTGCTTTGAACTTCTAAAAGTGTTGGGAACTGTTTTATTTCTATGCCATGCCTTTTTCTCTCCCTTTAACTTAACTATTGGAGTGCCATCTAGGTTACGCGCTCACATCTGTTTTAACAAATAGTGGTGGTTTAACTCTGACTTGTCTAATAGTTATCAAGGGAGGTGTGTATACTTTACCTGACTGTGTTTTAACTTGCTTTTGATTTAGAGTGCTAGTGTATTGCCTAAAGTGTGTTTTAAATAAATAATTATATACTTTTGATACAAAGCTCTGGTCAGTGTTTGTTTGCTCTACTGTGTTTTTAGCCCTATTGTGTATACTCTATATACTGCCCTATTCTTCTTGAGAGAAGTCTGACTGCTCAGCCACAGCTACCAGGTAAATCTGGGTGGTGCAGGCTGCTACCAATTGGCTTTACTGCTTACTCCTGTAGTCTTAATCTTCTTGCAGTGTTCCCCAAGGGAACTGCACAGGATTCTGCCTAACACTTTTGTTAAAGTCTTTTTTTTCTCAGCATATCCATTCACTATGTTACTTGAAGTCTTGTTGTATAGTTTCAGTGCTTGCCATGCAAGCACTCTCAATGATGTGAGGGATGTTTTGAAAGTGGCTGGCAGCACAACTTGTTTCCGTCCGACACCAGACTGAGTGACCTGCGGTGCTGCATTTAGGCAATGTTCAGACTTCCTCTGAGTTGCAACTATTTGATCAGAGTTTTTATATTCAAGTATACCTGCCCCACAAGGGCAGAATTGCATTGCTCCTCTTCCCCTGTTTACCGGAGAAACTTTGGGAGCAGGTTCTGTGTTGTCATCCACTCCTTCTAATGTTTTCAGGAGCTCAGCACAACCACAAGCGCAAGTACACCCATACGTAGCTGCACACACGTATCTGGGATCCTCTCGGAGCACACCCGCACCCGCAGCTACACGCCCCCTCATCTGTACTGGGCAGGCGTCCGAGGCAGCCGGCATCGTGGCCACCTGAAATCCGGCGCCCGCTACTGCGGACGCGGGGGCCGGCGCAACCAGGCATACCAAGACTGGGTCACCCACACATCCTCCCACTCGCGAGGCAGAGGCAGAGATCGCGTAAGGAGCGGGGAATGTTATTGGACAGGTCGGGGGGCAGGGGGTGTAGGGGGGGAAGAGTACTTGTCTCGCCAGATTTAAGTGTCATGATTTTTCTACATATGTTCTGCGAGCCAAATAAGCCACTTATTGTAGAAGCCTTACCGTCCTTATCACTTGTCATTTGTACATTACGGCACCCTGTAGACGCCGGGGCAGACAATAAGTGCCGCGTCCGCGCACAGGTCTACGGCGAGGCCGGACTTGCAGCTAGTAAAGCGGGAGCCGGTTCCATTACCACGGCTCACACCGCTCACGACGAACACAAGGAACACTCCCTCGTCACTCTGCGTTGCTCCGCGAGTGAGGGTTTTTTTTAACAGGTCCGCCTCTGAAGCTGGTGAAATGGTAGAAATGGTGAAAAGACTGAAAAAATCCAATTGTAATCTAAAGCAAAACGTAGACAGCCCCACACAAGGAACACTCCCTCGTCACTCCGCAGCAGCTTTAAGGAGAAGAGTAGCAGAGATAGGTCTGAGACCACAGAAGAAAATGCCAAGTTATTTATTGAAACTACAGTAACTTAAGTAATTGAACAAAAGTTTCTGAATAGAAATTTTCGTGATCTTTCTATGAACAGTGAATTAGAAAGTGAAGAGTTTAAATGCACGAGTTACATATAAGGAATTGTAGTAAAAGTTAAGCAAAGATAAGTTAACTGACGTTGTGTGTGCGTGCGCACGCAAGCAAGTGAGTGAGAAGAAGATTCTGTTTGTAACGCGCCACGTGTAATGTAACAACTAATCACATGCGCGGTAAGAGACATTGTGAACTGCGCGATCCGTGTTTAAGAACCAAGTTACTAACCCCAGTTGAATTAACAATTTTTTCTGACAAAGTTATTTTTCGTACGATTTTATTTCTTCGCGTACCTCGTAAGGCAGCGTTAGAGGGAAGTACCTAAAGATGTAACGAGTGTACCGCGCAAGCTCTGTCATTTACTACAGAACTTTTTAAAAAAAGGTAAACAATAGTGTTTTCAGCTTTCGCCAAGTCGCCAGCGTACAAAAACTGTCAAAAATCATCACTGCATGTTAGACGACTCTGTGAAGACAAAAGAGGAATTAAAGTAGCGTAAATTTGAAGATAGTGAGTTTTTTGAGAATTCTAGTTTGCAGGTTGAGTTCAAGGTTTAAATAGTTCTAGTGTAAACAATATAATTTCAAAGGAAAAGAAGAAACAGGGAGTATCAATCACAAGCAGCAACTGATATTCAAAAGATTCTTTTGAAGAACCCAGAAAGCAAATCAATATAAAGAGACAGTGTGATTTCTGGTAACATTTAAAGTTCATCAATGAAGGAATCAAAGGAAAGAAAAGTAGTTAAAGGATTTAAGAATAGAAGACTTCCAAAGTTCATCAGCAACAATTTTACAGAAGCCTATCTGCAAAACAGCATAGGCAGCAGGTATTGAGTATAGTGGGAGGTGGTGTTAGTATTTGGAAACAGTAGCAGAGTCGTGGAGTGCAGTTAGTAATCAGCTATCATTATCTTTTA
Source organism: Ambystoma mexicanum (assembly GCF_040938575.1). Taxonomy (NCBI): domain Eukaryota; kingdom Metazoa; phylum Chordata; class Amphibia; order Caudata; family Ambystomatidae; genus Ambystoma; species Ambystoma mexicanum. The sequence goes on from NC_090922.1 coordinate 1,391,785,051, forward strand.
GATTTTCAGGCACCGTTCAGGTTCAGTTCAGGAGGGCGGCAGAGGTGTCAAGGAATATATTCATTTTTTTATTTTCTCCACTTTCCCCTTGGGTTTGCCAGCTACATAGTTATATCAGTTTTGAGGCTGTTTGGCAGGCAGACTTTGGGGGTCTGGTGGGCCAGCATCACTCCTGCAGGAAGATTCAACTGGACCTGACTGAATGAAAGGCCCACGTATTGAATCCTGCCCGAGTGAAGATGGACCCTGAGTCAGAGTTGAGTTTGGGAGCGTTGGTAAAGATGTTGATGGGGATTAAAGAGGATCTAAGGGTGGCCAGAAGTGAGACTTTAACATTGGGAGTTAAGATGGAGGAATTTAGTAATTTGGTACATAAGTCTGAGGTTCCAGGCCCATCCACGGCTCGAAAAGCAATAGATCGTAAACCACCAGTTTTGTATCCTGAGCCTAGCATTAAGTTGCCAACGCCTGAGCTGGAAGAGAGTAGAAGTATTAAGTTAACTCCTGGCATCTCTTTGGTGTCTACTCCCTTAGAACCTCCGGAGAGATTTGGTGGTGATTGTAAGAAGTTAAAAAGACTTTCTTAATGTAGTGTGAATTACACTTTCTGTGTAGACCAGAGGCTTTCCCTACTGGAACTGCTAAGGTGGCATTTCTTATATCCTATCTCACTGAGGAGGCGTCTGCCTGGTCAGTACCCATAGTTGAAAGAGGAGCTGAGGAGTTAAATGACTGAAAGATTTTTAAAAGTGAGTTTAGTAAGATGTTTGATAGGAGAACGTCATCATTGAGTGTAGATGGCGAGTTATTGGAGTTACGCCAGGGAAATAGGGAGATGGTGGCGTACATTACTCAGTTTTGGGCGCTTGTGCAGGAGAGTGGGTGGCCAGAGGAGAAGAGGGTTGTCTACATTTTACAGAGGTTTACAGGAGGAACTTAAGGATGCGTTAGCTACCATTGTAGAGAGACCCACAGTTAGTGAAGATTTAATCTCTTTAGTAATCCAATTGGATGTAAGATTATCGGAGAGAAGGTCAGAAGATTGGGGAGGAACACGGAGAAGACATAGGGCCTCATTACACGTTGTGCGGTAAAAATCCCGAAATACCGGCATGGCGCTATCAACGTGTCCGCCGTCGCAAGAGTGCGCTAATAACGCACCATTACAAGTACGCGGACACGAGCATAGCGCCATGCCGGTAAACCCCCTACCGCCATGGCGGTAAAGACCCAAAAAAGTCACCTACCGCCCTCGACGAAAGTGCAGATTGCACCTCCGCCCTCCTGCTGCATGCAAATAGCGGTCACCGCAAATAGCGGTGACCGTTAAATTGCGGAACCTGAAATAGCGTCATCGCACAGGAACGGGAAAGAGCACGGCGGCCATCTTTAAAAACACAATCCATTGCCATCCTCTGCCCCCTGGACCTGTTTTGAATCGTTAGCAGTTCAAAATCATCCGGGACACCTGCATCATGCCCAAGGCATTAAAAAAAAAGCACTGACAGGCAGCGCAAGGAGATATTTACAGCAGAGGAATTGAATATGCTGACACAGACCCTGGCTGAGAATGCAGAGGTTGTTTTTGCCAATGACATGCGGCGGCCAACACTACTAAAAAAAAAGCCATCTGGGAGGAAGTTGCAGTCAAAGTCAGTGCAGTGGGCACCAGCACACGCACTGTGCGTGAGAGCAGGAAGAGGTGGGACGACCTCAGACTGCGGGTGAGGGACATCCTTGCGGAAAACCACCGCATTGCCAGTGCAGGTGGAGCTGGTTCACCAATCAGACTTAAAGAATGGGAGGAGACCTGTGGAAACCTGATTGCTGTGGAATCCATCGAGGGAGTTGGCACCATGGAGCTCGGCGTGGGTACCACTTCGGATGGAGGTGAGTGTACACATGACAGGATGCGATGTGAATGTACTGTTCCCCCCATATGTGAGCACAGACTCCTCTCATGCATGGACACACATCCACACATGCATACATCCCTCACCATGTCAGTGTCAGGCCCAAACACACACACATGCACACATCACCAGAGACAAGTTTCAAACACAACCATGCATGGATGAGGCACTGAACTGGCACATCACCTGCATCCACAACTACTAAGTCCCAATGGCCACAACTGCATCATTCATGTAATCTGCATTAAGTATATTGAAACGCAACCAATGCCATCCCCCTTCTTGTCCCTGACAGGCTCACATACAGATGGTGAGGATGCCGCTAATGCATCCCAGGCACCAGCTACGAGTAAGAGGCCAAGGGCACAGGACTTGGAGGACACCCCCACAACATCCAGGGGCAAGGGGGGAAGGTCACACCTGATGAGCAGGAAACATCGTAGGAGTGCCACTGCCAGGGCAGTAGTAGCTGCACCACAAACTGCAGCCCCACCACCGGAGTTGAACCCACAGGCACCAATACCAGCCACCGAGGGCCCACCATCAGCTGGGCAAGCTCCGCTGGTGAGGCAGCCGCCACTGCCCCCCTATCTGATCCGGAGGACACCCTAGTTGGGCCAATGGAGATGCACACCCCAAGCCCCCCTAGAACCCCAGAGCCAGCACCATTCCAGACACCTGGGTCTGATGTGACTGTTGAGGACAACAATCCAGCCATAATGTCCCCCTCACCTGCTGCAGTGGATGCATCTGAGGGCACAGCATCCAGTACACCATCACCCAGCACTGCCCTCCAACTGACCACCATCCTGCAGCGTCAACACAAACTGACTGTGCTGGTTGGCCAGCATGTTGAGGAGGCTGCCCATCTCAGGGAGAATATTGTGGAGACGGCGAGGCACTCCACTGAGAGGATGGACGCAAACACTGACAGGCTGTGTAACGAGATATCCAGGCTCAGGGAGGTCCTTACTCGCATGGCCGACACAATGGACCGCCACTTCTCACAACCAGGCCAGTCTGCCCCATCGTCATCTTCTGGCTCTAGACAGACAAGCCCCCTCCGGCGCTCAACACGCACCACCAGGCGCACGTCTGCCCATCCTCCAAATGCTGCTACAGACACTGGCAAATAGGGGGTCAATGGAGATTCCACTGCGTGCATGGGCCAACGCAAACATGGCAGACACATGAGGGATTGTTGTGGGGGGTGGGGGGAAGGGTGTTATGGGTCTGTTGTGGGGGGTGGGGGGAAGGGTGTTATGGGTCTGTTGTGGGGGGTGGGGGGAAGGGTGTTATGGGTCTGTTGTGGGGGGTGGGGGTAAGAGTGGTGGGATGTTTGGGGACTTGCACTTTTTCACCTTTGCGTTACTCAATACACTGGTTTCTGATCAAAACACAGGCTTGGACATCTTCATTGTGTTTGTGTACTTTATTGGCGACAGGGTCCATTGCGTGCTTCCAAACATACACCAGTGCATTAATACCCATATCCATGTGACAGTACGAAAACATGTTCCTCAGAATATTTGGTTGATCAGATGCTGTCTCACAGCACGTCCCTCCTGCCCATCCCCTCTTGCAAGACCTGCATCCCCTTCACCTTCGTCCTCATCACCATCATCATCCTCATCAGGTGCTTCTATTTCAACATCAGGGGGCAGTGGCACATTCCGTCTGATACACATATTGTGCAGCATGACACATGCCATGGTGATCTTGGCCACCTTCTCATGTCCATACAGGAGAGCGCCACCAGACGTGCTAATGCACCTAAACCGTGACTTCAAAAGGCCAAAAGTCTGCTCGATCACGATGCGGGTACGGGTATGTGCACGATTGTATTCCTCCTTGTGCCTGTTCTGTGGGTTCCGTACAGGTGTGAGGAGCCAGGTCTTCAGGGGATAGCCCGCATCACCTGTATGGGGGAACGAACGGGGTCCTGTTACTCTTCACCTCAAGAGCATCCTGTTCATATCACACAAATTCACATTGCCTTGTGATTCAAGTACACAATTAACAGCATACATGCAGATGGTCTGTGTGACGGCAATGTCAAGGGGGAGGTCGACCCTGCAAGTGGACATGCCCCATTAATGCCTCCAACAGTAATTGACATGTCCTGGATGAGGCGAGGTCTTCGGTGTCCCTGGGCTCAGGCAGATTTGGTTCAACACTGCTGGTGTACTGCCATTCCAACATTGATTTTGCCATGCAGAGAGGCATCACTGCAGTGGTGCTATAGGTGTGTGGTGAAATGCTATGGCTAGGGGTGATCCCTTTGCATGCATCATAGGGCACATTGCATTATTGATGTTGTGCTGGACTAATTCAGGATGACTATCTTGATGGCATGTGTGAAATGTTTGTATTCTGTGGCCTGGAATGTTGTGCAATGTGTATGTGGATGGATGTTTAATGTTACTAGACCTGGAATGTCATCTGTGTCGTGTAGCTTATACTTGCATGTCGGTTCATCTCAAGTACGTTGCCGCCTTCCCAGATGGGCATTGGCGTACATCTGTATGTGCATTTTGCCGACAGCCGACAAGCTACACCCATTTCGGGTATGTATCTCCCCCCCCCCCCCAATCACACCCAGTTGGAGTATGTATCTCTCCCCCCCAAACACACCCAGTTGGAGTATGTATCCCCCCCCCCTATCACACTGCCATGTGCTTGCCCTGCTACTCACCAAGTAGCCACGAACGTTGTGTGGTTTGTCGCTCCATGTAGCGTGGGATAGTTGAGTTCCGCAGGACCATGGAATCATGGGTTGTTCCGGGAAATCGGGCACAGCAATGTGTGATTATCTTGTTGGCGTCACATACCATTTGGACATTGATGGAGTGGAATTGCTTCCTGTTTCGGTAGACTACTTCATTGTGATGTGGGACCACCAATTCCACATGGGTACAGTCGATGGCCCCAATGCAACTTGGGATGCATGCCAGTAAATAGAAGCCAACTTTTGTGTTTGCAACATACTGGGCAGTCCGTGGCATGTATATGTGTTCAGGTGCATGCTTCAGGAGGGCATCGAGTACCTGGTTCAGCATGCAGGAGATTACTAGTTGTGAGATGCCATGCATCTGTCCCACTGTATGCTGGTAGGTGCCTGTGGCCAGGAAGTGGAGAACACTCACCACCTCCAGTAGCGGGGGATGGCAGTTCTGATGTCTATGAGGCTCACAATGTCGTCGTGTATCAGGTCCACGATGCTGGTGATGGTAACCCGGTCCAGACGGTACAGGGTGTGTATCTGCTCAGGGGTTAGGTTCAATGGACTGGCTCTGATCCTGGGGATTGGTGGGTGCCTCTGTGGTATGATTAGGTGCCGTGGTGGTGCTTGCTGTGCCTGTCTTGCCCTCCTCCTCCTCCTCCTCCTCCTCCTGCTCCTCCTGTGTTTCCTTTGTGCTGCCTGTTGTTGTTGCAGCTGCACTGCAATGAGGTCCTCCAGGCCATGTAATGCTGCCAGTATTGGAACCATCTTGGTGTGGGAAGGGGTGTGGGAAGGGGTGTGGTGTGCTCCTTTTGAGCTGCCACAGTCTCCATTGCCTCCACCTGTGCTGATTGTGTCCACCTGTGGCAGGTGGGAACACTGCTCAGTTCTCTTAACGGGTGGTTCGCGATGCCGGTATTAGCACCATGGCGGTAAGGGGTTTGGGGGGCTTTACCATGCCGCTATTGGCATGTCCACTAGCCTTGTGATGCGGTGCTAATAGCGGCATGGCGTAATTTACGGGATGGAGGGTTGCACGCACGCGGCCTGTCCGCTATTAGTGGCACCGTACTTAGCGGTGCCGCTAATAGCGGTTAGCCGGGTCGTAATCCGCATGGGGATTTAACGTTACCGGTATTCTGTTACCGGTAACGTTAAATCCATAACGCCTACCGTGTAATGAGGCCCATAGTCTTTGAGTTAATAGATGCACCACAACTACAAATTATTCTAGGTATGCCTTGGTTAACCTTACACAGTCTTTCGATTGATTGGGGAAAAAGAACAGTGGAATTTAGGTCAGAGTTCTGTAGGGAACAATGTTCTTTGCCATTTCAGGAGTGGGGTCAGGAGGAAGTCTCTGATATTCAGGGTGTGTGTCTGGCTGCTGGAGTTACTAATGAAAACATTATTGGGGCAGTGTCTGGGGTGCTACCAAAATGTTTTCAGGAATTTCAGGATGTTTTTGATAAGCAAGTGGCGTGTGAGTTGCCTCCTCATCGTCCGTTTGATTGTAAGATAGATCTAGAAAACGGGGCGCCAATTCCCTGTGGGAGAATTTATGCACTGACTGAAAAAGAAAATGGGCCTCATTCCGAGTTTTGCGGTAAGTATGGGTTTTTACCGGCATGGCGGAAAGACCGAGTCCGGTCTGGTACGACGCCACAATTTACAGGCCATTGCGACTTCGCGGGCACAAGCTTTCCGCCATGCCGGTAAATCCCCTAGCGGCATACCGCTAAAGGGCCCGTAAAACCCCTTAGCGGCATGAAGCGAGACGGTCATTACAACACCACCACCGAAGCTTCGCTGTCCGTTATTAGCAGTGACCGTAAATTACGTTCACCGCTAATTAACGGATACGGAAATTACGTCATCGCACAGGAACGGGAAAAGAGCGCGGCGGCCTTCTTTAAAAACACAATCCATTGCCATCCTCTTAATACAGTACCCGGAGGTATATTTTGACCCTTAAAAAAGCCATCACTGACCAGTGTCATGCCGAAAGCACTGAAGAAAGGTGCCGCCCGCATCAGGAAGGAGCGTTTCACGCAGGACGAGCTCCAGGTCCTGGTGGACACCCTGCACGCAAATGCTGAGATAGTATTCAGCAGTGACATGCGTAGGCCCACCATTGCCAGGAAGAAGGAGATCTGGGAGTTGGTTGCACAGAGGGTGAGCGCCGTAGGGAACACCCCCCGTACGACGAGGGACTGCAGGAAACGGTGGGATGACCTCCGTCTCAGGGTGCGAGCCATCCTATCGGCCAACCGAACACAGGCCTTGGAGACAGGAGGAGGCCCAGCTTCTCCCATCAAGATGATGCCCTGGGAGCAAACGTGTGCGGACATGATGGGCACTGAAGCCATAGAGGGGGTCGGCGAGATGGAGTGCGGTGCCCCGTCATCCGCAGATGGAGGTGAGTGTTATGAGTGAAGATAGTAAATGCATTCCCAATGTAAGGCACTGCCAAGGGCTGGGCAAGCAGTCACATCACGTATGGGAACCCCCCCCCCATCAAATCATGCCGTCACAAGTGAGACCCAGGCTGATGCCAGGTGCAAGGCTCCAACCCATATTGGCCATAGCACACAAAGAGGCAGTCAATGTGAGTCAGCACAGTACTCCACCAACATGAGTGACCCAGACACCTGCATGCATTTACCATCCACGCCCAGATCACTGTCCCACTCCCCACCCAAATGTCAACAAAATGCTGCAAACCCATAGGCTTGAAGAAATGCTGACCCCCAAATCATAGCTCATGCCATCTCTCTCTTCCCCCACACAGGCAGCGGCCATGAAAGTGAGGGCCAGGAAGCCACGCAGCCTCCAGGGGCACAGCCAGGGGACAGCGTAAACCTGCAGGAAGGAAGAAGGCACAGGCAACACCACCTGCACCAGCAACCCCCATGGAGGCTGCACAACCCACACCCACACCCCTACCCATGCCTGCACTGCCGACGGAGACATGCCCCACGGTGCACTCAGAGGAGTCCAGTGTGGCTGGGGAGAATGCTGCCATGTGCCTCCTCGAGGAGCCAGATAGCCCAACATCAGTTCCCGTATCCGACGTGGAGGAGCCCTATGACATTGTACACAGCCCAGACACCCCATCCTACAGTCAAGTTGCACACAGCGACTCCGGGGAGAGTGACACACCAGGCCTCACAGGCCAAGGAGCACCACCTGCCAGTCCTGGATCCACCTCCCCTGCAGAAAGCCCCGAAAGGGCTGCAGGCTCAACACCACAGCTGCTGAGCACATCTGCCACACCGGCCATGGATGGATTGCACTCCCAGCGCCTCATGGGCCTGATTGAGGAATTTATCCGGGACAACCGTGAATCCAGGTCGGAGTGCCACAATGACCTGCAGGCCCTGGGCGAAGTCATCACTGCCAACACAACCGGCTCTGTGAGGTGCTGGGCCGGATCACTGATGCCCTGGAGGCAGCACCCCCCAGACCACAGCCCCAGTGGGAGTACCCACCCTCACAGTGCTCCTCCACGCAGACCAGCCCTGTCCGTCGGTCAATGCGCACACTCCGCCGCCAGAACATGGATACCCCTGGCTCTGGGAGTACACAATGACCATACTGCCACACACATGTGGCCTATGTTGCACTGATGGGACTATTGTGGGGTTGTTGCGGGGGGAGGGGGAGAGGGGTGAGGGTGTGTGTGGGAGTTGTGGGGGAGGTGGAGGGGGGTGAGGGTGTGTGTGGGAGTTGGGTGGGAGGGGGAGGGGGTGAGGGTGTGTGAGAGTTGGGGGGGAGGTGGAGGGCGGTGAGGGTGGTGGTTTTGTTGTACACGTTCCTACATAAATGTTGAATACACTGGTTGTTCATTCCCAAAAAACAGAGTGGACATTGCTCATTTTGCTTGTGTCTTTTAATGTCGCACATTGCATGGTGTACATGTATCCCCACACCCAGTGCCCAATGTCCTCTCACCCTCACACCCTCAGCTGACTTGTGAGTCAGAAATATTGCCAATCAATGATTGCCGCACTGAACGTCCCTCCTGTGCATCGGCACCGTGCTGCTGTCCTGCCATTCCTTCCTCCTCCCCCTTATCATCATCTGGTGGTAGCAGTTCCACGTCAGGGGGCAGTGGCACGTTCTGTCGGATGCACATGTTGTGTAGCATTACACATGCCATGGTGATCTTGGACACCTTCTCGTGGCTGTAGATGAGTGCCCCACCAGACCGGCTGAGGCAACGAAATCGTGCCTTCAACAGGCCGAAGGTCTGCTCTATCAACACCCGTGTACGGGTATGGGATCTATTGTAGTCCTCCTCGTGCCTGTTCTGTGGGTTGCGGACCGGGGTCATGAGCCACGGCTTTAGAGGGTAGCCAGCATCACCTGCATGGAAGTGGAAAGGAGGTATTTGTAAGTGCATTCATGGTGGAGAATTGTACTAGTCTTACATGGCCGCAGATGACTACTGGGATGAGTATGCACCCCCCCCTTTTTCCACCCAGGTGGAGTATGCATCCCCCCCCCCTTTTCCCACCCAGGTGGAGTATGCAGGAGACCTACTCACAGCCCCAATGCACTGCCATGGCCCATTCAGGTTACTCACCAAGCAGCCAGACACGTCGTCCGGCATGTTGCTCCATGTAGCGTGGTAGTGTTGAGTTCCGCAGGACCAAGGACTCATGAGTTGATCCGGGGTATCGGGCATTGCAATGTGTGATGGATTTACTGGCATTACACACCATCTGGACGTTGATGGAGTGGTATTGCTTGCGGTTGCGATACGGCACCTCCATGGCATGCGGGACCACTAATTCCACGTGGGTGCAGTCGATAGCACCTATGCAATTTGGCATGCCTGCCAGTGCATGGAAGGCAGCTTTGGTGTCATATATCTCCTGGGGAGTACGGGGTAGGGATATGTATTCCCTTGTGTGGGTGAGGAGGGCATCCAGCACTTGTTTGAGTATCCGTGAAAATATGGGCTGTGAAATGCCATGCATGTGCCCCACTGTATGCTGGTAGCTGCCTGTGGCAAGGAAGTGGAGCACAGACACTACCTTCAGTAGAGGGGGGATGGCAGTGCGGATTTCTATGCGGCTCACTATATCATCATGTATCATGTCCACTATGCTGGTAATGGTGTCCCAGTCAAGCCGGTACAGGGTGTGGATCTGCTCTGGTGTGAGGTTGAAGGGGGTGGCTCTTATGCGGGGGATTGGGGGCTGCCGGCGTGGTAATGGTGGCTGCACCGGTAGGGCATGCTGGGCCTGTCTCACCCTCCTTCTCCTCCTGTGTATCCTCTGTGGTGGGGGTTGTGGTTGTTGTAGTTGCTGTTGTTGTAGTTGCTGCCTTGCAAGCAGGGCCTCCAGCTCCAGGAATGCTGCTACAATTGGTATCATCTTGGTGTGGGAGGGGGTGTGGTGTGTGGGTGTGCTCCTTTTGTGCTGTGCCAGACTCCATTGCCTCCACCTGTGCTGATTGAGTGCACCTGTTCCTCTTGGAAACACTGCTCAGGGTTCCATGTCCGCTTTACTTGGGATCAGCTCCGGTTTACGCCATGCCGCTAATTACGGCACGGCGTGTCGGGCGCGCCACTAAACCGCTATTTACGGCATCGTACTTTACGACGCTGTAAATAACGGTCTGGTGGGTCAGAATGGGCCGTAACAGGAAACAATGCCGGTAGTCCTTTACCGAGTATCTAGGTGAAAATCATGCCATGAGTTTTATTCAGCATTCACAGTCGCCCGCAACCTCGCGAAGATCAAGAATATATACCCTTTGCCTTTGATTTCAGTTATGCTTGATAGAATCAAGGAGGCAAAGATTTTCACCAAGTTAGATCTTAGGGAGGCTTATCATTTAGTGAGAGTTTGTGAAGGAGACGAATGGAAGACAGCGTTTAGGACCCGCTATGGGTTGTTTGAATACCAAGTCATGCCATTTGGTCTTTGTAATGCTCCTGCCGCTTTTCAATTTTTTATCAATCAGGTCCTTCGATTATTTTTAGATGTTTTTGTAGTAGATTATATTGATGATATCCAGATTTTTTCCAAAGAGTTAAGTCAACATGAGCCTGCAAAACATATCCAAGGTGGGTATGATGCTCTTCTCTTCCCAAGTGGGGCTGAACACTGCAATGTCAACCAAGTATGCCATGCAGAAGTCCTCCATCCCATTCAGAACATGATTCACCATCCTTTGGAATGTAGCAGGTGCATTTAGTAGTCCAAAAGGCATAACCTTAAACTGGTAGAGGCCTCCTGGGGTGGAAAATGCAGTTTTCTCCTTGGCATACCCTGTCAGAGTTATTTGCCAATAGCCTGATGTTAGGTCAAACGTACTGAAGAACTTGGCTGAACCAAGTTTATCTACCAGCTCATCTGTCCTATGTAAAGGATGGCCATCAGTCGTGGTGACTGCATTAAGAGCTCTATAGTCCACACATAATCTCAACTCCTTGGATCCTGCCTTTGTCACTAGTGCAATTGGACTAGCCCATGGACTGGTAGATGGCTCTATTACCCCAAGATCAAGCAACTTCTTGAACTCTTCCTTTATGTGGGTTCTTACATGGTCGGACATTCTGTAACCCCTGCTTTTGACAGGAAGACAGTCACCAGTGAGTATATCATGCTGGCCCCAAGGGTCTGGTGTTAGTGAAAACAGAGAGGCAAACTGATTCAACAGAACTGTGCACTCCCCCTGCTGTTGGAGAGTCAGATCAGATGAGAGATTAACTCCTTCTATTTTTCCATCTATAGGCTGTCCCCTGAGAAGGTCAGGTAGAGGTACACTCTCCTCCTTCTCTTGACCAGATGCTAAGAGCAAAGCTCCTAGTTCTGGTCTGGATATATATACCTTTAGGCGGTTAGTGTGAAAGATCCCAGCGGCCTCCTTGTGATTGCCCAGATCCACTAAGTAATTGACCTCTCCATGTTTACCCACAACCTTGAAGGGTCCAATCCATTTGTCCTGTATGGCCCTCTGCCTTGTAGGCACCATAACTAGAAATAGCTGGTCTGGAGTAAACTCCACCATTTTGGCCTTCTGGTCATGCCAATGTTTAACCAGAGCCTGACCTGCTTTCAGGTTATCAGATGCTTCTGTCATCATTATTGTCATTCTCATTCAGAGACCTAACACACAGTCAGTGACTCTCACTGGCTTGAGGGAGGGAGCACTCTCCAACCCTTCCTTCATTAGGGCCAATGGACCTCTAACCGGATGACCATAGAGGAGATAAAAGGGGCTGAAGCCAACCCTTTCCTGGGGGACTTCTCTATAAGCAAAGAGAAGGCATGGCAGTTGAAGGTCCCACTTTCTTCTAAGGGGTACCTCTAAACCACCAATCATACTTGCCATAGTTCTATTAAAGCTCTCTACCAACCCATTGGTTTGGGGATGGTAGGCTATTGAGGACTTGAGGGCCACTCAGCAGTTTTTCCACATGGCTTGCATGTAGTGGGACATAAAATTGGGCGCCCTTTTTCTCAGATAACCTCCTTAGGAAAACCAACCCTGGTAAAAAATACCATGGAGGGCCTTAGCCACTGCCTGAGCAGTAACAGTCCTCATAGGTATGGCTTCAGGATACCTGCTAGCATGGTCTACCATAACCAATATAAATCAGTTGCCTGAAGATGTGGGAAGTCAAGGGGACTGTGATGCTGGAAATGCATCGGAGGGACAGGGCCTCCGTATCCTTGTCCTTTACTGCTTTTCATCGTGTGTTCTGTTGTGTTTTCTGCACAGGAGTTCATGTGGGACTCCTGGCGGTGCAGCTCTCTTTCTTTTGGTTTGGTGAACGGACCCGTGGGATACCCTTATGGCACCCATGGGTGGGGGTACAACCCTGTGCCCCTAGTGTATGTTTTTGGGCACCTGTGGGTGGCCCACAGAGCAGGGTATGGGCTGGTGGCAGCTCCATGCTGAATTTGACAGGTGTGCGGAGTATCCTCCATTTTGGGATACATTGGGATCAGTTGATCCCCGATGGAAAACAAGATGGCCCCGGTGGCCACTTGCTTTCTAGTACCCATTACCTTGTTTTCCCAAAGTCCTGGGAAGCCCTGACTCTGTCCCTTCCCCCTGACTGGCTGTTGGATGGAAGTGCCATATATGGTGTTGTTGTGAAGGCCCAGTCAGACTAGCTGGAGCCTTCCCGGTGATGTATGTTGTGGGTACCTCCTGTGGGTGGGACCTGGGTGAATAGAGTGTGTGACGAATATGCATTCTGTGTTGTGGGTGTCTAGCATCTGGTGGTTGACACAATGACCGAGACAACCCTTTCCCTGAAACCGGTATGAATGCAGCTTGGAGTGTTGAATGGCTCGGTACTTGTCCCAATACGCATAACTTGTTGTGCGTGTCTGGAGAGAAGTGAATGGCCTGAATACCTCGTGTGCCTGATTGGCTGCCTGCCTGCATGAATGCCCGTAGTCGTGATTGGATGCTTGAGTGTGACCCAGCGGAATGAATGGGAGATCAACAGTATATCTGGGGACCTCTCACTGCTAGGAATCGTGTTCAGAAGCTGAAGTCCACTACGACGAGTAACTGGATTAACTGACGCTTGACCTTGAAGCCCTGCTGGACGAGAAGAATTGCTATTGCTCTCCTTCACAATCTGAAAGCTGCTGTGCCTCCAAGGACTGACCCAGAGAAGACCTGGTAAGGCGCCCTCTTCCCGAGCTACGAGGGACCATCGTGCACAGCTGATCTTTGCCAACGCTCCCTGGTAGACAGACCTTCGACAGGCTGCCGACCCGATACGGGGACTGCTGCGGAACTCCAAGGAGAAGCACTCAGACTGTTGTCCGCCACTGTCGACGACCGCTGTCGCCGACCGGAGCCGCCGTGCTCCCGTTTGCCTAAGAACTTCAATTGATCATCGGACGCTCTCGTCTGCATCGTCACCCGCTTGTCTCCCGCTGGAGAAGGCCCGACCGTCGACGCGCCGAGGAGCATCCACCGGTGGGTTTCCCGCCACCTACAGACCGCAGAGACGCCGACGTCTCGACGCCCTTGCTGGGCCACAGTTCTTCATCATCTCTTTGCAGTCCAGAACTATCGTCATCGAGGTGGCCCGCACGCCTCTTCCTTGCAGGACGCCAACGCTCTGTCGTCGACGAGCACCGCTAGGAACGAAGCTGCCACTTCCCTGCCGTAGTTCACCCTGTCCACCGTCGGATGTTCGACGACCCGTGACTCCTGCCTTAAAGGGAGGGCACTCAAGAAGGGCCGTCGATTCCCCGACACCAAACGCCAAGTTCCCTGACACCTCTCGACGATCCGTGGCTCCCGCCTGAAGGGGAGGCACTCAAGAAGGATCGGTCGGTGCATCGTGGGAGAACTCTACTCCACCAGGTACATTGGGGGGGTAAAACCTTAATAGGAAGAAGCAAGACTATCGGACAATATATGGACTGGGCTTGTGCTATATATCTTTATTTACAGGTTGCCCAGGTGGGGGGATCTCCACTCAGAACTGCGCCTAGCGGTAGGGGTCAGTGTTCTGCCTATTGTTCCAACCATCTTACGTTCCTGCCTATCTCTATTGCTGGTTTAATCGTTATTGATCTGTGTGACATTTTAACCGTACAGTTGATGCACTTTAATGAGATTTGATAACATTAGTGGTACCACTCTAGACGTGTATATATTTATCATTATTGACTTCCAAGTACAAAGTGCGTTATTGTGATCGTGTACATACCTTTGAATATTAATTATATAAAGACTGTGTTTTCAGTAATACAGTGTGTGGACATTCCTTTGTGGTGGTTCGGGGACTACACTGTACTTAAGAACCAGCCTGCATCACCTCCTGAGAAGCTAGGCCTTGATTGCTCGTCCATTGCTACCTTATAGAGAATCTTGGCTGGGGTCCGCTGTGCCTCTCCTCTACTATATAGAGAGCGGAAGTACAGACACCCCCTACCGGTCTTTACAGGGACCAACAATGTCAATCCCTACCCTCTCAAAAGGAACTCCCACCACTGTGAGAGGCACCAAGGGTGCCACATTCTTGGCTCCAGTCTTGCCAGACGTGTTCCTCATGTTGACTTGCCAGAAGTCTAACAAGTGTGACAGCTTCTACAGAATGTATCTACATCAGACCCCATCTTGGGCCGGTAGAAATACGGAGAAATCATCTCCTTGGTCTTCTTACAACTTAGGTAATGAGCCAGAGAAATCTCATGGGCTAACTGTCGAAACTAGGGTCTCACCACCTGAGGCACTACAAGTCTTCTGTAGTCCCCTGGGGTAGACTGTATATGCTTGTTGTAAAGGAGGCCATCCTCCCAGCCTGTGCTTCCATAGCTCTTGCCCTTCTTTTGGGTGGTTGGGATTTGAATTCTCTTTTCCATCTTTCTTGTGCTGCTTCCCCTCATCCTTTTTGTGAGTATCCCCATAATCCTTGTGAGTGGCCCTGTTGGCAATCCACAAGTCAGCAGCCTTTGCTAACTTTTTGGGATCAATCTCTTTTGAGTCAGCCAAGTGCTGTCTCAGCTCAGGGGAGCAGGCATCACAAATAAACTCTAACAAAAATAGATTTCTCATTCCTTCAAAGGAGTTCACTCTGTTAACCTTAACTCCACCATCTAAGTTTTTCAAACATTCACAGACCCAGGTAACCCAAGGGGTACCATCAGTCTTTTTGAGTGCCCTAAATCTTTTAAGGTACTGGGAAGGAGTTTTCCCAAATATGGCTATCAAGGCCAGCTTCACATTCTCATACTCCTGTCTTTCAAGTTAACCCACCTCATTACAGCATCAGTTGCAACCTGGGAAGCCTAGACAAAAGCCAAGGAATCGGCTGATTCCCTGTGAGACCCTGAATCCCATGGTTGTATTCATAGGCACCCAACCCATCCAAAATATCAAGTTTCACATCATACATACTCACTGCTTCTTTAGGCAGGCGAGGCCTCTTGGGACTGGTAGACCTAGAGGACTCTGGGAGGGAATCATTTTCACGAGACAATCTTTTCATTTCAAGAACATGTTGCATTTCCAATTCCCTGAGCTTGATGTCCTGATGTTTGGCTTCAGCTTGAGCTTGCAACCATTTAAATTCCAATTCAAGTCTCATTCTTTCAAGAGACACATATTCTGGACTCAGTGATGACTTTATGGGGTCCAAGTGGACATGGGTTGAGGCAAAAGGGCAGGCTGAGGCAAAGAGGGGCTCGTATCCTGGGACTCCTCTAACTCCTCTCTGACTCTTCTAAGACATTAGAGTTAGACTCTGAACTATCATCCTCATGATCAATTTCCACATTTATGTTAATAGGTGTTACAGGCCTGCTACCCAAACTTTTGTTGATTGAACAACCTTGTAATCAACTCATTTTTCTTTCCTTTTACATTAAGATTCCTAACTTTACACATTTCTTTCAGTTTATCTAGTCACAATGACCAGGGCTTCTTGACTGAGGTTATCCATATTTGGCATGTTACAATTGCTGTTCTGATCGAGCTTAGCCTTGTGGGGGTTTAGTTGAACACAGGCAAAGCAAAGTACTCAATGTAACAACTCTACAATAGATCCTCACCACCTGCCACCAGTGATAGGTAATATTGTATGCAGTACCCTATGGGAGAATGCACCAGCCTTGTCCTCTTGGCAATAGTTAACCCATCCTTTGGTATAAGCATGTACTACACAAGTTGGTAGAGTGACTGAGCAGCCAGGCTTATCTCAAGAGGGGACAATGTGAGCTGTAGGGTTGCAACATAGAGTTTCACAGTGACAAGTATCCAAATATCACTTACACTCAAGGTGTCTTGATTAAACAATTATTGATTAATTTAACAGTCAGTTTGAATAAGCCTTATTTAAAAGGGAGCAAATATGTAACACTTACATATACTTAAAAAATACACACTGTCAGTTTCAATAAATCAGCAGATACCCATTTGGAATGGCACACAGACACTTCCTCCACCCTGCGGTGACTTAAATAACTAGGAAACTGTGGACATTGATATATCACTGGTACATTTAGAGCAATACTGAGTTTGGTGTCAAAAGGAAAAGGTTAGGGAACGAAACAATGGTTAACAGATACTCTTAAACAGGTAAGCGTTTTTGAACCCCCCAATGCAATGTAGATTAACCCTTTCACAGCTATACAAGTAAAGAATGTATTACTTTTTGGAAGGATAGATAAAACACAAAATCAGAGATTAGAAGAGTCTTTCAGGGAGCCAGGACAGCCAATGTCACTTGAGAAAAGTCTAGGGGAGCTGAAGTACTTCTTGAAGGTAAGTAAAACGTCTTGCACAATGTTTTAGAGATCTTTGTAGAAAATTAAATCACTGCTGGGCCACAATCTGGGAGGCTTGTGATGGGCAATGCTGCATGCAACTCTGCAAAAGGCAGCCAAGGCAAGTGTCAACGGAGTGCTAGCAAGGCTACACAACAAGAGGTAAGTACCCCTTAGATTACCATACCTAAGGTCTGAAGAAAGTGGTTCCAGCTGGCTTCTGTTCCTGTTGTAGTATGGCAGACCCTGTTGTCTCTGGGCCTCAGTTGTGGTGACAAGAGGGAGGACCTCTGGGGACTCCTGCACTACGATTCGAAGGTCCGCAGCAGCAATGGGCAAACTTCAGATCAGCAGCACTTTGCGGTTGCAGCTTCTCGCAAATAGCACCACTGCGGTTCTCGGATAGCTTATGGGCTTTCCTCGCTTCTGGGGTCCAGCACTCTGTTGAGGTAGCTCATGCTTGGTTAGTCCTGCTTTGAGGGAGTCAGGGGGTTCTTCCTGGAGCTCGGGACCGACTTAAAAATTATACATTCGATTCTGGTGTTCCTCTCCCTGGTACTCGGTTCTTGCTGCAGCAAATGGAAGTACAGCCAGCTTCGAGAGGATTTCCAGATGTGTTCGTCTTGGGGTCGATTGGTCCCACCAACCCAAGGGGAGAAGTCGTCCTTTTCAGGGCTTCCCTAGTCTAGTCGAATTCGGAGCTTCAGCACTGCAGCAGGGCTTCACCGAGCAAACAAACGGTCCAGGCGTTGCAGCAAGCGGTTCTTCCAAGTGCTACTTCAGATTCCTTCGTCCAGTGGTCGACTCTGCATTCTGACCAAAAGGCCAAACCTTTTATGCAGGTTCCTCCCATTCATTTGCAGCCTAGCTGTCACTCACACAGCAGGGTGGCTGTCCTACAAGGACTGCCATCCGGCCAATCACCTTTGGGTGCATTCCTGTAACCAAGGACACTAAGCACAGGGGTGTTTAGGGCACCTCCCTCGCTTCCTGCCCTGCCACACACGCTTGAGCCAGAGGCGGGATTCACCAGTAAATCCTGCCAAAGATAAAATTAACAAAGGGACCAAACCTGGTTTGGCACACAAAGTAAATCACAAGAAGGACCTTTGCAACAAGAAATGGCGAGAAAAGAAGACCGGGGCCATTTTGACAAAATGGGCACCCATGGGTTCTTTACTGCAGCTGCAATTGCAACCCGCAGTAGAAACACTCAATTGTAGAAAAAGTAAACCACTGCCACCAGCCATTAATTGTAGAAAGAGTAACATAAAAATGTTACATGAGAAACTAAACAATTAGCACATTTCTGAGAATTCTTCCTATTGAGATTGTCCGTACCGTTATTAGTTTATATCCATGAAAAGCCACGTTGACTCTTCCTTTCGCGTCATCTCAAAAAATATGTGGGTTTTGCCAATATGGAGATAAACCCAAGAGGGCAAGCCATTTTTTACGTGGACCAACCGTTGAATCCTATGCCATCCCCCCAATGTCAATACATGGTCTAATGCATCCCGGTTTTTCACTAGCTCCTAGTTCCCCAAACCCGAGGCCAGTAACAAACCGGTCTAATACTTATTTCCTCATCAATGGGAGAGAAACCACACTCCATGCAACCTGTACTAATTGGAGTACTTTGGGGAAGCAACAAAATGGCTTTTGGAAATGTGTTCTCTGTGATTGTTAGGGGGTGGCGGCATCAACTTAGCCACAGCCGTCAGCGCCATATAATGTTGCTGCCTTAGCCTGCGCTTTGTATAACTTGAGGATGGGTGTATTGCACCCCTTCCGTGCCGAGCATGGTGGCTTTCAGGGCCTGCTATTTGTTTGTAATAGAGTGCTGGCTCTGGCAATCTGATCGACCCAACGACCCCACTTGAGAACCGAATACCCGGATAATTGTACCAGCCCACCTCTTCTAGAATTTTACCCTCCACCTCCAATTTCAGTGATTTAATTCCTGATGATTTTATTGTAAAAACCATCACTTTAGTTTTTGAGGCATTTATCTCTAGCCCAAATTGACTGCATTCATCTGCAAGAGTGGACAGGGCAAGACACAGTCCCATAGGGGTAGTGGACGATAGGACTGCGTCGTCTGTGAAAAAAATAAAAAAAAACTGGAATGTGGTCCCCCTAACCTTGGCAGGTCTGTGCTCACTGCGAACAGTCTCTCAATAATAGAGCAACATACAAACAAAATAATACTGAAGCAAGGACGCAACTGTCGGACCCCTCGGTCCACTCTGAAAGATTCTGTATATTTACCTCCCCTCCCACAGTGGACATTTTCCATAGTATCATTATACAAAAGCTAAATCGCCTGCAAAAGTTCACTGGGGATATTTTTGGCACGCAAAACTGCCCACACAGTATCTCTAGGGACGCTGTCAAATGCTGCCCTGAAATCCACAAATACCCCATATAAATTGGCGTTTGAGATTCTTAGTTGTTTTTGGACCACTAAGTACAACTGATCTACTTTGCATTTTCCTGCCTGAAGCCCGGCCTGAAGATTCCTCAATTGGTTGGTATCGTCCACCCAAGCCACAAGATGCCGCAGCAAGACCTTAGCAAATGTCTTTCCTGCAACATCCAATAATTGATTAGTGTGTTTGTATTTTTACTTTAATTAAAGTATCCTATTTTTATACAAACCATTTGTTGGACAATTCTTTTATTTTGGTACTACAGTTCTAGTGTTGTGTGGACTGCCTTTGTGCTAGCTAACATCCCTCCTGCCCTCGGATCCCCATTACCACAAGAGGCGAATAAGGTACAACTGTTGGGCTGTGCCCATTTTACCTTTATGATTTAGACAACTGCTGGTTTAGTAGTAGAGTGAGATTTATGTATTACTTATTCCTGTACTCCTGCAGAGCAGTAGTGATTTTGTCAAAATTACATTTTATGGGGTAGTGGTTTTGGGGGTATAAACCTTCAAGTGAATAGAGTGGCTAGAAGATGCTGACTGTAGAAAAGGGACTATGTTTACCCTGCTGAAGGGGATCGTAGGAGTGCTGGAATATGTATATGTAACACAATTTCAGATTTGTTGTTTTAAGTTTATATTTATGTAGCTGTTTTTTGGGGGTCTTCTACATCTTATGATTGTTTGAGAGGGCTGGAGGGGATAAGGTTCTTGAGAAAGATTTTGAATGGAAATATATGGAGTTGACTGTATCATTACTGTATCAGACTGCGGAGATGGCAGTCAGCCAGGGCTCTCCAATTGCAGGCCTCGAGGGTCAGGATCCTGACAGGTTTTCAGAATATCCCTCATTCATTTTCATGAAGAAAAATGTGCATACATTTAGAATCATTGTGTGCAATTTTATCTCATGAATATTAATGAGGGTTATCCTGAAAACCCAACATGGACCTGGCCCTTGAGGCCTGGAGTTGGACAACCTTGAGGGTTAAGAATGAGACACAGGTGATGAGTGTAGATTTGGATGATGTGGCTTTGACTGTTTTTCTCTTTCACTGCCAGAGGAATTTGTGCAAGGGGATTGTTAAAAGAGATCTGGATTGGCAACTATCAAATCATCAAATGGGCTGGCATACACACAGAAATGAAGCCTTTCAAGAGGCAATTGGGTCAGAGGTTCAAGGAATGGGAAGTAAGATGGTCTGATAGGAAAGGGGTTGTGGGATAATATTCAAATTTGATTCAGTCATCAAATGTGCCATCCCTTGCCTCCTGTTAGTCATTGAGTGTGGATAGAGGTTACGGAAGTGGTTAACACACATTTTCTGTGGATCTGCCAATATAAGGGAACTTGAGGGGAAGAGAAGAAGTGCACACTGGACATTTAGATAATTAATGTGTGGGGAAATGATTTGATGATTTGATGCCGATGCTTCGTCCCCTACCCTAGCTGTCTCCCATAGAGAAGACACCGGTAGAGCGGGATAGCACTTTAAAACCTGTGGCAGCCCAGCCGTCTGACCCCGATTCGCTGGATGACCCTCAAGCAGATCAGGATAGCGGGAAGCAGCCCCGCTCTGTCAGAGCATTCCATGACTGGGTTCTGGATATGATGGCCCTCCTCGACAGTACCGCAGGAAGGGGTGCTTTTGAAAGTGTTCACGTTGTCACCACAAGAGCGTACCAGCCTGTTCATTTAGAAGGACATTTAGGCTGAGGCCCGTAAATTCTGGTATAAGCCCCACAAAAGGCTGCATATCAGTAAGAGAATTGATTCCCGATACAGTCTTCACACCTACGAGGAGATAGCCTTGGCGTCTTGTCCGCTCCCTTCTTTGATGGTAGTAGCTGTGGCCATGCTTCAATCCAAGCCGACCTCTGTGACCTCTATGGCTGCAGTGCATATTCTCTCCAAGGAAGACAAGATTCTGGACTCCTTGGGCAAGAAGGTTTTTGCCAACTCAGCACTGCAACTTTGCCAAGCAAATACTGAGCTGATCCTGGCGGCAGCTAATATGAAGCTGTGGAAGGAGTTGGCTAATTTCCAGGAGTGCATTCCTGCGGATAGGCTGGACGACTTAAAGGCCGGTTTGTCGGTGTTGGCACAAGGTCTCTTGGAAGCTGCGGCACACCATGTGGATACCTCAGCTCAGGGCCTGATGGTGGGAATTGACACCTCCCACCAAGAGTGGCTCCATGCGACGAAGTTTTCGAAGAAGGTGCATGATAAAGTTCTGGACCTTCCCTTCGATGGAACGGAATTGTTCCATTCCTCTATGGATGACAAAATAACAAAGACCAAGGCAAGCACCCAAACCGCCAAATCTTTGTCGGTCCTGGCAAAGCTCCCAGCTAAGGCATCTTATACACAGAGGTCAGGGTCTCAGTCTCGATCCTTCTCTGGCGCGCAGGACTGAACCTCCGGTTGGCAGGACCCGTCGAAAACAACAACGTGGTTGGTTTTTCTCTCGGCCATCAACCTCCTCTCCAGGGGCAGGTAGTCTCCCTGCTGACAAGTCTGCAAAATGATATTTTTTGTCGGTGGGAGGAAGAATGTCACCACATCTGGAGGCGTGGCAGACCATCACAGAAGATCAGTGGGTTTTGTCCATCACTCGAGCTGGTTTTCGCTTCCCCCTCACCCTCACCGCACCCTTCAATCCTCCCTTCCAACAGATTGGGACACCCTCCCTCAGAGCCGAGGTTCAGAAGCTTCTAGACCTCAGGGCGGTGGAACCTGTTCCCCTTGGGGAGCAAGGGGAGGGCTTCTACTCTCGACTGTTCACAGTGCCCAAACACAACCAGGCGGGCCTGCGCACCATCCTCGACCTTTCCCAGTTCAACCTTTCTCTTCCCCAAGAGAAATTCAAGATGATCACACCCTGCCAAATAAATTCCTCTCTTCGGAAGCGTGACTGGCTTAGTGTAGTGGGCCTTCAGGACACGTATATGCACATCCTGATATGGAGTCCACATCGAAAATATCTGCGGTTCTCCCAGGGAGGGGAGCACTTCCAGTTCTGTGTGCTCCCGTTTGGACTCAGCTCGGCGCTGTGCATCTTTACGAAGATGACGGCAGACAGGATTGCAGATCTATTCGCCACGTGTCAACTCTTCATCCAGTCAGAGCACATGACGGCTTGGTGGTTCCAGAGACTTCGGGCCTCATGGGCACGTGCGTGCTTGCTGTTCCCCTTGTGTGTCTCAAAATGAGGCATACGTAGCAAGCTCTTCGGAGCTCTTGGTGTCAGGCTTCAGTTTTGGATTCCAAGATAATCCCAGTTCCATCCTGCATCATGGCGGACCTTCTATGGTGGTCCTCGACCAACAATCTTACAGTGGGGGGCTCCTTTCAGGTTCCCTGCCCACAAGTGACGATTACCACGGACTCCTCCCTTCTGGGGTGGGGCGCAACGCTGGATCATCTTCAGGTTTTTGATCTATGGCCTCCGCAGGACAGGCAGTTTCATATGAATTATTTGGAACTCCTGGCTGTTTTTCTGGCACTGAAAGCGTTTCAACTACCCATCACGAACCGGGTGGTCCGCGGCTGCACTGACAACTCAGTGTCGATGTTTTATATCAACAAGCAGGGTGGTACCAAGTCACCACTTCTTGTGGACCTTGCCATTCAGGTTTGGGAATGGGCCATCCAGCATGGCATTTGGCTACTGGCATTAAACAATCCGGGGCAATTCAATGTGACTGCAGACTCACTCAGCCGACAGACAGTGGCCAGTTACGAGTGGGAACTGAACATGGAGGTCCTCTCCAACAGCTTTTGCCAGTGGGCCGCTCCAGAAGTGGTCCTTTTTGAAACTGCCACAAACAGGAAACTTCCTCTTTATGCATCCAGGAGCGGTCTCAGGGCCTCCTCTCTAGGGTATGCTCTCGAGATTCCATGGCACAACATGAGGGCATATGCCTTCCCGCCTCTTCCTCTGATTCATCGCTCACTCTGCAAGCTCAGGAATGCATCGAATTGCACTCTCCTGTTCATAGCTCCTTGGTGGCCAGCCAGATTCTGGTTTTTGGAACTTCAGCATCTGTCGATTTGTCCTCCGATCAGACTGCCGTTGATTCCCAACCTGCTTCACCAGTGTGATCAGCAGATGTGGCACCCCTCCCCACAATCATTCAGCTTGGCAGCCTGGTGCCTGAATTCAAGTCCCTAGCGCAGTTTAACCTGGCCGAAGACAATATGCGCATCTTCCAAGCGGCCAGGAAGCCTTCTACGAGGTCTCAGTATAGGTGCAAGAGGCTCCATTTTTATCACTGGTGTTTAGCTAAGCAACCCCAGACATGCTACGATTGACACTGTCCTTTCGTTCATTTCTCATCTGGCTGCTTCGGGCATTCATGTCTTGTCTTGTAGGACTTACTTGTCTGCTATTGCTGCCTACATGTCCAAGGACACCTGTTCCTTTTCTTTGATGAACCCAGTCATTAAAAGGCATTTTGCTTGTTTATTACATCTTTTTCCACCTGTCCGGAATCCTCACCCAAAGTGGGATTTAAATGCGGTCCTCAAGCCTTATGCCATAAACCATTTGAACCCATGGCTACGGCGGATCTAAAGTACCTTTCTTGGAAGGTTGCCTTTTTGATTGCAGTGACTTCGGAAAGACGTTTAAGCGAGCACTCATCCTCCTTTCCTTCCTAAAGTAGTGACTTATTTTCATTTGAATCAATCTACCTCGTTACCTGTCTTTTTTACGAACCCGGCCTCATATGCCGAAAGAGTATTGCTCAATTTAGATGTCAGACAAGCTCTGAAGTTCTATCTGGACAGAACAACTGAACTCAGGGGCTCCTCTCAACTCTTTGTTACGTTTGGAGACTCGAAAGGGAAATCTGCTTCAAAGGCTACTATCTCCCGATGGATTGCCTCCTGTATTTCAGAAGCGTATACCATTCAGGGCATTCAACCTCCGAAGGCCATTCATGCCCATCTTGTACGTGGCAAAGCGGCTGCTGTTGCTTTCCTAAATATGTTCCCTGGGAAAACATTGCCAAAGCAGCGAGGTGGGCTTCCCCATCAGCTTTTTGTAAGCATTACTGCTTGGACCTGAGCCCTGGAGGCCTGGAGGCTGATGCTCAATTCGGCCAGGAGGTTCTTAAAACCTTTTTCAGTAGGGAAGTTCCATCCACCCGTATTACCTGTGAGGAGTGCTTTGGAATCTCCCACAAATATGGAATAAAGGGGACCTAGACCATAGTCCCCTTTCCTACATACGCCCGCGCGCCGTCCCCTCTAATAAGTATCCTCTATTATTGCTTAAATTGTCGCAGACCTGCCGATAGAAAAGTACTGAAGGGCAATGTGCAGGGCGGAGCTCAGGAGGGCGAGGTTATGGCCGCGTGCTGTACCCTGCGTAAAAATAGAAGGATAAATAAAATTCAATTTTGATGCTTTTTAACAAAAGTGCTCCGTTCCCGTCTGAAGGGAGTTCGCTAAAATGCAGAGAGGTCCAGCAGGACAACAGCAGGCTCAGGTTGTTAAAACAGAAATAAAATATCGAGGCTGAGTACCCCAAAAGGAAATACACCAAACACGGGTTACAAAGGAACATACAAAGTACTTTATTCTCTACTGAATTCAATTACAAAAACAGTGCAAAGTCAGATAGCTATCGGCCCTCAGTACAACACAACGAACTCTAGCGTGGTTCAGTGTGTTCAGTGAGAGACGCTGTACATTAGAATGCATTCGCTTTTTATACATTTTGTGGGCACTATGTCCAGCCCCACTTTGGGTTAATATTCTACTTTATACATCACCAATTCTAGGGTTCGTGCCGAGTCTCAAATAACCGCATATAACTGGTTTGTCTTTAATACATGTAACAACAAGCGTATGCATTACCTGTGTATTCTAAAGTTTTGCATGCAGGCCTTCTTAAACATAAATACAATGTAGTAAGACAGATGTTCTTCGTTCAGTATTTAAACACATTATTTCAATATATGCTGTGGATTAGTTTCATTGCACGAGTGATCCCCTTACACATAGGTCAACGAAGGACGAGGTCTCAGTTCATGACCTCAACAAGTGGCCTGCAGGTGGATTACACATTAGCTATGTACAGAGGTCAAGACGGCCATGTTGTATTTTGCAATGACATCGTCCACAATTTTAGCTCACAGGGTGACTTTTCCACAACGAATCCTAAAATGGCGGTTTGACCTGAAATGGCGGCCTACATAGATTAAAGGTCAGGACCTTGCAACACAGATTTCTCTCGCAAGCGACTTTCAAGCAGCTTGGCATAGGCCAATATTAAATATATAATTCTTTACAATAGGAGGCACGATATACTTTCTATTCTGACAAAGCGTCCTTTTGGCCTATGCCAAGTGCTAAAAACTACTTTGAGTCTCCTTGCAAATAACTCCATGCATCATTATCCATGTACCCTGAATCACCATCTGAAATATCTATTGCCATTAGGTCTTTTGCTAAAATATCCTTTAACACATATTCTTTGGAAGTCTTATCTGAGGCATACATCTTATGTCCTATCGAATCTATCGCTTGTGCGCAACATCCCCCTGGCATCGAACACATACCAGGCAGACACTGAATACAGCAACAAAGAAACAACAAAATTCCCAAAATAATTAATAAGACCGAAAGTACCTTCCAACCCCAAGATCACAAGAAGTCCCAGAACCAAGCGCCAAGATTCCAATTTCCCTCGGGAACATGCACTAAGGACGTGCAGATTCTGTATTGCCTTGAAGATAGTTGGGGAGGAATCTGGTACGAAAATGCAGCAAGCGGACCCCACTAATTTACATACTCCACCACGTTCAGCCAGAATGACATCTAATGCCATCCGGTTCTGCAGTGCTACTAATCTTATTGCTTTCTGCTCTAATGTCATGTTGTAGAGTATATCCGTGGTCCGGTTGATGGTTCTCGCCAGTACTCTCGCTAGTCTCCTGATATCCTCTGAATTCGCTATTTACCTCCAAAATGGCACAACTGATTTTGTTATATCTCCCAAGACTTCTGCTGGGGTGTCACCATTCTCGTCCTGCCATGGGTGAGCCTTTGAAATATCTATAGTACTTGCTATGAACACCCCAGGTAACAGGATCCCTAAATAACAAGTTCCCTGCCTATCTCTGGGCAAACATGGAAACGCTACATTACCACAAACGAAATAGACAGGTTCGCCTACATACAAAGGTCTGTCTTCCCGAGTCAAATTTGCAACGTTGGCACAACCTTTAAAATCTCCCATTGACCGAGTGCCATTCCTCTGTATGCAGAAAGAAACTGAATCGGGGCTATGGTTAACAGTGTAGGAAGGAGGCATGGCATCCTTATTGCCTATTGGAGCCATTTTAAAGGAAATCAAAGATTGGAAAGGACGAGACAGTTTATCAGAAGGCCTAATAGAAGCAACATTCGGTTTACTCCTATTTTCAAAAAGGGAGCATCCCAGGGGAGTCAAAACACATTTCTCAAAACTATTCAAATTGGTGCCATCAAAGTTCCCTGAGACACTATCATTCCATCGGCCAAAGAACAGTGCTCTAAGAGAAGCATAGCAAGCAGGTGTCAACGGTAAAGGATGAATATACCAACCTAGCCCCTTATCCCCGTGTTGTGGTAAATGCGAACAGACCCAGCAATTGGATTTATTAAAAATGGCATGTGTAGCATTCATGATAAGTAGTAGTGTGTTATTATGGTACCTTCGTCTGTGATGGAAATCCCGAGGGGATAAAGTGTGCAAATGTACAAAGGGAGTAGGAAAAATGGGTGCATTTTCAGTAGGCAACAGAAGTTCTAAGGAATGAGTTTCCTCAAGGTACCATAATCCTAAGGCAGCGACTATAAGAAACCCAAATATCATTACAAAAATACAGCAATAAGTTTTCAGGGCCCAGGCATTTTGTCCATTGTCCCGGTTGGTCACCCCCTTATTTACAAGTCCAATACAAGCGGCGGCGGTAGCAGGCATTGCAGTCTTCAGATGGAAACCCCAATGTTCATTGCTGGCGAGCCCCCGGTCGCGCGATTTCTTAGTCTTTCCACAACCCTAGCCAACAGAATCCCCTTTCTCAAATTTGGGCAACAGCAAGCCTTCGATGTCTCTTTTCCTTCCTTGAATGCACAGCCGAACCGTGCCATTTGTCTATCAGATGCACAGCAGAACCGTGCCGTATGTCTATTTTCTCGAGCGCAAGTGGTACCTGGCTGTTCCTGGTACTGATTGATCCGGAAACAATGTGTTGTCACTTCCCGTTGGAAGCAACGTGTCAGAGGCAAGTGAGGAGGCTCGATTTGAAACAGCTGTTTTCGGGTGCAAAATTTGCAGAGAGTGTGGAGACAAAATGGCAGCTTCCCCAAGCCTCCTGGGCTTAGAGATATTCTCTGACACACTCTCAGTGCTGCTTACTGCTTTGGGATCATCAGTTGCAGTATCAGCGAGGGGTTCTGCTTCTTCTGTAGCGTGTGGCACAGGGTGAGGAAGTTTCTTGATGTGTGACACGTGGATCCAGTTCTTTCGCCCAGCTACCCGCACCGCTGTCTGGGTAACCAACAGGACCTGGAATGGCCCACGCCAGCGACGCGCGAGGCAGGAGGTGCGCTCAAATGATTTGATGAGCACCCAGCTCCCCGGTCGTATGCCGTGGCCCGGGCCCTCATATCGCACAGGTAAGGCTTCTCGTACCTGGTGGTAAATCAAATACATGTTTTTAGTCAATTGGCTACAATAATCTGAAAGTAGTACATTTTCAACATTCTTCAAATTTCGACATTTTGGAAGATTCCAAATATTGGCAGGTCTCCCCATTACCACCTCAAATGGAGAGAGCCCAGTCTTAGTTTCAGGGGTTGTACGCATGGCTAATAACACGATCGGTAAGGCATCCGGCCATTTTAATTTGGTGCCGGCACACGTCTTAGCGAGCTTGTTCTTGATGATACCGTTGTGTCTTTCTACCAGTCCGGCGCTCTGAGGATGTCTGGCTGAATGGAACCGTTTGTCAATTCGTAACGCTGTACATATCTGTAGGATTACAGCAGCGACAAAATGTGGACCATTGTCCGACCAGATAACTCTCGGCAAACCGAACCAGGAAAAGTACTCCTTTAAGATGGTTTTCGCAGTGGTCATGGCTGTAGCATCTTTAACAGGGAAAGCCTCAACCCACACTTACTAAAGGCACAAATGACCACAAGGACACATTTTAGATTGTTGCATAGTTCCATTTCAATAAAATCAAAGTGGATTACTTCGAATGGGACAGAGGGTGGCCTAAAACTTCCTCTTGGGGTTGCTGTCCCCTTTCCCATATTATGTTGTAGGCAAATCATACAGTTCTGGACGTAATGCTGAGCAATTTTTGAAATGTTGTCGTTTACCCAAACTTTTTCTAACATTTTTGTCATCTGCTGGGCACACACATGCATAGGACCATGTGCCATTACAACCATCATCATCACATAAGCATCAGGAAGTAGCCATTTTCCATCAACCGTATCCACCCAACACCCATCATCATCAAGTTTTCCCAAGCCCTCAGACCACCTCTTGGATTCTTCTAATGTGGCATCGGCTTGGATATCCCGTACAGACCCAACGCCCTCATCCATTACATAGGCATTTTCAGTCTCCCTTGAAACACATATCTCTGTAAAGAGATCAGTGACAGTTTGTCTAGCTATTGGAACAGCGAAAGCATTCCCTTTTCCAATATTATCTACAATCTTTCGATGTGCTGCACATTTTACAACTGCTAACTGAGTAGGGAATGCAAGCGCTGAGAGTAGTTGCACTATTAGGGAGCCATGTTGAATCTTGGTGCCATGTGAGGTTAGGAACCCTCTTTCCGACCAAAGTCTCCCAAAGTTGTGAACCACCCCAAAGGCATACTGACTATCAGTATATATATTTACTAGAAGCCCTTCGGAAAGTTCACAAGCTCAGGTTAATGCTATAATCTCTGCGGCCTGCGCAGAATTATGCGTAATTCTCTTAGTTTCCACAACCGTGCTCAATGTAGTGATTGCATAAGCGGCTGTTGATGTACCATCCGGAAGTTTAAAGCAGGCGCCGTCACAAAACAGCTCTCCTTGCGGATTATCCAAAGGGGTATCTTTCAAATCAATCCTGACCTTTGTTTCTTGTTCAGTCGTATACAAACAATCATGTGATTCTTCATCGCCGCAAGTAGTATCTTGTGGAAAAGGTAGGAGTTCAGCCGGATTAAGGACACAACACCTCTTAATTTGAATGTGAGGGGCAAACAAGATCAATTCGTATCTCGTCAACCCTGCGGAAGTGAGGTGTTGCGTTTGAGTTCGGTTCAATAGAACATCTACAGAGTGAGGCACCATCAGGGTTAGATCATGGCCTAGGACCATTCCCTCACTCTGTTTTACAAACGCGGCAGCAGAAGCGACAGCGCGCAAACATCTTGGCAAAGCGCATGCTACAGGATCAAGGGCGGAGGAATAGTAACCGCACGGCCTATTCTTCCCTCCATGCTCCTGCATTAATACAGCCAAAGCACATCCATCACATTCATGCACAAACAATACAAAGGCCTTTTCATAGTTTGGTGTGCCCAAAACTGGTGCAGAGCATAATGCAGCCTTAAGCAAGTCAAACGATTGCTGGTGTTCCGAAGTCCATGGCAATGGCGAAGAAATGCCCTTCTTCATCAAGGCCAGCATCGGTTTTATCAATAGTGAAAAATGTGGGATCCACAACCTACAGTAAGAAGCCATACCTATCAAGGCCCTAACTTCCTTCTGCGTCTTTGGGACAGACATGCCAGAAATGTGTTTTATTCTTTCAGGTGTCAATCTTCTTCCCTCCTTTAGTTTAACAAAGGTAGCGGGCGCCCCTCTCTCGCAAGAACAGACATGATAACCTGTTCAGTGGTTATTAACCACTTGAGAGTTCGCAGCCACTGCTTTTACTCACTGTGCCTTTCACAGATGGGAAATATCCATTTGCATATCAGTCTTTGTCCTGCCCAGGGGCAGTCCAGCACCGAAATACAATGGCAATTCCAATCTGAACGAGAGTACCACCAGCAACCCCATACACGTGTTTCACCCTTGTTGGGGATCATCAGTGAGGTGAAGCTGATGCCTCTCTAAGCACAGTGAGAGGGAGACCACGTCTGGTTGCCCCCAGGAGACCTAGGGTTACCAATCCCAGGTTCCTTAACAAATAGTTTAACAAAGGTAGCGGGCGCCCCTCTCTCGCAAGAACAGACATGATAACCTGTTCAGTGGTTATTAACCACTTGAGAGTTCGCAGCCACTGCTTTTACTCACTGTGCCTTTCACAGATGGGAAATATCCATTTGCATATCAGTCTTTGTCCTGCCCAGGGGCAGTCCAGCACCGAAATACAATGGCAATTCCAATCTGAACGAGAGTACCACCAGCAACCCCATACACGTGTTTCACCCTTGTTGGGGATCATCAGTGAGGTGAAGCTGATGCCTCTCTAAGCACAGTGAGAGGGAGACCACGTCTGGTTGCCCCCAGGAGACCTAGGGTTACCAATCCCAGGTTCCTTAACAAATAGTTTAACAAAGGTAGCGGGCGCCCCTCTCTCGCAAGAACAGACATGATAACCTGTTCAGTGGTTATTAACCACTTGAGAGTTCGCAGCCACTGCTTTTACTCACTGTGCCTTTCACAGATGGGAAATATCCATTTGCATATCAGTCTTTGTCCTGCCCAGGGGCAGTCCAGCACCGAAATACAATGGCAATTCCAATCTGAACGAGAGTACCACCAGCAACCCCATACACGTGTTTCACCCTTGTTGGGGATCATCAGTGAGGTGAAGCTGATGCCTCTCTAAGCACAGTGAGAGGGAGACCACGTCTGGTTGCCCCCAGGAGACCTAGGGTTACCAATCCCAGGTTCCTTAACAAATAGTTTAACAAAGGTAGCGGGCGCCCCTCTCTCGCAAGAACAGACATGATAACCTGTTCAGTGGTTATTAACCACTTGAGAGTTCGCAGCCACTGCTTTTACTCACTGTGCCTTTCACAGATGGGAAATATCCATTTGCATATCAGTCTTTGTCCTGCCCAGGGGCAGTCCAGCACCGAAATACAATGGCAATTCCAATCTGAACGAGAGTACCACCAGCAACCCCATACACGTGTTTCACCCTTGTTGGGGATCATCAGTGAGGTGAAGCTGATGCCTCTCTAAGCACAGTGAGAGGGAGACCACGTCTGGTTGCCCCCAGGAGACCTAGGGTTACCAATCCCAGGTTCCTTAACAAATAGTTTAACAAAGGTAGCGGGCGCCCCTCTCTCGCAAGAACAGACATGATAACCTGTTCAGTGGTTATTAACCACTTGAGAGTTCGCAGCCACTGCTTTTACTCACTGTGCCTTTCACAGATGGGAAATATCCATTTGCATATCAGTCTTTGTCCTGCCCAGGGGCAGTCCAGCACCGAAATACAATGGCAATTCCAATCTGAACGAGAGTACCACCAGCAACCCCATACACGTGTTTCACCCTTGTTGGGGATCATCAGTGAGGTGAAGCGGATGCCTCTCTAAGCACAGTGAGAGGGAGACCACGTCTGGTTGCCCCCAGGAGACCTAGGGTTACCAATCCCAGGTTCCTTAACAAATAGTTTAACAAAGGTAGCGGGCGCCCCTCTCTCGCAAGAACAGACATGATAACCTGTTCAGTGGTTATTAACCACTTGAGAGTTCGCAGCCACTGCTTTTACTCACTGTGCCTTTCACAGATGGGAAATATCCATTTGCATATCAGTCTTTGTCCTGCCCAGGGGCAGTCCAGCACCGAAATACAATGGCAATTCCAATCTGAACGAGAGTACCACCAGCAACCCCATACACGTGTTTCACCCTTGTTGGGGATCATCAGTGAGGTGAAGCTGATGCCTCTCTAAGCACAGTGAGAGGGAGACCACGTCTGGTTGCCCCCAGGAGACCTAGGGTTACCAATCCCAGGTTCCTTAACAAATAGTTTAACAAAGGTAGCGGGCGCCCCTCTCTCGCAAGAACAGACATGATAACCTGTTCAGTGGTTATTAACCACTTGAGAGTTCGCAGCCACTGCTTTTACTCACTGTGCCTTTCACAGATGGGAAATATCCATTTGCATATCAGTCTTTGTCCTGCCCAGGGGCAGTCCAGCACCGAAATACAATGGCAATTCCAATCTGAACGAGAGTACCACCAGCAACCCCATACACGTGTTTCACCCTTGTTGGGGATCATCAGTGAGGTGAAGCTGATGCCTCTCTAAGCACAGTGAGAGGGAGACCACGTCTGGTTGCCCCCAGGTTCAGGTTCCTTAACAAATAGTTTAACAAAGGTAGCGGGCGCCCCTCTCTCGCAAGAACAGACATGATAACCTGTTCAGTGGTTATTAACCACTTGAGAGTTCGCAGCCACTGCTTTTACTCACTGTGCCTTTCACAGATGGGAAATATCCATTTGCATATCAGTCTTTGTCCTGCCCAGGGGCAGTCCAGCACCGAAATACAATGGCAATTCCAATCTGAACGAGAGTACCACCAGCAACCCCATACACGTGTTTCACCCTTGTTGGGGATCATCAGTGAGGTGAAGCTGATGCCTCTCTAAGCACAGTGAGAGGGAGACCACGTCTGGTTGCCTCCTTTGACAGGAGATAGTCTAAATAGGCGACCTCCTGACAACAATATTGACATTTTTTAAGTGAAGCTTTTTGACCATGCTTAGCTAGATGAATAAGTAATTGTAACGCTCACCTGATTCTCGCAGAGGCGCCGGTCTTGACTGGGCGACTACCGTATC
Organism: Ambystoma mexicanum; assembly: GCF_040938575.1. Lineage (NCBI taxonomy): Eukaryota > Metazoa > Chordata > Amphibia > Caudata > Ambystomatidae > Ambystoma > Ambystoma mexicanum. Next base: position 1,391,818,198 of record NC_090922.1, read on the forward strand.
TTCAAAGGTGATGTGTAGCACCCGGTTGGCTCTTTGGGCTGGACCTCTGTGCACTGTATGCCTGACGTGTAGAGTAAGATGTCTGCAGATAGAAAATATGGGGTTAATGAACTGGGGTTATTGGGGTGTCCCTATCTCTTTCCTCTTCTCCTCTCCTGTAGACCCCCAAAGGTTAACGCTCTCACCTTAGGTAAGTGAATGCCGAGCTCTCCATCTGCCTCGGGTCAGGGTGCTGTAGCCAGTTTCTTCACTGGATAGGTAGCGCAGGCCTCTTGACTTCAGAGGACTGCTGTCCGTCGTTTACTGCACGAACGGTAAGTTTCGAGTCATTCAAATGTCTTTTTAAAGTCTTTAGTAATGATGTCTCTTGTTTTGCAGGGTTCCGACGATGGCGGATGACGGGCTGAAGTGAGTTGAAGATGGAGCCCGTGTGATGAATAGAAGCGCCTGGAAGCACGTGAGTAAGCGCTTGTTGCCTGCTTCACGATGCGCTCTAACTGTCTTTTTATTTTGCAGGTACGAGTTCGGAGCGGCTGCAGGGTGCCGGAATACCCACTGGATTAGATGTGGAAAGGAGTAATGGCACGTGAGTATTAAAGTTCCCCAATGTCTTTAAACGCACCTTGTTTTGTCTTTCAGATGCGGATGCAGCGCCGAAGGCCTCCGGAGCCTGCGAAGAGTTGGTAAGCTTTTGTCTTTCAGATGCCGGAATGCAGTATGAAGACCTCCGGAGCGCATGAAGAGTAGGTAAGCCTTTGCCTTTCCGATGCCGGAATGCAGTGTGAAGACCTCCGGAGCGCACGAAGAATAGGTAAGCCTTTGCCTTTCAGATGCCGGAATGCTAACCTGTTCTTTCTTGTCTTTATAGGTGTTGCTGAAGACTGGATTCAGGATGGTAAGCCTTTTTCCTTAGGCCCAGGACTGGATGCAGAAGACACGATGAGCGTCCTGCTGCAGAGGGTGCAGAATAACGCAAAGCAAGATTCATCCACCGGGTGTGGTTTAAATAGCCTCCTGTAGTGCTTAGGTGTCTCCTTCCACAGCCACGCCTAAGTAAGAAAAGAGTTCCTGGTAAGAAAAGAGTTCCTGCCTTCCAGAAGAGTTCCAGTGTTCTAAATCTAGGGAGTGGCTCCAGCCCCACCCAACAGGAAAAGTAGTTCCAAACAGAAGAGGATCAGAGGCTCAACTGGCAGGCAAGTAAGCAGCATGGTCTGCTGCAGGTAAGTCCACCCAAGCATTATGAGCCCGGCGCTTCCAGCGCTGGGACTGGGCATATTTATGAGCCTGGTGCCACTGGCGCCAGGACTGGGTCCAAAAGGTCCCAATTGGGACTGGTTGGCACTCAGAACCTGGGTTATGGATCTGCTTTCAAGGGAGTTGGGAAAACCCTGACCTTTTGGAAGCAGAGATCATGACAGTAATAACACAGTGCCCTCCTTACAGGCACTCTCAGAGTCAGCAGCCAGAAGCAAATCGTCAACGTACTGATGCAAAGTACAGGTAGAGGGCAATTCAAGGGTATCAAGTTGTTCTTTGAAAGCCCTACTATAAATACTAGGACTCTCTGTGTACCCTTGAGGTGCACGAGTAAATGTAAACGAGCGTCCCCCTAAGGTGAACGCGAACAAATATCTATTATCCTTGTGTATAGGAATACTAAAGAACGCATTCTTTAAGTCCACAACATTAAAGTAAGTAGCTGTAGCTGGAATCATGGTTAGGATTGTCGTCACATCAGGCCCAATTGGAAATTGCGGTGCCACAACTTTATTAATGGCACGTAAATCAATTATAAAACGGAATGGGATTACATTATCGCCTTTCTTGTACACGGGTAAAATTGGACTATTACACAAACTTCCTGAAATTTCTTCAATCACACCTCGATGCACAAAATCGGAAACAATACATTTCAAAGCTTGCTCGCCCTCAACCGAAATATTATACTGGGGAATGCGTGGCAGCTCAATTCCATGTTTCAAAACTATCTTAACAGGCTCAATCTGTAAAACACCGACATCATTGTCGTTGATGGGCCACAAGCTCTCTGGTACATCAATGGATTCTGGAGGCAAAGGTCTAGTCAAAAATTGCGAGGCAAAAGATTGCTGTGGTGAAATCGTCAAGCGCACTCCATCAGAAGAACAATAAATCACTGCATTTAATTCTATTAACAAATTCAACCCCAGCAAGGTTCTCCCCGCAATCCGAAGTCAACAGAAAAGGACACTGGTCCGTAAAGGGACTCAAAGAAATAGGTACCGGCATAGAGACCGGAGAAACAACTGGTGTACCGGAAAACTCTACAGAAACATTGGTTTGCCCTGAGAGTGGAATGTTTGGAACCCGTGAATGATCAATGGAACACTTCTGTGCTCCAGTGTCTATCAAAAACTGATGTTTCCTATTTCCCACCATCATTTCAACGTAGGGACCTTTCTGATTGACAGGAATAGGTGTAGGTTCCAAACCCTGCTTCGGGCAATCCTAACGAAACAGAATATTATCAAAAGGAAGCTTTTCAGATAAATATGCAGCGTAAGGATGATCAAATATATTCCTAGTGTCCGCACTCGGAGTCTGATTGTCCTGCGAAAAAGGTTATTGAGGGTCCTGTGTAAACTGACCTCTACCAGGGCCCTCTACGCCCGGGCGACCTCTGGATCGTACTACCAAATGTATTATTCAACCTCTGTTGAAGGACGGGGCATTGTGCTCGCCAATGACCCTCTCATACTGACCTCTAACCTGAGAGTTACCCACTATGGGGCCCCTAACAATTTGCTGCAATAGCACCTTAGTTTTTAAATCGCCTTTCCGTTTTTCAATCCTATCTTTTTCATTATTGACATGGTTCTCATAGTACTGAGCCATGTGCAGTACTTCCGATTGTGATTTTGCCTGCCAAGCGCTCTCAGAAGACATAATCTGTGACTGGATGTCAGGCAGTAATACACGTACAAATTTGTCCACAAATTATCTTTTCCCAGACTCTGTGCCTAAGTCTTGTCCACTGAAATCTGAGAATACCTATTCAAACTGATTAAAGAACTCGGTAGCACCTTCAGACTTTCCTTTGACACAGGCCGTAAGCTTCTCCCAAATAATTATTTTTTTGGGAATTATGGTTTTTAATTTAGCAATGATTCTATCAGGCATATCACCTGTTGTGGTCTTTCGCCAGCTGGCCTTTCCCCATTGAGTCTAGTTATATTCTCCCATGTATCTCCCAACCCGGATACATCGTCAATAGTTCTAACTTGTTTCCATAAATCTACGGGCAGGAGTACAGGAAACAACAAATCAATGTCCCCTAAGGTGAACACTGAGGATTGCAAAACAGATTCCATCTCTTTAGAGAACCCTGTCGGATTTTTCCTAATATCAGGAATAGACTGTCTAATGGTGTTCACTTCCTGTCGTGAAAACGGGACGTGAAAAAACTGTGATACATAATGTGCGGGAATGTTCACAGCGACTATACCCTGTGCAGCATCGGCCGCAACCTCAACCTTCGGGACAAATGTCGGAGGAACCTCTCTCATAGGCAACTGAGATGTAGGCAACTCCGAACGCTTACTAAGCAACAGAGCCAAGTCGAGCGCTGAAGCAGTTGAAGAAGTGTCAAGTGAAAAAGCTCTCTTATAAATGTTCAATAACTCTGTGGGACAAATAATCTTCCTTTTTACACATTCATCCTGCAGGTACTCTACCATTACCTGTATAACTTTCCTCTGCATTTCCAACGTATATTGACTATATGTGTCATATACCTCAACTGGAGTTATTGATACGTCTGAAATCCATCTAATCGCATATTTCTTACAAATTTGCATTTCCTCCGATATCGGTTTACGACAAGGAAGAAACCGTTTCTGTACATACATATTTCCCTCTTCATCATCTTCATTCTGTATCCTTTATAACTCCTTTCTATACCCAAATAACCTCTCGAAATGCTCATTTACCTTCTCCACAGTGTCTCTGGAAAGTGCTAAAGTATTTAGATCCCTTAACCCTTGCGGAACATCCGCATTATTTAATCTTCCCCACATTATACATAACTGAATCCCTAAACCTTCAATAAAAAAATTTTTCTCAGGAAAATTATTCGTATTAAAAAGTGTGGAAAAAACGCTGGCTTGATCATCCTTCTCCATACATTGCTTAGCCCATGCAATTAACTCACGGTTCTTCTCCGGTGGTACAGTACTGCGAGTGACAACCTTTGACCCTGCACCATAATCGATTACAAGCGGCTCAGGACCACTTGGAAGAGAGGGAGCAGGCAAATTCGATGGAGGTACTATAACTGGTGCGATAAAAAGAGGCAGAGGAGCAGGTGGAGGGACGAAAACCGGAGGAGTAGGAATAACAGGTTGAGAAGGAGGAGCAGGAATAACAGCAGGAACAGGTACAGCAGCGGGAAGAGGAACTTACGGAGGTGGCGCAGAGGCACCAGGCCTTCGTTCATTTAACATTTTATCAATAAACTCATCAGAAACATGAAGATCTTTGGAAGGATAGATTTTCTGAATACCAAGTGAGAAAGCCCTTTCCATATTTTTAGCTGACTCAGACTGTTTATCCTGGTCATATAAGAATGCTTTTTCAGCATTTGTTTTATGACGGCGCACATGTTTCTCTCTACTCTTAAGCTGTTGTAACGCTTCTTTTTTCCAATTCTGCAAAACATCAAATGCTGCAGGTCTAGCTTTTTTCTTTAACAAGACTGACTCCAAATATTCAATGCGAGGGATCTCAAAGCTACCATTGATTGGCCACTGAAGTTTGGAGGCATGTCTGGTTTGTCTGTGCCAAATATCATGAAATACTATACTTCCAATGCCATACTTACAGTACATAGTACATGCCGGCGACCCCTCCTGTGGTGCCGGACGGCTAAATTCCAATGATTGTCTATCACTGCGGAATAATGCCCTAAAGCAGGTAGACAATTTCCCAGGCATATCTCAAATCCTTGGTGTTACCTGGTCAATAATTGTGTCTGCAGATACAATGCGCCAAAATTCAAATTGTCAGGGTTGAATTAAGAATCAGGTCACGACTCACCTGACCAAACCTAAGGAGGACCGATCGGTACTTCTAAGAATCTTACCTAACTAATCTTACCTCATGTATGGTGATTTCAGCAAATCTGCCCGCCTCCATAAGTGGACCCTCGTCAAGATGGCGTCTAAGACCACAGGCTAATCGTCCAGGGATCGGGTCGTGCAGCACTGCTAAGGTGTCGCGTCTAATCCAGAGGCCCCTTTCTTTTTGTCACACCGTCCGATCCCGGTCCGATAGCGTGTGTCAACCTTCAACAATTCGGCATCAATCTTGAGGGTCCCTATTCGGGCGCCAACTGAGAAAACAGAAATAAAATATCGAGGCTGAGTACCCCAAAAGGAAATACACTGAACACGGGTTAAAAAGGAACATACAAAGTACTTTATTCTCTACTGAATTCAATTACAAAAACAGTGCAAAGTCAGATAGCTATCGGCCCTCAGTACAACACAACGAACTCCAGCGTGGTTCAGTGTGTTCAGTGAGAGACGCTGTGCATTAGAATGCATTCGCTTTTTATACATTTTGTGGGCACTATGTCCAGCCCCACTTCGGGTTAATATTCTACTTTATACATCACCAATTCTAGGGTTCGTGCCGAGTCTCAAATAACTGCATATAACTGGTTTGTCTTTAATGCATGAAACAACAAGCATATGCATTAACTTTGTATTCTAAAGTTTCGCATGCAGACCTTCTTAAACATAAATACAATGTAGTAAGACAGATGTTCTTCGTTCAGTATGTAAACACATTATCTCAATATATGCTCGTGGATTAGTTTCATCGCACGAGTGATCCCTTTACACATAGGTCAACGAAGGACTAGGTCTCAGTTCATGACCTCAACAAGTGGCCTGCAGGCGGATTACACATTAGCTATGTACAGAGGTCAAGACGGCCATGTTGTATTTTGCAATGACATCGTCCACCATTTTAGCTCACAGGGTGACTTTTCCACAACAAATCCTAAAATGGCGGTTTGACCTGAAATGGCGGCCTACATAGATTAAAGGTCAGGACCTTGCAACACAGATTTCTCTCGCAAGCGACCTTCGAGCAGCTTGGCGTAGGCCAATATTAAATATATAATTTTTTACAATAGGAGGCACGATATACTTCCTATTCCGACAAGGTTACCAAACCTTCCAGCGGGTCACCAGCGGTTCCTTGACTCAGCTTCTTAGTTTCAGGATGCTTGGATCCCATCATAGGTTCAGTGAGAACTCAAGAGATCAAGCTGGTATGGGTGTTTGTAGCCTTCTCTTATCCAGAATCTCCTTTGCACCAAAATGAAGAGGCGCCAATGGGAGATCTGCTCACATACAGGCACTCCAGACGTGGACCAAATATGGACCACGGTGGTCCCCGGCATTCACAGCACACCAGATTCTCTGGCACACAAGATGTGGATTGCAACTAGACAGTCCAGTCCACATCCTGGGGGCTCACACACAAGGCAGGCAGAAGCCCGCGAAAGCTTGGCGCCTTGCGGGAAAATGCATGCCCAAATAAGGACTGCCCCGGGTCGGCTCGACCTGGGGAAGACAAAGGGGCAAGATGGCCAAAGGACATGACAAAGAACCTCGTGGCATGGCCATTTTGGAGCCAGGCTACCCTTCTGTGCCAACTGCGGTAAACGCAGTTTGCATGGCATTAAAGGGTTAAAAATACATGAATAGATAAGCTGACACCATCCCTGTCCAAGGCACATCCGCACTTCTCCATAAAAATTCTTTGAGGGTGTCTAGGGCCTTTGGAAATGACAGGAAGAACCAAACACACTGTACTATAAGGTACATTGTGCACTGGTAGCATGTTGCAGAAAATTTGAAACATTGGAAAGGACTAAGGGAAACAAAGTCTCCCAGTACTGACTGCCTTTAAGGGTATGTCAGTTTCCCCATAACAAAGTGAGGGAAAGCCCAGTGGAGTGCGGCAGAAGGCTGTGCTTCACTGGCAAAGTCAGACTAAGGTGTTTATACAGTAGCAAAAAGTTGGATGGGTACACAACTGGCGGGAAAAATGTCACATGATTGAAAATCATTCCTAACGCTCACACCTTCCTGTTTCCTTGGCTCCCTTTTATCCTACCCCTTCAGATTCTATTGGTCGCCTCCTCCAGCTGGTTCACCTGGACATCCCCTGGCTGTTCTTTCACCCAGGGAGTTGTTACAATAAGCAAAACATTCAAAAGGGGTCTTAAACCCTGCCCCTTTTCCATAAGGTGGGCCACTGATTTCTGGCAATGGCAAGACCACACAAGTCAATGTTCCAGTTCGAGTGAGGGTTCCCCAGCTGCAAAATGCTTGTCCAGTGTGAATGTCATTCTATGGTCCCCACAAAGGTAAGTGAAATGTTCCTGAGCTGCAAACTTCACTGGACGCTCCAAGCCCTGCCTCACACCGGCATGGTGCTGGCGCAACTTACACTTCTGGAGCAGGTAGATTTCAGCTGAATGCCTCTGTGCTGATGTTCAAGGAGGGTTGAGATGCATAGAGGCTTGCTACTTTCGGGTTAGGTTTTTTGGCCCTTGTTTGTTTAGTGTTCTTTCTCCCTGACTGTCTGGTGGATGTCCCGTTGTTAAGGCTGTGGACCTTGTCGATCCTAGGGGACACAGAGAAAGATACTGGCCAGAGCTGTGCAGGCATGGGAGTGATAGAGAATGATACTGTTGTCTTGCAACCAGTCATAGGGGAAAGGTGTAGAGGTCGGGTCCTCCCAACTCCCACACCCTGCTCTGGGATTGAAAGACTGGATCCGGCGTAATCTGTTTTGGGCCTCCCACTCCAGGCTGAGAGTGGTCCGTACCCACACCTGTCAGGGACGGGCCTCCCACGTGTCAGGGACCGACCTCGGGCCCTGTCACATGTAAAATAGCCATATTCCTATTTCCCCTTGGCATGTTTGTGTGCAGCAGACATGATATCACTCAAAAACAGGACAGACAGATGAAGATGGTACATGTATAACTCACGGAGTTCCAGCCACTAATCTTTTTTTGTGACTCTTAACAATTCTAAATAGTGTTCGTCTCGTCAAAAATCTTTACATTCGTGTCCGTCCTTCACAGTGTTGTAGCCACTGACTGAAACAATGTGTAGACTTTCATTACAATTAGTAGATTGTCTCATCCTCTGAATGTCATCTCCTCTCTCATTGACAAGAAATGTTATGTGTGTGTAGGTCATGCAAGGTGGTGCTGGGATTGTCTTCTCTCCCAGCTAGTAGTAACAAAAGTATGGCCTATTATATCTTTCCCTGTAATATTTATATTTTCTATTTCTACTTCAAATAGATTTTACTTCAATTCTCCCTCTGCCTCAACTAATAGGAATAACCCTATTATATTCGACCTCTGTCTCTCAACTGCATCCACTTTTATTTTTCTATCTGCTCCTCAACTGTAGCCTATTTTTATTTTCAACCTCTTCCTCCGCTGCACTAGTAATGTCCGGTCTCTGCCTCTGTGTACAAGGCTGGCCACAGATTCGAACTGCCCGTGCCCTATTAATTCCATTTGGGCTCAATCCTGCTGAATCCTGCTGTGGAACCCGAGTGAAGTGCAGGCCATTATTTCAGTGATTCTAAATTTACCTGAATAGGTTCACCCGGGCTAAGACTGAACCCCTTAGGGGTTTTAATTTGTGTCCTGTGAAGGGCATACGTTTTTAAACGTTTTTTTCCCACCTCTTGAAAGGGATATAACGGTTCACCAACTGACATGAACAAGCCCATGTATGTTTATATTGCTTTTGAACAAAAAAATATTTCTTTTGCTTTACGTCATCTTTTCACTTTACCGAACCATTCATAATTCAACAAGCTCATTACCACAGATAAATGTGTGTATTCCAGCTGCAGGGATAGTTTCAAGAGAAATCACTTGGGTTGGTACCAAGATTAGGTTTGTTGTCTATGATAGATATTATCCCGGCTGCATATGAATAAGAGAATCGACGGCTGTTACAGGCTTCACACATCCGAGGAGATATCCTTGGCGTCTTGTCTGCTCCCTTCCTCGACGGTGGTAGCTGTGGCCACACTTCAATCCAAGCCGGCCGCTGCAACCTCTACGGCTGCGGCGCAGATTCTCTCCAAGGAAGACAAGATTCTGGACTCCTTGGGCAAGAAAGTCTTTGCCAAATAGGCACTGCAACTTCGCCAAGAAAATACCGAGCTGATCCTGGCGGCAGCTAATCTGAAGCTGTGGAAGGAGTTGGCTGATTTCCAGGAGTGCATTCCTGCCGATAGGCTAGACGACTTAAAGGCCGGTTTGTCGGACGTCTGCAAAATGATATTTCTTGTCAGTCGCACGAGACTCCGGTTTGAGGACGAATCTCGCCTCATCTGGAGGCATGGCAGACCATCACCGAAGATCGGTGGGTTTTGTCCATCGCTCGAGCGGGCTTTCACTTGCCCCTTCCCCCTACCGCACCCTTCAATCCTCCCTTCAAACAGATCGGGACACCCTCCCTCAGAGCTGAGTTTCAGAAGCTTCTAGACCTCATGGCGGTGGAACCTGTTCCCCTCTGGGAGCAAGGCAAGGTGTTCTACTCTCGACTGTTCACAGTGCCCAAATCCAAACAAGCTGGCCTGCGCACCATCCTCGACCTTTCCCAGTTCAAACTTTCTCTTCCCCAAGAGAAATTCAAGATGATCACACCCTGCCAAATAAAGTCCTCTCTTCAGAATTGAGACTGGCTCAGTGTAGTCGACCTTCAGGACACGTATATGCACATCCTGATATGGAGGCTGCATCGAAAATATCTGTGGTTCTCCCCAGGAGGGGAGCACTTCCAGTTCCATGTGCTCCCGCTTGATCTCAGCTCAGCGCCACGCATTTTTAGGAAGATGATGTCGGTCATTGCAGCTTTCCTTCGGCTACAGGGTGTGCATGTATATCTGTACTTGGACGATTGGCTCCAATGCAGCATGTGTCCTCTGAAGGCTTTGAGCAATCTCCAGTCTCTCCTCCAGCTCCTGTTCCATCTTGGGCTGTCAGTGAATTAGCGGAAATCTTCAATGACGGTCTCCCAAGACCTGATCTTCCTGGGTTTCTGTTGGAACACAATCGACTGCAGAACCTATTTTTATTTTCAACCTCTTCCTCCACTGCACTAGTAATGTCCGGTCTCTGCCGCTGTCTAAAAGACTGGCCACAGATTCGAACTGTGCGTGCCCTATTAATTCCATTTGGGCTAAATCCTGCTGACATCTGCCCTGTGGAACCCGAGTGAAGTGCAGGCCATTATTTCAGTGATTCTAAATTTACCTGAATAGGTTCACCCGGGCTTAGCCTGAACCCCTTAGGGGTTTTAATGTGTGGCCTGTGAAGGGCACATGTTTTTAAACAGTTTTTTTCCCACCTCTTGAAAAGGATATAACGGTTCACCAACTGACATGAACGAGCTCATGTATGTTTATATTGCTTTTGAACAAAAAAGATTTCTTTTGCTTTACGTCATCTTTTCACTTTACTGAACCTTTCATAATTCAACAAGCTCATTACCACAGATAAATGTGTGTATTCCAGCTGCGGTGATAGTTTCAAGAGAAATCACTTGGGTTGGCACCAAGATTAGGTTTGTTGTCTATGATAGATATTATCCGGGCTGCATATGAATAATAGAATCGACAGCTGTTACAGGCTTCACACCTCCGAGGAGATAGCCTTGGCGTCTTGTCCGCTCCCTTCCTCGACGGTGGTAGCTGTGGCCACACTTCAATCCAAGCTGGCCACTGCGACCTCTACGGCTGCGGCGCAGATTCTCTCAAAGGAAGACAATATTCTGGACTCCTTGGGCAAGAAAGTCTTTGCCAACTCAGCACTGCAACTTCGCCAAGCAAATACCGAGCTGATCCTGGCGGCAGCTAATATGAAGCTGTGGAAGGAGTTGGCTGATTTCCAGGAGTGCATTCCTGCCGATAGGCTAGACGACTTCAAGGCCGGTTTGTCGGAGGTCTGCGAAATCATGTTTTTTGTCAGTCGCACGAAACTCAGGTTTGAGGACGAATCCAGACCATCACCGAAGATCGGTGGGTTTTGTCCATCGCTCGAGTGGGATTTTGCTCGCCCCTCCCCCCTACCGCACCCTTCAATCCTCCCTTCAAACAGATCGGGACACCCTCCCTCAGAGCTGAGTTTCAGAAGATTCTAGACCTCAGGGCGGTGGAACCTGTTCCTCTCTGGGAGCAAGGGGAAGGCTTCTACTCTCGACTGTTCACGGTGCCCAAATCCAACCAAGATGGCCTGCGCACCATCCTCGACCTTTCCCAGTTCAACCTTTCTCTTCCCCAAGAGAAATTCAAGATGATCACACCCTGTCAAATAAAGTCCTCTCTTCGGAAGGGCGACTGGCTCAGTGTAGTGGACCTTCAGGACACATATATGCACATCCTGATATGGAGGCTGCATCAAAAATATCTGCGGTTTTACCCGGGAGGGGAGCACTTCCACTTCGCAGCACGTGTCCTCTGAAGGCTTTGAGCAATCTCCAGTGTCTCCTCCAGCTCCTGTTCCATCTTGAGCTGTCAGTGAATTAGCAGAAATCTTCTATGACTGTCTCCCTAGACCTAATCTTCCTGGGTTTCCATTGGAACAGAATCAACTGCAGAGTGTATTTGACGGCGGACAGGATTGCGGATCTATTCGCCATGTTTCAACTCTTCATCCAGTCAGAGCACATGATGGCTTGGTGGTTCCAGAGACTTCTGGGCCTCATGGCCTCATGGCCTCGTGCGTGCTTGCTCTTTCTCTTGCGCGTCTCAAAATGAAGCGTACACAGCTAGCTCTTTCGGAGCTCTTGGTGTAGGGCTTCGGACTCGGATTCCAAGATGATCCCAGTTCCATCCTGCGTGATGGCGGACCATCTATGGTGGTCCTCGACCAACAATCTTACCAACAATCTTACATTGGGGGCTTCCTTTCAGGAGCCCTGCCCACAAGAGATGATTACCATGGATCTCCAGGTTTTCGATCTATGGACTCCGCAGGACAGGCAGTTTCATATAAATTATTTGGAACTCCTGCTGTTTTTCTGGCACTGAAAGCTTTTCAACCATCCATCACGAACCGGGTGATCTGCAGCCACACAGACAACTCAGCGTCAATGTTTTATATCAACAAACAGGGTGTTACCAACGACCACCTCTTGTGGACCTTGCCATTCAGGTTTGCGTATGGGCCATCCAACATGGCATTTGGCTACTGGCGGTACACATTCCAGGGCAGTTCAATGTGACTGCAGACTCACTCAACCGACAGACAGCGGCCAGTTACGAGTGGGAACTGAACATGGAGGTCCTCTCCAACATCTTTCGCCAGTGTGGCACTCCAGAAGTGGACCTTTTTGCGACTGCCACAAACAGGAAACTTCCTCTTTATGCATCCAGGAACGGTCTCGGGGCCCCCTCTCTAGAGGATGCTCTCGAGATTCTGTGGCACAACATGAGGGCATATGCCTTCCCGCCTCTTCCTCCAATTCATCGGTCACTCTGCAAGCTCAGGAATACTTCGAAATGCACTCTCCTGTTCATAGCTCCTTGGTGGCCATCCAGATTCAGGTTTTTGGAACTTCAGCATCTGTCGATTTGTCCTCAGATCAGACTGCCATTGATTCCCAACCTACTTCATCAGTGCGATCAGCAGATGTGGCACCCCTCCCCACAATCATTCAGCTTGGCGGACTGGTGCCTGAATTCAAGTCCCTAGCGCAGTTAACCTGCCCGAGGACAATATGCGCATTATCCAAGCTGCCAGGAAGCCTTCTACAAGGTCTCAGTATAGGAGCAAGAGGCTCCGGTTTCATCACTGGTGTTTAGCTAAACAACTAGACCCCAGACATGCTACTATTGACACTGTCCTTTCGTTCATTTCTCATCTGGCTGCTTCGGGCATTCATGTCTTGTCTTGTAGGACCTACTTGTCAGCTATTGCCGCCTACCTGTTCACTGACACCTGTTCCTTTTCTTTGAGGAACTCAGTCATTAAAAGGCATTTTGCAGGTGTATTACATCTTTTCCACCTGTACGGAATCCTTATCCAAAGTGGGATTTAAAAGTGGTCCTCAACGCCTTATGCCATAAACCATTTGAACCCATGGCTACGACGGATCTAAAGTAGCTTTCCTGGAAGGTTGCCTTTTTGATTGCGGTGACTTCGGCAAGGTGTGTAAGCGAGCTTCAAGCTCTGTCCGTGGAACATCCGTACCTTACCTTCCATAAGGATAGGGTTGTGCTCCGCACTCATCCTTCTTTCCTTCCTAAAGTAGTGAATGATTTTCATTTGAATCAATCTATCTCATTACATGTCTTTTTTCCGAACCCGGCCTCAGTTGCCGAGAGAGTATTACACAATTTAGATGTCAGACGAGCTCTGAAGTTCTATCTGGACAGAACAACTGAACTCAGGGGTTCCTCTCAACTCTTTGTTACGTTCGGAGACCCGAAAGGGAAATCAACTCTTTGTTGCGTTCGGAGACCCGGAAGGGAAATCTGCTTCAAAGGCTACTATCTCCCGATGGATTGCCTCCTGTATTTCAGAAGCGTATACCATTCAGGGCATTCAACCTCCGAAGGGCATTCATGCCCATCTTGTACGTGGCAAAGCAGCTGCTGTTGCCTTCCAAAAATATGTTCCCTGGGAAACCATTGCCAAGGCAGCTACGTGGGCTTCCCCATCAGCTTTTTGTAAGCATTACTGCTTGGACCGGAGCTCCAGGGCTGATGCTCAATTCCGACAGGCTGTTTGTAAAAACCTTTTTCAGTAGGGCAATTCCATCCACCCGTATTACCTGGGAGGCGTGCTATGGAATCTCCCACTAGTATGGAGGAAAGGGGACGGGACGTAGTGACTACCTTACTCCTAGTCCATAGTCCCCTTTCACCATATGCCCACCCACCCTCCCCTCTAATAAGTATCCTCAATTATTGCTTAAATGGTTGCAGACCTGGCGATAGAAAAGGACTGAAGGGCGATGCGTGGGGCAGAGCTCAGGAGGGCGGGGTTACAGCCGTGTGAAGTACCCCACGTAAAAAGAGAAGGACAAAAAATGACAATTTTGATGCTTTTTAATCAAAGTGCTCCGGTCCCATTCCAAAGCAGGGAGTGTCCCACAAGTATGGAGCAAAGGGGACTATGAACTAGGAGTAAGGTAGTCACTATGGTGAGTAACTTTGTTAGTATTCAAAGGGTGTAGATCTCTACAGGCAAGACAATGCACACATGTCAAAGGTTGTAATGGATATGTATATGCATAAGATGATTGACTTGGAGAATTACTATGGGGGTGCCAGAAAAAGTATTGAAAGTTTTAAGATTTTGAAGATACATTTTTAAAAAAGTAGATATGTAAGGAAAGAGATCGCTTTGGGAAAGAACGTCAAGGTGACAAAGAGTACTGGTAGGTCTGGAAGAGTCAAAGTTGACGCTCTTTGGTATAAGGGATACCTTACTCACCGTAATCGTATTTCTGATGCTTGTATCTGCTTAGATTCACATGCTATGCATAGGCCGACATCTAGTGGTAGCACCGTAGTATTATATTTTTTGTTTTCGAAACTCGAAAAGGGATACAAAATCTCAATACACAGTACAATGGCTAGTAGACCAGAATAGTCAGAGTCAGAAACAGAGAAGTGCATGGGATCAGTAGGCAGGGTTATAGATGATTAGGATCAGAGCTGATTTCAGGGGCCCATGAGGTCTGTAACAGGGATTAACAAAGCATTGAGTGCTGAAATTTCATTTAGAAGTTCAATATTGCGTTACACCATAATATGCCATACCAGACAAGTGGAAATACATCTGGTAACATCACAGAGCACACCGAAACCATAACCAAAACCGTATAGATGAAAATTAGTTTGTCTTTCCAGGTTTGTAGTGCCATTCAGTGGTGGCTGATTCATAATGGGCATTGGAGCACAGTCACAGCTATTGTGCAAGCAGTATTCATTCTGTCATGCACAGGACTGCATTTCAGGAGGAAATCTAGGTGGAAAATGTTCTACATTTCTAATGATAACTCAGGTTATGGATTTGTGTGTCTTTCAGACCAGCAGTCCCCATTTGTTCTAAACCTTTCATGCCTGACTATTCCACTTCCTGGGTCTAGCTGTATGTTCCTCTATCCCGCCTACTCTTCTTCCTCCTACTCCACCCACTACCGCTTCTCTCTCCAACGTATACTTCCTCTTCTGTCCCTCCCGCCTACCTCCACCCTCTGATCTTACTTCCTCTTAGTTTCTCTCTCTCTCCCCTCTCCCCACCACCACTACTCTACCTTCTCCACTTCAGAACTACCCCCCCCCTCTCTACACTATGCCAGTACCACTCTCTACCACTAACCAATACTTCACCTTCCCTACTCCTTCAACAATACTCCACACTCCGCTGCTGCATCCTGCCTCCACCTGGTCTCTTAGGTCTTCCTGTTCTTGCTTTGACCTCACATGAATACCTCACTGTTAAGATGGATTTCTGAACTCTGACCTGGTGGGCAGAGGTTCAGAAGGCCAGCCTAGTTTCTTGGAACAGGGTAACCTTCTCGACAAGACAGGCCAATCAAGGCAGCACTGGCAGCGGTCAAGACTAAATCTCAGGTGGGGTGAGGGCGACTGAAAGACCTCAATGAGCACACAGAGTAAAGGCCACTTACAAATTTCTCCCAGTCAGGGGTATATATATTAAAAATACAAATACATTTATTCAAGGCATTTGAGTTTCAACACACAGTAATTATCAACAGTAATACGTTTAAACCAATACAATCCTACTCAAATACATATATACAATTCCAAGGGAACTAAAGGGTTACAAGCACAGAATGAATCTACAACCTGGAAGGAAAGGAGCAGGCAGTGCAACTTATTCTTTAGGCAACTCTGGAAAGTTCAATACCTAAATGAAAGGCAGTCCAGTTCCTACCATGAGAGGAGGCTTGTGCTCAAATGTACTTTCAGGTGCTGGTGCACGCGATAGTGCAGAAGGGCGAAAACAGGGTCTCTTGTAGGATCTGTAGCAGCTCAGGAAGGTGGGTGAGGTGATCGAAAAAAGTTCCCACTATTCGTGGAGGGTCTCGCCAAGAGGGCAGAGCAGGTTCCAGGAGTTGGGAATGGTTTGATATCTCAGGCTATCTGTGGAAATGAAAGTGGCCCTCAGGGGACACTCTTGCGAACAAAATGGGTGGATACGGTAGGGGCCACCGGTAAGAGTTGCAAGTGCTCACTGACCCCTGGCACACTCCAGACCAAACCAAATTGTGCGGCTCTGCAGCTTTCAGCTGCGAAGTTACAGCATTGATTCCCCAACTGGACAGTGGTGATTTCTCCATTCCTGGTGGATGGATCAGGCCAGTTTCACTGTAGCAGGCTTCAGGGCAAAGAGGGGCACAGCTGCAAGGCACCTGCAAAGTTCGTCACCACGTCTGGGAGACACGGTAACCGTGTGTACTCCGGTTCAGACGCTCTCTCTTTACTCCAGACTTGGGAATGCCAAGTTTATGAAATTTGGTGTGAGAGTGCCGTGAACACAGAGCTTGTGATGTGCCAAGTTTCAAGGGTCTCCTGGTGGCGGTGTCAGAGCAAAGGTCGTGTGCAGGCTGGTCAGCCCACTGGTTGGCCCAGGGACACTTCCGAGAAGGCTTACTTGCAGGGTTTGATGAAGGTGCTGAGAGTAGTTGGTCCCACTATTCTAATGAGTTGAAGTGTCTTTGCAGACCTTATAGTTCGCTAAAATGCAGAGAGCTCCGGCGGGACAACAGCAGGCTCAGGGTACCAAACCTTCCAGCGGGTCACCAGCGGTTCCTCGACTCAGCTTCTTAGTTTCAGGTTGCTTGGATCCTATCCTAGGTTCAGTGAGAACTCAAGAGATCGACCTGGTATGGGTGTTTGGAGCCTTCTCTTATCCAGAATTTCCTTTGTGCCAAAACGAAGAGGAGCCAATGGGAGACCTGCTCACATACAGGCACTCCAGACGTGGACCAATTACGGACCACGGTGGTCCCCAGCATTCACAGCACACCAGACTCTCTGGCACACAAGATATGGATTGCAACTAGACAGTCCAGTCCACATCCTGGGGGCTCACACACAAGGCAGGCAGAAGCCCGCGAAAGCTTGGCACCTTTCGGGAAAATGCATGCCCAAATAAGGACTGCCCTGTGTCGGCTCGACCTGGGGAAGGCAAACGGACAAGATGGCCAAAGGACATGACAAAGTACCTCGTGGCATGGCCATTTTGGAGCCAGGCCACCTTTCTGTGCCAACTGCGGGGGTCCGCAGTTTGCATGGCATTAAAGGGTTAAAAATACATGAAGAGATAAGCTGCCACCATCCCTGTCCAAGCCACATTGGCACTTCTCCATAAAAATCCTTTGAGGGAGTCTAGGACCTTTGGAAATGACAGGAAGACCCAAGTGCACTGTACTGTAAGGTATATTGTGCACTGGTAGCATGTTTCAGAAAAGTTGCAACATTGGAACGGACTTAGGGAAACAAAGTCTCCCAGTACTGACTGGTTTAAGGGCATGTCAGTTTCCCCACAACAAAGTGAGCGAAAGCCCAGTGGAGTGCAGCTGAAGGCTGTGCTTCACTGGCAAATTCAGATTAAGGTGTTTAAACAGCAGCAAAATGTTGGGGGGACGGGGGGTACATAACTGGAGGGAAAACTTCAGATGATTGGAAATCTTTCCTAACGCTCACACCTTCCGGTTTCCTGTGCTCCCTTTTATCCTACCCCTTCAGATTCTATTGGTCGCCTCCTCCAGCTGGTTCACCTGGACATCCCCTGGCTGTTCTTTTACCCAGGGAGTTGTTACAATAAGCACAACATTCAAAAGGGGTCTTAAGCCCTGCCCCTTTTCCATACAGTGGGCCACTGGTTTCTGGCAATGGCAAGACCCCACAAGTCAATGTTCCAGTTCGAGTGAGGGTTCCCCAGCTGCAAAATGCTGGTCCAGTGTGAATGTCATTCTACGGTCCCCACAAAGGTAAGTGAAATGTTCCTGAGCTGCAAACTTCACTGGACGCTCCAAGCCCTGTCTCACACCGCCATGGTGCTGGCGCAACTTACACTTTTGGAGCAGGTGCATTTCAGCTGAATGCCTCTGTGCTGAAGTTCAAGGAGGGTTGAGATGCATAGAGGCTTGCTCTTTTCAGGTTAGTTTTTTTTTTGTTGTTGGCTCTTGTTTGTTTAGTGTTCTTTCTCCCTGGCTGTCCGGTGGATGTGCCGTAGTTAAGGCCGTGGACCTTGTAGATCCTAAGGGACACAGAGAAAGATACTGGCCAGAGCTGTGCAGGTGTGGGGGTGATAGAGTGATACTGTTTTCTTGCAACCAGTCGTAGGGGAAAGGTGTAGAGGTCAGGTCCTCCCAACTCTCACACCCTGCTCTGGGATTGAAAGACTGGATCCAACGTAATCTGTGGGGGGTCTCCCGCTCCAGGCTGAGAGTGGTCCGTATGTTTCGAAGGGGGGGGGCACTCGGGGGTGGCAGTGGTCTGCCCTCGGGGTAGCGTACCAGTGAAGGGCTAGTAAGACTTATATATACAACAAAAGGGGTACTGGTAACGCAGGGGACGGCCCCTAAAACCTCATAGGGAGTTAAGTCCTGTATGGGTCCTATTCCCGAAATAAACTCATTGGTTATGTAGAACACTACACCCATTTGTATATTTCAAAGTCATAACCTCACATAACAATTGAGTTTTGTGTAAGATAAAAAACATATTTAATACAGATATTTATACATACAATTAAGTCAAACATGTAATACACATACATAACAATAAGTGAAATCATTGAAATCATATATTAACTGGTTGAAGCCATATACTACACATGTATATAACAATAGGTGAAATCATTGAAGCCCTGTATTAACTGTCAAATCAACACTTTTAACCAAACAAGGCCAAAGGGCAAAATACAGGAGAAAAAAGAAAAAAGAAAAGGGAAGATGCCGGACCGAAGCCGGACATAAGTAGGAGTTCTTAAATTGTTTTCAAGCTTACACTATTACTTAACAACAATAAGAGTTCCTAGAATACATATTCCTTTGAAAATGAAATCCCAGGTTGAAAATATTAGGAAGCTGGGATTGGGTCTGCCAATGCACCAGAGGGGAGTTTTCAGAACCCAAAGTAATAAATGCCACTGCTGTGTGTCCTAAGCAGATAAAGCACGAGGGGGAGGGTTCGAGACCCAAAATGGGTGAGGCGTGTTAGTTAAGAGCCTCCAATGTCCTCTGATCAAGAAAGTGCGTTTCGGCGGTGGTAACAGTGCAGAGAAAGTGGAATCTTCACAGTTGAGAGACTGTTCCGCCTTCGTCAGGGCAATAAGTAGCAAGACCCTGTTATAGTGAGATGAAGGAAAAAAATAGAAAACAAGTGCATAAGGGTATAGAAGAAAAAAGAAAACGAATTGCTGTCAATAGAAATACAATGTAAAGAGGTTATGGGACAAACATATACAAACTTGAGTTTCAAGTGTAGGGAAAATACACAAATGTATGTGTGCAAGTATAAGACCATGGTCCTGTATGCACTGAACTATTAAGGGCCATGTAAGGTTGAGCCTCTAATCCAGGGAGTACTCTGACAAATTGCAGATGAATCCCTGTCTGGTAAAGTATGAATAATGGCCCTTGGTCCCTCCCAGGGGATCCTAAACCACCCAGGGCCCCGGCCCACCACATGTATCCCCGGGCAGTCCCCATGGTCTGAGGGCACGGAGGGAGGTGGGAGAGGGGGAATATCCAATCATGCGGGATTCAAAAAAAAAAAATTATAAAAAATAAAAGGGGGGTGTAGATTACCTAGAGTGGTACCAGGAGAACTCGCTGTAGATAAATCGGTTCTCATGTGCTCAAACGAGAAGATGGGATGTGAGTCGAAACCAGCTGATGAGCTAAAGATAGCCGTTTGGGAAGAGCGCAAATCCTAATTGTGGGAAAACAGGAGAAGCTGGACCTAAAGGAACCGACAACAAATGTTTGTTATTTTATCATGAATGGTAAGCATTCCTGTGCCAGAGGGGCAGGAAATACATAAGAGGTACTCCGATGCGCTGAAAGTGGAGGTTACCTTGAAATGGATCCTCTGCAGAAAGTGTTAGTGCGGGAGCTTGCTCCGCGCAAAGGGAGCGTCCGTGTCTTTCATAACATGGAGGCTGCGTCTTAAATCATGTAAGAGCACGTTCAGATGTGCTGGCTCTGAAGTGTGGAGGAAGAAAAAGAGAGAGTCTATGAGGCAGTGAAAAGAACCGCATCTGCTGTAAGATAAGTGCATCGCCGTCAGGGCCCGTAGAGGACCTGCAGTGTGTGTGAGAGAGGGTGAAATACTTGGGAGCGGGTTAGGAAGTAGCTCCGAGTCGTCTCGAGGGAACTGGAGCGGCTGTGAATGCCGTTGTGTCACGTGCGCTGCGTTCGTGGAAATGCAGCTACAGACTGCACTGAAAAAATGCGAGCTGACGGCGTCCGTTGCTATGGCAACGACGTCACGTTCAGGAGGGCTCGCAAGACAGGGCCCGTATTGGTTGGTTGGAAAGGTATCCAATCCAAGGGCCCTATGGGGTTGCCAGGTCCGGGGGTGTGTTGTGGATAGCCAATCAAAGTGCGGCACGTCCACATGTCGGAAGTAAGGCTTCAGAGGTGCCCTAAAGAAGAGGAACACGGGGAGACATGAAGCCGGGATGAACCAGAAAACAAACGGCTTGGTTCTTCGTGAGTACCACATCGCAAAATCTAGAGGGGAAGTGTGTATATTTATGAGCACTAAACTATATAGACATAAAAGTGCCTGTAGGAAATACCATCGCCCTCTGCATCAGACGGTGTTCCTATATTCGTACGTCTGGGGCGCGTTCCGCACATGATGACAGTGTTGGAACGGGTACCCCTAATTGGATGTAAAAAATGACTGACATCGCGGGAGGGGGAGTGTGGACCGCGTGTGTGAAAGGCGGACGTTGCCCCCATCCACTATCGAAGTAGAGAAACCCCCGGGGGTGTCTCAAACGAAAAAATGGAGGGAAGGAGCCGAGACCACTAGTGTGTAGTTACGGATAAGTCAAAAGGCCCACAATCTCTGGTTAAAATGGAGATTGCTCGTTGAGACCATTATCCAACGAATCCAATCTGTAGATCCATCGCTTTTCTAGTTCCAAAAGTCTGTTGTGAATATTGGGACCTGTTTGTATCCTGTCCAGAACCCACCAAAGGATGTCATCAGGGGAATGTTGATGGGAAAGATAGTGTGTGACCAGGGGGGAAGTGGTGTTCTTGCATCGGATTCTAGAACCATGTTCTGATATGCGGGTGCCAACATTCCGCATGGTTTGGCCGACATAGCGCAGACCACATGGGCATTCAATGCAATATACCGCTTGGCTGCTTTTGCAGGGTCGGGAGACACGGATATGGCCGAGAATGCAACCTTAAGCTACTCAGAAGAGGAAACCCTTGAGTTAACTCGCGGTCCCTCTCTATTTGACCCTCCAGACCCTAATCAGCCCTGCACCTCATCTAGCACAGCTGAGGACTTATTGAAATTGAAAAAGAAGACTTTTCACACTGAACTCCATGGGCATTTCCTGAGGGAATATTTGAAAAAAAACATTATACCCAGCGGACTCATAGTGCGAAATGAACCCAGGTTATTCTTAGAAGATAAAGAGTACACTTCCAACTTCGGCTTCATTGCTACCAAATGCAGTCGGGACCTGATGGTCCTCACTATTACCACTGCACAACGTATCAGCATAGAACTACAGAGAAATTTAACATTAGAAGAAACAAAATTTAAGGATAATACGTTACTCACGGACATAGAGACACAACTCTCAAACATTAATAAACAATTTGAACAATTTAAGACTAACACCTTAACCAAGAAAACAAACAAATTAAATAAAGAACTTAAAGATTTCAAGACTTAAGTCCTATCCATATACGGTAGACGGCTACATTGATTCTTTAAAAAAACAAGGGAATTCACCCCAATCACCGGCGAGAGGCAGACGAGGTAAAGTCTCTTTCTCAGGATCAAGTAGGTCTGGGTCCTCAGGGGGAAGCCCATACCAGAACGACCCGCCCTACCAGCCCCAACACTTTGGACAACCACTTTTTCAGGGCCCCTACCCTCCACCTTTCCCTTTTTTAGGCAGGAGGAGGACAGGGAGAAGGATGGGGTCCCCCATTTTGGAACACCCCTTATCAAGGACAACGACGACGCCCCAGGAGGCGCAGACGATAAATCAGACCTTGGACAATAATCAACTACCGATTTTCAATCTGGCAAAATTTGATCTCTCTCCATGCCAAATCTCTCTTCTAACTAAAGGTCTTTCCTTTGTACCCACTAGCGACACTGATTGGTATAAAACAGAAATGGAGATACGCCGTTTTCTGCGTAGTCTCAGACTTCATGTCTTTTTCCAGGATCATAATGGTCAAGATATCATTCCAGACACAGGTTTGCATCCACAATCTTCTTTCACACCCTCAGACAACCAGGTACCCAACGACATGCTCACCTTCGAGAGGTGTGTTTTGCGAGATATCAGATTGCTTAAGAAGCACAAAAACAAAATTCATCAGACTCTGACCACGGGCGAAAGAAAAGCCCTGAAGGAGTTATCGAGTAATCGCAATCTGGTAATTAAACCAGCCGATAAGGGAGGAGGGATTGTGCTTATGACCATTGATCAATACACTCATATGATCATGACTCTACTACAAGATGGTGTCAGTTACCAAACCCTTAGAAAGGACCCCACCAGAGAAATGCAAATAGAAATCTCTGAAATGGTGAACTACGCCCGAGAAAGGGATTGGATCACTGACAAGGAGGCAAATTTCCTGACCACATCTTCGGGTCGCACACCCTGTTTGTATGCCCTCCCTAAGATACACAAAAATGCTGAGGACCCACCGGGGAGACCAATCGTCTCCGGCTGTGGCTCGATTTTAGAACCAATAGGCCAATTTATCGATTACTTCCTCAAACCACTAAGCATTAAAACGAAGTTGTACCTACGGGACACAATGCATACCATTCAAGTATTCGAACAGTTGGACTTCAACTCCTTAGATCAACTGTTAGTAACCATGGACATCAAGGCCCTGTATACATCTATCCCACAGGATGCAGCGATAGACTGTATATATGAGCATTTGACACAAGAGGCAATTCACACGGGTTCACCCCGGGTGCCACCAGAATTCATTATAGAACTAGCAACCTTTGCCTTAGGCAAAAACTTTTTCACGTTTGACAATCAATTTTATTTACAGATCAAGGGTACGGCCATGGGTGCTACCTTTGCACCCAGTTTAGCAATTTTATTCATGGCCACATTCGAAGAACAACATGTTTTTAGCCAAACAAACCTATGGCTCTCGAAGATAGCCCATTGGCATCGCTACATAGACGATATCATTTTCATTTGGTCCGGAGACAAGACATCTCTCCAATTATTTTTTGATTGGCTAAACACATGGAACACTAATATTCAATTTACTATGGAATCCAGCGCCACACAGATACACTTTTTAGATCTTGAAATTTCAGGTCTTAATAATAAACTAGTTTGTAACCTTTTTCGAAAAACCACGGATCGCAACACACTTTTACATTATTAGAGCGACCACCCGCAACACATCAAAGAAAATCTTCCGTACGGTCAATTACTCAGAATTAGAAGGAATTGCACTTCTCTCAATGACTTTTACGACAATGCAAACTCATTGTGTGTACGTCTGCGAAGTCGTGGATACCCCAAAAAATTGGTGAATAATGCTACCAAAAGGGCTTGTTTTACCAATCGAGATCTCCTTTTAACACCCAGAACCAATACTAATGAATCCAATGAGAAAAGACTTACATGTGTGATTTCACATGGCCCCAACACCTTTGATTTGAAAAAGGTGATTCGAAAATATTGGCCCATTGTAAAACTACAGCTCGTGGACGAACCCATTCCTCGGTTCGCCTTCAAAAGAACGAGGAATATTAAGGAACACCTTGTTCACTCTTCATTTACACGAATACCACCACGCACAGGGCTTTGGAACCTGCGTAAAGTTACTGGCCACTACCCCTGCGGGGCCTGCTCGGTATGCAAGTTTACCAAGAAAATCCAAACGCTTAGGATTGGTGATAGACAATGGGTGCTGAACAATCAATCCAATTGCAAAAGCAGCCAAGCGGTATATTGCATTGAATGCCCATGTGGTCTGCGCTATGTCGGCCAAACCATGCGGAATGTTGGCACCCGCATATCAGAACATCGTTCTAGAATCCGATGCAAGAACACCACTTCCCCCCTGGTCACACACTATCTTTCCCATCAACATTCCCCTGATGACATCCTTTGGTGGGTTCTGGACAGGATACAAACAGGTCCCAATATTCACAACAGACTTTTGGAACTAGAAAAGCGATGGATCTACAGATTGGATTCGTTGGATAATGGTCTCAACGAGCAATCTCCATTTTAACCAGGGATTGTGGGCCTTTTGACTTATCCGTAACTACACACTAGTGGTCTCGGCTCCTTCCCTCCATTTTTTTGTTTGAGACAAACCCGGGGGTTTCTCTACTTCGATAGTGGATGGGGGCAACGTCCGCCTTTCACACACGCGGTCCACACTCCCCCTCCCGCGATGTCAGTCATTTTTTACATCCAATTAGGGGTACCCGTTCCAACACTGTCATCATGTGCGGGATGCGCCCCAGACGTACGAATATAGGAACACCGTCTGATGCAGAGGGCGACGGTATTTTCTACAGGCACTTTTATGTCTATATAGTTTAGTGCTCATAAATATACACACTTCCCCTCTAGATTTTGCGATGTGGTACTCACGAAGAACCAAGCCGTTTGTTTTCTGGTTCATCCCGGCTTCATGTCTCCCCGTGTTCATCTTCTTTAGGGCACCTCTGAAGCCTTACTTCCGACATGTGGACGTGCCGCACTTTGATTGGCTATCCACAACACACCCCCGGACCTGGCAACCCCATAGGGCCCTTGGATTGGATACCTTTCCAACCAACCAATACGGGCCCTTTCTTGCGAGCCCTCCTGAACATGACGCCGTTGCCATAGCAACGGACGCCGTCAGCTCGCATTTTTTCAGTGCAGTCTGTAGCTGCATTTCCACGAACGCAGCGCACGTGGCACGACGGCATTCACAGCCGCTCCAGTTCCCTCGAGACGACTCGGAGCTACTTCCTAACCCGCTCCCAAGTATTTCACCCTCTCTCACACACACTGCAGGTCCTCTACGGGCCCTGACGGCGATGCACTTATCTTACAGCAGATGCGGTTCTTTTCACTGCCTCATAGACTCTCTCTTTTTCTTCCTCCACACTTCAGAGCCAGCACATCTGAACGTGCTCTTACATGATTTAAGACGCAGCCTCCATGTTATGAAAGACACGGACGCTCCCTTTGCGCGGAGCAAGCTCCCGCACTAACACTTTCTGCAGAGGATCCATTTCAAGGTAACCTCCACTTTCAGCGCATCGGAGTACCTCTTATGTATTTCCTGCCCCTCTGGCACAGGAATGCTTACCATTCATGATAAAATAACAAACATTTGTTGTCGGTTCCTTTAGGTCCAGCTTCTCCTGTTTTCCCACAATTAGGATTTGCGCTCTTCCCAAACGGCTATCTTTAGCTCATCAGCTGGTTTCGACTCACATCCCATCTTCTCGTTTGAGCACATGAGAACCGATTTATCTACAGCGAGTTCTCCTGGTACCACTCTAGGTAATCTACACCCCCCTTTTATTTTTTATAATTTTTTTTTTTTGAATCCCGCATGATTGGATATTCCCCCTCTCCCGCCTCCCTCCGTGCCCTCAGACCATGGGGACTACCCGGGGATACATGTGGTGGGCCGGGGCCCTGGGTGGTTTAGGATCCCCTGGGAGGGACCAAGGGCCATTATTCATACTTTACCAGACAGGGATTCATCTGCAATTTGCCAGAGTACTCCCTGGATTACCTTACATGGCCCTTAATAGTTCAGTGCATACAGGACCATGCTCTTATACTTGCACACATACATTTGTGTATTTTCCCTACACTTGAAACTCAAGTTTGTATATGTTTGTCTCATAACCTCTTTACATTGTATTTCTATTGACAGCAATTCCTTTTCTTTTTTCTTCTATACCCTTATGCACTTGTTTTCTATTTTTTTCCTTCATCTCACTATAACAGGGTCTTGCTACTTATTGCCCTGACGAAGGCGGAACAGTCTCTCAACTGTGAAGATTCCACTTTCTCCGCACTGTTACCACCGCCGAAACGCACTTTCTTGATCAGAGGACATTGGAGGCTCTTAACTAACACGCCTCACCCATTTTGGGTCTCGAACCCTGCCCCTCGTGCTTTATCTGCTTAGGACACACAGCAGTGGCATTTATTACTTTGGGTTCTGAAAACTCCCCTCTGGTGCGTTGGCAGACCCAATCCCAGCTTCCTAATATTTTCAACCTGGGATTTCATTTTCAAAGGAATATGTATTCTAGGAACTCTTATTGTTGTTAAGTAATAGTGTAAGCTTGAAAAAAATTTAAGAACTCCTACTTATGTCCGGCTTCGGTCCGGCACCTTCCCTTTTCTTTTTTCTCCTGTATTTTGCCCTTTGGCCTTGTTTGGTTAAAAGTGTTGATTTGACAGTTAATACAGGGCTTCAATGATTTCACCTATTGTTATATACATGTGTAGTATATGGCTTCAACCAGTTAATATATGATTTCAATGATTTCACTTATTGTTATGTATATTACATGTTTGACTTAATTGTATGTATAAATATCTTGTATTAAATGTTTTTTATCTTACACAAAACTCAATTGTTATGTGAGGTTATGACTTTGAAATATACAAATGGATGTAGTGTTCTACATAACCAATGAGGTTATTTCGGGAATAGGACCCATACAGGACTTAACTCCCTATGAGGTTTTAGGGGCCGTCCCCTGCGTTACCAGTACCCCTTTTGTTGTATATTAGAGTGGTCCGTACCCACACCTATCAGGGACGGGCCTCCCACCTGTCAGGGACAGACCTCGGCTCTGTCACATGTAAAATAGCCATATTCCTATTTCCCCTTGGCATGTTTGTGTGCAGCAGACATGATATCACTAAAAAACATGACCGACAGATGAAGATGGTACATGTGTAACTCACGGAGTTCCAGCCACTAATCTTTTTTTGTGACTCTTAACAATTCTAAATAGTGTTCGTCTCGTCAAAAATCTTTACATTCGTGTCCGTCCTTCACAGTGTTGTAGCCACTGACTGAAACAATGTGTAGACTTTCATTACAATTAGTAGATTGTCTCATCCTCTGAATGTCATCTCCTCTCTCATTGACAAGAAATGTTATGTGTGTGTAGGTCATGCAAGGTGGTGCTGGGATTGTCTTCTCTCCCAGCTAGTAGTAACAAAAGTATGGCCTATTATACCTTTCCCTATAATAATTATATTTTCTACCTCTACTTCAAATAGATTTTACTTCAATTCTCCCTCTGCCTCAACTAATAGGGATAACCCTATTATATTCGACCTCTGTCTCTCAACCGCATCCACTTTTATTTTTCTATCTGCTCCTCAACTGTAGCCTATTTTTATTTTCAACCTCTTCCTCAACTGCACTAGTAATGTCCGGTCTCTGCCGCTGTCTACAAGACTGGCCACAGATTCGAACTGCACGTGCCCTATTAGGGCTCAATCCTGCTGACATCTGCCCTCTGGAACCCGAGTTTGTTTGTTTATTTTATTTATATAGCGCTCCAGACCCGGGAGTAAAAGGGCGCTTGGTACACGGTTACATGGTAAATTATATACAGTTTGCAGTTATACAATTATACATTTATACAGAGTGTGCGTCATGACATAGTTACGGTATAGCTAGAACAAAGCCATGGTAGAGAGAACATGGTAAATGCTAGTTTTTGTTCAGTAGCCAGCTAATGACCTGTTTCCTAAATGACTGAAAGGACTCGATAACTTTGATGTCGAGAGGTAGGGTGTTCCAAAGTTGGGAGGCAAGGACCATGAAATTAGATCCTCCAGCTCTTTTTAAGGTGAATCTGGGCACCGTTAGGCATAGTGGGTTGGAGGATCTAGTGATTCTGGCAGTAGATTTCAAGGCGAATTTGTTGGTAAAATAAAGAGGGGCTAGGTGGTTTAAGGCTTTGTAGGTGAGACAGATGGTTTTTAGGTCGATTTTTTGTTGTTTGGAGAGCCATTTACACTATTTTCTGATGGAGGAGATGTGCTCTCGCCTGGGTATGTTTAAAGCTGCTCGTAACGCGTTATTTTGGAGTACCTGTAGTTTTATTGATTATGGATTGGTTTGCACCTATGTATAGACTGTTACTGTAGTCCAGTTTAGACTGTATAAGAGCCCTGGCCAACGTGAGGCAGCTACTGGAGGACAGGAACGTTCTGCAGGCCCTGATCAGCTTACCGGTGTAGGCAGTGGCTGACGCTGTCATATTAATTTGTTTGGAAAGGTTGGTGTTGGCATCAAAATAAAAGCCTAGGGTTTTCACACTTTTAACAATGGGAATAGTGTTGACGTCGAAATGGGATGAGATGGTGGTCAGACCATGCAAGGGGTTGGGGGGTTTTGCAGGTCATATCGCAGCTGAGAGCAGCTACCCAGTCGATGATTCTACCTTTTTGATGGGTAGGTTGAGCGCTAACTTTTATGAGGCTATGCTCAGCTAGAGCGTTAGCTAAAGAGGAGGCTGGGCAGTCATTAGGGTCATTGTATCTAAGGTTAAAATCTCTGAGGATGATAGTTTGTGCTGATGGCTTAGAGTTCTCAGCTTTTAGACAGGTGATGTCTTCCTCAAAGGCTCCAGGTTGACCTGGGGTCTATATATTAAGTGAATGGAGATCGTGCTATTGGGCGAGGTTTGCCACTTGGTTGTAAGGTGCTCGCAGGATTTTAGTGGGGAGGAGGTGACTGCTCTAAAGTCTAAAGAGGATTTAAAGATGATAGCTACACCTCCTCCTCAAGCATTGGGTCTATCGGCTCTGAGGATGGAGTATTTGTCTGGAATAAATAGCTAAGGTTAAGTACGGTCCTGCTGCCTCATGTAGCCAAGTTTCTGTTATGGCGAGGAAGTCAAGATTGTTAGTCAGGATGAGGTCAGCGATTTCTGTGGGATGGGCAACAAGAGACCTAACATTTAGTAAGGCTCCTTTTAAGGGGAGTGATTTCTGCTTGTTAGAGACTGTGTCATTATTCTTAGTCTTGGTGTGGAGTTTGGCCCGAAACTTACTAGTCATAAGGGGGAGTCATGTGCCTAGTCTATTGTTCCGAACTGTAAGGTTAGGGTTAACTGTGATTCCTGGAAGCTTAGTTCTGACGGGCTTAGTACTTGGTTTGGTGTTGTTGGGCTTGATACTAGGATAGGCGCCCTCCATTAGGCATGGAGTGCTTGGTTTAGGGTGACACGGTCTACTATCGGAGATAGTGTTGGTTAGAGTGTTAGCTGGACAGTCACTATATTTGGTGGTATGGTTTTGGAGATAGCTAGGTGGGAACGGTGACCTAGTCGGCAGGAAATGTGTGGGGCAGGGGATGGGGGAGCGTCTCAGGCAGCCAAGTTTGGCAAGGCCATTGCTGAAAGTTATATAGTTATTGCCGCTACAGGGTACATTGTCTTGCATGACACAGAAAGGGAACATGAGTGTGAACCAGGTGATCATGGTCTTGGTTAGAGGTGGGAACTAGGGCTGGTAGGCCAGATCGACAGGGCAGAGGAAGCCCACCACTAGGCAAGGTTAGCTTTGGCAGGGTGCACACTAATAGGCAAGTTCAATTTTGGCTCGGTACACACTAATAGGCACGTACAACTTTAGAAAGGTACGCACTGATAGGCAAGTTCAACTTTGGCAGGGTACACAATAATAGGCAAATTCAAATTTTGGCTGGGTACACACTAGTAGGCAAGTACAACTTTAGCAAGGTACGCACTGATAGGCAAATTCAACTTTGGCTAGGTACCAGGTACACTAAATAGGCAAGTTCAGCACTAGTAGGTAAATTCAATTTTGGCTGGGTACACACTAACCTGACCTAAATTCAATATTGGCAGAAAACAGCTTGCAGGGGTAGCCTAAATTCAACTTTCAGATACTAGCAGAAAACAGCTTGCAAGGGTAGCCTAAATTCAACTTTCAGATATTAGCAGAAAACAGCTTGCAAGTGTAGCCTAAAGACAGCTGTGCATATGTATGCTAGTGGCAGCTTTGCAGGGGTGGGCTACGGTTAGCTTTACCTATAGTGACTGGACACATATAAGGACTGGACATCACTATACATGGATTTACTCGCCTATGTGTAGCATGGCTGGACTTAGATGCGGTATGGGCAAGGTAGGAATGTTTCCGGCGCAGAGTGGGCATAAGTAGGCGCTTAGGAGGAGAAGATTCACTTTCTCATGAAGTCGGCTGGGGTAGTACTATAATAGTACAGAATTGCAGAAGTATCCGGCAGCAAACACAGCAGGGCTGGAGCCCTCGCTGCTTCCATCTAGCCCCTGCCAGGCTCCGAAGACACCCGTGCTGCCAGCTGACCAACGTGCCAATCAGTGAGTGCCCCACTGACCTGCGATCTGCTTTGTATTGCGACATGATCGTATGGCCAAGATGGCTCCGTTTGTCCTGTAATCAGCTGTTCGGATCACGCTCCTGCAACAAGAAAGGAACCACGAGGCCCTTCCTAAAATGGCCACCGCACATTGATTGTGCTTTGCTGCCTTGCAACCATAGCCTCTGTTGATAGGCCCCCCCTCCCCAGATAAGCAAGAAGCCTCGACCGGAAGGCGACAGCCAGCCCGACCACCCCAAGGCCGCCTCATAAGGCCAGCGCCTGTCTCCTGCCTGTCATCTGCCGTACATGCCGTCTGCCAGACCCCCTGATCCCTGCGTACTATCGGCGCACACAATCCATCTACAGCCCTATTTACCTGCCATCTCCAAGGACGGCGGAGAAGCAGCTACGTTCCCTATGTAACCAGGTACTACACCTTCCACTCCCGGATATCATTCTGTTACAAACTATCTAACAAACTTATCGCCTCGCAACTAAGCATCTACCTCGCTGCTGAACTTAAGTACCCACTGCGACTCTACTGTTACAGTTTGATAGCTGCCAGTATATTCGTAGCTGCGCGTTCCGCTCACCACTGACAGTGGACAAGTCACGCCATACATGCCCACGCCATTATGAGACCTAACTGCCCAGGGCTAAGTACTAAGCCTCCCACTTACTTAACCCAATATAGATTTAACTTGCTTCCAATTGTACTGTCTCTGCTTCCGCATTGCATGCCACTTTACGGCCCAGCTCCCACGCGTTTGCCTTTGACTTGTGTCAATTCTGTACTATTATAGTACTACCCCAGCCGACTTCACGAGTAAGAGTGAAGTTCAGGCCATTATTTCAGTGATTCTGAATTTACCTGAATAGGTTCAGGGCTAAGCCTGAACCCCTTAGGTGGTGTAATGTGTGGCCTGTAAAGGGCACACGTTTTTAAACAGTTTTTTTCCCACCTCTTGAAAGGGATATAACGGTTCACCAACTGACATGAACGAGCCCATGTATGTTTATATTGCTTTTGAACGAAAAAAAATGTCTTTTGCTTTACGTCATCTTTTCACTTTACCGAACCTTTCATAATTCAACAAGCTCATTACCACCAGCTGCAGTGATAGTTTCAAGAGAAATCCCTTGGGTTGACACCAAGATTAGGTTTGTTGTCTATGATAGATATTATAAAAATGTTTTATCTCCGCGTGGACAGAGTTCGACCCATATTCCTTCAGGAGGGCTTTGTGGTGGAATTGGTTGTGTCCTCTCCAATGGCCCAATGGGCAATGATATGAGCCTTTAGAGAGCCTTGTAGTTTGGGTTCTGGCGGCGTAAGGCTTGTTACGAGATTACGGAAGAGTTTTTAAGTAACAAGATCCACAGGCTTTAGGGGTGCCACCCTGCAGCTTACATTTGGTGTTTAGGGGTTGCAGGTTTCTCCCTGGGAGTCAGTGGAGATGCTTGATGCTGAGTATGTTACAATGATATCCGTACTTTGTGTGGTAAACACAGCAGTCCGTATGTAGGGAGAGATTGGGGCCCTTCTGTGCTAGGCTCCATTTCTGCAGGTTCAGTAGAACACTCTCATTCTCAAATGTGATACTCCATTCTTTCCAGAGATGGCCTCCAAGTATTTTCAACCACAGCACGTTGTGCTGCCTTCTTTACTCCAGAATCCATCTTCACCCATGTAGGTGTTGTGTCAGATGGTTGATGTAATACAGGCGGTACTGATTTGTAAGCTCAGAAGGGCAGTATCAAGGCATTTGGACAGCTTGTTTCTGACATTTGGGGACAAAGCTGGGAAAATGGCCATAGGTTCGCACTATCAACAGATTCATTATGGGGACGATTCATGGGGTTTCTGCAGGGCAGAGATTTCTTTCTCCCGTGGTTCAGGGGAGTTCGATAAGGTGGAAGTCTGCATCAAGGGTGGAGGCACAGGATGTTCTGATTCGGGACATTTCTAGTGTGACATGCTTTTACCAGGCACTATCATTTATCTTGCACGGCCATTGGTCCATATCCTTTGGTACAAGTGTGTCTGACTCCAGCATTCACGGTGAAACATGAAGGGTGTTGTGGCACCTGGAAATAAATAGGTAATGGGGTATGCAAGCAGCATACGCAAGTGGTCTGAGCCGTTATTTGTAGACCTTTGTTGAAGGAGGATAGCACAGGGGCAATGCGCTGGTCTTGGAAGCAATACCATGCAGAGCAACAGAGGTACGAACAAATCCTGGATCCATGCTTAGAAACCAAACGCAGATACAGGATTAGGTGCGTTATAAAGAAATCCCTTGCTTTGGTATTTCTCATAAGTAAGTATTGGGATGAGGAAGATGGTCATTAAGGTAATGCCTGGATTACTTAATTGTAATCTTCATTAATGCTAGTCCTACTCTTCCTCAACACAGCACTTACCCTGATTTCTCAATTGGCAACTTGTCCTTCTGGTGGCCGTCCTTCTGGTGGCCTCATGATTGCCATTTGCAATTCTACAGGATCTGACGTTTTGTGCCTCAGTAATGACATCCGTGGCATTTTACTTCTCAGATGTACTATTGCATGGGGCTCAGTAACCGCGGCCTAATTCTATTTAACATTTACTGGAACCTGGAAACCTGTGAACTTTCCTCTTTTCTGGAGTCATTTTCGGCCATCCTGACTCATCTGAAAATACGATTCCCGACAGATTTATTAATTATTGGAGGAGACTTCAATGCCTTTGTGCCCCTTATGTAAGGCGTGTTTCCAAATCCAAGCTTAATAACTACCATGGAGAATTGTGGGATCACCTGTTCAAGGAATGGAATTTAATCATCGTCAACGGCAATATTCCATCTGACTGCCCTTCTGCTTGGACTTGGTCGAACAGTAAAATTGACACCACCATAGACGATATATTAGTGTGCAACAATTTGTTTCAACAAATGGTTACATGTGGTTCCCATGTCACATAGTGACACATTTTCTTTGCAAACTGCCTTTTCTATCGTTGCTCATGAGCCTGCTAAGTCCTATGATACCAAATTATATGTGAATATGCAAGGGAATCGTGTTGTCTGTTTTAGAAAATGTGGACGGTTGCTGAATGATAAATTGGAGTTCATTGTGAACTATGGCCAAACATTTTATTTGGAAGGGTTGTGTTCCCCAGATGACTTGGAAAACTTCATTTGGCACCTGAATCCACCTAGGTTCACTCCACTGGGCAATGTGACAAGTCATGTACATACATTCGATGAAATGACCCACATAAAAAAAAACACGCGTGACTTAAAATCAGCACACCTTGACCCGAATATGTACCTCTCTGAGAAGTCCAAATTAACCAACTATTACAAACACTGGTCTCGTGGGCACAGAATGTTGCGTAACATTCAAGATGGGCAAAATATGCTAACTTCTCTTTTGCCCTCGCATGCAAGGAATTTTTGGGCCTTGAGCAACACTAAAAATGAACCCCAAAGCTCACGCCAAACATCGATCATTTCCTCATCTACTTGGGAGACATATTTCACTGATCACACAAAGACAGTTATTTGCTCTGATTTCACCTATGAGCATAAAACGTTGTGGGACTTAAAGATAAGAGAGGAAGATATACTGAGCATACTTATGAATTTATCTAAATCCCACGCAGCAAGTCTAATGGACTAAAAAATTACACTGCCCGAGCCAAACCAAACATTTGTGCAGTTTTACTAGGCCATCTCTTTAGAAAGATAGTTAAGACCGAGAAATTCCTGTATTCGTGGAAACAAGCAATAGTTATCCCTATCTGCAAGAAGGGAATCGGATCAGATCCTGCAAACTACTGCCCCATTGCTTTAATGGATTGCGACAGTAAGATCTTCGCTAGGCTAGTTTTGCAGGATCTTGAAGCATGGGTTCTTAGTAAGGGAAGACTGTCCAAATATCAGGTAGGTTTTTGCAAAGGCCTCTCCACATTACTTAATGGCACAATATTTAACACCTTAAAGGCACAGTCCCAAAAGAAAAATGCACGCCCTAATTACATCGCATTAATCGATCTATCCAAGGCCTTTTACCTTGTCAATAGATCTAAACTCTGGCTCAAATTGAGATCTTGGGACATTCCTGAGGACCTTCTGCAAATTATCACTGCCCTACATGAGAACGCCAAAATCAAGATTCGATTAAACCAAATGGGTGATTTATCTTCTTCCATCCCCATTGCAAAAGGTGTTAGGCAAGGATGTCCTTTGGCTTCTCTTCTTTTTAATTTATACCTATTTGATTTGGCCTCCTTTCTACAAAACTTCACCTTTGTATCCCCAGTAATAGGTACAAGTAAAATCAATTTCTTGGCATATGCGGACATTATAGCCCTGATTGATAATATTCCTGTAGGGCTGCAACATCTTCTCAATGCTCTTGAGGTTTATGCAATTAAAAACTAGCTTGTTGTTAACCCAAACAAATAAGCCATATTTGCGTTCCATAAACCTCGTAGGAAAACACCCAAGTTACATTGGTCACTAATCTATCAGACAATCTTGATAGTGAAAAATATCAAGTCCTTGGAATTTCATATTCAAACTAACCATTCAGTGATGGATATTACGAGAGAACTTGAGAGCAAGGCCTTGCAATTCATCTGTCAGAAGAAAAAATTATCTCATTCATTCTGCAGATTTTCCCTTATGCCACTCATTATATTATATAAGGGCAAGATCCTTCCTTCAATTTTATACGACATGGAATGTAATCCCTGTGCCAATAAAATCAATTGGGATCGGCTTGAGGGCCGCATTTGGAAGAACTCTATATCTCTACCATTGCTCTGCCAGAAAAACTAAGTTATGAGTTGAGTCTTCATTAGCTGCAGTCGTACTATCATTGGAAGGTTCTTGCCCTCTATAGACTCATCCTAACTCCAAAAGATGTTTCTCTGTATGTAGATATCCATGACAAGCTTTTCACATATCAGAATCCTTATTTGACAACTTTACATAATGATGCTGAAAGGATTCTTCATAACTGTAGTTGTACTAAAAAATTAGATCCTCCTGTCTGGTAAAAAATGAGATCTTTCTGCTGCCGAATGCACTCTCTGTCGTGAGGGGTTTATACAGGATTGTCGACATTTGTTACTTTGCACATTTTGTCCCTGATCCCACCTGGCTTTTTATCCAAGCTTTTTGATACAGGATTTCTTCCGGGAATGAGATTCCGTTATATATTGCTTTACTAAAATTCTTAAATGAATTACATTTTGTAAAAAATATCCCTGTGATTGGAAAATGATGTCAAGATGATAAACTGTATTGATTATGTGTATCTACCTGATTGATTCGGTTTCTGTTGTTACATTCTGAATGCATTGGGTATATTTTATTTCATTCATTTTATACTTTCCATGTGATAAAAATGTGTAATAAGTCCTTTTCGTGACTAAAGCACAATACAAAATGTGTTTTAAAGTACTTACAACCCACTTCTCCTTCGGTTGGGTAGGATGGATGGATGGGTTCATGATGTACTTTTTTAAAATTATTTATTTCTAGTATCACGCAGCTCACCCACAGGCCTCATTCAGCACAAACAAACACAAAAAGACAAAACAAAAGTAAACAAGAACAATAAAGACAGAAACTTATCAACGATCCACAATCAGTTTCAGGTCCGAGGGCATGTTAAGAAAGTTATTACAATTTGCCTGAAAAAAAAGGGTGATTCATATTGCAGCAACCAATGATCACACAGTCTCTATCGGTTTGAGTACACTAGTTGGTGAGCTAATCCTGTACTTCAAATAAGAACTTCTGACAATCCAAGGTCCGGTTCTACCACGGAGCAAAGCCATCACCTTATTTCTAAGGGCGTCTTTGGGTTCCGATCTTGAAGGTGGCATGGTGATAAGAAGATTTCTAGGATCAAATGCTCGTTCTCTCAGAGACGTATCACCAATATATGGCCTTTCAAATTTACTAAGGCAATCAGTCCCAAAGGGGCCGATAAATGCTGGTACTAATGGCCACACAGGATAGAGTCTGCCCAAGTCTGCACCTACTACAAAGGGTCTTCCATAGGTATGTCCAACAGTCGGTGTTCCAGGAGGCAGTGTTATAGGGATGGGACCGCACAGAATCTTGTTTTCAAGAACCAACAGCTTCAAAATATTCATAACGTTAGGCTCAATTTGGGGCAGTTTTATCCTAGATCACTGGACAGTTAGAAACCGGCATGTAAGTTTGGCAGCCAACCTTAACCATGTCAGCCAACCTGGATGCATCTGTCTGACAGGACTTCTCCACCATAATAGGGCATAATAAAGTGGCAAATTGATCCAGCATGCCTAACTATAGGACAAAGTCATGATAGTTTCTACCTAAAAAAAGATCAGCAGCAATGCGTTCATTCGCTAACTATCATTAAGCAGAAAAAAACTCAAATTCAGCAGGATGGTCCACATTTAATTCCAGACTTTCCGACGGGGGAGAAGTTCTTATCTCACACTTCTCAGGACAAAGCTGGGGTGACATAGCTAACACTGGGGACAGAAATTCAGTATTAGTGGTTAGGACAGTGGTTAGCTCAGCCACCTTTGGGCTAGAGTCCGCCAAATCCTCATCCTGCTTAGTAGACTCCTCTGATGTAACTCCTCCAGTATCACCTGCCAGGAAGCTTAGTTTAGTTTTGAGGAGACACCTTCTTCTACGAGCGCTAGCTAATCTCACCTCGGTTAACCGAGTTCTACTGGGAGTTACCATTTCACACATTGTACCTTATCTAATTAGAACCATATCAGAACGTAAATCTGAGAAGCGTACAAATGACAAGCTCAACTGTGAGCAATATAGGCATATAGAAGAAACAAAACCTTCCGTGATAGTGATTAGGGCCTAAAAAGAAAAGGAATCATGTTATCGGCAAGCCGACACATTATGAGTCCAGCGCCGCACTCGCCAGCCACAGTTCAGTGCCTCTCAATACAGAAAGACAAAAAGAAAGCAGGATTCAACAGGTACCTTGTAGGGGAGCAGCTGGCAGCTTGCCAGTCCTTTCGGCTGGCCAAATCCACACGGCCCCACTGCAACAGAACAACCCAGCACAGCAATTCATCTTAGGAGCAGCTCCAGGGTAGGGACCTTACAAGCTGAAAGGCTCGGCATGCAGCACTCTGCACACACGCTCTACACACACAGTGCTTCGATATTAGGGTCCAGCACAGCACAGTAGAGTAAAGGACCTGGCATCTACGTCAAGCCGCACTGCCAGAGACGGCCGCTTCGGACGCAACTACAGTGCATCCAACTTGGTGAAGAATAACTATAGCATAGTGGGCTAGAAGGGATATTATACTCTAGGTGGAAAGGGGTGAACAATACAAACTAGAAATGGGTTCATGTCATGGATGTTGATAGCTCATGCCTCGTGCTGCATGGAAGAGTAATATTAAAAGTAGTGAAGATTAACGCTAAGTAATCATAGTGTATTTTATTTATTTATGTATTTATTTTTAGCATTTATATCAGTGGACAAAGCCCTAAGGCATCTAGGCACTAGTTACAGAAAAGTGCATAGTGCAATTCATAAAGTGCAAGAATATGCATGTGAAACATGATAGACAATATAGGTGTGTGTACACCGACTGGCAAAGCCTCAACTCATGGTGCGGGGGGTTACTTCAGGTGTGCAAGCAAACATGATAGACAAAATAGGAGTGTGTACAGAGACTGGCAAATCCTCACCTCATGTTGCGGGAAGCTACTGTTGGGAAGGGGATATATTCTTCCCACACCCCCAAGCTCTTTAGAATAAGGCAAAGCCATCATCAGTGATGTAAGAGACCAGGCAGGAGGGGAGTGCCCTTATCGGCTTCCACACGATTATATTATTGTGCATTTTGTAGGTGTAGTATGCATGCGGGAGTAGCAGCTATTTTAGATGTTAGCAGCCATATTGTAGCACACGGATTAAAAATGGCCCGGCAGTCAGCACCCCAGGCCTAGGCCGCAAACTTCACCACAGGAATAGGTTGTATCCCAAACACTGATGAGAAAGCACAGAGCTACACAAAACCCTTCATTGTCCTAAAATGTTGCCAACCTTTGTACCCTGGGAGTAACTTGCCCGGCAAAACCAGGTGAGGATGGCTGTGGGCCTGTGAGCAGCACAATCCCATAATGAGAGCATGAGCCTCCAACCCCAACCCCTAATACTAAATGATAGCACCCAAATGCTTTGGCTTTAGGACCCCTGAATTCCAGTGTACCAGATAACCCCAGAGCACTGACCATAAACCTGCTGGACCCCTGATGGATCATAAGATCACAGAACGGGGCCTTCATTCCTGGGTTACGTGATTTGTGCTGCAGGGTGCACCGAGGGATGAAATTATAGCCCAAAACGAGGGTGGAAGACCTTGGAGGAATGCCGGCCTGTCTGGGAGCGAGTGAAGTGTGTGTGAGTTAGTGTGACCTCAGCTTTCCCACCGCCCCCTGTCTGCTTTGTGGCAGGTGACCTGTTACATAGAGATAGATGTGTATTTCATAGTTAGTAATATAATGGTTACTTAACCATCGGCTATCCAATGATGACTGCAACATCGCCCATATGGAAGAAGATGGACGGACGAGGCGGAGACCAATGGTCTGACATCCCCCATGGAGCAGGTGACCTATGTGTAGAGTCTCACCACCAGCAGCGCGAGTTTCTACTGTATGTAATGACGTTACCCATGCCGCTGTGTGCTGTTATAATGTACTGCACATGCTGTTGGTGCCAGAACGTTCCACTGCAGCAGAGTTCTTCGTTGGCGCCTTTTTCTTTTGTATGGAAATAAACGTATTATCCTTGCAAGAGGTGTATTGGGCCTTTTTGCCTAGT
This sequence comes from Ambystoma mexicanum, assembly GCF_040938575.1. Classification (NCBI taxonomy): domain Eukaryota; kingdom Metazoa; phylum Chordata; class Amphibia; order Caudata; family Ambystomatidae; genus Ambystoma; species Ambystoma mexicanum. Next base: position 1,391,857,758 of record NC_090922.1, read on the forward strand.
GGGTTGTATTTTTACTTGTGTGAGCATCTATGAGGCTTTCCTACACGTGCAAGCACATATAATAGACAAATAAGGTGTGTGTACACAGACTGGCAATGCCTCACCTCATGGTGCGGGGGGGCTACTTCAGGCATGCAAGCAAACATGATAGACAAAATAGGAGTGTGTGCACACCAGGCTCAGCTCCAGGAATGTTTACCTCGGTGGGCCAGGTTTGTGATTAGGGGGGCCAAACTTTTCTCAGATTCGTGAGCTGGCAAAAAATGTCTTCCTGGATCTGAAAAATCGATTTGACCTTAATTTGTCCTTAACTTCTTTAGTCTGTTAGACTTCTTTATAAGGTCAGAAGCCTGGATTCAAACCCAGGTTGTTCGGACCAAGGTTGACATATTTACCCGCAAGACAACTTGAATGTCGGATAAAGATGCTTGTTGGGATTGCACTCCATGGCAGATTTAAGCCAAATTAATTCTTGGGCAAGGCTGACAGATGGTTTCGGGTAGGTGGGGCCTGGGTGTGGAGGTTAATTGCTGTCATGAGTGCAACAAATGTTAAATGTCTTTTAAGTTGTCTTTTTCTACTATTGGAACTGTATGTTTGGGGGTATGACTCTAGCTAGAAACAAACAGCCTGTTCACCTCACCAGGTTTTGCTGACATGAGGTGATTTGCCCAGGTTCACTCAATTTGTTCAAATGGGAAAACTGCTCTCGCCTTCCAATTTCTCATCCCTTCCAAAATCACAGGCTCTCCAGTACCCCTTCCACAGTCTTCTGCTCTCTTCTTCCAGTTGCTCTTTTGTTTCCTTCTATAAGCTCCTTCACTACTTTGACCTTCCATTGGCATATCACTTCATCTTTTATATGCTCCCCCATCTCCATATGGAGAACGTTTGCCAAAAATGAAAAATGAAAGCTGTATACTGCCCTTAACAAGAGTCTGAGAGATGAATCCTAATTATTCCCTGCCCTAAGAAATATGTTTTGTACCTTTTTTCAACATACTGCTATAATTCAGATATAAAAAAATAGCACAGAGCAAAAGAGAAGCAGAAAAAATACTGTGGCAATATCACCCCCTGACACCTTCCATCAGCTCCCCCTGACTACAATTCTCATTTACAATCACTCCCACCTACCCCACCGTTCCCACACCATGTCTTCTTGGCCTGGCTGTGGAGAATTGAGGATGATGCCAACTCTTCCTCTGCAGGGGCTGAGCAACAAGGATGCTGTGGCTACTCCCAGGAGGCCACATAGGAGGTGATTGTGGTCCAGCCATTGTGTTGTGAAAGCCAGCCCCCTTCTCCTCGATAAATATTGAAGCAAGGAATAGGATATTTAGTTTCTTACAAATTACATTTTGAATAACACCATTGTATTTTTGTTGCAATTTTGCAGATAATTTTAATTGAGTTGAGGGTGTGTGGGAGTGCTAGCATGCAGGTGAGAGTGTGATCAGGAGGTAGACAGTGGAGGTTGAAGGGTTTCTGGCCTTCTGGCATCCCTCCTGGTTGGATGTGGCAGGGAGGAGGGGCTGCCTCTCCCCTGCCACCCCCTATACATCCTTGGCTGGGAGAAAAGTGAAAAACAGATGGACTACCCCTCTCTTTTAGTCTTGTATGGATCTTACGTGAGAGTTAAAGGCAACCTAACTATGTCATTAGTTAGGAAGTCGCAGGCGGAGAAAAATTGCACTAATCACTCCAACTTGTAACAAAGGTTCTGTCTCTTTAATAGTTGTAAAACATCTTTAAAAAGCATTTTTAAATTGATACTCAATCATATCACTCATTCTACATACATCTCATCTAACAGGGGAGTTCTAAAGTGAATATAAATCTTTGTAGGCATAACATTTCAGTTTGAATATGCATTTTTGACATGGGAAAAAAACATTTGATTTTCCTTAAACAGTCGACATATGTTTCGGCCCGTTATGATATACCACTTTTGTCAGCAGTGGTCACCAGACTAAGTATAAGGCCATCTTCAGGACACCAATTGCTTTGTAGTTGATCAATCTTGATCCCCTTTTAGTACATACACACGTCTGCAAAAGAATTATTTCATACATCAGTATACGTATATTAATCTTGTGTAAGACTCTGCTGTAAGACATTTGTTTTTTTAAAAATGACAGAACAAGTTGCATATCTCCACTTTGACTAAATTTAAGAGCGATGGCTAGTTTTATGTTATACTAAACCTGCCTTTACCCCACTAAGTCCATATTGTGCTATTTAGACTATTGAGAATACTTAGACAAACGGTGTCACTAGCTGTACAACTACCCTCGTCTCAGGTTTTTGTCACTTAATGGAAAACCCTTAACTTTTTTTAAAAAATTAATAAATATTAAAAACACTTACATGTCCACATCTTGTATTTATGTGACTAGAATTCTGCGGTTTATCTCGCTGTCTGAGCTTGTTGTACTAAAAATTCTCGCGAAGGTAACTTAAGTTGCGCTTTGTGATGTTGGTGCCTGTAGTTAATTAAAACAACTGTTTAGAAATGGCACCTGTGGTTAATTCTAGACCACTATTTGAACATACCACAATTTGTCGCTGACCTCTTAGATGATATGAGGAGAAATGATGACTTTCAGTTTGGCATCAGCTGTTTTTGCATAAATGGTCGTTAATACCTTGGTTGAATGTTGCCAGGTGCCTTCTGGTGATTTAGGATGGACTGAAAGGCCGTGAATGGATTTGTTTCCTATGGCAATGGAAACGAAACATAATTAGCCTGACAGGATTTAAATGCATGATGAGCCAGTTGAAAAAATGTTTGTAAAGTTAAGCTCTAGTCGAGCTATGGGGCATGTAATTTTAACACATTTTTCTATTATTGTTTTAAAACTCATTGTTACAAGGCCTCAGCCCGTCAGTTTTTATGCCGTTGATGTTAAATGCACCCTGGAGCTGTTTACAATCTCATCATGATTCATTACACATTGTTCGTGGCCGCGCTAGCCAACATGCTGTTAAATGCAGGCTTGTAAAGGAAAAAGTCCTTGCTTGGTTATTTAAACCTGTAGTGCCCTTTTAAATGATTACACTCCTAGGTTGTTTTATCTCGTGCAAGTTTGAAAGGCAAGAAATTGAGCTAATTACATTTTCATGTTAAAGTCACTGAAGTCGAGAGCATATTTTACCTTTTAGTCCGCAACGGGCATCCGCTAGAAAGCTGACTTGTCTTCGGCATGGGCAGCACGGCTTAAAGTGAAACTAAGTCTGATTTTTATGGGGTCACATGATTCAGGGTTACCAACACGTGATCGCCGGTATATTATTATAAGCCTGAAGGATGATGGGACTGGTAGTTTAAAACAGAAATGTGACCTAAATTCGTTTATTTGTTGTTCTTGTGATGCATTTCTGTGTGTTGTACGACATGGGCTTTGCTTGGGTTTGCCTAATTTCAAAATATACGCTCCAATCACGTGGGCGCCGGAATATTATTACAAGCCTTCCGGGAGTTGGGACTGGTAGTTTAAAACAAAAAATATGACCTCAATTCGTTTATTTTTTGTTATATTTCTATGTGTTTTGCGAAATGGGCTTTGCTTGGATTTGCCTAATTTGAATATGTGCGCTCAAATGGGTTGGGAAAACTCATTTAGGACTATCACTATGTGTAGCTTTAATAATACATCATCAGCCTCGAGGGCTAATTAGTCGATTTTATTTTCTATATTAGCACTGTAAAGACAGTTTTGGAATGTGCTTTTTAGATGGTGCTGTTTACCTGTTTCTGTTAGTTATCCACCCTTCGGCATTGTTGATACGGAGTGGTAATACTACAGAGTGCTGTTTCTATCACCGTTAGTTCTAAGGGACAACGTTTCTATACTCATTTTTAAAGAAATGTGTTCCATTCTATGGCGATATTGAGGCCATGTTTCACAGTGTCAAGGTTGTATATCCATTTCTGCTCACATCTGGACAGGTTGAGGTCCATGTTGCCGCCCCTGGGGGATGGTTGGATCACTTGGATCACACACCAAAGTAGTTCTGTATATTTGTGCTGTTTACGAACATAATGAGCCACCAGGGGTTTATTGTCTATTTTGTTTCGAATACAGGATTTGTGTTCGCAGATTCTTTGACGTACCTGTCGTTTGGTTTTGCCTATGTAAACTAAATCACATGGGCATTTAATGGCATATACCGCCCATTTGGTGAGGCAGTTAGTAAAGGTCTTCAAATGTATGGTGGTGTTACAAAGTTGAATGCTTTTCATTGTCATAGTCTGTGCGCATACTGAACAGTTGCCGCAACGATGATGACCTATCACCGGTGGTAGGCCCCACAGTTGGGTTTGAGTGGTGATTGCCCTTGGGGATCTCGGGTATGTATGGACTATAAAGTCTTTGATGTTGCGTTCTCTTTTGAATGCAAAACGGGGCATAGAGGGATTGAAATCTTCCGTTTTGATCATGTGCCAGTGTCTTTTAATGATTTTCCTGAGATGGCTACTGATAGGGCTGTATGTGCTTACACATGTGATTTTGTCTTCTTTGTTGCGTTGAATCGGTTCTAGGCATGTGGTTCTATTCATGTGTAATGCTCTTTTATATGCCTGTTGGACAGTTTTCTTGGGGTACCCTCTGTCTTGTAGCCTTTTTTTTAAAGATTTTCCATGCTGTTTATACATCTCTACTTGTGTGCAGTTCCTGCGTACGCGCAGAAATTGCCCATATGGCAAGCCTTCTTTCAAACCCAATGGGTGAAAGCTGTGATAGTTAAGCAACGTGTTTTTATCTGTCGGTTTTCTGTACAGACTAGTTGCTATGTCTCCTGTATTTGTTTTTTGTATTTGGAGGTCCAAAAATGGAATGGTGTGTAAGTCTGTGTGAATGGTGAACTGTATGTTGGGGTTTTGAGTGTTCAACCATTTATGAAAAAGTGCCAAATTGTCTGGAGTGTCTCTCCATATCATAAAGACATCATCTATATATCGTAGCCATGTTATGATTGATTTTGAGAAAGGATTTGCTAAATCAAAAATAGAATGTTGTTCCAGGTCGTCCATATATAGGTTGGCCAAATCTGGGGCGAAAGTTGCTCCCATGCTTGTGCCTTTAAGTTGATTGTAATAACGTCCGTTATACAGAAAGAAATTTTCAGTGAGGGCTAATCTAATGCATTCTAAAATAAATGCCGTTGGTACACTGTCAAGTGTGCTAGTGCGTCTATCTAAATACTTAGCCATCACTCTTAAACAATCGTTTTGTGGGATACTTGTGTACAGGCTTACCACATCCAAGGTAACCAAGATGTCTGTTGGATTTAGATGAAACATTTCTAAAGTCTTAAGCATACTGGTGGTATCTTTTACATACGACGTCATTTTAGACACAAAGGGTCTCAGAAACCAATCCGAATAGATAGAGAGGGGCTCTAGAATTGAATTGATGGCCGCTACGATTGGTCTGCCTGGAGGTGTTTTGTCGTTTTTGTGAATTTTGGGTATAATATAGAAAGCCGGGGTAGTAGGATGTAAATTGACTAAAAAATCTTTCTCCTCCGGATCTATCCAACCCTCTTCCATCGCATGTTTCATAAGACTGGCTATTTCATCTTGCAGCCTTGGTGTGGGGTCCTGTACCAGTGCCCTGTATGAAGTATTGTCATTCAGATGTTTCATGACTTCTGTTTCATATGCATCTTTTCCCCATAGGACTATGCCTCCCCCCTTATCTGCTGGCTTGATTACGAAAGAGTCATTTAACTGTAGGGATTTGAGGGCCTCTCTTTCTGATCTTGTGAGATTGTCTCTGGAATTGTTTTTAGTGTTGATAATTCCTTGGATTTCATAAGAAATCCTTTGTTCGAACGCCACTATTGCTGGGCTGACCATTGCATTAGTTGGAGTAAATTTTGAAGGAGGTTTCAAACCTGTAGTTGTTGATTCTTTTCTAGTGGACGTAGGGTTCCTGAAAAAATACTTAAGGCGTATTTTTCTGTAGAATTGTTGGAGTTCCATTTCAGTCTCGAAAGATTTTGCTCTTGTTGTAGGCACAAAGGACAGCCCTTTGGATAGAACACTTATTTCCGTGGCTGAGAGTTCATGAGAGCTAAGGTTGAATATGGGGACTACCAAGTCGGTGGAGGCCCCTGCCAGTTCCTGGTGTTCATTCTGGGTGGTCCTTGGTTTTTGTTGCGGCCCCGTTGTCCTCGTCCTCGAAAAAATTGGGGTGGTGGTCCTGCTTGGTCATTGTCAGAGCCGCTACTTGTGGACGCATTGGAGGAATTGGAGAAGTTTACATAAGGTTTCTTCCTGTTTCCTACGTTATAGCCTCTACCTTGATTGGCTCTCTGTAGATCTTCGTAATAGCTTTCTACCAGATATGGGTAAGTTTTAGTTTCTTTATATTGTTCCACATCTTTCTTTAATTTCCAAATTTTTTTGTCTAAAGTCAACTTCTTGAATTTGCTGATTTCATCTTCTATCTTCTCAAGAGTTGTCTTGATATCTTTAATGGTTTTGTCTTGTTTAATTTTGTCTTCTAATGCTGTTATTTCTATTTTCTGTCGGTTAGCTTCTTCTTTCGCTGTATCTATGATTAATATCAATAGATCTCTTGAGCATTTGTTGCTAACCCCGCTGAACTTGCATTTGAACTTGGAATTGTTGGTAAATACTCTTGGAGTATTTTTTATTTGCAAACCTTCAGGTATTGTACCTGCTTTTAAATAAGCTAGCATTAGTTGGCCATGGGATTCAGTCCGAATCAATTTTTTCTTTTTTTGCATCAAGAGGTCGGCATCGTTTGATTGTGATGCAGGGACTGCCTTATCTAGGTTGTCACCTAACAATAATGGCATGCTCATGATCTTTTGATAATATTCGTCTGTGAAGGAAACTAAATTTCCACTGTCCATTTTAACGGTTTTCAGTACACTGATATACGTTTACTGTCACAGTTAACCCAACAACCGAGGGTTGTCCAAGGGAGGTTTTAAGTAATGGGTAATCCCTATTTTTTGTTGACGGGGGGTCTCATCTGGAGGAAGGGACAATCTATAAGGGAGAAAAGTGAAAAACAGATGGACTACCCCTCTCTTTTAGTCTTGTATGGATCTTACGTGAGAGTTAAAGGCAACCTAACTATGTCATTAGTTAGGAAGTCGCAGGCGGAGAAAAATTGCACTAATCACTCCAACTTGTAACAAAGGTTCTGTCTCTTTAATAGTTGTAAAACATCTTTAAAAAGCATTTTTAAATCGATACTCAATCATATCACTCATTCTACATACATCTCATCTAACAGGGGAGTTCTAAAGTGAATATAAATCTTTGTAGGCATAACATTTCAGTTTGAATATGCATTTTTGACATGGGAAAAAAACATTTGATTTTCCTTAAACAGTCGACATATGTTTCGGCCCGTTATGATATACCACTTTTGTCAGCAGTGGTCACCAGACTAAGTATAAGGCCATCTTCAGGACACCAATTGCTTTGTAGTTGATCAATCTTGATCCCCTTTTAGTACATACACACGTCTGCAAAAGAATTATTTCATACATCAGTATACGTATATTAATCTTGTGTAAGACTCTGCTGTAAGACATTTGTTTTTTTAAAAATGACAGAACAAGTTGCATATCTCCACTTTGACTAAATTTAAGAGCGATGGCTAGTTTTATGTTATACTAAACCTGCCTTTACCCCACTAAGTCCATATTGTGCTATTTAGACTATTGAGAATACTTAGACAAACGGTGTCACTAGCTGTACAACTACCCTCGTCTCAGGTTTTTGTCACTTAATGGAAAACCCTTAACTTTTTTTAAAAAATTAATAAATATTAAAAACACTTACATGTCCACATCTTGTATTTATGTGACTAGAATTCTGCGGTTTATCTCGCTGTCTGAGCTTGTTGTACTAAAAATTCTCGCGAAGGTAACTTAAGTTGCGCTTTGTGATGTTGGTGCCTGTAGTTAATTAAAACAACTGTTTAGAAATGGCACCTGTGGTTAATTCTAGACCACTATTTGAACATACCACAATTTGTCGCTGACCTCTTAGATGATATGAGGAGAAATGATGACTTTCAGTTTGGCATCAGCTGTTTTTGCATAAATGGTCGTTAATACCTTGGTTGAATGTTGCCAGGTGCCTTCTGGTGATTTAGGATGGACTGAAAGGCCGTGAATGGATTTGTTTCCTATGGCAATGGAAACGAAACATAATTAGCCTGACAGGATTTAAATGCATGATGAGCCAGTTGAAAAAATGTTTGTAAAGTTAAGCTCTAGTCGAGCTATGGGGCATGTAATTTTAACACATTTTTCTATTATTGTTTTAAAACTCATTGTTACAAGGCCTCAGCCCGTCAGTTTTTATGCCGTTGATGTTAAATGCACCCTGGAGCTGTTTACAATCTCATCATGATTCATTACACATTGTTCGTGGCCGCGCTAGCCAACATGCTGTTAAATGCAGGCTTGTAAAGGAAAAAGTCCTTGCTTGGTTATTTAAACCTGTAGTGCCCTTTTAAATGATTACACTCCTAGGTTGTTTTATCTCGTGCAAGTTTGAAAGGCAAGAAATTGAGCTAATTACATTTTCATGTTAAAGTCACTGAAGTCGAGAGCATATTTTACCTTTTAGTCCGCAACGGGCATCCGCTAGAAAGCTGACTTGTCTTCGGCATGGGCAGCACGGCTTAAAGTGAAACTAAGTCTGATTTTTATGGGGTCACATGATTCAGGGTTACCAACACGTGATCGCCGGTATATTATTATAAGCCTGAAGGATGATGGGACTGGTAGTTTAAAACAGAGATGTGACCTAAATTCGTTTATTTGTTGTTCTTGTGATGCATTTCTGTGTGTTGTACGACATGGGCTTTGCTTGGGTTTGCCTAATTTCAAAATATACGCTCCAATCACGTGGGCGCCGGAATATTATTACAAGCCTTCCGGGAGTTGGGACTGGTAGTTTAAAACAAAAAATATGACCTCAATTCGTTTATTTTTTGTTATATTTCTATGTGTTTTGCGAAATGGGCTTTGCTTGGATTTGCCTAATTTGAATATGTGCGCTCAAATGGGTTGGGAAAACTCATTTAGGACTATCACTATGTGTAGCTTTAATAATACATCATCAGCCTCGAGGGCTAATTAGTCGATTTTATTTTCTATATTAGCACTGTAAAGACAGTTTTGGAATGTGCTTTTTAGATGGTGCTGTTTACCTGTTTCTGTTAGTTATCCACCCTTCGGCATTGTTGATACGGAGTGGTAATACTACAGAGTGCTGTTTCTATCACCGTTAGTTCTAAGGGACAACGTTTCTATACTCATTTTTAAAGAAATGTGTTCCATTCTATGGCGATATTGAGGCCATGTTTCACAGTCTCAAGGTTGTATATCCATTTCTGCTCACATCTGGACAGGTTGAGGTCCATGTTGCCGCCCCTGGGGGATGGTTGGATCACTTGGATCACACACCAAAGTAGTTCTGTATATTTGTGCTGTTTACGAACATAATGAGCCACCAGGGGTTTATTGTCTATTTTGTTTCGAATACAGGATTTGTGTTCGCAGATTCTTTGACGTACCTGTCGTTTGGTTTTGCCTATGTAAACTAAATCACATGGGCATTTAATGGCATATACCGCCCATTTGGTGAGGCAGTTAGTAAAGGTCTTCAAATGTATGGTGGTGTTACAAAGTTGAATGCTTTTCATTGTCATAGTCTGTGCGCATACTGAACAGTTGCCGCAACGATGATGACCTATCACCGGTGGTAGGCCCCACAGTTGGGTTTGAGTGGTGATTGCCCTTGGGGATCTCGGGTATGTATGGACTATAAAGTCTTTGATGTTGCGTTCTCTTTTGAATGCAAAACGGGGCATAGAGGGATTGAAATCTTCCGTTTTGATCATGTGCCAGTGTCTTTTAATGATTTTCCTGAGATGGCTACTGATAGGGCTGTATGTGCTTACACATGTGATTTTGTCTTCTTTGTTGCGTTGAATCGGTTCTAGGCATGTGGTTCTATTCATGTGTAATGCTCTTTTATATGCCTGTTGGACAGTTTTCTTGGGGTACCCTCTATCTTGTAGCCTTTTTTTTAAAGATTTTCCATGCTGTTTATACATCTCTACTTGTGTGCAGTTCCTGCGTACGCGCAGAAATTGCCCATATGGCAAGCCTTCTTTCAAACCCAATGGGTGAAAGCTGTGATAGTTAAGCAACGTGTTTTTATCTGTCGGTTTTCTGTACAGACTAGTTGCTATGTCTCCTGTATTTGTTTTTTGTATTTGGAGGTCCAAAAATGGAATGGTGTGTAAGTCTGTGTGAATGGTGAACTGTATGTTGGGGTTTTGAGTGTTCAACCATTTATGAAAAAGTGCCAAATTGTCTGGTGTGTCTCTCCATATCATAAAGACATCATCTATATATCGTAGCCATGTTATGATTGATTTTGAGAAAGGATTTGCTAAATCAAAAATAGAATGTTGTTCCAGGTCGTCCATATATAGGTTGGCCAAATCTGGGGCGAAAGTTGCTCCCATGCTTGTGCCTTTAAGTTGATTGTAATAACGTCCGTTATACAGAAAGAAATTTTCAGTGAGGGCTAATCTAATGCATTCTAAAATAAATGCCATTGGTACACTGTCAAGTGTGCTAGTGCGTCTATCTAAATACTTAGCCATCACTCTTAAACAATCGTTTTGTGGGATACTTGTGTACAGGCTTACCACATCCAAGGTAACCAAGATGTCTGTTGGATTTAGATGAAACATTTCTAAAGTCTTAAGCATACTGGTGGTATCTTTTACATACGACGTCATTTTAGACACAAAGGGTCTCAGAAACCAATCCGAATAGATAGAGAGGGGCTCTAGAATTGAATTGATGGCCGCTACGATTGGTCTGCCTGGAGGTGTTTTGTCGTTTTTGTGAATTTTGGGTATAATATAGAAAGCCGGGGTAGTAGGATGTAAATTGACTAAAAAATCTTTCTCCTCCGGATCTATCCAACCCTCTTCCATCGCATGTTTCATAAGACTGGCTATTTCATCTTGCAGCCTTGGTGTGGGGTCCTGTACCAGTGCCCTGTATGAAGTATTGTCATTCAGATGTTTCATGACTTCTGTTTCATATGCATCTTTTCCCCATAGGACTATGCCTCCCCCCTTATCTGCTGGCTTGATTACGAAAGAGTCATTTAACTGTAGGGATTTGAGGGCCTCTCTTTCTGATCTTGTGAGATTGTCTCTGGAATTGTTTTTAGTGTTGATAATTCCTTGGATTTCATAAGAAATCCTTTGTTCGAACGCCACTATTGCTGGGCTGACCATTGCATTAGTTGGAGTAAATTTTGAAGGAGGTTTCAAACCTGTAGTTGTTGATTCTTTTCTATTCGGATTCTTATCTATTCGGATTGGTTTCTGAGACCCTTTGTGTCTAAAATGACGTCGTATGTAAAAGATACCACCAGTATGCTTAAGACTTTAGAAATGTTTCATCTAAATCCAACAGACATCTTGGTTACCTTGGATGTGGTAAGCCTGTACACAAGTATCCCACAAAACGATTGTTTAAGAGTGATGGCTAAGTATTTAGATAGACGCACTAGCACACTTGACAGTGTACCAACGGCATTTATTTTAGAATGCATTAGATTAGCCCTCACTGAAAATTTCTTTCTGTATAACGGACGTTATTACAATCAACTTAAAGGCACAAGCATGGGAGCAACTTTCGCCCCAGATTTGGCCAACCTATATATGGACGACCTGGAACAACATTCTATTTTTGATTTAGCAAATCCTTTCTCAAAATCAATCATAACATGGCTACGATATATAGATGATGTCTTTATGATATGGAGAGACACACCAGACAATTTGGCACTTTTTCATAAATGGTTGAACACTCAAAACCCCAACATACAGTTCACCATTCACACAGACTTACACACCATTCCATTTTTGGACCTCCAAATACAAAAAACAAATACAGGAGACATAGCAACTAGTCTGTACAGAAAACCGACAGATAAAAACACGTTGCTTAACTATCACAGCTTTCACCCATTGGGTTTGAAAGAAGGCTTGCCATATGGGCAATTTCTGCGCGTACGCAGGAACTGCACACAAGTAGAGATGTATAAACAGCATGGAAAATCTTTAAAAAAAAGGCTACAAGACAGAGGGTACCCCAAGAAAACTGTCCAACAGGCATATAAAAGAGCATTACACATGAATAGAACCACATGCCTAGAACCGATTCAACGCAACAAAGAAGACAAAATCACATGTGTAAGCACATACAGCCCTATCAGTAGCCATCTCAGGAAAATCATTAAAAGACACTGGCACATGATCAAAACGGAAGATTTCAATCCCTCTATGCCCCGTTTTGCATTCAAAAGAGAACGCAACATCAAAGACTTTATAGTCCATACATACCCGAGATCCCCAAGGGCAATCACCACTCAAACCCAACTGTGGGGCCTACCACCGGTGATAGGTCATCATCGGTGCGGCAACTGTTCAGTATGCGCACAGACTATGACAATGAAAAGCATTCAACTTTGTAACACCACCATACATTTGAAGACCTTTACTAACTGCCTCACCAAATGGGCGGTATATGCCATTAAATGCCCATGTGATTTAGTTTACATAGGCAAAACCAAACGACAGGTACGTCAAAGAATCTGCGAACACAAATCCTGTATTCGAAACAAAATAGACAATAAACCCCTGGTGGCTCATTATGTTCGTAAACAGCACAAATATACAGAACTACTTTGGTGTGTGATCCAAGTGATCCAACCATCCCCCAGGGGCGGCAACATGGACCTCAACCTGTCCAGATGTGAGCAGAAATGGATATACAACCTTGACACTGTGAAACATGGCCTCAATATCGCCATAGAATGGAACACATTTCTTTAAAAATGAGTATAGAAACGTTGTCCCTTAGAACTAACGGTGATAGAAACAGCACTCTGTAGTATTACCACTCCGTATCAACAATGCCGAAGGGTGGATAACTAACAGAAACAGGTAAACAGCACCATCTAAAAAGCACATTCCAAAACTGTCTTTACAGTGCTAATATAGAAAATAAAATCGACTAATTAGCCCTCGAGGCTGATGATGTATTATTAAAGCTACACATAGTGATAGTCCTAAATGAGTTTTCCCAACCCATTTGAGCGCACATATTCAAATTAGGCAAATCCAAGCAAAGCCCATTTCGCAAAACACATAGAAATATAACAAAAAATAAACGAATTGAGGTCATATTTTTTGTTTTAAACTACCAGTCCCAACTCCCGGAAGGCTTGTAATAATATTCCGGCGCCCACGTGATTGGAGCGTATATTTTGAAATTAGGCAAACCCAAGCAAAGCCCATGTCGTACAACACACAGAAATGCATCACAAGAACAACAAATAAACGAATTTAGGTCACATTTCTGTTTTAAACTACCAGTCCCATCATCCTTCAGGCTTATAATAATATACCGGCGATCACGTGTTGGTAACCCTGAATCATGTGACCCCATAAAAATCAGACTTAGTTTCACTTTAAGCCGTGCTGCCCATGCCGAAGACAAGTCGGCTTTCTAGCGGATGCCCGTTGCGGACTAAAAGGTAAAATATGCTCTCGACTTCAGTGACTTTAACATGAAAATGTAATTAGCTCAATTTCTTGCCTTTCAAACTTGCACGAGATAAAACAACCTAGGAGTGTAATCATTTAAAAGGGCACTACAGGTTTAAATAACCAAGCAAGGACTTTTTCCTTTACAAGCCTGCATTTAACAGCATGTTGGCTAGCGCGGCCACGAACAATGTGTAATGAATCATGATGAGATTGTAAACAGCTCCAGGGTGCATTTAACATCAACGGCATAAAAACTGACGGGCTGAGGCCTTGTAACAATGAGTTTTAAAACAATAATAGAAAAATGTGTTAAAATTACATGCCCCATAGCTCGACTAGAGCTTAACTTTACAAACATTTTTTCAACTGGCTCATCATGCATTTAAATCCTGTCAGGCTAATTATGTTTCGTTTCCATTGCCATAGGAAACAAATCCATTCACGGCCTTTCAGTCCATCCTAAATCACCAGAAGGAACCTGGCAACATTCAACCAAGGTATTAACGACCATTTATGCAAAAACAGCTGATGCCAAACTGAAAGTCATCATTTCTCCTCATATCATCTAAGAGGTCAGTGACAAATTGTGGTATGTTCAAATAGTGGTCTAGAATTAACCACAGGTGCCATTTCTAAACAGTTGTTTTAATTAACTACAGGCACCAACATCACAAAGCGCAACTTAAGTTACCTTCGCGAGAATTTTTGAGTACAACAAGCTCAGACAGCGAGATAAACCGCAGAATTCTAGTCACATAAATACAAGATGTGGACATGTAAGTGTTTTTAATATTTATTAATTTTTTAAAAAAAGTTAAGGGTTTTCCATTAAGTGACAAAAACCTGAGACGAGGGTAGTTGTACAGCTAGTGACACCGTTTGTCTAAGTATTCTCAATAGTCTAAATAGCACAATATGGACTTAGTGGGGTAAAGGCAGGTTTAGTATAACATAAAACTAGCCATCGCTCTTAAATTTAGTCAAAGTGGAGATATGCAACTTGTTCTGTCATTTTTAAAAAAACAAATGTCTTACAGCAGAGTCTTACACAAGATTAATATACGTATACTGATGTATGAAATAATTCTTTTGCAGACGTGTGTATGTACTAAAAGGGGATCAAGATTGATCAACTACAAAGCAATTGGTGTCCTGAAGATGGCCTTATACTTAGTCTGGTGACCACTGCTGACAAAAGTGGTATATCATAACGGGCCGAAACATATGTCGACTGTTTAAGGAAAATCAAATGTTTTTTTCCCATGTCAAAAATGCATATTCAAACTGAAATGTTATGCCTACAAAGATTTATATTCACTTTAGAACTCCCCTGTTAGATGAGATGTATGTAGAATGAGTGATATGATTGAGTATCAATTTAAAAATGCTTTTTAAAGATGTTTTACAACTATTAAAGAGACAGAACCTTTGTTACAAGTTGGAGTGATTAGTGCAATTTTTCTCCGCCTGCGACTTCCTAACTAATGACATAGTTAGGTTGCCTTTAACTCTCACGTAAGATCCATACAAGACTAAAAGAGAGGGGTAGTCCATCTGTTTTTCACTTTTCTCCCTTATAGATTGTCCCTTCCTCCAGATGAGACCCCCCGTCAACAAAAAATAGGGATTACCCATTACTTAAAACCATCCTTGGCTGGTACATACTGTTTCCATACTGTTTATAATATGCAATTGTCCATGATGATTTTTATTTGATATGTTTACTTTGCTATTTTGAATGTCATAATTTTGATCAATAAATTTGGACTTATATTTTCCAATGAAAGATGTGTGTATGTCTCCTTGGCTGGCCCTGACCCCTGCGCTGCCCATCTATTAAACCATACTGCAAACTGAATCACCTTAGGGACTTCTAGTTTTGGCAGGAAACACACAGTGCGATTAAATTATTTTCCCAGGATTACACACTTTGGTTAAGTGGTAAAAGCTAGAATGTCATTATAGCCTGAAATGTATGTACTTGACCACACATCTTTCCAGCAAAAGTTGGTACAAATATGTATTGAGGTTTGGTTTTAAATATCTAAAATATTACAATTCTGGATCTTTGCACACAAATCACTTTTTGTACAGATTTTGAAATGGTACCCTGCCCCATAGCTGTTACTCTGTATATAAAAGAAACATTAAGTGATAGGGATGATGTATAGGAAAAAAAATGTATTGTTATGAATTGCATATTTTTATAAAAATAATTGTATGCCATGAAAATAAAAATGTTGTTTAATTTGTAAGGTCATGTATTTGATTTTTCTCTTTACTTTTCTTTTTCCATTCATTCAGTCCTTTTTCTTACTTTGCTTTGTTTGTAAAAGTTTGTAATAAGCCATACACTATAACAAATAATAATACTCACTTTTATACAGATTACTTTAAAAATGCACAAGTCACATGATAAACCAAACCGACAATGTGTTCATCATTTTAGAATCGGGTTGATGAAAAAAGAGTATTGGGGCAATTTTGTTTTGAATCCTAAAATGCATAGAGGGAACTGCTTCTGTTTGCACTTCTTTGCAAAAGGGCCCCTAGAGGCAATTTGAATTGTTTCCACAAAGTACTGGAAAAGCTAATAGCAAAACATAGGCAAAATCACCTTTTCACTTCACTTTTGCACTAGGTGTCTGGAAAAGTATAAATCTCTCCCACAATTAACGATTTGAAATCTGCTTGCTTTTACCAATAAAGTTACAATCATAGGTGGTAATTTTCCAAGCCCTGTTGAGTGGAATAAATGGCTGTAAAATGGTTTTTGAGTGCAGCTTTATTTTCCCCATTCTGATTGGAAGCCTATAAGCTCCAGAATGCTAATTAATCAGAACCTACAAAAAATTCCATACATACACAAAGTGAAATGAAATGCATAACAAAGTCATTGGGCCTCATTACAACCTGCCAGTCCGGGACCGTGCAAAATCCGTGATGGCGGTAAAAACGTTTCCGTGTCCGCAAGGGTGCGGAAAAACCACACGATTACACGCTGTCGGTCGCGCGCACCACACGGACTCGGAAACGTTGTTACCGCCGTCACGGAATACCCCACGGAAATGGAAATAACGAAGCCACAAGTGGCGCAAAACCCGTTTCCGCCTCCGCCGCCACGGACACGGAACCGGAAATACCATGATCGCCAAAACAGGAAACAGAGAGGCGGCCATCATATAAAAGCACAATCCATTGCCATCCAGAGCCAGCACAAGCACAATCCTGACTCTGAGAAGCCAAAAGGGACCACCAGCATGTCTGCCAGGATTCCTGCTCAGAGGCAGCGCAAACAGCGCTTCAGCGAGGCGGAGCTAACCGTCTTGGTGGAGCACATTGTGGACAATGCTGAGATGCTGTTCAGCGCCGACCAACGGCGTGCCACACAGCAGCGGAGGAAGGAGGTGTGGGCCGAAGCTGCACGCAAGTGCACCGCTGTGGGCGTGGCAGTGAGGAGCGTGAAGGACTGCCACAAGCGTTGGGACGACCTGAGGCTGAGGGTACGCAACCTCATTTCCACGCACCGCCAACGCAGCAGTGGGACAGGCGGAGGACCCCCTTCCCCACTGAGGCTGCAAGCATGGGAGGAGCGTTGCAGCAGCGTCCTCCACCTAGAGGGAATCCATGGGATTGGGCAGGCTGAGGCAGGAGTGAGCCCACCTGCAGATGCCGGTAAGTGCCCAAACATGAATGCCACATGTAAATATGCAGTTGTGAGTACTGGGCCAAAGGACCCATTAACAACCCCCCCCCCCCAGGCAGTGCATGTGTGGGCCAAAGGACCCATTAACAATCCCCCCCCCCCCCAGGCAGTGCATGTGTGGGCCAAAGGACCCATTAACAATCCCCCCCCCAGGCAGTGCATGTGTGGGCCAAAGGACCCATTATGATCCGTATGGCAACCAATATCACTGAATGCAGACACCAGCAATCAGATGCATGTGACTAACACTATTCAATGTACAATCTTAATGACGCATGTGATGCACCCATCTGCCACCACAACAACACTAATTGCATGCCCTTTGTGTCCCCACAGCCGTTTCAAGTGACAGTGATACTGCACAACAGGCCAGCCAATCAGCATCGGCAAGTACACTAGCCACCGCCACCACACAGGAGGATGCTGCCGGCAGTTCTGCACCTCTGGCCACATTACCAGCCACTACAGATGTGCAGCACACCACCACCACCACCAACATCCCCACCATCTCCACACTGGCTGAGTCCAGACAGGTGCCACAGGAACCTATCATGGCCACCCAACACAACACCGAAGGCAGCAGCACTGCAGAGGGGGCGCCCTGCAGTGATAACAGTGCCCCGCAAGAGCACTCGGAAACGGGGCCACAGGGGGAGATGCCCACATTGGAAGACCTGGGCTCCTTCCATGAGCTGGGGTTCAGCCCCACTTCACTGGGGAGTCCCATGAGGTCGCCCACCCCATCCATGGCCGAACTGAATGCCCGCATGCAGCGGATGGAGGACCAGCAGGCTACCCTCACCCAGCTGGTGGAGAGGCAGCTAGAGGAATCCAGGCTGCAGAGGGAGAGCTACAGCGCCTCAGTGCGTCGCCTGTCGAGGTCCATTGGGCGCTTTGCGAGCACCATAGTGACCCTTGCACGCCATGTGCGGGAGGGCAATGACCACACCTCCAGGCTTGTGGAGGCCATGTTGGTTGGCCAACAGGCAAATCTGGCACGGATGCCCTCAATCCCTGATTCTGGCCAATCAAACACTACCACCCCATCCAGCTCCACTACTGCCAGTCCAAGGAGGCGCTCGAGTAGGCTAACGGGTCCCTTGGGCAAGGTTGCACAGAAGCGCACACGGAAGTGATGGCATGTGTGTGGGGCAGTGCAGGACACATGTGGACTACAAGGGTGTGAGAGGGGTGGTCACGTTTGGGTGGTGGGGTAGGTAGTTTTGGGGGTTTGGACAATGGGCTCTGGGTGGGGGTGGGCACGTTTGGGTGGTGGGTGGCCCCGGGTGTACAGTTTCCCTAACCAATGCACCTTCTTCCCTGTTGTTATTACATCAATACATCACCATTTCAAATCAAGACATACATGTGTGGACATTGATCATTTATTTTGCAGTGCAACTATTAATTCATTGTCGTCACCATGTTTGTGCATTACTGTGAATGTGCTGTGACTCAAAAGTAAATGCGAATCAGGGCATCCCGTGCTCTCTGGCCATCATGTGCACCCCCAGGGGGAGGCGGTGCCATCCCATCCCCATCTCCATCTCCATCCCCATCCCCATCCCCATCCCCATCCCCATCTCCATCCCCATCCCCATCCCCATCTTCCTCATCTGCGTCTGGTGGCATTGGGATGTTCCTGCGCAGGCATATATTGTGCAGCATGGCACATACCAGCGTGATTTTGCCCGTCTTCACTGGGCTGTACAGCAGTGATCCGCCAGATCTGCTCAGACAGCGGAAACGGGCCTTCAGCAGTCCAAATGTCCTCTCAATTATTCCACGTGTGCGGATATGTGCCCTATTGTATGCCTCTTCATGCCTGTTCCTTGGTCTCCGTACAGGTGTCATCAACCATGGCGTGAGTGCATATCCCGCATCACCTACATGGGATGTAGATGGGGGAACATGTCAGTGTTTGTGGCATCATGTCCTCATCTGCTGCTGTGCATTCTTGTATCATCATTCATTCATGCATATGAACCATGCAGTGTCTGGAGGTATGTTTTGGCCATCACGAGGAATGTCGCTGACTGCATATGGGCCTACACATTAACTTGCATGTTTGCTGTGCCCTGCGGGTGACATTTGATTGTGTGCATGTCATGGTGCAGTGCTGTCCACACATGGCAGAGTGACTCCACTGTACGGAAGTAGTAAATACTCGTCGTATCATTTACACGCCTCTCGTGCTTTTTGGGGCAGTGTTTCAATTGAGGGTGGGTGTCTGCAGTGGCACAGGGTTCATGGGACAGTGACGGGATTGGCTGTGGCAGCGTGTGCACGGGCACATTGTGGTGCCCTGTCATGTCTTCCTTCATGATGTTTGGCATCCGCTGTGTATTTGGTAGATGGAAGGGGGGTGATGCATGTGCGGTCACAGCGGCACACTCACAATGCTCATTGCCTGGACACACACACACCACTCCGACAGGGTTGTAGCATCGTCAGCTGTACTCACCCAATAGCCACGTGCTTTGTCCGGCATAGCGTTCCATGTACCGTGGCAACGTGGAATTCCGCAGTACCATTGAGTCATGTGATGAGCCTGGGAAACGTGCGCAGCAGTGTGTAATCAGTTGCATGGCATCACAAACCATCTGGACATTCAAAGAGTGATACTGTTTCCTATTGCGGAACACCGCCTCAATTGCATGTGGTACTGTCAGCTCGACGTGGGTGCAGTCAACTGCGCCTATGCAATTTGGCATGCCTGCTATGGCATGGAAGGCCAACTTGGTGGCAATGACCCCGGGGAGGGTGCGGGGTAGGGCTATGTGTTCCGACACATGGCGCAACAGGGCATCCAGTACCTGTACCAGGACTTTTGAGAAACACGGTTGTGATATGCCGTGCAGCTCACCAACCGTGTGTTGATAGGTGCCAGTGCCAAGGAAATGCAGAACTGAGACAACCTTCAAGAGGGGGGGGGTGGCGGTGGGGGTGTCAATTAGGCTGCTGATGTTGTCCTCAATCATGGCGGTGATGTGCATGATTGTTGCACGGTCCAGCCGGTATAGGGTGTGGATCTGTCCTGGGGTGAGGTTCCAGGGTGAGGCCCTGATGCGTGGTATTGGTGGCTGGCGGCGGGGTCGGGCTGGCTGGGCAATGGGGTTTGCCATAGCTGCAGGGTTGGCTGGTTGCCGCCTGCGCCTCCTCCGCCTACGCCTCCTCCTCTGCGCCATTGCTGCCACCATGTGCAGTACTGCCTGTTGGTTGAGTAGGCCCAGTCCCAGTGCTACTAGCCCTGCTGCCTGCATGGTTCTGTGTTGTGTTGGGCTGGGTGTGGCCCTTTTGTAGGCTCCCAGTGGCCTGCTAGGTCCAGCTGGGCTGATTTGGTGCACCTGTGCCCTGATTCAGTTCAGCCGGCAGTGTATAACGCCATGTTCGCGGTGGCGGCGGTTCCGCCACCGTGATCACGGTATTTCCGCCATTTTTTTCCCGGTATTTCCGTGTCCGCGCTAGTTGTGATGCTCACGGTGTTTCGTGTTGCCGGTAACGGAGGGGTTTCCGTGCAGGCGGAATTAAGGGGAACCCTATTTCCGCGGTGGCGGTTTACGGTGGTGCTATTACCGGGGCCGCGGGTCATGATTGCGCGGACATGCAAACGGTGCCGGTATGGTTTTACCGGCAGTGTTAATTCCGGACCGGAGTACTTGTAATGAGGCCCATTGTTTCACACAGCTTGTTCCCCATCATTTCTAATTACCCAACAGCCACACTTCAATAGCTTATTAAAAGCATATATAATTTAAAGAAAAACTTGCCTTTTTCTATCACTAATCATTTCCTATTTTAAATAATCTGCATCTGAGACATGTTAAAAATATAAGGCGTCACTGGAAAGACCTGTGCAAACCTGAGTGACTTTGAAGATAGAAAGGCAGAGCAAGGGTGCCCCATGGACATGTGTCTATTGTATGACTGTTAAATCCACCTCTGATTGCACTCTGCAGGAAATATTTCAATACTCTCTTTTTACGTTTAACAGATGTGCACCGTTTATACGTTGCCAGAAACACATTAAGAAATGCTCTTTTCTTGTGTTATTTTCAAGGTTTCATGATCAATCTTCTGAGAGTCAAATGTTTATTGGGAAAGTGGGAACAAAACTCAAGACCCGCACCTCTTCCCCCTCTGTCACTGGTGGGATCCCACAGTAAATAACTTCAATTTCTGGCACTGCCTAAACACCTAGCAGTTATATCATACTTTTCAAACAAGACCCACTGTACATGGGAGCATCCTCTGACGGGCCCATAGGTCAGAGCTCGCCCTCTAATACCTCTAAGACAAGATAGCTGAACCAAGTGAGGAATGGGGGTGCAGGATTGACTTAACCCAACACAATTCAATAAGGACAACTCAATAGTTTGGCAAAGGGAAGTCCGTTTAATGACAAGTACAAAAAATGGGGAAACAACTGGGAATCAGCAGTGATACGATCGCCTGTCTCGCTTCAACTTCCTCGAACTTCATACAAACTGCAACATATATACTCAAAACTCGTCATCATTGACGTCTAACTCTTCACATTCGTCATGCAATATTATTGGTTGGAAAAGGTAACTTAAGTATAGGTGCTATATCTGTATATGGTAACAGAACATGCGGATTGGACAACTCTTATCGGGTGGGCGTCTATGCCCATCCCTCTACCTCACACGTGATAGACGTCAATATAAGTACGACGTCCTATTGGTTCTACTATCTATAGGACCCTAGATAACTTGGTCCATTGTGATTGGGTAGGTTACACCCCTAGACATAAATCTCTACTTTTATTAGCAGCCTGCAGAATGGACACCCAGGTGCCTAGTGCCCGAAGATTCCCCCTGCCTCCTTTCCATCAATCAGTGTTTTAGGGCTATGTGTCAATTAGTTGGCTGAGTATGGCCTCAAAACTGTAGCCTCTTATCTGGAGAAGTTATGGCATCCTTGGTTCTGGGTGACATCAGACATTGGTAACTCTTCGCGTCTGGCTGGCACATGTCTGTTCACCGTGAATCTGCTTCAGTTTCCAGCATTTCGTGTATTGATTCTTCCTTAGCCTCACCACCTGCCTGGGCCCCCCCTTAACTTGACCTTCACGGGGCAGGCTGGTATGCTCTGAAGTTTCGATTCTTCAGAGTTGCCGCTCTCCTCCCTTCCTTAGGTTGAACTCGAATTCCCAGGCGTGAGCTACTTCTTTGCTGATTTTCGATTCCGCTCTTCCTTCTGGCTCTAGCAGGAATATGAAACCTGGCCTGGTAGGCCTCTGGCCGCCTGGGCATACTTCTGCTTACAAAATGGAGTTGCACTTGTATAATGCGCTTTATTGAGGTAGATATATGGTTGGCGCTTGCCGCTCTATTCTTCTATTAAGCATTGCAAGCAGTACTGTTTTCTTAGCTTCTTGCGTTCCAAGCCTATTTACATGTGTTAGCTGGTTGGATACTTCCATCTTGTTTTACAGCGATGTTTCCTTACGTTTCAACATTGTCTCCTCTTCTGCATCGATTACATCTATTTTCATAGCTGCTCGCACTGGCACGCACGTTATCTTTGATTGTCGTTTTCGTTCATCCGTGAGTCTGTCCGTGCCCTCGTGTCATTTCCACTGGCCACCTATTAAGGCTCTTTGGGTCTCTTCGTGGACCGTCTGCAGGTACTCTTCATTTCGTGTAAGCTGCTGGTACGGTTGTCTAAGAAGGTACCGTGCAGCCCAGGATTGTCTAGTTATGGGTGTTTCAATAGGTATGGCTCTTCTGATGTACACTGGGCAGAGTCCATGTGCAGCTCTCTGTTGGTTCATCTGCTCTTCATATGTCACGTACCTTGGCGAGTACGTTCCTGGTACCTCGAAATGGGGGGCAGGGGTGCAGGCCATGTCTTGGACCTCCTCTACACTCCCCCCTCTGGTCCGTTCTTCGACCACTTCTGCTTCCTCCTTTGAATTCATCTTTTTTGGTTCTTCTGTGTCTTGTTCGTCGTCTTCAGGGTTTATACACAAGGTGTGTATATTTGGAGTCCATATTTTGATCACACCTTTCAAACTTCCTGCTGTTTTTACATGTTCATCTTTGTTCCAGGTCATTAGCTGGCATTGTCCATTTGGGCTGCAATAGATCCATTTTCCTTCATACTTTCTCTGTTTCCTGGTATACGTAAACTTTGTTCTTTCTGGCGCAAATTTGCTGGCCTTCACAAAGCCTCTTATTTATTCATCAGTCAGGTCTCTGGGCTTCCATCCTGGTTCGACATCGACCATGATTTTCATCCCAATGGCTTTCTTCGCAGTTTTCTGGCACTGTGTGATGATTATCTTGATAAGACAGAATCCTAGCAGTATCATTGCTAATAAGGCTCCAAGAAACTTGAATATGTCTGCTATCCATTGCAGGACCCATGCGAACAGTGCTCCAAACCAGCTGTCATCATCCACTTCATCTGTTTCGTCGATCATCTGTTTTTTTAAGGTTGTCAGCATACCTATGGCTTCTGTAAACGTTCCATTTTCTTCGTCATGCGTATGTATAAATGTGCAACATGATTCTCCGATTTTTGCGCAAACACCTCCATCCATCACTGTGATAATGTCAAGTACATATCTGTTCTGGAGGGTCATCAATTGGATTGCTCTCAGTTCTTCTTTGATAGCGTTAAATCCTTTTATGGTGGTGTTGATGGTCTGCAATAACTCCAATCTGGTTATTTGCAAACATTTGGCATTAACTCCCACTTGGATGTGTGGCAGGAGTAGTGTTGTGAATACTGTTGAGGTGAGGCTAAACAGCCTGTGTTCGTATGGGATTGCATGGAATGCTTCTTCTGATTTGGCAGAAAAGTAATTCTCTATCCTCATCCGGGATACCAGCTCCACAGATCTCCTCTTCCTTAGATGAGCATCTGCTTTCGGGAAACTGTCAATACTCAAGTCACGTTTGGGATCACTAGTGTGGGAACGTGGACATTCACTAGTGTGCATATGCCTCCCCAGTTTTTCGGTAGTCTTATATATGCCTTGGATCCACACGCCCAGTAATGGTCTATTATAACTGCGGTCCCTTGCGCCATTCCTGGGGCTTCCAAGATTTGTCCGCAGTTTTAATTCTCTCCCATCTTCCTCGTGCCATTGTTTCTGAAGCATAGTTTTGGGCTTTCCAGTGGTACTATTTGCAAGGGTCCTCCTCTGTCTTCGACACATGTCAGTAGCTTTACCAATTTCGGCCATAGAGGTTTGCATAACCTCTGTGAGTTCTCTATTGCTTCTTGGCAGACTCCAAGGACCATCCAAGCTCGGCAGATTACTACTCCTTCTTCCCATCCATCTGGGGAAACCACTGTTCCCCAAATCTGCATTTGGCCTCTGTTCTTCCAAATTTGAGCCTCTTCTGCAGTTTTTCCTTGGATGTTCAGTCTCGAGTTTATTTCCCATCTCGTTCCTGATCCTTTAACTTCAGGGTTCTCATATCTGATCACGTGATTCCTAGTATGTGCTCTGTTTCTTGTTTTAATGTCCTGGACGTAGCCATCTTCATCTGGGTAATCCTTTTCAGTGGCCCATATCAATGAGGCAGCTCTCCCCATAAATTGCCCTCTGGTGTTGCACATTGCTACACGTGAAATACAGTGTGCTGTAGGGACATCAATTTCTACAGCCACAAAGATCTTGGATTTTTCCATGCTGTACGGTAGAAGTGCACAGACGAAGCATTCTCTTTCTGATTTTCTTCTTCCTACTTCCTTCATGTACTGGTACCAAATGTTGTTTCCTAGATGTGCTGTGCTGTCCAGGTAATCGTTCAGTTCATTGTCGTCTTCATGTGAGCTTCTCTTGATTCTCAGTGTCCTTCTGTAGTTTGCTATAACTATATATTTAAATGCATCCATGCTGCTTTTCCACTCTGGGCGTTTTTCCGGCATGCTTTTCGGTGGAGCAGGTTTCATTATCTGTATTGCTGTGGTAGGAGAAGGTCTTGCGCTTCTTTTCCTCACTTTTTGTAATCTTTCGTAGATCTCCTTTAACCACCATTGGTTTACCATCTGCCCAACGCGTGGCTACGTTGTGGGCCGGGTGCTTGTTCCTCGCGTTGGAACTGGTGTGCTTGTTATTGCAGTCTCTGTGGCTTTATTTTCCAGCTCCTCGTGCAGTTTCTTTGCTCTAACTATAAACGGGAATAAATGATTGTAAAGACCGGAGGGGGGGTCTGTACTTCTGCTCTCTTTTTGGTAGAGGAGAGACACAGAGACCCCTGCCAAGATCCTCTATTGTGGTAGCAATGGACGAGCAATCAAGGCCTAGCTTCTCAGGAGGTGATGCAAGCTGGTTCTTAAGTACAGTGTAGTCCCCAAGCACCCACAAAGGAATGTCCACACACTGTATCGATCAAAACACAGTCTTCATATAATTAATATTCGAAGTGATGTACACTATCACGATAACTCACTTTGTACGCAGAAATCACCAATGGCAAATATGTACAGTTCTAAAGTGGTACCACTAACGTTATCAGATCTCATTAAAGTGCATACAGTCAGAATGACACAGATCAAAATAAAGAGGAAACCAGCAGTAGAGAGGAAGGAAAGCAAGATGGTTGAGCAATAGGCAGAATACTGCGAACTACCGTTAAACACAGTTCTGTGTGGAGATCCCCCCACCTGGGAACCCCATAGATGAAAGATACAAGCCCAGTCCATATATTGTTCCCACTAGACTTTCCAATAGTTCTGCAACCCCAAAGTACCTTGGCGTTGTAGCGTTCCGTGTCGGGGAATCGACGGCCCTTCTTGAGTGTCCTCCCTTTCAGGCATGAGTCACGGGTCATCGAACGTCTGATGGAGAACAGGTCGAGCTATGGCGGTGAAGTGGCCGCGTCGTTCCTAGCGGTGCTCGTTGACAGGGAAGTGTAAACGTCCTGCCAGGAAGAGGCGTGCGAGGCACCTTGGTGCTGATAGTTCTGGACCGCAAAGAGTTGAAGAGCTGTGGCCCAGCAAGGGCGTCGAGTCTTTGGCGTCCCTGTGGTCTTTGGGTGGCGGGAAACCTAACGGTGGATGCTCCTCGGCGCGTCGACGGTCAGGCTTTCTCCAGCAGGATACAGCGGCGACGATGCGGACGAGAGCGTCATTGGATCAATGAAGTTCTTAGGCAACAGGAGCACGGCGGCACCAGTCGGCGACGGCGGTCGTCGACAGTGGCAGACAACAGTCCGGGCGCTTCTCCTTGGAGTTCCGCAGCAATCCCTGTATCGGTCAGCAGCCTGTCGAAGGTCTGTATACCAGGGAGCTTAGGCAAAGAATAGCTCTGCAAGATGGTCCCTCGGAGCTCGGGAAGAGGGCGCCTTACCAGGTCCTCTCTGGGTCATTTCTTGAGGCTCAGCAGCTTTCAGATTGTGAAGAAGAGCAACAGCAATTCTTCTCGTCCAGCAGTGCTTCAAGGTCAAGCTTCAGTTACTCCAGTTATTCGATGTAGTGGACTTCAGCTTCTGAACACGATTCCTAGCAGTGAGAGGTCCCCAGATATACTGTTGATCTCCCATTCATTCCGCTGGGTCACACTCAAGCATCCAATCACGACTACGGTCATTCATGCAGGCAGGCAGCAAATCAGGCACATGGGGCATTCAGGCCATTCACTTCTCTCCACACACTCACAACAAGTTATGTGTATTGGGACAAATACCAAGCCATTCAACACTCAATGCTGCATTCACACCGGTTTCGGGCAAGGCTGTCTCAACCATTGTGTCAACCACCAGATACTAGACAGCCCCAACATAGAATGTATATTCGTCACACACTCCATTCACCCAGGTCCCACCCACAGGCGTACCCACAACCTACGGTCGTTGAGAAGGCTCCAGCCAGCCTGGTCGGCACTTCCCCTCACTACCATATACGGAACTTCCACCCAACAGCCAGTCAGGGGGAAGGGACAGAGGCAGGGCTTCCCGGGACTTCGGGAAGATCAATGTAACAGGTGATGGACGGCAAGAGGCCATGGGGGCCATTTTGTCTCCATCAGGAATCTACCAATTCCAATGACGGGGCCTGGGCATCCCAAAATGGAGGATGCTCCGGGCACCAGTCATTTCAGCATGGAGCTGCCACCAGCCCGTACCCTGCTCTGTGGGTCACACACAGGTGCCCAAAAACATACACTAGGGGCACAGGATTGTACCCCTACCTATGGGTGCAATAAAGGTATCCCACGGGTCTGTTCACCAAACCAACAGAGAGAGAGCTGCACCGCCAGGAGTCCCACATGAACTCCTGCGTGGAAAACACGACAAAACACACGATAAAAAGCAGTTAAGGACAAGGATACGGAAGCCCTGTCCCTCCGATGCATTTCCAGTATCACATCCGCCCCCCCCCAGACTGAGGTTAGGGTGCCTAATCTCCCACAGGATTGGCACCCTCATCCAGACGGTCAACATACCTTCTGGAAAGGCCATCTGCGTTATTCTGACTCTTCCCTGGTCTGTGCTCAATGATAAAGTCTAGCCCATGCAGACTAATGGACCACCTGGGCCGCTTCGGGTTTTTACCCTTCATCTGCATAAGCCACTTAAGGGGCTTATGATCAGTTTGGACCTTGAAGGTAGACCCGATGAGGTAGGGCCTAAAACGCCTAAGGCTCCAAACTATACTAAAACACTCCTTTTCAACAGTAGCCCACCTAAATTCCCTACCCTTAAATTGTCTACTGATGAATATGATAGGATGTTCTCTTCCTTTGTCATCTAACTGGGACAAGACAGCTCCAATTTCGGTGTCGCAGGCATCAGTTTGAACGATAAAGGGCTTGCTGTAATCAGGCGCACACAACACGGGTGCCCTACACAGACTTCCTTTCAAGCCATCGAAGGCCCTCTGACAGTCTTCCGTCCAATTAACCTTCCTCGGTTGCTTGGGTGAAGTCAGAGCTGTCAGGGGTGCAGTTTTGGTTCCATAGTCTGCCATGAAATTGCGATAATACCCAGTGAGACCCAAAAAGGCTCTCACCTGGGTTTGAGTAGTGGGAGTCTCCCAGTCATGTACGCCTTGTACTTTACTGGGGAGAGGTTGGATTTGACCCCCTCCTGCCTCATGACCAAGATACGTGACCTTCCCCTGAGCTATCTGGCACTTGGTGGCCTTGATAGTGAGGTTAGCCCTTTTTAACGCCTGCAACACTTCCAGATGCATCAAATGCTCTTCCCAAGTGGAACTGTAGACGGCAATGTCGTCTAAGTAAGCCACACAAAAGGCTTCCAGCCCACTGAGCGCATGGTTGACTAATCTCTGGAAAGTGGCAGGGGCGTTCTTCAATCCGAAAGGCATGACTCTAAACTGGTGTTGAGAACGCTGTCTTTTCCTTGGCATGGTCCATCAGAACTATTTGCCAATAGCCTGATGTAAGGTCGAAGGTGCTCACAAATTTGGCAGCACCTATTGTGTCCACGAGCTCATCAGCCCGGGGCAATGGGTGCACGTCAGTTTTGGTGATGGCATTGACTCCTCGGTAGTCCACACAGAACCTCTAATGCTTGGTACCTGCCTGGGAACTTGGCTTTGTCGACAAGAACCACAGGACTGGACCAGGGACTGGTTGAGGGTTCAATAACACCCAGATCCAACATCTTGGCGACCTCAGCCGGGATGTGGTTCTTGACGGTATCTGACATACGGTAGCACCTGCTTTTGACAGGCACACTGTCACCAGTGTTAATCTCGTGCCTACCCACGGTGTAAGGCCTGGTGTCAGTGAAAACAGAGAGGCATACTGCCTGAGCAAAGTCCTGCAGGCCCTCTGCTGCTCTGTTGTCAGATCGGAAGAGAGATGTACTCCCTCCACGGAGCCACCCTGAGGGTTGCTATGTAGCAAATCAGGAAGGGGCTCACTCTCATCCTCTTCTTGCTCTGAAGCTAGCAAGAGACATGAGACTTCGGCCCGCCTGTGGAAAAGCTTGAGCCTATTAACATGGAATACCTGAGGGGCTACCCCCCGAGGCTCCCATGTCAACCAGATAATTGACCTCGCCCATCTTGGAGACTATCCTGAAGGGTCCAGTCCATTTATCTGCCAAAGCCAGAAGCTTGGTAGGCTCCATCACGAGGACCTCCTGTCCCAGAGTCCAATCCATTTGCGATGCTTTAAGGTCATGCCAGTACTTATTCAATTCCTGGCTGGCCTTAAGATTCGCTGTTGCCTGCTCCATCAGCTGTGTCACCCTCCGTCTGAGGCCTAACACATAGTCCCCCACTTGCTTGGCGGGACCTGGAAGTTGGCCTCTCAACCTTCTCGGATAAAGGTGAGAGGGCCCCTCATGGGATGTCCAAAGAGTAACTCAAACTGGCTGAAACCAACACCCTCTTGAGGTACCTCTCTGTAAGCAAAAAGCAGGCATGGCAGGAGAAGATCCCACTTCTTCCTGAGGGGCTCTTCCAAAGCGCCTAACATGCCTTTGAGAGTTGTGTTAAAACTATCAACCAAACCGTTGGTCTGAGGGTGGTCCGAGGTGGAGAATTTGTAAGTTACTTTGCATTCCTTCCACATGGTTTTCATGTAACTCGACATAAAGTTGGATCCTCTATCAGAGACAACCTCCTTAGGGAATCCAACACAGGTGAAAAGGCCCAGGAGAGCCCTGGCAACCACCTTGGCCGTAACCGTCCGAAGGGGTATAGCCTCAGGGTACCTGGTGGCATGATCTACCAAGACTAGGATGAACCGATGTCCACCCGACGTGGTAGGGTCAAGGGGACCAACGATGTCGATGCCCACCTTCTCAAACGGTGTGCCAACTACTGGAAAGGGTTGCAGTGGGGCGATGACTCTGTCTCCAGTCTTGCCAGACAACTGACAAGTTGGGCAGGTCCTGCAGTGGGACTCCACTTCTACTCCCATCCGAGGCCAGTAAAAATGGGCGAGAGCCTCTGCTTTGTCTTCTTGGTACCAAGATGACCAACCAAGGGCACCTCATTCACCAACTGCGGCAGGAAGGGCCTGTAAACCTAGGGTACCACCAACCTCTTGAGGGCACCAGGTTCAGGCTTAGTGGGCTCACTAACAAGGAGCTCACCCTCCCAATAAATCCGAAATGTCCTAGGCACTTCTCCTTGTGCCTGGGACAGGGCCTGTGTCCTCAGACCCTTGAGAGAGTGGCACTCTCTCTGTCCCTTACAGAAGTCCACCCGGGAGGGTCCCCCTTCAGCCAACAAGCATTGAAGGTCGGGATGATCCTCCGGGTTAAGAGCCTCTCCCACAGGAAAGTCTTCTAGCTCGTCTCCCACAGGAGTTGAGACGGGATTTAACACAGGACCCAGCCTGTCTGGAGCATGGATCCCAATGGGTGCTGTCGGAACAGCGGGAAGAGCAGGGCCTCCCTCCACAGGGGCGGCCTTCTTACTCCTCTGTTTCTTTCGTGCCTTGGATTTCCCCGTCGGCAAGGGTACCGGGCTCGCAGCCGGACCCTGTGTGACCTGCGATCGGGTGACCGCCACAGCAGCCATGGGTAGACCATCCGTCATCATCCCCAACTCGACCAAATCGTTTCCCAACAAAATGTTTGCAGGCACGTTGTCCTGAACCAGGACCGGAAACGTTGCTGTCTTGTCTCCAATCGTAATGTTGACTAAGGCTACAGGCAATAACTTGGGAGGCCCACCAGCTAACCTGGTGGTTCTCAGAGGAGCACCTACATAATCTTCTGGCTTGAGCAGGGTCCTGTCCACCACTGTCATGCTTGCCCAATGTCCCTCAAAGCAGTGGAACACTGGCCATTCAAAGTGAGGACACTTCTCAAAAACTTATGAGTGTTTTGTGGGATAGTTACCAGTACTTCTGCGTACTGGTCCCAGGCCCCAAGGGACAATAAGGAAATCTCTATGGGAGCACCGAAGGTGATCCCATTAGAGGAAGGGAGGAAAGTGGCCTCCACCTTAGGTACGGTTTGGGGGTAGGTCAGGCTGGCAGCCTGGACTCCAAGTGCCTTACCCTTACACTTGGAGTCACCCCTTTGGTGGTCCAGAGCCCCACAATCTCAACAAGTGCCAGGAGTGCGGGGTACGGTACTGGAGCCACTGGGACCCTGCTTTGCAGCAGGCGGACCACTACTCTTACTCCCACCCACAACAGACTTATCCCCACTAGGGTTTTGGGTCTTCGGAGAGGAATGTTTTGGTTTATTCGACTGACTGCTTTTGGGACTCCTCAGCTTTCTAAAAAAGGCACCCTTTTCTTTGTCCTTGTCCTTCCCACTGGAATCCTTAGGGGACACCTGTTGGGAGACCCACTTGTCAGCCAACCTAGCCAGCTTAAAGGAGTCCAAAATGTTCTGGTCAGCAACATACTGACGCAGCTCTGGTGAACAGGATTCGGAAAATGCTCAAAAAACAAGAGGTGAGACAATTCAACAAACGTTTTTACTTTGTATCCATCAATCCACCCCATCATGTTCATGTGCGCAGCACTCACCCAGAGAATCCAAGACACATTCTCTCGCTTCTTAAAATCTCTGAACCGTTTAAGGTATTGGGTAGGCGTTTTGCCAAACTTGGCAATTAAAGCAGATTTCATGCACTCATAGTGACCCCTTTCTTCCACACTCAGTTTCAAAATAGTCATATCCAGTTTGAGGCACTCTGCTTAACAAACACTTAGCCCAATCTCTCTTGTCAACATCGTGAATTGCACAAGCCATTGGAGGATATCAGAACCCTCCGCATACACACCAACCAAATCTTTCATGAACTTGGTTGCTGGGGACCTGACACTCTCAACTGGTTTCGCTGAAGTCTCCACTCGAGCTTTCTCTAGCTGGATTCGCTGACATTCAGTGTCCTTGTCTTTGAGTTCAAGATCCCTATTTTTGAGCTCCATTGTTGGGCCAACTCCTCTTTCTTAAGCTCAGCATCGAGCTCCAACTTGCGATATTCAAAGGCCCTTAATAACTCAAGCTCTAAAGAACCGCTGGGGTTTGGAACAGAGGCAGCAGGAATGGTGGCATTCCCAGAATCGGATTCGGCGACAGAGTCCTCATTGGTTGCATCCCCCCCTTCAAGAGTTTCACAATCGATCTGGTAGTCAACCAGGGCAGCTATCAGCTCAGCCCTAGACTTATCCGCAAAGTCTAATTCCCTGGCTTCACAAGCACTCTGGAGAGTCTCTAAACTCATCCTGGTCAATTTACCATTTGCAATAGATTCCATTGCTTGTAATGCAGTTATCTTGTACACGACTAAACCTTAAATTAACAAAGTGCAGATATCCTTCGTAAGTGGCACAGTTATACACTGAGTCTTAAAACCATAAGCATCCCACCGCTGCCACCAGCTGTAAAGACCAGAGGGGGGGGTCTGTACTTCCACTCTCTAGTTGGTAGAGGAGAGACACAGAGACCCCTGCCAAGATTCTCTATTGTGGTAGCAATGGACGAGCAATCAAGGCCTAGCTTCTCAGGAGGTGATGCAAGCTGGTTCTTAAGTACAGTGTAGTCCCCAAACACCCATAAAGGAATGTCAACACACTGTATCCATCAAAACACAGTCTTTATATAATTAATA
Organism: Ambystoma mexicanum; assembly: GCF_040938575.1. Classification (NCBI taxonomy): domain Eukaryota; kingdom Metazoa; phylum Chordata; class Amphibia; order Caudata; family Ambystomatidae; genus Ambystoma; species Ambystoma mexicanum. The sequence goes on from NC_090922.1 coordinate 1,391,890,650, forward strand.
TTCAAAGTGATGTACACTATCACGATAACTCACTTTGTACACAGAAATCAACAATGGCAAATATGTACAGTTCTAAAGTAGTACCACTAACGTTATCAGATCCCATTAAAGTGCATACGGTCAGAATGACACACAGATCAAAATAAAGAGGAAACCAGCAGTAGAGAGAGGAAGGAATGCAAAATGGTTGAGCAATAGGCAAAATACTGGTAACTACCATTAAGCACAGTTCTGTGTGGAGATCCCCCCCACCTGGGCAACCTCTAGATGAATGATACAAGCCCAGTCCATATATTGCTCCCACTAGACTTTACAATAGTTCTGCAACCCCAAAGTACCTTGGCGTTGTAGCGTTCTGCGTCAGGGAATCAACGGCCCTTCTTGAGTGTCCTCCCTTTCACGCAGAAGCCACGGGTCGTTGAACGTCCGACGGAGAACAGGTCGAGCTACGACGGTGAAGTCGCTGCGTCATCCCTAGCGGTGCTCGTTGATGGGGAAGCGTAAACGTCCTGACAGGAAGCAGGCGTGCGGGGCACCTCGTTGTCCATAGTTCTGGACCACAAAGAGTTGAAGAGCTGTGGCCCAGCAAGGGCGTTGAGTCGTCGGCGTCTCTGTGGTCTTTAGGTGGCGGGAAACCCACCGGTGGATGCTCCTCGGCGCTTCGACGGTCAGGCTTTCTCCAGCATGATACAGCGGCGATGATGCGGACGAGAGCGTCCTTGGATCAATGAAGTTCTTAGACAACGGGAGCACGGCGGCTCCAGTCGGCGACGGCGGTTGTCGACAGTGGCTGACAACAGTCCAGGCGCTTCTCCTTGGAGTTCCGCAGCAATCCCCGTATTGGGTCGGCAGCCTGTTCAAGGTCTGTCTACCAGGGAGCTTACGCAAAGATCAGCTGTGCACGATGGCCCCTTGTAGCTCGGGAAGAGGGCGCCTTAGCAGGTCCTCTCTGGGTCAGTCCTTGAGGCTCAGCAGCTTTCAGATTGTGAAGGAGAGCAACAGCAATTCTTCTCGTCCAGCAGGGCTTCAAGGTCAAGCTTCAGTTACTCCAGTTACTCGTCGTAGTGGACTTCAGCTTCCGAACACGATTCCTAGCAGTGAGAGGTCCCCAGATATACTGTTGATCTCCCATTCATTCCGCTGGGTCACACTCAAGCATCCAATGATGACTACGGTCATTCATGCAGGCAGGCAGCCAATCAGGCACACGAGGCATTCAGGCCATTCACTTCTCTCCAGACACTCACAACAAGTTATGTGTATTGGGACAAGTACCGAGCCATTCAACACTCCAAGCTGCCTTCACACCGGTTTCGGGCAAGGCTGTCTCAGCCATTGTGTCAACCACCAGATACTAGACAGCCACAACATAGAATGTATATTTGTCACACACTCCATTCACCCAGGTCCCACCCACAGGGGTACCCACAACCTACGGTCATTGAGAAGGCTCTAGCCAGCCTGGTCGGCACTTCTCCACATTACCATATACGGAACTTCCACCCAACAGCTAGTCAAGGGACAGAGGCAGGGCTTCCCGGGACTTCAGGAAGATCAAGGTAACAGGTGATGGACGGCAAGAGGCCATGGGGTCCATTTTGTCTCCATCAGGAATCTACCGATTCCAATGACGGGGTCTGGGCATCCCAAAATGGAGGACGCTCAGGGCACCAGTCATTTCAGCACAGAGCTGCCACCAGCCCATACCCTGCTCTGTGGGTCACACACAGATGCCCAAAAACATACATTAGGGGCACAGCGTTGTACCCATACCCATGGGTGCCATAAGGGTATCCCACGGGTCTGTTCACCAAACCAACAGAGAGAGAGCTGCACCGCCAGGAGTCCCACATGAACTCCTGTGCGGAAAACACAACAGAACACACAATAAAAAGCAGTAAAGGACAAGGATACGGAGGCCCTGTCCCTCCGATGCATTTCCAGCATCACAATGATCTAACAGCATTTGTGTTTTTCCTGTGAATTCTCTTGTGGCTGCTTCAGTCCTTTTGAGTGCCTTTGTTATATCTTCTTTAGTCAGCCTTTCGCTTGCTTCCTCTTGGTCACTATTTTCTGGGACTGGTTGTTCGGTAGGCAGTCTTGCACCCTCTGTTGCTTTTGTTCGAGGTTCTGTAGCATTGACACTTGCCCTGGTTTGTGTGCATTCTGTGTGTGGATGCGTGCAGTGGTCAGTGCTACGTTTTCATTCATTCCGTGCTGACCCTGTCTCCAGCTTTTCTCTTCATTCGTTACCTCAAATGTGTATGAATCACTGCTAATTACATTCAATTTTAGTTTGTTTACTTTACCATCAGGTTTTCTTGGAACTGGAATAACTATGTAGGGTCTGGGTGCTTTCGTGGGACTTATGCGTACGTTATCTGGTGGCTGCACTGAAATTGGAACGCTTCGTGCACCAATAAAGAATGCAGTTCTGATTGTTAGTGACAGAAAAACAATAATAATCACTACACATATACACATTATCGTTTGATAGGACAATTTGGAGCATTTTCTTCCAGGGAAGTGGGGGCGCCCCTCCGCCTGTGGGAGGGCTAGGTTACTATTCTGGGCCCCCATTTCAATCATATCAATAGTTAAAGTTCTATAAAGTTCTCTTCTTTTCATTTACTCCATTATTGTCTTTCAGGAGGTTTGGACGTACAGTGGCTTGTGCTTCGTAAGAGTCCCCCTCTCGAGGGTGCCGATTGTCTCTGGTTACGGGATGCAGTTCCCTTGCTAGACTATGGAAAAAGATCAGACTAGCCTCTTTGGTGAGTCACATTCATTGAGCATATTCAAAATAGGTCAACTCCCAGTCCACCCCCCAAATTTGCTTTTGTCCGAAGACATGCTGGAATCCTGTTTAAATGCAGAAAAAATTGAAAAAATGGAAAAATGGTAGAATGGAAAAAATTGTAAAATAGTAAAAACATTGAAAAGAAATGGTAAAAATGGAAAAAATGTTACCATTCAAAATCAAATAAAAAATAAGAATAAATATAACCATAAAAATGAAAATAAATATAAACATTGAAGTTCTCTTCTCCGCTCTTCCCGATCTGTCCCACGGCGGAAAGGTAAGTAGTGTCTCTCTGTTTCCTCGATCTGTCCCTCGGCGGAAAGATGGAGAACTGTGTCTCTGTCTCCTGGATCTGTCCCTCGGAGGAAAGTTTCACCGGAATCTCCTCAGGTATTCTTGCTGGAAGTTAGATAGCTTCACCGGGAGCATGATTCCGTGGAGGTGTGTGCCCATATGTGTGACATTGGCTGGACCTCTGATGAAGGTGACGACGTCAACATCGGCAGGTCTCCCCACCATTTCTGGAAAGTCAGTGACTAAACGAAATAGCACGTTATGTGCCAACCGGCTGTCCTCGGGTGACAGGGACATTTGTCCTGCTTTGCTGGGCTCTGGATCACAGGCCTAATTGTTGACATGAACAGTCTCTGCACTTTCCTGCTGCGTGGATTGCCACTAAAAAATTTAGTTTAGCCCATAGCTGGTTCAATTGTTCAATGTTTCTTGGATCTCTGACAAATGTGTGTGTGTCCGTGGTTCTTCCGACAAGTGCTGGGCATTTTTCGATTATGCGAAAGAAGAGCGTAAAAGTGAGTTCATCAATAGTTGCCTGTGGTGGAAGCATTTGTGTCCTTATTCACCGTACTCAGGCAACTCGGGAAAGTCCTCCACGAGGACAGTCAGTAGTTGCCGTATTACCTTCCTGTTAGCAGGATCTTGAATGAAGTCTGGGATACTGGTGTCTCTCCCTTCAAGTGACGGATATGTCTCTAATACTAATCGAAAGCAGGACAGCACATCCCTTGTGATATTTCTGCTGGGGGATACCATAGATTCTGAGAACCAAAGTCTTGGTGTGGGCTGCTTCAGGATACTGTGTTAAGCTTTCAGAGAAAAAGTATTCTCTGTAGTCTATCAGAGTCTTGGTTTTTCATAATGCTTGAGTGACTTGATTCAAAAGTTCATTGTGGCTTACATGCACTTTTCTCTTCTTCACCTTGCAACTGTGATGCACAGAGTGTCCATATTATTGTCTTTTATCACCTTTTTATGCTTAAAGGGAATGTCTAGTTAAAAGCCACAATTTTTCAAAACCAGAGTTCCTTTGTCTTGGCCTTGCTGCTATTGCATCCTTCTTCCTCGTCATGGATCTCGTCTGCACGTGCTGAGGTTCTTCCCCATTGTCTGTGGGTTCTTCGCAGTGAAGTGCAGCTTGAGGGATCTCTCCAATATAGGGTTTAATGTCATTTAGGAAAATCCAAGCCCTCCTGTCCGGCAACTTGACGGCAGACAGAGTGCAGACCTCTACGATGAAAGGGCCATTGAATCTTGGCTCGTCCCACCTTTTCCTCGTATGGTTCTTTATCAGCACTGCATCACCAGGGAAGATGAGGGGTGCACATAGACCTTGACCTGTGTCTGTTTCAGCACCTCCTGTTTTGTTTTGTACTGTGCTGCAGCCTCTTCGCCGTTGTTGCAGTTGGCCTGAAACGACAGAGAGGCTCGATGTCATGCAGTTCAAATACTCCTGCATTTCGGTCCCCAAGACCTCTCTAGTTGGCTGGGCATCACATCTAGCTCGGGGCTAAAGGGGGTCCTCATTCTACTGCCTGTGACTATCTCATGCAGCGTAAGATGATGGTCGGAGCCTGGCTGGTTCCGAAGTGCATACAATGCCAGTGGTAGACGGTGCAGCCATCCCTTTTTTAGAGTGAATTTCAACTTGGCTATCCTCTCTTTTAACAAGCCATTGAGCCTCTCACATATACCATTACCCTCAGGATGATACGCCGACGAGAACTTGTGCTTTATACCAGTGGTCGAAGTGTACGAAAAGAAGTAGTGGAGCTATGTTCCCTGCTGGCCTGCACCCACTCCCCACAAACCCCATCATCACGTCCCCTCCCACACCCAATACACACCACCAAACACTTGCACCTGCTGTTTAAGGGAACGTTCAGTGCAGTGCACTGAAAGGGCAAGTTTCAACTTCTTCCTACACTTTTATTTTAAAATGAAACCATTCCGGAACGGTTTGTTTTTAAAATAAAAGTATAGGAGCTGTAAACTGTAATTTAAAAAAGTAGAGGAGCACCGCTCCCGACCGCTCCCGCTCACTTCGACCACTGCTTTATACCTAGCAACAAGCTGATCTGTTCAAATATTGCATTGACAAAGTGAGCCCCGTTATCTGACCTCATTACCTCGCACACCCCCCATCTAGGAAACACTTCCCTCACCAGGAATTTGGCAGCACAGGTTGAGTCTGGGTGTGTACAGGGACCTGCTTCTATCCATCTAGAGAATGGACACACCACTACTATTAAGTACCTGTACCCGTTGCACACTTGGATCATGTCGATATAGTCGATATGTAAGTGCTGAAAAGGCCCATTTGGCCGGGGGATGACTCCTCTCATTACTTTTAATGTGTGCCCAGTGGTGAATTGCTGGAAGATTATGCAATTCACTATAAAGAATGCAACATGCTCTGCTAAATTCGGTGTAAACCAGTCTTCAGCGAGCGTTGCAGTGAGATTTTCTTTTGACATGTGCAAAGGGTAATGTAATTGCTCCAATGCTATCTTTAGTAGGGCTACAGGCATTACTGGTTTACCAGTGCTGTCTTGCCTCCATAATCCATCAGAGGGGTTTCAAGAACACCCTTGATGCTTCCATAGATTCTTCTCTTCCTGTGGTGCCTCCCCTTGGAGTTCCATTAGCTGAGTCTGCCCCATATTGCTATAGGTCTCTGGTGTAGCTCGTGCTACCATCATACGCTCATGGGTGCGTGCCACCTCCACGTCCATGATTGTTTCACTTTTGGATCCCATACGCTTGGCTTCCGTGTCCGCTTCACGGTTTCCACGTGACACGAAATCGTCCCTTTGGTGTGGGCGGTGCATTTCACAACCACTATGCCCACTGGGAGCTGTAGTGCCTTCATCAGCCTGTCCAATAAGGCTGCATGTTCCACTGGCGTGCCGTCTGCTCTGAGGTAGCCTCTGCTTTTCCAGCGTGCTAAACCTGCATGCACGGTTGACGTCACCTAGGCGGAGTCACTGTACACCGTTACTTCCTGATCTGCATGATTCTCAATGGCGAGTATAAACGCATATCATTCTGCAGCTTGTGCTGAATAGTGAGAAGGTATTCGGGCACTGACAAGTACTTGAAACTCTCCATTTGCTATGTGTTTTATTACGGCAATGCCTGTGTATCTTTGTCCATCTTCTTGGTCGATTCTTGACGAACCGTCAATGAAAACAATTTCGCCTCCAGCCAGGGCATTTTCTTTCACCCTGGGGATTTCATCATAGAATTCCTCATAATTTGTGCAGTCATGTATCGGCTCTCCTTCAGTGACTGGCTCTGCTATGAACGTGGCTGGGTTCACTGTTTTACATCGAACTATTTTGATCAATGGATTTGATATAATCACCTCATAGGCGGAGGTCCTGTGAGATGTCAGTGTATCTTTTGGTTTCTCTAATATGGCAAACAATGAGTGCTCGACGTATAACGTCATAGAGCATCCCATTACAATGGATGACACCTTCTCTATGGTGAACGCGGCGGCAGCTAAATTTTGCTCACATGGGAAGTGGCCTCTCATAACCGGGTCCAGACTCCCACTGTAATACGCTAAGGACTTATACCTCAGCGAGGTTCACTGAGCGAGTACTGCCATCATACCATTGCCACCCTTATGTGAAAACAGGTAGAATTCCTCTGCATAGTTAGGAATCCAGAGAACTAGGGCCTTACAAATCTCCCCCTTGAGTTCCGCAAACCCCTTCTCCATTGCCTCAGTCCATTAAGTCTTTTCCTTTGTTGCCTGGGCCTTCTTTAGGGCCTGAAGCAAGGGCTTGGTATACGAGCTGTAATCGAAGACCCATGCTCTGACATAGTTGCACAGGCCTAGGAAGCTTTACATTTGCTTTATCGTGAGTGGCTTAGCCATGTTCACGATAGCTTCAGCCCTTTCTGGGGTTATCTTTTTTCCCTTGTGTGAGATTAGCTGGCCTATGTACAGCACCTCTTGTTGACAGTATTGTAACTTTTCCTTGTCAACCTTATATCCTTTCTCAGCCAGTATAGTCAGTAGCTGGATAGAGTCGCGCCTGCATTGCTCTTCAGTGGTGCTGCAGATCAGAATGCATCTACTTACTACAAAACAACACTGTTTACTGCACTATTGCTTAGGTCAATTTGCAGGATTCTATTGAAAAAGAACGGAGAATCACAATACCCCTGTGGCAATCTCGTGCTCTTCAGACGCATTTGTCTGAAAGTGAACGACGTCAGATCTTGCGAGTCACGGTGCAATGGGATTGAGAAAAAAGCATTTTTCAAGTCAATCACTGTGAAATATTTTGCCTCAGTGGGTATGTTGCATAGGATTGTAGATGGATTAGGAACTAGAGGGAACTCGGCTTCGACTATGTCGTTTAATGCTCTTAAATCTTGGATTAAACGCCAAGACTCTCCCTTTGATTTCTTGACGGGGTAAATCACTGTGTTACAGGGCGATTCTGACGTCACTAGGATGCCCTGCTCCATCATGGCGGAAATTGTCTTTGCGATCCCTTCATCCGCTTCTCTGGACATGGGATATTGTCGTGCTCTTGGTAAAATTGCTCCTGGTTTTCTGTTTAATTTTCACTTCTCCTGCCCAGTTCAGGAGGCCTACGTCATAGGGTCCTGTAGTCCATACAGTGACAAGTACTTGGGCCATGTCATCATCAAAGTATTCCGGACATATCAGTGCCCACATCATTCTCTGTGGCACCTCTCGTTTGATGATTTTGACCGAAAATATGAGACTCACTTCCACCCTGGTCTCTTCTAGGTCAGGGTGTTCTTCGAACAGATCATCATCAGTGAAGTCAGTCACTCGATACCCTTCTTCAATGGCGATAATCGCGCACCATTGTCTGCCTAGTCATCATACCCTTCGACCAGTGCTCCTTTCCCTCGCACTGCGGCAGTATGTATCATTAAGGGAAATACTTGTCCCTCTTCTTCATGCATAGGTATTCTTGGAACTCATCAGGGGTTCTCATAGTTTTATCTGCAAGGCCTCGCAATCCCGCCATGAGCACACGCACAACATACGTCAAGATTTCTGGCTCTAATGGTATAGCTCTCATGGCTATGCGTCCGGAGCATGCTCTGATTACTTCGCACACGTTTGAATAATGCATCCCTGGAGTGGAGCATACTATGCCATCCTCCGTAAACGAAATTGTCATACTCAACTTTGTCATTAAGTCCTGACCCAAAATGTTTACTGGGGTCTGGCGTGAATATAATAAAGGTACATTCATCTCACAATCCCCTACAGAGACTGGGAGGTTGTCCGTAAAAGGAACTCTACTGTGAGCTCCTGTGAAATTCTGGGTATCTATGGCCTGGCCGGACAAGGAAAACTTGCCTTCTCGTATGCACGAGCGCGTTGCACCCATGTCAACTAAGCAGGAATATTCTTTCCCCCCCTATGACAACATTAACCTTGTTTCCCTGTTAGGGTCTGGTGTCACTGATAGGATAGAGCACATCAGAGTTCCCCGTGAGCTGTCCTATTGTATATGTAAGTTTGGTCCACTGTACACTTGTGGATTTCCTCCATTTCCAAGGTTGACTCCCCCTCCAGAGTTAGTTCCCTGAGGTATTTGCGGAGGTGCCTGTTGGGTATGCCCTTGTGGCGTGTTCCCCAGGTTTGGGGGTTGGACCCCTTGCGGCATACCCTGCTGCATGCCTGGTGCTTGCTGCTGCACTGTGTGAATTTGTGCACCGCCTTGTTGTGGGATGGCAGGCTGATTCACCATGCCTGTTCCCATTCCTTGGCCATTTTGCCACATGCCTTGGCTTCTGCATGCGCGCGCTACGAGCCCTGTCATTCCACACAGCCAACACACTGGCGGTGGTCGGGCCATCTGTCCATTTGGTGTATCTGGACTTCCCATCTGCGCGCCACTTTGATTATTCTGAAAACCTCCCTGATTACTTTGAAACCCTCCCTGATTACTCTGCCATCCTCTTCCTCTATATCCACTTCCCCTCGGGTAAAATTCCGCGCTACCCTGGTTATTCTGCGATGGGTTAGTCGCTTGTTGTGCGCTTGGTTCAGCTGGGCTTGTCAACATGGCTCCCCCGAGAGCATACTTTGAGAGTTTATTTTGCACCAGCTTCGCTTCCTCACCCTTACGAGTTTCCTCCTTTTTTTGGTTCTTTTCTTGCAACAATCTACAGTAGTGTGAAATCGTTAACTGTATTTCGGCCCATGGTTTAGCTTCTACTCCTACCAATTTCTTGAGCTGTTTTTGCATCGGTTCAGGCAACCCTTGGCACAATATATGGTAGAATACAGGGATAGATTTTGTCTAAGATTCATGCGTTTTGAGCACCCATGCGTCTTGCAAATTCTGTATATAAATTAACAGATCCTCTGACTCTTTCATTTTTTGAGTCATTATAGCTCCCATATCGGAAGTGTCTGGGTACAGTACTCGTAGCGCTTTCCACACTGCTGCCCTACAATTATTAAATGGCGCTGCATCATGGGTAGTGTAAATTATGGTTACCCCAGGTTACCCAGCTCGTTTCCATACATCGTCTGCCCTTTCACCAAGTATGGCGATCAGGAGGCCCTTAATGTCCCCTATAGCTAAGGTGACACCCTCTGTTTTTTCTCTAACTCAGGTATCCACTTCCCGGCTCCGGAAGTCAGCATTGGAAGCTTGTTTTTCAGGTTCTCTCATCCATGTGTGGCCATGGAATATATTGTGGTCTTGCTCCCCCTTTTCTAGCAGCGAGAATTGGAATGCGCAATCTTCCTTCTCTTTCTCCATAGCTCTCCTGTCTATTGCTGGGGTAGCCTTCCCGCATCGCCGTCTACCTGGCAGTGTCCTCAGTCTGTCTACATAAGCAGGCGCTGACACCCGCCTCTGACCGTGGGGAGTTCCCTCATGTTGGCCAGGCTGCGCGGCGGACTTTGATGCCCTAGGTGCGGATTCGTCAGTGTCTGACTATCGTACCCCTTGGTCCGTTGGGAGCCGCTTTTCGCGCTGTCTCCCTTCTTTGTGTGCCTCGTCCTCTGTCTCCCCACTGGAGTCAGACTCTGACTGTTCCCAGTTAATGCAGCTCCTTGCATCTTCTTTGTTCTTACGAATCTCCAGCCTATCTAGGGACAGTCCCCTGCTCCCACTACTTCGGGTGACATCCTTGGTGTCATATAGTAGAGTGCTTTCCAAGCGCTCGTCTTCCCTTCCCCCTTGGGAGATTTGTTCTAGCCCCATTTCATCGTATATTTTATCAATCGTTTCTCCGATGCTTCTGGTGCAGAAGTCATCGTCAATATTTGCCCCACTCGTGCCTGGTACTGAATCATACGCAGGAAAGAATTCTTCAATGTCTTCCCATTCTACAACAGGATTGGGTTTTTTAACTTCCTGCTCCAAATATTCAAGATCCTGTGCCCTCTGCCTACGTTTGCGCTCTATCTCATCATCGACTTCCTTGCGCTTCCTCACTTCTTCTCTAGTCTTATCTTCTTTTCTTCTCCTTTCATTTCTACGTTCCTTTGCCCTTCTAACTTCCTCATCTTCCCGTCTCTTTACTTTTCTTTCATGTACTCTTTGCTCTTCTTCCAATCATAACATGTTCTGCCTGTACTTCTCATAGGCTGCGTAGTGTGTGCGACTGAGCGGTATTCCTTGCTCTTCGCGATGAAGTTGTTCTCTCCTCAGCCTATCCTTTCTTTTCATTCTCTCCTCCCTTATTTCCTTATCATTTTCTTTCTCCCTTCTTTGTGTCTCATCAGACTTCTCTCTCGGTCTCACATCATCACTTCCTTTTCCATCGAGTTTCAACAATATCTGTCCTCCCATCCATTCGTCTTTTGCGAATGCTATCTCATCAGTTCTGTCTCCACTTCCTTTCCATTTCTTTCCCTCTCTCTCCTTAATGAGAGGTGCACAACTCTGTGCCTGGTCCTTCCTTTCATCATCACGTTTCTCCTTGTCCCTCGAGACTACGGAGGTAAGATTGATTTCCTGCTCCTTCTCCTTGATTTCATCACTACTGTACGTAGGTGACTCATACTAGGGGTTGCTGTACCCGGTGGCTGCCTTAAGCTCCCTTAATGGGTAGAGTCCCTCTGACTTACTCCCCTCGATCTCTGGCTCAGGCGGGGCTGGTGGCACGATAGGCGTCTCACCCCCCTCCGTGCATACGTTTAATATCCAGTCTGTAGGAGGCTCTTCCTCCTTTGGCTGGTCAAACATCTACCAAAGTTCTAGAACAGCAAGACGTTTCTCTAGTTTCTTGCCTCTATATGTGGCATGTAGGTAAGTCCTCATATGCTGTAAGACGGCTTTAGATAAAGACCCGTTCTGTGGCCACGGCATAAACATTTTGTGGGCGGTACACTTAACCCATTCCGTGCTATACTTCTTAAGCTTGGGTGCGTGTTTGGGCAATTGCTTGCACAAATGGGCAAGTGGGGTTATCTCTTCCATACTTGAATTCCGTTACCAACAATATTTTATGCACTTTTCACACGTCCAACAGTATGAGCGAGCATCAAATACGCAAGCTCCAATCCAATCCTTTCCGCCCAAATTCTATATCATCAATTTACTTACGAACATCAATCCATTGGCGATTCCCTCTTAGTTACGGAATCGCGTAAAGCCCAAACTTAATTTCAAACAATCAATGATACAGTTCTTTACATCTGACATATAACAGGACACGTATGACAGACATTCGACAGACTAGACGGACACCAGCTGGACATACATATACCTGCCTTCTAATGAATACCCCGACATGGGGTTTAAACGAACCCCATTAGTACCGTCTTTAATCGTCACCATAGTCTAATCGTCCCCCATTATGTGGGCTCTGTGTTCACGTTTCTTCTGACCGCTGTATTAAAGTGCGGGAACAAGGTGAATCCTCTCACTTTTTCTCTTGGGTGCCCTCCCGGTAACCTACTTTTTCTCTCGGTTGTCCTCCCGGTAAACCTACTTATTTTTCTCCACCACCCTCCGTTACCTTTCCCTTACTTGTTCTAATGCTTACAAGACATTTGCCAAGGTAATGAGTTTATTGTTTCACTTACTGCTCGCATCTCTTCCTCTCTGGAACTTCTGGATCACCGCCCCTCCTTTCCAGACTCTTGTGGCCTTTTTCGTCCGATCTGTGCCTGTGGAAATGAGAAGGGTTATGCTTTGAAAGGCAAGTTCCTTCAGACCCACTGCAGATTTTATGGACTTACACTATCATTGTCCACTGGAAGCTTCTCAGCCTACTCAGCCGAATGGTGAAAGGACTCGTGATATTGCCGAAGTCCTAGAGTTACTTCGTGCCGTCGGTCTATGGGTGTCTTAGTGTTAATTAATCAATAGTTGATGGACAAACTATCCTCTGCTACCAAGTGTACATGAGAGGCGGCGCGTCCTCTGACGGGGCCATAGGTCAGGGCTCGCCCTCTAGTACCTGTAAGACAAGATAGCTGCACCAAGTGAGGAATGGGGGTGCAGGATTCACTTACTCCAACACTTTTCAATAAGGACAACTCAATCATTTGGCAAAGGGAAGTCTGTTTAATGGCAAGTACAAAAAACGGGGAAACAAATGGGAATCAGCAGTGATGCGATCGCCTGTCTCGCTTCAACTTCCTCGAACTTCAGACAAACTGTAACGTATATACTTAAAACTCGTCATCATTGACGTCTAACTCTACACATTCGTCATGCAATATTATTGGTTGGAAAAGATAACTTAAGTATAGGTGCTATATCTGTATATGGTAACAGAGCATGCAGATTGGACAACTGTTAAAGGGTGGGTGTCTACGCCCATCCCTCCACCTCACACGTGATAGACGTCACTATAAGTATGATGTCCTATTGGTTCTACTATCTATAGGACCCTAGATAACTTGGTCCATTGTGATTGGGTAGGTTACACCCCTAGACATAAACCTCCACTTTAATTAGCAGCATGCAGAATGGACACCCAGGTGCCTAGTGCCCCAAGATTCACCCTGCCTCCTTTCCAAAAAATCAGTGTTTTAGGGCTATGTGTCAATTAGTTGGCTGAGCATGGCCTCGAAACTGTAGCCTCTTATCTGGAGAAGTTATGGCATCCTTGGTTCCGGGTGACATCAGACGTTGGTAACTCTTCGTGCCTGGCTGGTCACATGTCTGTTCACTGTGAATCTGCTTCAGTTTCCAGCATATTGTGTATTTGATTCTTCCTTAGCCTCGCCACCTGCCCGGGCCCCCCTTATCTTGACCTTCACGGGGCAGGCTAGTATGCTCTGAAGTTTCCATTCTTCAGAGTTGCCGCTCTCCTCCCTTCCTTAGGTTGACCTTGAATTCCCAGCCATGAGCTGCTTCTTTGCTTTGTTTCGATTCCGCTCTTCCTTCTGGCTCTAGCAGGAATATGAAACCTGGCCTGGTAGGCCTCTGGCCGCCTGGGCATACTTCTGCTTACAAAATGGAGTCGCACTTGTATAATGTGCTTTGTAGAGGTAGATATATGGTTGGCGCTTGCCGCTCTATTCTTCTACTAAGCATTGCAAGCAGTACTGTTTTCTTAGCTTCTTGCGTTCCAAGCCTATTTACATGTGTTAGCTGGTTCGATACTTCCATCTTGTTTTACAGCGATGTTTCCTTGTGTTTCAACATCGTCTCCTCTTCTGCGTCCATTACATCTATTTCATAGCTGCTCGCACTGGCGTGTTATCTTTGATTGTCGTTTTCGTTCATCCGTGAGTCTGTCTGTGCCCTCGTGTCATTTCCACTGGCCATATATTAAGGCTCTTTGGGTCTCTTCGTGGACCAAATGCAGGTACTCTTCATTTCGTGTCAGCTGCTGGTACGGTTGTCTAAGAGGGTACCGTGCAGTCCAGGATTGTCTGGTTATAGACGTTTCAACAGGTATGGCTCTTCTGATGTACACTGGGCAGAATCCACGTGCAGCTCTCTGTTGGTTCATTTGCTCTTCATACATCACGTACCTTGGCGAGTATGTTCCTGGTACCTCGAAATGGGGGGCAGGGGTGCAGGCCATGTCTGGGACCTCCTCTACACTACAATACATATGATGTATTCAGTTTGCATACAGACATTGTTAATTGTTACTCCAATAGTATGATGTTATTAAGGCAGTACTCATCGGCCCAGTTCATGAAAAGTTCTGGCCAGGTAGCCTAGACTTCCATACAGAAAAATATGCATACTATTTAGGTCAGAACCCCACTGGTAAGTATGCATGAGAAGATGATCTGAAGTTGGTCCATACTTGCCATCCTAACCTTGACATGTTCAAGTAGGTTCTTGTTGGACCAACTCAGCGAGGTGCAGTTTGAATCCCTAGGCATTGCAAATAAGGCTCCCACATCAGGGCATATATACTTTCACTTAGGGAGATCAACTGAAACCAACACACATTGGCAAAGCCAACAGTTAGGGGTTTTGAATACACATGACAATGGCATTTCCCAGGTACTGCCATAAGGGTACCACGTGGCAATAAGGTGGGTACATCTAGATAATTGTGCGAGTACCTAGGCATATGATGTCATTGTCTGGAAATGTCTGGGTAATGCTTATGCACATATCAAAACGGTTGACTTTGCAATTGCTTGTTTTAGGATTCCAGTGCAAGGAACAGATGTGAGGACGCCATGTTGCTTTTAAATCGACTGCCTCAAAACACACCATGTTAAGAGATTTTTTATTACAACAGGAGCTCATTTACGGAGGCAATTAAGTCATTGAACACTCAAAAGAATGCTTAGATATAACACAAGCAGGCCAAATACAGCACAAAGTTTGATGTTACTTTGTGACAGAGCTAGCTCAAAGAGTACTCAAGAGGGTATGTTTCAGCAGGGAGGGGGTAGGTAGTTGGTGGGAATACCATAGAGATTAACATGGCAATGGATGGGTAAACAACCAAATGCGTCCATTGAATGTGTATCCCTCCTAACATCCTTTCTTTGTCCTATCTGTGGTCCAATGCAATTGTTCTGGCACCTATTAGCCTACTTCAACACCTTACATCATATCACGTTGACTTTACTACACTCTCCCCTCCAGAATTACATTTTTCTTACTACCAACCTTATTGTTTCACTTATACTCAAGTAGTTCATGC
This sequence comes from Ambystoma mexicanum, assembly GCF_040938575.1. Classification (NCBI taxonomy): domain Eukaryota; kingdom Metazoa; phylum Chordata; class Amphibia; order Caudata; family Ambystomatidae; genus Ambystoma; species Ambystoma mexicanum. The sequence goes on from NC_090922.1 coordinate 1,391,905,849, forward strand.
AACAGAATATAAACTTTGAATGGAATTTGTAAGGGCTCTCAGTCTGATGGATTTAAGTTTCTGAATCAATCTTAACCACTGCCAATGCTTCGGTCAGGCTTCCATACCGTTATTTATTAATCGGCCTTGGCCTCCCTGCCACTAATGGACCACAAGGCCTAAAAATGCTTGCAGTATCTTGTGTTCCAATGAATGTAACTTGTCAGGGTCCTCAGCCGTTTATGCACCTGGTGTAGAAATCTATGCCCAAGCATCATCGCCTGCCATTTATTGTTTTCTACAGTTAACCATCTTATTAGGCATGATTGGAACAACAGTTATATTCCCACACATAAAAACCTACATTCAATTACACAAATCTACTTTATAGGTTTGAAACAATAGCTACCGTACAAATGAGAGGTTTGAAATATAAGTAAGATTAAAAGTGCAGTTAAAAAAGCAATTCGGGATCTTGCTAGATAGTTGTAGACAGCCTGCTTGAGAAAGTGTACTACCTTACTTAGAGGTGCCAATGACCCTCCATATCCCTGGTCATTTCTGCTTTCATGGCTGTGGGGCATAAATCATTGTCCAGAGCAAGCAAACAAATCCTGACTGAGCCGCCTTCAGTGCAGCTCCTCAGAATACTAATTGCAAAAAATCCCCCTAGCCTGTTTTTACCGCCTTGGTCTCCCCCTCCACCCTCCGGGACCCAGTGACGGTTAACATTTATTTATTTATTTATTTATTTTTATTGCGTATAGTTAAAATAAATGCAACCTTTTTGATGAAAAAAAGGAAGGAAACCTCACACCACTGGCAAGGCATGCTTTCCGGATAACTGAAGGGACTGCTCAATTTTGTGGGAAGACTTATGAGCTACTAACTATGGAAACAAAGGGTGGCGTCCTGCCACATACATTTAACTCTTTACATACACATTCTCTGTAAAGGCTTTCTATTTTTCATGCTTTGTATGGAAAGGTCTGTTTGAAGTAGAAGAGCAAAAACACTCATTGAGTACACTTAGCTTTTTGTTATTTAGCCAGTGTTTTCGGTTGCAGACAAATCTCCACACTTTGTTTTTTACATATGTAGAACTTTTTTAGGGGAGACAACAAGTTCTGCATTTTTATTGTGTTCATATTTTGTAAATTATAGAAAAAACACATTCAATACACAATCAAGTAAACAAACAAGTACAAATATACATATACATGCAGATCAATTGCTGGACAGTGAAAACAATTACAGTTGGCCTTTTTCTACAAACAAGGTTTTTTGCATTTGATATATTGAAAGGCAAACCAATGTTAAATACAAGAACAATCATATTCAAAAGTTGTCATTAATGTGTCCTTCTTTATGTTTTTGAAGCGCACTGGGTGGTCAGAATTGACAAATAAAGGGGTGACCTACTCATTGGTCTACGTCTGGATGCAGATCAAAAAATGAAGCGGGACGTGTTTTTATTTTCCCCTAAAGGTGTTCCGTCCCGTGACATTTCGGCAGGATGGTCAAATAGCCTTCATCATGGGCCTAGACCAGGTGTCCCTATGAAGGGGAACACAAGATAAAGGGAAACTCAATCAGTGTTGAGCTCTTCTTTACTGCGGCCTAGAGGCTCAAATACACGCATGAATATATATATATATATAAATCAAGTAAACACTGTTTTCTGGAAAGTGTGGAAACAGGGCGTTTCCCATTTTGCAGGAGCTTGTAAAAACCAGCTACTGGCCTGGACTGGGTTTATTGTGGCGCGTCTTCCTTTCATGCTTGTGGTAGGTGGTGAGGTCTGCATGCCCCCGGAGTTGGCCTTGATAACCAGGTCTAAGGTTATTCTGTTTCTGGACAGGGAGGAGTTGTGTGTGTGTGTGGGGGGGTGTTTCTGCACCGCCATCCCCTTATCTTAACTGGTTGCATTTTGGATGCCTTAACATGGCATCTCTGCTTATGGGCCCCTCTGTCTCTACGAGAACAATAACACATTCCAGCGATTCCAGACTTTCTCTGGCTGCGGAGGGGGGCTGCAGGGCATGCAGATGGCGGCTCGGGCCCGCAGTTGGCACTTAGCAAGGTGCTTAACCCCTTGTGCTGTAACATTCTCAGTGGGGGTAGTGTGCTCTCCTAGTGCTGTACTCTTCCGGCCACGTGCTGTAATATTCCCACTGTCTGCTGCACCATCCACTTCCCGCTGTAACATTGGCCTCTTCTGCTGGTACAGTCGCTCACTGTGGTGTGCACCTCTATTCCTGCACTTTAACGGCCCACCCTCTGTGCTGTAATATATATGTGTGGTGTGATTTCCCAAAAACGCCTTCACTAAATCTCTCCTTGCTAAGCAATCGTCAGTTAGTACATTATGCCCTGCCCATCCCATTGCTCCACACACTCTCTGTCCTCCCCTCCACCTCCCCAATCCTCCAGACTCCGGTGTTAATTTCATATCTGCCCGGCTGATTCATGGGTGCCTGCCTGCCTCTCTAGTTGTCTTCTCGCTGCGCTAAGCACCCCATCCCACAGTTTGTGAATGCTGTGTAATCCTCCAGCCCACCACTGCTCGATGGTTCTACTGGTATGTAAAACCCCAGCCCCATGCTGTAATATTTCTTGAACATAGGAAAAATCCCCTTCCATATTATGTAATCCCTTAGCCCTGCATAAAGCCAGCCCTGTGCTGTAGAATGACCTACCAATTATCAAACAATCAAAAATGGGTGCCCTGATGGACTGGCAGCAGAACGGGCAAAAGTAATGTTAAGAACACACAAAGGGTACTGCTGCCGGTGTTGCTACTAGTGTGGTTATTGATTTTTAACCACCCATGACATGATATGTATTTGTGTCAAAATTGTCCAGCCCTGTGCTGTAATATTTCACCCTCTGCTTTAACAATCACATTTGCCAACACACCCCCATGCCGTGGGATTCCTCTGCTGTAATATTCACTACACGCTCTCTTATCCTCATCTCTGTGCTGTTTTTTTAATTCGTTTGGGCTTCTAGATGGCGCTTGGACCAGCTATAAACCAAAACTATTGCATTAAAGTATAGATGGTGAGAAATTGGCTATGAGGAGGGACACCCAGCATGTAGTTGTCGTTTGGTTATTTGCCCACCCATTGAATGCCCATGATAATCCCTATGGCTATTACCACCCAGTTCCTGTCCCTCCCTGCCAAAAACACCTCTTCCAGAGAACTCTTTGACTTTGCTTTAATCAAGCCTTACCATCAAACTTTGCACTCAAAGTGCCTGCCAGTGTTTTGTCGAATCAGCCTTCTGAGAGTTAATGACTTCATTGGTGTTGTAAACCCACTACTGGTGTAATAAAAATGTCTTCACTTTTAGCCACTCAATTTATAAGCACTATGTATGCCCTTCACTTAATTCCTGTTAAAAATAAACACTGGAAAAGCCAACAGTTTTGGCTTGTGTATAAGTATTAGGCATTTGCCAGGCACTGCTAATAGGTGCCCAGGTACTCACACCGGTTTGCACCTGCTTCCATTAATGGGCAGTTAATTCCAATACGGTGGTGCTTGGAAAGTGCTCTTCCCATGCCTACACAAACTGTGGGCATTGCCAATGCTTGTTTTCAATATGATGGAATCGACCAGCCCTATTTTGCATTAGTGCCCCTTGGTGCAGTAATATTTTCCTGTGCACTAATATTGCTCGCTTGTGCAGCGAAATATGGGGCCACTTTGACCAAATTTTCCAGGGCCTCTTTTGGTTCCCAGTCCAGGCCTGCTTTCTAGGGGTGGGTAGGGGATAGACTTGGGGGGGCCCTGGACCCCTGCCTCCCCTGCTGTAGTCGGCCTGGTACACACAGTCAAAGCATCACCTCATGGTGCAGGGGGCTACTTCAGGCCTGCAAGCAAACATGAAAGACAAAATAGGGGTGTGTACACAGACTGGCAAAGCCTTACCTCATGGGGCAGGGGGCTACATCAGGCATGCAAGCACACTTGATATACAAAATAGGTGTGTGTACACAGACTGGCAAAGCCTCCCCTCATGGTGCGGGGGGCAACTTCAGGCATGCAAGCACACTTGATATACAAAATAGGTGTGTGTACACAGACTGGCAAAGCCTCATCTCATGGGGCGGTGGGCAACTTCAGGCATGCAAGCACACTTGATAGACAAATTAGGTGTGTGTACACAGACTAGCAAAGCCTCACCTCATGGTGCGGGGGGCTACTTTAGGCCTGCAAGCAAACATGAAAGACAAAATAGGAGTGTGTACACAGACTGGCAAAGCCTCGCCTCGCGGTGCAGTGGGCTACTTCAGGTGTGCAGACAAGCATAAGGGACAAAAGTGGGGCGTGTACACAGGCCCACTCATGAAGAGAGAGACGAAGTAGTGGCTATGCAGTAACAGTTTAACAATTTGCATATATCAGAGAACGTGACAAAAGAGGTAGTCCAACAACAGTGTAGCGCATGAGTGTCCAGGATTAAGACCTCAGGTGAATTCGTTTAGTTTCAGTCCCCGCTTGCTGGGGGCCAAGTCAATCAGGCCCGAGAGGGGAAGGGTGAAGCCGGTGAATTGCAAATTGTCCCACGCAAACTGTGAATCCCCGGGAGGCAGGAGCAGCATCGGTAGCACAAGACGTTGGTGGTCAGATACAGTGAAATACAGTACAGTGGGGATGGCCTGCGAATTACATATTACACACTTTTGCTGAATTGCAATTAGCTGATTTGTTTCCTCTACATTTTACCACCTTTTATTACCACACTTTGATATATGGGGGTTTGGGTGAGGCATATGGGTGGAGGGGGTAAAGGGTAAGGGGATTCCATGTGGTCTCCCCATGCTTTTTGCAGTCAAAAGTGGTTAAATCTGCAAACAAAATGTTCGGCTGCATGCAATTTGGCAAATAAATGTCATTATCTTCATAGATCCGCAAATTATACTTTGCAGATGTCGGTTTCATTGGTTTCCTTTGTAATCCACTTGCTGTTAGAAGGGTCTAGTCACAGGCGTATTCCGTGGGAATCCTTTGCTTTTGCGCTTCAGTGAAAACCTCATGCAGGAGTAAACAAATGCACCAGTTGAAATCAAGGAGGAACGCACGACAAAAATGTCAATGTTTGTTCTCTTTCACCCTCCAAAATGGCTGTAAAATGCTTAGGAGTGTAAAAGTAAAGCATCAATGGCTAATTACTTTTTTTATTCACGCCTTACTTATGCACTCTGGGGCTCAGAAAATGGGCCAATGAGCCTGCAATTAATTTGGACACTGTTCTTTTCCAGGCACTGCAATAATGGTACCTGGGCAAAAGATGGCAGCAGCTGGCAAATGCTTTTTACCTGGACTTATTATGGCAGGAATATTCAAACGCCTATAAAAGTGCCAACACTGTTGTTTTTGGCAATGCACATTTTTAACAGGATTTCACTGCAAGGAACAGACGCAAGCACACACATATTGATTCTAAAAAAAAGTGGCTGAAGGCACACTTGATTAAGACACTTTAATTACATCGCGAGGTTATCTGCAATTAAACCATTATCTATCAAGACTGCTTGGAAATAACATTGGCCGCCCCCTTAAAAGCAAATATCCAGCTCAGAAAGATCACGGGAGTGTTTCCGAGAGGGAGAGCAAGTAGTTGTGGGTGGGAATGGCTATAAGGGATTAGCATTGCCTTTAGTGGTCAATAGGTCGGCAACAGCTGACATCGTTGACAAGCCGTGCGTCGCTCCTCACAAGTATCTGCACTTCCATTGCCAAAAGTTTCGACTTGCAGGGCCACCCATAACTAAAGCCAAAAACAATATGAGAAAAACACCTTTAATCCCCGGTTATAACATTGCAAAAAATGGGAAACTTCCTCCACCCACCCCTTTTTCTTTATTGCCCATCACACAACGACCAATAACTGTCGGGCGGCGCTGCTCAGCTTCTGCGCCAGTGCAGCAGACGCATGTAGAAAATGCCTATTCGCGCAGCCTGCTTAAGGAAGCAGCAACACTCGCTCGAACTTGCATTGCTTTCATTTGGGCACTGGTGCAAACGACCCTTGGCTTACCTCGTGCGCGTTCCCCAACAGCCAGTGCGGTTCCGGCCCAGGGAACTGCGCCAGCGCCTTGAGGAGCTGGAGGCGGCGGCGGTAAAAGGAGAGCGCTTTCCAGAGCGCGAAGGCCACGCATAGGGCGATGGCGAGGTGGGTGTACTCGGCGACGCTTGAAGCCCACCAGGTGGGGCTCAGCATTCTTCCCAGTCCCAGCGTCATGATTTTTCGGACTCGCTGGAACGCACTTCGTGAACTCCCCTACAAGTGCTTCCCAAAACCCTGTACAATATGTAGTCTTTCTCGAGACCAAACGTCACGATTTCGAGAGCAAACAAACCCCTGGCAGGGATCCGCCTTAAAGGGCTGAAGTCCTCTCGTTATTCACAGTCATTACCATATCACTTCATGTAGAAACACGCCAGGCTTGGGAGGGCTTCATGGGTGCTCTGCTGTGACACCCTGACTGGGCTGTCCCATTTCTCGCTTCGCAGAGCAGTATATCTACTTGCTTTTAAACTTATGTTTAAACTTCCAAAGTTAGTAAATACACCGCTCTCGAAACAGTTGTTAAAGTGACTACAGCGTTAACAAACGTGTGCGTGTATCTATGTTTGTATGCGAGGGGGTGTCAGTAAGTGTCCTTTGAATGACTTAAGCTGTATGGGTGCCTGGAATTGTGTTTGTGTGTATGTGTGGCTGTGGCCCAGGAAAGGGGCATTGGAGCATGAACATTTTTTGTCAGGAGCAAGATATGTTTGAGGGGTTGGTGGAGTATAATGCAATGGGGCCCAGCTGGGTCCTACTGTGGCATGGAATTGTGTACTAGCATGAATGGCAAAGCCAACAAGACGAGTCTTCTTGCAGGGAGAATGGGGAGGACATGTTTCCTTACTGTGGCATGGCGTTGTGTTGCTGGTGTTAAGGCCAAAGGCACCATGATAAGTGTTCTTACAGGGTGTTATGTACCAAATTATGCCTGCTAGGCTATTACACTAAGAACAACGCCAGGCTGCAATGTATGTCTTACTCCATTTAATATCCTATTCCAACTGCCTTCCCCAAGCCACCACATTCCAAGTTCCACCAGCACCATTATACATTCCAATACATTTCCTTATGCTACACTACAACAACTCCCCCTTATCATCTAAGTTCATACCCATATGCTTATAAGGTCCATATCTACATTTGCTCAATCAAGCGAGACGGCTTGCGAATGACTCTGTGAGGCCGACCCCGCTCAGCTGTTTCAAGAGCTTCAGAGTTCTGTAAGCACAACGATGAAGACAATCCCGAGCCTCCAGGAATGTCACCAGACTGATCTCCCCCTTCATCCAATTCCACGTCAAGCTTTTCTTCACCAGAATCATCTTGAAACATTCTTCGAAAGAATGAAGCATTCCTGGTTATCTCACAGTCATCCCCCACAGCCGTGGTCATAGGTCCTTTCACCTTCTTGATTACTAGGGGCACCGGCCTATGCTTCGAATCCAACTTTCTCTGTTGCCTCTGCTGGACCAACAAAGTCTCACCAACTGCCAACTGATGTTCCTTCGCCTTCCTTTTGCTATCTGTCCATTCCTTGATTTTTCTCCTTTTCACACTCTCTCTTTCTCTGATCTCATCATATTCTCACGGGGTATAGTCCTCAAGTTGTGGATGCCTAGTTCTAGGCTTGTACCGTATCATTAATTCTGTAGGGGAATACCCAGTAATTTCATGAGGCGTATTGCAATAACTCTGCAACATCTGTGATATTGCCTGTGGCATTGACATGTGATCTGCAAAAGCCTACTGCTCACTGGCGTAACAGGGACCCCCGCAGCCCCCGGGGAGCGGGGGGCCTCTCTAGAACATGTCCTGGGAGGGTGCACAAAAAGATTTTTTCAAACATTTTTATTTTGAATTTTCTTTTTGAATTCACTCTGCATTTATAAAGAAATTATTTCTGTAACAGAAATAATTTCTTTATAAAGGCAGAGTGACTACAAAAAGAAACTGGGCATCATTACATGTCTGGCGGTAAGCCTGCCGGTGATACCAGCGGCTTGGTGCCAAACCCAAAAAGATTACTGGCACCTGACTTCCCGGTAACACCGGGAGATTACAACCCCCTCGGCCGGGCAGTCAGGCGCCGGTAATTCTGTTACTTCTCATTCCCATAGAGTCCCACAGGACTCTATGGGAGTGGGGACCACGGAAGCACTGGCACTGTTACTAATGGTGCCAATACTTCTGTTATGGTCTGCTTACCGGGAACAGCGGCTCCGGCAGGCAGACCCGTAGTATGTCGGTCGAGTAAGAACAGTGCCGGTAGGCTTACTGCACCGCTATTACTGGACCGGCACACTTATGAGGCCAACTGTCTTTTTTAATTACCAGCGCTCCCCAACCCAGGATATGGAAGACCCCAGGCTGGAAACCTCCATGTCATGGGGTGGTGGGAGCCCTATGACTTCACAAAGAAATAGTTTATTTTTGAAGTCACTCTGCCTTCATAAAGAAATTATTTCCGTTATGGTTCGGTCCTTAACGTAAATCATTTCTTTATGAAGTCAGAGTGACTTCAAAAAGAAACAATTTCTTTTTGAAGTAATAGGGCGCCCCTCAACACCATGTCATGTCGGTGTGTGAGTGTATAGTGAAAGGGGGGACACTTAAATGTGTAGGTGGCTGACTGTGTGAGTGTATGGTGAACGGTGCACACAAATGTATGGGTTGCTGGGTGTACTTTGTGGGATGTATTGACCTACTCTGCTATGCTATGTGGCATCACCCTGCCAGTTATGGTGAAAGAAACGGCAACAATGGCGGAAAAGCCCTTGGGCGCGCCAAAAACCTACAAAAACTGTGTGCTTCAGCACACAAAAAGAGGGATGCACAACCTGCCACCCATGGTACATGTGCGGTGGAATAGAGCACACCCGGCAGAAAATATGCCAGCGGGCTCCATGACCAGCAAACAGAGTGCAGAGAGAGAAGCAGCACTTTGCAAGTGAAAACCCAAAATGTGCCTACAAATGACATTTGCTTTGTTGCTAGAAACTCCAAAAATGCCTATAACACAACACTCAACATTCACAATCTTGCCTGGTGCTAAAATTCATGTATCTACTGAAGTATTGTGAACATACAAAGTCCTAATGTGAAGAGCAAAACATTCTTCAGACAAACTGGATTGTCTAAAAACTGACAGCCCATGCCAAAATCTGGGTACAGTACCCTGGGATACCTGAATGACAGCTGGCAGATGAGTTACAGATGAAACTTTAAAGTGGGCTAAAACTAAAAGTCTGCTGGATTAGCAAACATAAAAAGGATTGTTGCCAAAAAGGAATACAGATTTTAGTTGTGTTTTTGATCCCACAGATTTTAAGGCTAAAAAAGTAATGTATTTATGTTTGATGCAACACATTTGTTTTGCTGGATTTAAGAAGTTAATTAGCCTGGCTGAGCTGCAAGAACTGGAAAAGCAGGTTTCTCCCAGAAGGGGGGCCTTCCTCTCAGCAGAAACTCACTGGGAAGTTCTAATTGCAGGTTAGAACAGACTCTTGTCTACAGAAAGAGAAGGAGCAATGACAAGCCTTTCACCCCAGAAAGCAGAGGTGTGAAGGTGGTTGTAAACTCTCCTGGAAGGAGCTTCCCCAAGGAGGCGGATGCACTGGACTCCCAGGAGAGACAAAGGGGTGGAGCCAAGCGACCATCTGCTGTTAAGAATGAACAATGAACAATTTTTAAAAGACTCATAACTTGTTATTCAAAGCGGTGAAAAATATAAAAAGGACAGAGTTGTCAATTTAATTTTTGGCTGCACGTGTGAAGAGGCGGTAGAACTGTGTGACATGTTCTGGACAGGAATGGCAATATATGTGGTTTCATGTGAAATGTATTAATGTTAGAATTGTGAAAATGTACACACACATCCCTAGGTTAAACACACACATTTGTGGAAATTTGCATAAAATTTGGAAATTGTGTTCATAGCGAAAAGGACAAAATTCTGTAGAAAGTTGAGACAAGATCTCATCGCTGCGGGGTTTTGAGGAATAGCTGCTATATAAAATGTGGCATCTTTGTGTGTGCTTTGTATAAAGTTGACCAATGTAGAAATGTACATTTAGTATCAAATCCGATTTTGAGACCAGTGGCTAAAGGGAGGTCTCTAAAAATTGTAAAGCAAACCATAAAATGTGACATCATCCGGCCTTGATCCAATAACTCAAATTGCAAGGCGGAGATGAAGTTCTGATCCTATCCCAGCTCACATGGGCTAGCTTAGCTAAGCTGGCCCATACACCCACTTTGTGATGTCATTTTAAAACATAAATAGAGACAGCTGACAACACATAGGAATTCACAGATCCACTCACTTTCCTGATTCTGGCGAAGCACTCTGATCCAGCATTCTACATCCAGCTTTAATATTCTTCCAGATCCAGAGGCCAAGACCCTTGCCAGCAATAGAGAACTATTGATTTCAGCAAGGCCCAAATCCTCAAATTTATTCTCTCCACCCAGTGAAGCGCTGTGTGGTGTGAGAAGGCCTTTTGAACCAGTATCCTGAATTCTCTGGCTTGCCACCACTAAGCTTGCCTGAGGAACTCGCTATCCAGCTGATTTAAATACCCACAGACTAGGAGGGCAGATCCTGTGCAAATCCGGCGACGGGCCTAGCTGATCCATTACCGTGCCTGACGTGCTGTCTTTCCTAGACCAGATCCAATCCATGACTAGAACTGACGGGCCCATTTAATAACTTACCCTGTGAGTATCAATAGGAAGAACTGTGGCCCATAGTTTATTTGCATCGTCTTATCCTATCTCAAACCCATCCTATCTTTTATTCAGAACCAGTATTATTAGAACTATCTTTGCACTGATTTTTTCTCATCTGAAGAAGTAGAATTTCCACAGGAGGCGGGTTTCACTGATCATGAGACTGTAAAATCCCTCTGTGGTATTTGCTTTTTCATAGTCATCCTCTAGTGTAAGCAAACCCATCTATCATTTTCAAAAGGGCATTTCTGTTTTCCATCCTCGTGCCTATTTGCAAAAACGACTCTTACTAAAACCTCTATAACTCCCTCAGTTTTTATGATAGAAACGAAATTTCAACTACTACTTGTACCTGACATCTGTAGCTATACATAGAACCCAGCATTGCAAAACAGTGCGATTCTCCCGTTACCGTGAATATCACGCAAGGAAAAGTTTGCCGCTAATTACAATTCTGAGAAATGTACACGTGTGAAATAGTTTTAATTTGTTTCCGACTTGGACTTATAGATTTCAAATGTTTTCTTTGGACTAAATCATTGCTTGTGATTGTGTGCAACTGTTCAAAGCAGCTCCCATAGGAATTTACAACAATTTAAGTATTTTTTATCATATTTGGTGTTTTTGCTCAGTCAATACCCGCAAATTCCTAAACAATATCCATCCCAGAATTCCGAACTTCTATACATTACCCAAAATTTATAAAGATTTGGTTAAACCACCAGGAAGAACGATAGTCGCAGGCATGGATAGCATCAACCAACCGCTGGGAGTCTATATTGATTTCTTTCTTCAACCATTAATACAGAAAACTTCCACTTATATTAGAGACACCACACATGTTTTACAGAAAATCAACACTATACCCTTCCAACGTGATCATCTGATGTTTACTATTGATGTTAAGAGCTTATATACATCCATACCTCATAATCTGGGCATAGAATCTGTTGAATGGTTATTACTGGAAACACCAGCAGTTCATGCACAAAAATAATTCATACTGACTCTCCTTCAATTCATTGCAGAAAACTCATACTTCCAGTATCATAATAAGTTCTTTTTACAAATCTTCGGTACATCGATGGGTGCCATCATGGCACCAATTTATGCAAACTGTTCTATGCACAAATTTGAAATGGATCATATACTCAACAATCAAGAATGGAGCAAAAACATACACCTGTGCTCACGTTATATAGACAACATTTTCGGAATTTGGATGGGCACTGAAGCCACATTCAATGACTTCTTTGAATATCTTAACAACATTGACCAACGCATTCAGTTTACCAGCGAAATATCCAAAGACAAAATTACATTCCTTGATGTTCAAATAGAGATGAAGGATACTGGCTACAGCACCACTCTGTTCCGTAAAACCACTGATCGGAATAATTTACTTCATCGTTTGAGCTTCCATCAACCCAGTTTACTCAGGAACCTACCGTATAGCCAACTATTGCGAGTCAAACAAATTGTGAGTGATCCCGAAGACTGTTTAGCTAAACAATTGGAAATGAAAGACAAATTTCTAGCAGATGGCTACAGAAAGAAAGACTTAGATTCTGGATCCCAGAGAGTGAATGCTCTGGATCGAGACACCTTGCTGTCCAGCACCACCAAACCCAAAAGAGAACTTAAAACACCAGTATATGTCTCAAAATGTTCTGTTCAGAGCAACAAGATTAAAAATTCCATCAAAAAACATTGGAGCATTTTTAAGAATGATGTTAGAGTACAGAATTTATTTGATCAACTTCCGGTATTTGCCTATCAGAGAGGCAGAAATTTATGAGATTAATTAGTTCACACAAGACCCCCCATGAAAGAACCCATTACCCAACATACTGGGACATACCCCTGTCTACACTGCGCTAACTGTAATTTGGTTATCAAAGGCAACATTGTATACCATCCCAGCACAGGCAATAAGATCTTCCTTAAGACATTTGGTACCTGTGATAGTGTGAACATTCTATATGGTATTAAGTGTCCCTGTGGGAAATATGTTGGTCAGTCATCGAGAGCAGCAAAAGTACGTTGGAATGAACATCGCTCTTGTATTCGTAACTCTAACCCCAACTCAGCAGTGGCTCGTCATTGGAGTGAGAAACGCCACAATTTGACACAAATTAGGTTCTTAATCCTAGAAGTGTTGAATAAAGTCAACCCTCATGAGGACTTGGGCCTGCGGCTCAATAGAAGAGAAACATTTTGGATTGACAGACTTGGGAGTCTTTATCCTAACTGTCTCAATGAAGAGATCAATTATCATTGTTACATCTAAATCTGGTGTGCTTCAGTTTGGATTTCATGTAATGTTGTACATACTGTTTATGATTTCCTAGAGGTCTCGCTTGTTTGCCTCATATGCACATAACATCATGTTTTATTACCTACAAGTGGGTCTGATCTTTCATGTAAATATGATACCTTCCTAGTAACTGATGCACCCTTTCATGTTTGGTATTCCTATGTTGTTTAATACCGCTTAGAGTCATTGTTACATTTTTCACCATTTTGCACCATACGTACACACCAGATGTACGCATTATTTGACTTCATTTGTACATCATTACCTCGCAATCCCCGCATACTGACGATTTTGCACCTATGCCGCTACTCCCAGATTCTTTGTCTGAAATAGTTTTAATTTGTTTCCAACTTGGACTTTAAGATTTCAAATGTTTTCTTTTGGACTAAATCATTGCTTGTGATTGTGTGTAACTGTTCAAAGTGGCTCCCATAGGAATTTACAACAATTTAAGTATTTTTGATCATATTTGGTGTTTTTGCTCAGTCAATTCCAAAGATAATTTAAAAGCCATCCTGACAGCTGAAAAGTCAATTCCGTTTTTCTGTTATGTTTGATGGGGGAAGGTGGGATTGATATTCTGTTTGGTTTGTGCTATTCCTGAATACCTGATTTCTCCTCACATCTATTTAATTGCCTATTGGGGGGTTGAGGGGTGTTACAGGGGGATCCTCTATCCGTAGTGCTATCTGATCTGAACCAACACAAAAGTATTGTTTTCTGTGCTATATTTGTTTTGCTCATTACTTATTCCTAGTGTATTAAAGATATTATTCAGTGTTCTGACACCCCATTGTTGATTGTTGTTTAACTAATAAAAATATATTGTGATAACATTTTAAATACATAAATAAATATTTACCTTTGCAAACTAGCCTGATTCCTGGTTCAGTGTGACTGGGGGGGAGGCGGTCGAGGGAGGGGGAGGGGGTCGAGGGAGGTGGGGGGGTTCCAGGGGAAGGGTGTGATATGAGTGGTATATCCTTCAGAATATTGAACTTATAGACAAAAATAAATAAGGGTTTCAGTTGCCAGTTGCGCACTACACACTGGGCTTTGACTTGGGTGTGTGCCGGATTGAAATCACTTACAGCTTGTACAGTGAAAGGGTGCACACTTAAATGTATGGGTGGCTGTCTGGGTGTGCCTGCATGGTGAAAGGGTGCACACTTAAATGTATAGGTGTCTGCCTGTGTGAGTGTATGATGAAAGGGTGCACACGTAAATGTATGGGAGGATGCCTGGGTGTGTGTGCCTCTATGGTGAAAGAGTGCACACTTAAATGTACAGATGGCTGCTTGGGTGTGCCTGTATAGTGAAATGGTGCACCGTTAAATGTATTGATGTCTGGGTGTGCGTGTGTGTATATGGTGAATGGTGTGTGTGCTTGTGTTCAGGGGTGAAACAAAACCTACATTTCAAGGGGGCTAATCCTTCAAATGTTGGGAGAGGCGCTAACTTCACTGGCGGTGGAGGAGGGGCAAAGTATTTGTGTGGTGGAATCTAACTTCTTTATGCATTTTAATGAGACTATTCTAGTGCAGCTTGAATGCTACAAGCAGTTAACTCTCTCCTTTAAGTCTGAAAGCACTCACTTATCGACTGCTGCGAGAATGAGCAGTCCCCTGTTCCTAATCTGCCCTTCCAATCACTCCCGTGGCATGCAAGTACTAAACCCACATCAAGATTTAAATTGCCTAAAAATATTAGCATTTGAATGCAGGTACTAACAGTGAAATGTTTTACGTTAGTAATTGCTGGTCCCTTGTTAACATCGAAACCCAGGTGCCGTTTAACATCTGTGCACTGTTCTGTCCAGCAACTGCTCTGAAGGTCAGCCATGTTTAGTCAACATAGCCCAAAATTAGAGTGGGGAGGGGGGTGCTGAAGCCCAGTCAACTCAATGGTGTTACATCACTACTTGTGTTTAATGCCTTGATTACTTATTTATAATCGTCATTACTCCTAGCCCTATTCCTCCTCCTCCCTGTACTTGTGTATGAGTCAGTACTTGTGGCTGTGGCACTCTGCCTCATACGCAAGTACTGGGATGAGGTAGAGGGTCATGGAGGTAATGCCTGATTTAGCAACCTATAATCTTCATTACCCCTAGTCCCACTCTTCCTCATCCCAGTACTTACCTATGAGGCAAGGAGCCTCATACGTAAGCTCTGGGACAAGGAAGAGGGATGTGAAGGTAATTCTGGCCCAAGGAGCTGATTTTGGAGGTTGGGGTAGGGGTTAGAGGGAGGGAGAGGTGATGTGCGGGTGCAGGATTGTGCGATAAATCATAATGGTTGTCCATGTCCAGGCTAAGCAGGCAAGATATGTGGTATTAGTGGCTGAGAGGCATTTTGGTGCAGCCAGTCTAGTCATTCCTCAGTTTGGTATGAATTTTTTTTCTGATAAAGCAGTCCTGCTAAGTGTAATTACCTGGCTAGACTGGCATAGCCATTTCCTACTGTGGCATTGTATATTTTTCTGGGCATCTGTGATAAGATAATATAATATGATATGATATAAATCATTTATAACACGCCTGTATGCAAGTGTTTCTAGGCGCCACAAGACAAGGGAGGGAAGATAGACGGAGCACAAGACAAACAATCTTACTAGGCCTTGTGTCGTTCAGATCGTGCATGTGCGAGATGCAGATAAGTCTTGCAGTCTTGTTCTGGATTAGTTGGAGAGGGCAAAGAGTAGAGGAAGGCAGATTGAGCAAGCGGGTGTTGCAGTAGTCCATCCTAGAGAGAAACAGGGTTCTGGAGACAGTGAGCTTCTAAGGGAAAGTGAGAATGGGGAGAGTCCCTTTGGTAATGGGACTTCTTGGTGATGTCCGAGATGTGAGTGAGGAGAGAAAGAGAGAGTGGAGTCGATGATGACAGCAAGGTTTTTTGCCTCGCAGGAAGGCGAAGGAAGAGGGCCCATGGTGGGCAGCCAGAGTGAGAGAGGGTAAAGCAGGGGCAGGGATTCCAATGAGAAGGATCTCTGTCTTAATGGCATTCAGGCAGAGAACGTTGGAGGCGCACCAATCCTGAATCGCAGATAGACAGTCAGGAATGAGTGAGAGAGGAGAGGTGCCGAAGGAAAACCGAGTGTCATTTGCATAACACTGAAAGTTAGAGAAGGTCAAGATCAGGTGGGCCAAAGGGGCCAAGTAGAGGTTGAAAAACCAGGGGGAGAGGATAGAGCCCTGGGGAACGCCACAGGTAGAGAGAGAGATGGCAGAGAGAAAGGGACTAAGTTGGACCTGGGAGGGGAAGTTCAAGCCAAAGTAGGTCATCCACTCCAGGGCCTGATCCATGATGCCCAGGTTTTGACGTAGTTGATTGATCAGGATGGCGTGGTTGACTGTGTCGAAAGTAGAGGAAAGATCAAGGAGGATTAGGACAGAGAGCAGATCTTCACAGGTGTTCAGGAGAGCAGTTTTCGTACCTCTGGCAGCTCTGAAACAAGACTGATGGTCATGGAGACAAGCAACAGATTCAGTGTGGAGAGTAAGCTGGCAGATGGTCAGCTTTTTCAAGAGTTTGCCCAGGAAAGGGGTGATATAGATTGGGCAATAGTAGGATTGGCAGATGGTTTCTTGAGGAGTGGGTGCACAAGGAAGTGCTTAAGGGGAGAAGGAAATGTTAAAGTGGAAAAATGTAATTACAGAAATCGGCCAAGGCTGGAGCAAGGGTGTCAATATGGTCCTTGATGGTTCTGGAGGAGCAAGGGAGCACCCGTTTGGACAACACTTTCATAGATCAGTCTTTTCTAGAAACCTTGTCAGGTGTTGTCAGAGAGAAAGAGGAGAAAGGAGTTGGAGAGGTAGAGATGGCAAAAGGGGGGCCGAGAGAGGGAGAGGAAGAGGAGATAGAGAAAAGGAGAGGTAGAGACCGTAACCGGATTTACCAGTTCCTTGCAGACTTTAAAGAGTCCAGCCGTGTTGTTAGAGGCCTCAGATACCCGGGCTTGAATGTTTGCTCTCTTCTTGATGAGTGTTACTGCTTGGACTGGCATTTTGGTGCAACCAGTCTAGGTATGTCTAAATGTGGCCTGGCATGCTTTAATGTAATGTTCTTACGTGTTTACACTGGTCTACATTGTGCAGCCAGTGGGATATGTTTTCAATAGCAAAGCATTAATGTTCCTGTGCACTGATGGTGACTTGCATGTATTGGATTGGTGTTACCATAGAAAACAATGGCAAACACTCTGGCTTTTTGTTTGTTCCCAGAAAGTGTGTTCTGTATTGCATTAAAAAAACATGTTTATATCCTTCTCCTAGTACAGTGTGTGGCATACCCCTTCAGCAGCAGGTTTGTTTGTATTGTGCAAGCTTGATAATCTAGGACGGCCCAGAGTGTGGCACGACCTGTGATTTGTTGCCGGGTGTGGGTGGGCGCCCTCAGCATGGCTTACAGTGGGGCCCCCACATTTTGTGTTACGCCACTGCTACTGCCCGATCCGTTTTATTGTATCCATAAACCATTGAACCATGCCATTAGCCTGTGGCCACAGCAGGGTGATTTTCTGGTGTTTGAAACCCAAGTGCAACGCAAACCTTCCAAACTCCTGCCCTTCGAAAGGCGGCCCATTATCAGTCTTAACCACATTTGGGACACCCCACTCACTGAACAGCTCATCCAGGACTACCACCACATGATGATAAGCTGTGCATGAATATTCGTCTACCGCCACGAGCAGATGGCCTCCATCTTCTAGTGACCCATAGAAATCAATTGCTACCCTCTGCCACGGACCATCCGGCAAAGGTACTACTTGTAGTGGACAGGTAGTTTTGCTGGACGCAGTCACCTGACAAGCAAAACAATGTTGCAAAGCATCTTCAACAATTGCGTCCATGCATGGAAACCACACTTGGTTTCTCAGTATCTTTTTTGTATTTGCAACCCCACGATGACCCTCATGTGCCAGAATCACAAGGACCTTTTGTAAACATTTTGGGCCTACCAGCCGGCTTCCCCTGAGCAACACCCCTTAGTCAGTTGCAGTCAGCTCATTGCATACTCTTGCCAACCTCTGCAGATCTCTTCTATCCACCCCTTCTTCTCTGACTTGTTCTGTGGCTAGACATCTCCACATGCCAGTTCTAGTAAGTCGAAAAGCCGCTCAAATTGTGGGATCAGCTCTTTTCCACAAATATCTCCTTCGTGATTGCCGGTTGCAGGGCATTGAGGGATATATATGATATATACGCCTCCGCCTCTATTTGCATCTCATTCTCAGGATTTCCTTTAGGATGTCGAGACAAATAGTCCGCCGGGTTGGTCTCTTTTCTTGGCTTGTGAATGATGCTATAATCATATTCTTGCAGGCGTATACCCCACCTCTCTATGCGTGGAGGCATTTTAACGCTAGGATTTCCAAACAATGATAAAAGGGCTTGGAGGTCTGTTATGAGAGTAAACGGTCTGCCGATGACAAAATGGGTGAACTTCTCACATGCCCAGACTGCAGCCAGACTTTCCCGCTCTGCTTGTGAATATGCTTGTTCAATGGTGTTCAAATCCCTACTAGTATATGCCACAATGTGACCTATTGGCCCCTTTGTCTGAGCTAAATTGGCACCCAAACCAATCGGACTGGCATCCACTGTAATTTTGGTTTCCCAGCTAGGATTAAAATAGGCAAGTTGTCGGTCACTATTCAGTTCTTTTTTTATTGTTTCAAAAGCAGCCTTACATTCCACATTCCATCCAAATGCCACTTCTTTCTTCAGCAACTGCCTAAGCGGATTAGTCAACATTGCATAGTTGGGAAGATGTCGAGCACAATAGCCCATCATTCCTTAAAAGGATCTCAATTCCGCTACATCTTTCGGAGCTTGTAGACTTACATTGGCATTATTTTTGTCAGGGTATGCTCTGATCCCCTTCTCTGAAAATATATGACCAAAAAAACGTAGGCTCTGCTTCTTTATGGCACTTGGGCCGTTTAAAGTTAGACCATTGTCCTGCAACATTCCACAAACTTGTTTCAATGACTCATCATGCTGACTCTGGGTAATGCCATATACCTCAATATCGTCACTGTAGTTGAATGCATTTCTTACTGGCGCTATAAGTCTCATAATCGTCTCTTGTAAAATTTCAGCAACAGAAGAAATACCAAAACTCAGGCACTTGTACAGAAATAGCCCTTCATGTGTGGTGAAGGTGACAATAGGTCTAGATTCAGGATCAATTACCAGCTGATGGTACCCTTGATTCAAGTCTAATTTCGAAAATCTGGTGGCCTGATTTAGTTGAATTATCATATCCTCAATATTGGGCACAGGATGTCTCTCCTTTTGTATTGCAGTATTAGGGATTTGCATGTCCACACACAGACAAAGACGACCATCGGCCTTGGCTACCACCACCAAAGCAGACACCCAAGGTGTGGGACCATCAACCCTCTTAATGATATCATTATCAAGCAGTTGCTGTAATTCTTGAGAGACCTTTGCCTGAAGATGAAAACCTATCCGGCGAGGATGTTGAGGCACAGGACGGACAGCAGGATCAAAGTATAAATGTATGACACCTTCTCTCAGCTTCCCAATAATTCTGGAAATGTCTTCTTTCGCTCTTCCATGTTTAATCCTTTTTCCGATAAAGTTTGTAGATCATGGTGTTGTGGAGGACATCCTTGTATCTTCTCAGACTGATGATATTTAACATCAATAAGTTGTAACTCAGTGGCAGTGTTACAGCTAATGAGGCATCTACCTGTAACTGGACTATTTATGACATGTATGTTGACTGACACACAGTGGCCCTTATGAATTAAGTCACATTGAAACTGCCCTTTGGAGGCTAATGGTTGTATTGCTCCCCATTGAAAAATGTGAGCTCTTGATGGCCGTAAAGGGTACATTTTGGGTATTCCTTCATAGGCTCTTTCACTTATTACATTCAGTGTGGCACCGGTATCAACCAGAAAAGGTATGTCTTGCCCACACAAACGTATTGTAACTTTTATGGCAACTCTGTCATCAAGTGTATTACAGATTGGTCTAACAAATTCCTTGGTGTATCTGTCATATTCCTGGTATTGATCCATATTCAAGTGTTCTCCTTTGATTGGGGGATTTTCAAAAGGGTCCCCACACTGCATCTCCACTTGATTTTGAACTTGGTAAGACTGCAGGTTCTGATCCTGTTCTTGACTGGATTGTTAAGACAACTACACCTGTATATTTTCCATTGCTCTGATGAATCTCGGTTGTCGGGCCTGATGGCTCACTCTAGCATCGACATTAGGCATTGTAAAATCTTTCTCTTGATGTGTGTTGGAAGTCTTTGGCATATCATACCTTCTGCTTGGCAAAATAGGTATGTTGGACCGGTAGGTAGGCATTGGCGGTGCTTTTTCTATGCACATTGTTTGAAAATGATTTTCCTGGCCACATCTCATACATATTTGGCCCAGAGCCGGACGTTGGCCTCTATGCGGGAATTCAAACCCACAAGGATAACATTGTCTTTGTAAAGGGCTTTTACGAATATTATTCCACCCATCTTGGTGCTGTGCTGTGACAGATGACGTGCCCACGTATCTCCTTTGCCCTTGCGTGTTTGGCCCTATTTCAGCAATAGTATCTAACCTCTTTGGATTCTCCATATTTGCTGCTTGAGTGTCCACTCAAAAGATGCTTCCGGAATTGCGATGATATGCATCCTTCAATGATTCTCAGCCTTATTGCCTTATTGTCACAAAAATTCGCAAAATCACAATATGCTGCTTTCCTTTGTAGCCATAACACAAACTGTGCTATAGTTTCATGTGGGGCCTGTGCGCATTGATTGAATGTGTAGCGTTCATAGTCTCGTAGGGCGGAATTATTAATCGTCCACTGATTGCTGTTGCTAAGAGTTGGTATGTTATTTTCTCTTCTGGCAGTATGGTCTTGTTGATGCTCTTCATTTCCTTTCCAACTAGATTTATAAAGATGTCTAATTTATTTGGGGCATCTTGATTTCCTACCGCCCTTAAAAACTCCTCAAACTTGTCCACCAATTCTTGCCAGCGTTGTCCCTGGTTATCTTGCGGTTCCAGGTTAAATGGATTTAGGCGGCATAGATAACTGACTGGATTTGTGGATGTAGGCATTCCAGACATGCCTTGACTTGGGTTTATATCTCCACTTGCATTGTCAGACGAAATATGTCTTTATTTTGTGTGTGCGTGTGAGCGTTTCAGTGCTTTGACTTGATCCACTAGATGACACACTCTTCAATTGACTGTTGATCCAGAATTGGTTGCAGTGTTGTAATGTTTTATTAACTTTGCTATGCAAGTGCAGTAGTCCAGCCCTTTTTTGCTTTGCTTTGTTATGTTTCGTTTCAATTGGTATTATTCTTTTTAGTTTTATTTATTGCTCATACGGTTGTTTCATGTGTTGTGTCTCTATGGATGAGGTGCTTATCAGCCACAATATATGTGCAATATTTCCTTTAATTGTTCGGCTTGTGTTGTCTATTGATTCAGAATGTTATGCTTTGCCGTGATATCCCGTTGATTTTGCTGTGTAATTGCAGCAGCTTGGCCTTTTTCGTTGGCCTTTTTCATTTTGGTTTATTTGCTCCGCTATGTTTGTCTCTTTCTTTACTTATTTTTCTGAACTTTGATCTTTACCGTGGACTTTAGTCCTTTTCCCTTTTTGGCCTTTCCCTGTTGAAATTATTGCAAATCTTTATTCTTTTTTTTGTTTCGTAACAGTATTTCAAAGCTTAATTATGTGAGTCTTGAAAATGCTTTGCTGTGAAATGCCAATGTGTTATTTTCCTATTGACTCTATGTAGCGTTTCTTCACCGCCTCTTTATTTTACAGCCGGTATGTCATGCACTCTTACATTTCATATGCTACCACATTTATGATATTCTACTGACTCTTCATCTTTTCTTTGCATATTTCTTAACGTTGCAAATGTTGCAATGCAACATTGAAATTGTTTTCGTCTATGTACGCCGCTTTGTTTATGTTTGTTGTGTTGCTATGACGACTCGTGTAATTTATTTTGAGCAAACAAATATGGCCGCACGTTTCCTTATGCTCAAAGGTCCTTTCCTCTGTCCCTTTGATGTTACATAGCGACTTTCACCGATCCTGGAATCCTGACCTGCGCCTCGCGCTTTAGTGAGTTTCGTTGCTTCAAATTCTAATTCGAAAAATGCCTTTCTCCAGCATTGGATCTTTCATGGATTCACATGGCTAAAATATTCCCCGTCTTCAGGCCGGGAACCCTCTGTCTTTTTTTAAAAGCGTTTTCCTTTGGAAAACTTCAACACTTTAGTGTCCTATCAATGTCCTTTTGGGATGCTTACGCACCACCCAATAGGACGTAGGGCATAAATAGACCCGCCCCGTGGCTTCTCCTCAGATTTCAACCGTCTCCAAAGTGTTGGGATCACCTTGTGCTTTCTACACTTTTGTGGGTAGTAGTCATTTCTTTCCCAATGTCTGGAAAGCGTTGTTTCGCCCGTGTGCTACATGCGGAATGAAAAAGGATTATGACGGGGACGGGCACATGGACTGCCTCTATTGCCTCTACGCTCATCACTCCGCGGATACCTGTGACGTCTGCAAAGGTTTCTCGCAGAAAACGTTGAAGGACCACAATCAGCGTCTCATATCGTGGCTGAACGAAGGGGCCTACCCTCCATCTGAGGTAGGATCGGTGCGCAGTCTAGCATCAGAGAGGCCTTCCCCCGCAGTTCCTCGCCGGTCGGTGTCGGCTGAGCCTCCGGCAAAGAAGCCACGGCCTACAGAAAAGAGTTGTCCCTCTTTGGGGAAACATCTGACGAAAGGGGCTCCTTCATCGACAAAACATGGTCAATCTGACTACTCCCGAAAGCCTGAAAAATCTTCTTCTTCTACTTCTTCGAAAAAGGACAAAGAGGACTCTTCGAGACGCCCCTGCTCGGGAGACCATCATAGGTCTTCCTCCAGTAGAGAATATTCGAAGCACCTGTCCAGAGACTCGAAAAAGGCGGGATCGCCTGACAGGTCTGCGCCACAACTGCCAGCGCCATCAACGGGAGTCCCGTCGTCAACGGCTTCACTGCCGGCTGCACTATCGGTCCCTACAGTGGTGTCGTCAGCCCCAGTGGCGGCAATCGATGAGGGCCCCAGGTATTCATTGTCGACGGTCGATGTACCAAGGTCTTGGCAGCCTTTGGCGTATGGCGCCATTCTACCAGATACCATACTGCAACAGGAGTCCGCCCTCTCGGTGTTGTCAATTTAGGAGGAACGAGAGCCTGTGGTTCATCAAACAAATCTTGGCTTACAGTGCATGGGCCCTTGGACGACGACGGGAGCGCAGAATGTTCCACCTGCGTCTCCTTTGTTGAATCTGCAGTCAGTGCTGTCTCTTCAGGTGTTATCTACACTGCAGTCCCTTTTAAGTCAGCTGGATGCCAGATTGCCTTCTATGGGTATGCCTCCGGTAACACCTATCGTCGACACGGCAGGTGTCCCTCTGTGTTCAGCATCCATCGCTGAGTTGCCGGCATCCCGGCTGATGAGCACAAAACCTCCTCGTTCCCACCCGGAGGAGGGTGAGCTACAGGACCCTGAGTCGGACCAAGGTCCTAGGGACTCCATCTCGGACATTTCATAGTCACCTCAAGAGACCCATTATGGGAGTCTGACGCAGAAATAGAGGCTCCTAGGAGTCCAGCGCAACCGTCTCCCCCGGATGACATTGGGGCTTTTCATGCCATGATGGCAAAAGCCTGTGTGGAGTTTGGTCTGACCCCAGAGAAAGAACGGAAAGAGTGTTTCTCATTTGACCACATGGGAAAGAGAAGAAAAGCGGTTGTCTCCGTTCCAATCCTGGACCACGTTTGGCAAGAAGGCTTACGTACCATGCACCATCCATTTTCGGAGCCTGCAGTTAAGGGCAGGTTAGAGAAAAAAATCAAGGCCCCGGACTCTACACCAAAGTGTTTGGTTGAACAACCTTCTTCTGAATCAGCAGTTTCAGCGGCGGCTAGCAGGAAAGCCAGAACGCAGCACAAGTGCACAACACCTCCTGACAGTGAAGCTAGAAGGAAAGATGCCTTCGGAAAGAAGGTCTTAACAGTAGGGGCGACGACAGTCAAGGCCGCTAACTCGTTAGCGATTATGGCATGCTACGACCACGAAATGTGGCATCGCCTGGCCCCCATATTAGAACATCTGCCCGAAGAACACCGAAAGGCAGCCATGCTACTGGTGCGTGAAGGTGAGGAGGCATCAAATCACAGCATTTACATTGCTGTAGATTTAGCAGAATTGGGGTTCAAGCAGATAAATAATGGTGCAGTACTAACGAGGCAGGCCTGGCTAAAGTGCACAGACTTTAGGCCGGAGGTCTATTACAAGGTGCTGGACATGCCCTGTGAGGGTGAACAATTGTTTGGGGAAAAAATAGATGAAGCCCTCAAAGGCATGAAAGAGGACTCCAATACGGCAAGGTCACTGGGAGCTTTACAAAGCCGGCGAGCGTTTTGGCCCTTTCGTCCCCTCCATGGAGCTTCGGGGAACACTCGATTTGCCGCATCCAGAGAGCGAAACTACAATCGGTCTGGATACTCCTCACAAGGATACAGACAAGCAGTTCAGGCTACACGAAGAAGCCGTGATTTTCCAACATCCAGAAGGAGAGGAGGACAGCCTTCTTCCACCAAGAATAAGCAAACGAAATCGCAGCAATGACAGTCTTCGAGAGTGGCCCTACACGTCGACGGATGGGAGAAAATTACATCGGACCATTGGGTATTGGACGGACACGGTCAGGCTGGGCCACTCTCTAGTATTCAAGGACCCACCACTTCCCATTCCTCCCTTGTATTCTGCGCAACCTCATCTCCACATCTTACAGCAGGAGGTTGTACTTATGCTGCAGAAAGGGGCTATAGAATTGGTTCCAGTGGCCGAGAGAGGTCAGGGGGTTTACTCTCATTACTTCGCGGTCAACAAACCCAACGGCAAGTGGTGACCCATTCTGGACCTTCGGGCCCTGAACAAGACTCTGCAACGCCTGAAGTTCAAGATGGTTACTCTTCAGGAAGTCATCCGGTCGGTGCAGCCAGGAGAATTTCTGGTGTTGTTGGATTTGCAAGATGCGTATTACCACATACCTATGCGTCGACGACACAGAAAATTCCTGCGGTTTGTGGTGGGTCAGAATCATTACCAATTCCGAGTGCTCCCATTCGGTGTAAAATCATCTCTCAGGACGTTTACGAAATGTTTAGCACCGGTGGTGGCGTGGCTCCGACGAGAAGGTCATCACATCTATCCTTACCTGGACGACTGGCTGATACGAGGCTTGTCTCCGGCGGTGACACAGGCAAGTCTCAACATTACCATGCAACTGTTGCAATGGTTGGGCTTCGCGGTCAACTTCGAAAAATTATTTCTGTCTCCCTCCAAGAGTTTGGTGTTTTCGGGCGCGGAATTCCAGACTCAGTCAGGTCTGGTGAAGCCTTCTGTCGAGAGAATTCAGAAACTCAAGCAAAAAGCGGCAGAGTGGAGAGTCGGAACGAAAGTATCGGTCAGGAAGTACATGTTTCTGCTGGGAGCCATGGCGTCAGGTATTCCGTTAGTGAAGGACTGTCGTCTCTTCATGAGACCAGTGTAGGATTTTCTGGCCGGTGGGACAAGGTGGTGATCAACAGCGACTTGCAGGAAGCACTTCGGTGGTGGCAACTCTCGGACAATCTGACGCGAGGAATGCTGTTACTGGAGCCGGAATTTCAAGCTACAATTGTGATGGATGCCTCTCACACAGGGTGGGGAGCTCATCTGGGGTCCTTACAAGTTCAAGGTCGGTGGTCTCCAGTCGAATCGAGTCTTTATATCAATGTGCTGGAACTGAGAGCGGTTCATTGGGCTCTAAAATCGTTTTTGCTGCGCATATGAGGCTCGGTCGTGAGGGTGTTTTGACGGACAGTATAACCACAATGTTCTACCTCAGGAAGCAGGGGGGCACACATTCCAGAACGCTCTCGAGAGAGACTTACGAACTATGGCTTTGGGCCCTCTAACAAGACATCAATTTTGGGGCGTTTCATCTACCAGGGGTGATGAATGTACAGGCAAACTCTCTCAGCAGGGAAAAGAACCAGCTCCACGAGTGGCAACTGAAGGATCAGCAGGTGTCGAGCATTTTCAAGAAATGGGGTCTTCCTTCACTGGATCTCTTTGCTACCCGAGAGAACAAAAAGTACAAGCAGTTTGCCAGCAGATGGCCTCAGCCAAATTCGCTGGGGAATGCGTTCTCGTTCCCGTGGACGGGCAGGTTCACGTACGCATTCCCTCCATTTCCACTCATTCGGCACACCCTCCAGTGGATTCAGAAATACCCATGCCGTGTGATTCTGGTGGCTCCTTACTGGGTCAGGCAGCCGTGGTTCTCAGACCTACTCCATCTATCCGTAGCAGAACCGTGCGGTTTCAAGTGACACCGGGCCTTCTGTTTCAAGAACAGGGGCAGTTTGGCACCACGACCCGGGCTCTCTCAGCCTGACGGCTTGGCTCCTGACTTCTCTGAGTTTGGATTACTTCACATTCCTCGGGACTGTCGCCGCATTTTAGAGGTGGCTAGACCTCCGTCCACGAATGTTTCCTATGAATGCAAATGGAAAAGGTTTTATGTGTGGTGCATGGATCAGCCTGGGATAGACCCTTTAAGCATTTCATCGGAGCAAATTCTGCCCTACTTACTACACTTGGCAAAGAAAGGTTTGGCATTCTCCGCCATAAAGGTTCACCTGGCTGCCATTTCTAGATTCACTCGGAAGAGGCATGCTACCCTGCTGTTCAGTGATCGTCTCGCTAAACATTTTCTAAGAGGATTGTTTCTGACTTTTCCTCCGGCTAAGAAGTACCCTCCTGGCTGGAGTCTCAATCTGGTGCTGTCCGCTCTGATGAAAGCCCGTTTGAACCTATGTCGTCGATGCCACTGAAATTTCTGTCATGGAAAATGGCGTTTTTAGTGGCCATTACTTCAGCAAGAAGAATATCAGAGTTGCAAGCTCTAGTTATTGATCCTCCGTACTTCCGTTTCTTCAAAGACAAGGTGGTGTTAGCTACTAACCCGCACTTTATTCCAAAGGTTCCAACTACGTTTCATAAACTCTCTTCTATTGTGCTACCATCATTCTTCGCTTCGGCTTCCTCATCGGCAGAAAAGGCGCTGCATACACTGGACATTAAAAGAGCACTGAAATTTTATCTAAGTTGTACTCAGGAATTCAGGCATTCAAGACAACTGTTTGTGGTTTATGGACCTTCAGTAAAGGGAAGGGCAATCTCCAAACAATACCTATCGCGCTGGGTCTCATCCGCCATTTCCTTCTGTCACTCTAAGGCAGGAAAGCCTTTGGAGAGGCGCCCAAAGACGCACTCAACGAGATCCACCGCATCATCAGCGGCATTATGGTCGGGGATTCCGCTGGTGGACATCTGTCAAGCGGCCTCCTGGTCGTTGCTGCATACATTCACTCAGCATTATTGCCTGGAGCAGCAACATGGGGCAGATGTACAGATGGGACGTGCATTCCTGCAACGCCTCTTTCAGTAAGGTAGGCCCCCACAGCGGGGGTACCTATTTCAATGTTACCATGGCTAATGTTTTCTTGCTGGTAGTATGTGTTGCGTTCCTAATGTATTGGTTTGCATTACACGCCACCATGTATGATGAATACTGCTATGTAATCTATTCTAAGCATGTGAATCCATGAAAGATCCAATGCTGGAGAAGGGAGTAGTTTCTTACCTGTAACTCCATTTCTCCAGCGTTGGTATCTTTCATGAATTTACATGCGCCCGCCGGCCTCCTCTGGATGCAAACTTTAGCAGCCTCTACTTTGGAGGTTAAAATCTGAGAAAAAGCCGCGGGGGCGTGTCTATTTATACCCTATGTCCTAGTGGGTGGTGCATAAGCGTCCCAAAAGGACGTCGATAGAACACTAAAGTTTTGAATTTTCCAAAGGAAAACACTTTTCTTTTAAAAAACGAGAGTTCCCGGCCTGACAACAGGGAATATTCTAAGCATGTGAATCCATGAAAGATACCAACGCTGCAGAAATGGAGTTACAGGTAAGAAACTACTCCCTTCTAGCACAGCGACTCTCTTCATAAATAAATACACATATAATCATTGATTGTGTTAACTACTAAAATTGCAGTCTTAATTGTTCATGCAGGACGGCTGCGCTGCGCATTTTATCCCTCTTTTTGTTTCCTGTTCCCCTTTGCTGGCAGGCTTTTACGCGCGGTCTTTGTCTTTGAACTTAGCATTTCAATCTTCTTTATTTATTTTTTTATTACTGGATCGCTTGTCTATCCTTAATTTTCTTTTTTCTCTTGTCAGCCACCTCCTCAGACTGTACTTTCTCAGCCTCCTCCTCAGGCTGCCAGTACTTCTGGATCTCCTTAGTTAATCTTGTGGGTCATTTGTCTCCTCGTCGCCAAATGCTATGCCCCAAATTATGCCTGCTAGGCTATCACACTAAGAACGACGCCAGGCTGCAATGTATGTCTTACTCCATTTAATATCCTATTCTAACTGCCTTCCCCAAGCCACCACATTCCATGTTCCACCAGCACCATTCTACATTTCAATACATTGCCTTATGCTACTATTACACTACAACACAGGTTTTTTTTTGCAGCTTTCAAGGCAATGTTTTCTGTGGCCTGACATTTTTTCCTGCTGTTGGTATATGGGGGGGATTAGTATAATGAAACTGTTTTGCTATTTTTATAGTGTGTTTGCCAAAGTACTTTACAGAGAACATGTTTATATAAAATCACCCAACCAAAGTTGGTACTCATTTATCAGCCTCTGAAGGATGGAAGTCTGAGGCGGCCTTACTGGAATTTGAACCAGTGGCCTGCAGATGACTTAGATTCCAGAAGCAAACACTCAACCCGCAGAACTATCTCACCGGCTAGACAGCAAGGACATGTTTTCTTACTGTGGCATGGTTTCTTTGGTTTTGGAGTATTTCGTGGGGCGCATAGCGAGTCATCTTTTAGGTTCCTGGCTTTTTAACGGAAAAGAAGGAGCCCTCATTAATGAAGGGGACCCTGAGACTGAAGGTGAGGCAATCAACCACCACCCTAATATCCACGAACAAATAATGGAAGGTGGCCCTACTTTTTAACTCTGAGACACTATCTGGGGCTTTGACAACAAAACGGAGTTGCAAGTAGACTACAGAAGGGGACTCCTTGTATTGACAGATAACGTCAAATGAGAAAGGGGCATTTAGTGTGGATGCCAGAGGCCACTTAACATTAATCCCGGCCTAAAACAGCGATTCTGAGCCTGCTGTGCACTCTCTCCGCGGTCCAGGTCCTGCTGATACGACAAAGTAAAGGAAAGAGGACCCAAACCACTGTAGGATTAGACGGCCAAGCCCTGTATTGGGCAAGTGCTAGTCAGGCACACAAAGTCCTGCTTCTGCCTTAATGTTACGAACATGGGAGGCCAGCCAACAGGTTACTTCAGCAGTTTTTCCTTTGCCTCTTGTTGCTCTTTGACCATTTCTTAGTAGAGTAAATGCCTTTATGTTACTGCTTTCCAGTCCGAGTTGTTTATTGGTTAAACTCAGTTTATATTTGCTCTGAGCAGGTTATTAACAGCCAGAACAATAGTTGAGATGCTGGCTCTTGACACATCCTCCCCAGTGTGATGTTCTGTGCATAGGCTCACCGGCCCAGAATGGGTATCAACGGCCTTACAG
Source organism: Ambystoma mexicanum (assembly GCF_040938575.1). Classification (NCBI taxonomy): domain Eukaryota; kingdom Metazoa; phylum Chordata; class Amphibia; order Caudata; family Ambystomatidae; genus Ambystoma; species Ambystoma mexicanum. The sequence continues at coordinate 1,391,935,694 of NC_090922.1, forward strand.
TCGGCCACGTAGTAAAACACACATAGCAGTGCCATCCCTCATTGCCCCCCCTTTCCGGGGGGGGGAGTAAGGCAACAGACCATTACCATTACTACCCTACTAATAAACACAGACAATTGTTATACGTTTGGAAACAAAAAGGTCACATTTATTGGAGCATAACACAATACGGAGGCAGTCCCAGCCATAAGAAACGTAATAGTTCATGACCAGACACTTCTAAGGTAGCCCATAAGCAGGGCAATGTCAAAGTTCTGAATGTTCTGGGTTACCCTTGCCACACACGGCTTAGCAAGGCAGCAGACATACGTTTCAGATTGTACTGCATGCAGTACTTCTTCCTCTGGCCACTGAATCTTGTTGGTGAGAAGTCTCAACTGTCCCTAAGGGAGTCAGTGCCCATCGTCCAAATTTGGCTGAGAGCAGCCATCGGGAAACCGGCCAGGCCAAAATTGCTGCGTCACTCTCCTCCCCGGCTAAGACTACCCTGAACTCCGCCTGTGACAGAAATGGAAAAATGAATACCTGGTACAAACAGTAAAACAAGTAAAACAAGTCCAGCAACGTACACCTCAAAATCCGCTGAAACAAAATCAATAGCTGTATAAACTGACCAAGACTGTCCCCTTATGGTAGAAGAAACCTACACCACTTCTTTACCACGTTACTTTCATAACTGGTGTAAACAGTCAAAACCAACAGAATCTGCACCTAGTGACTTACAAACTCGAGATCCACTGCAAAACAAATTATTAACATGGCTGTACATACTGATACATTGATGCTAATGGGAAAAAGAAACCTACCCAACTCCTTACCCTGTGGCATCCCTTCCTGCTCTAACTTAGACCAAAAAGGTGAGGGTGGTTGGGACTTCAGGTCGGGGGCACTGGAAATAGACTGAGATACCAGTCCTCCCGCCTTATATTCCACCCCGTAGTGGCGAGCACTAGATGTGCTTGCCCCTGGGGATGACCCCTTTGTCCCAGAGGGGGCAAGGTGGGAGTTCCCTGTGAGGGGGTTGGCCTGCTATGCAGGCTGTCCCTCATGTGCCTCCTTCAGGGGCGAGACAACCCCTTAGCAGTACCATCTCCCATTGCCCCCCCTTTCGAGGGGGGATGGGGGGAGACAACAGACCATAACCATTACTACCCTACTAATAAACACAGACAATTGTTGTACATTTGGAAACAAAAAGGTCACATTTTTTGAAGCATTACACAATACTGGGGCAGTCCCAGCCCTAAGCAATGTCATAGTTCACGACCTTAGACTTCTAAGGGAGCCCATAAGCAGGGCAATGTCAAAGTTCTGAATGTTCCGATGTACCCTTGCCGCACACGGCTTAGCAAGGCAGAGAACATACGCTTCAGATTGTACTGCATGCAGAACTTCTTCCTCAGGCCACTGAATCTTGTTGGTGAGGAGTCTCAACTGTCCCTAAGGGAGTCGGTGCCCAGCGTCCGAATTTGGCTTGAGTGCAGCTATCGGGAAATCACCCATGGCCGAAACCGCTGCGTCACACTCCTCCCCGGCTAGGACTGTCCTGAACTCTGCCACGCCTTGAGGTGGCCCCCCGCTTCTACCAATGCCCCCAAACAACACTTCAGACTTACCATTGCTCTAGCTGCAACTGGCCTTCAAGAGGGCCCCAGAGTGGCTGTGAGGAACAGTTCATTCCCTTTATCCGATAAATGCACACCGTCTGCCACAAAATGGAAAGGGAGAGAATTTAGGCAGGCGTGTCTTACAAATCCCAGGCCCTCAGCCTTTGCAAATTTATCAATCCCTCTGTTGAGCCTGTGCCTGGACTTCTCCATGCCCATGTAAGACGCCGTCCCGCGCCATTGCAATCTGGGCACCACCTCTGACCAGATGATGTCCGTACCAGGTAATTCTTGCGCCAGTGCGCGCAGACCTACTTGGATCTGGGCCCATAGTCGGCCCCTCCCCATGAGGGCGAGATTGTTACGACTCAAATGCACTACAAGCTCCCTCTGCGTGTGCCTCCACTGCAGCCGTCTGTGTACTGCTGGTAACAAAGAGTGCCACCTCATACCTGATACCCCTATCCTAACCACCCTGTTCTTTTCCAATCCTAGATTAGGGTCCAGGGGTCATCTGCGAGCCGCGACCTCAGCCCGAGTTACAAATCAATGGCCTACAATCCATACTGCCTCATCTGATGAAAATAAAATGTTGGTTGAGAAAACAGATTGGAAAACATAAACTGCCGTCACCATCAATTCCGTCCATTCTGACATGCAGAGAAACCCCCACTAAGTACCCCCTGTGTCAGACTCAGGTGTCCCCTGCGGCCTCACATACAGCTGAAAGCCGTTTGACTGCCATCTTTTCAACCAATACCTGGCAACTCTCGCCTACTGCATCTCCATTTTTTGCTCAACTTTCCAGTGCTATGCTGATGACACCCAACCCATTTTCAGGCTTCCTTCAGCCTCCTCCTCTCCTTCCCTCAATCTGATTGTCTAATCGCCATTCAAAATTGGTGTGTCGCCAATGATCTATGTCTAAATGCCACCAAGACGGAGATATTCCTTATTGGTACACCATCTCCATCCTTTCCTGTCACTCTATGGCCAGCCTCCCTTGGACCTCCTCCTACCCCCACCTGCGTGGCTAAAAACCTCAGGCTTATCTTATTTTTTTATATCACATTTTATTAGTTTTGATAACATTGTACAACATACAAACTACAAACAACCACCACCCCCGCCGCCTCCAGCCGCCTTATCAGGTCCATGAGGTTTTGTTGTGCCGCATCTTATTGCCTCTAAGGCAGTGTGCCCCACTGCTGCATCGTTGAGTGCTCTCTCAAACGTCCGCCTGCCTCCACTCCCCAGTCCTCAGTTCGCACCCTCCTCCCATTTCCCCCAGATTCTGGTGGCCTTGGCTGGGCATCCCCATGCGGTGTATATTCTGTGTTCTTTTATTGCACAAGCGTCCATTTCGGCGGACCACTGGGCTAGGGTTGGGCAGTCCGGGGCTCCCCATTTTTGTGCTATATCCCACTTTATTAGGCCCATTGCATTGGACAGGAAGATACCCTTCCACTTGTTCGATTAGTTTTCGTCTGGGACCCCCAACAGCAGTTTCGCGGGTTCCATTGCCAACGTGCGGCCCAGGACCCCGGACAGTTTTTGGCAACATTGCGTCCAAAAGGTTTTTATCCGGGGGCATTCCCAGATCAAATGAAAATAGGTGCCCTCCTCACCCCTACACCTCAAACAGTTGGGATCAGCAGCCCGCCCCCATCCGAACAGGGCAACTCGTAGGTAGTAGATTCAGTGAAGTATCTTGAGCTGCACCAGTCGGATCTTGGAGTCTATGGCGATCTCACGTGGGTGCATGAGTACTTGGATCCCGTCTTCCGGTTCTATGGGGCTCACGTTCCTTTCCCATTTAGTTTTGAGGCTGGCCAGTTCCGGTGTAGCGAAAGCAGTTATAGCCTTGTATAGAATTGATGTGACTTTGGTGGGGATGAGTTGTGGGAGTAGATTATGTTCCAGGGGGGAGCATTATGCTGCGTCCGTAAGTGCCTGCCAGTGACCACTAAGGGTGTGCCTCAGTTGCAAGTAGTGGTAGCGCTCGCTCTCAGGTATTCCGTATTTTTGTTGCAGCATTTCAAATGGGAGAATAGAGCCATCTTTCATTACATCCCCAACTGTGGTCATTCCAGCCTCCACCCACCGGTTCATTGTCGCAAGTTCGCACTTCGGTAAGCATGTAGTTGTTCCATAGCGGTTGCGCTAAGGTTAGCCTATTCACCCACCCTATATGTGTGTGTGCCTGCCTCCAAATGACTGCAATATGTGCGGATGTAGTCTGCGGGGGTGGTCTGGGAAGGTTCTGGTATAGTATGGCGAGTGGTGGGATGTTTTGTACGACAGACATCTCTGCCCTAATATGTGGGAGCTCCCGGTCCCCATGAAGCAGGTCAGTAATAGGATCGGAAGTGTGGTACCCAATGCCCCCCTCCCAAATGGACCTGTGTATCATTGTTAACGCGATCCGGGGTTGCCTGCCCTTCCATATCAGCTTCCTAAGGAGGCGTTCCACTCGGACGAATTCTGCATCCGGTACCGCATGTGGGGAATTCTGCAACACATATACAAAGCGTGGGAGTGCCAGCATCTTGAAGAGCGCTGCCCTGCCCATTATCGTGAGGGGGAGAAGCATCCAGTGCTTCACATCTTCAGCGAAGCGATCCTTTAATGGGTGCAAATTACAGGGCACGTAGGTCGAGGGGTTCCCAGAGATCCATATGCCCAAGTAGCAAAAGCCCTCCCTCTCCACTCGGTAAGGGACGTCCCGTGGAATCGCCGGTCTCCTCCTTTAACTGGAAACAGGATCGATTTGCCCCAGTTTACTTTTAGACCGCTACAGGCCCCAAAGGCCGTCAACATCCGGGTCACTATCGGGGCAGCGTGGTTTGGGTCACTCAGATAGAGTAGCAGGTCGTCCGCATAGAGGGAGACCTTATCGTCTCGTCCTTCCGGCAAGCGAAACCCACACCACGTAGAGACCTGTCAAAGTCATTGTGCCAGTGGTTCGATTGCCAGCGCTAAGAGGAGGGGGGATAACGGGCAACCCTGTCTTGTGCCCCTGCCCAATGGGAAGGTTCTGGAGGACCAACCGTTTACCCTGACCTCCGCTTGTGGTCCCTCATATAGAAGCTGAACCCATTCAATAAAGGTTTCTCCGATCCACATACACCACATCGTTGCCCACAGACTTCCCCATGTCACTGAGTCAAACCCCTTCTCGAAATCGATTGCTAGAAGAGGAAGCAGTGGTTCAAGAATTGGGGCACGTTCCAGTAACAGGTGGAGGCAGTGTAGATTCATTCTAGTCGACCTATGCGGCATGAAGCCGCACTGGTCCAGATGAACCAGAGTGGATATGACCATTTGCAGTCTGGTGGCTAAGACCTTGGCAAGAATTTTGGCCTTGCCGTTAATAAGTGATATTGATCTGTATGATGAGCACGATTCGGGGGGTTTCCCCTGTTTTGGGATTACAACGATGCTGGCCCTTCTAAGGTCCATGGGAAGAGTGCCATGCTCCCTAGCTGCGTGAAACATTTTATGGAGGGGTGTTGCCATCTTGTTGTATCCCAGCCTTTTCCACGTCTCCACCGGGAACCCGTTGGAGCCTGGCGTCTTCCCTGATTGTAACTGGGCCATGGCCGCGGCTATCTCGGTTTCTTCCAGCTCCCTATCAAGATTTGTTTGTTGCTTCTCTGATAATTGTGGGAGCACGATTTCGTCCAGGAGGGACGGATCTGTCGAGGCGGCTGGAGCCCTATATAAATTTGCATAGAATTCAGCGAATGTTCTGCTATATCTGAGTCTGTTTGGGCCGGTCTATTCCCTTTATTGAGGATCTAATGAACGTATCTGTGCCCCTCCTTGTGTTTCTCCAGCCAGACCAGCAATTTGCCCGCCTTATCCACACACTCGTATAGTCTGGTTCTAGATTCACTATGCGCCTGTTTTACATTGTCTAGTGCGGTATTGTGAAGGGATTCCCTGGCTTTTACCAGAGAGTGGTGTGTTTCTGGGGAGGCATCTGATATGTATCTAGTTTCCCATTTTTCCACTTCCCTTTCTGCCTCAGTCACTTTCCTGTGATGCTCTTTCCTTCTATTACTTGTCCAGGCGATCATCTCCCCCTTAAGCACTGCCTTGTGTGCCTCCCATATTATAACTGGGTTCTCTACCGAGCCTGTGTTTATTTCGAAGTATTAATCGGTTTTCTCTGTGAAAAACTCGACAAATTCGGGAAGGCCCAGATAGATCGTCATCTCCAAGGGGGAGTGATCCGAGATGTCTCGGGGGAGAAGTTCTGCACTGATAACTCTACCCGCTTCAGAAGTTGGGAGGAAGATGTAGTCAATTCTGGACAGGGACGCGTGAGCACCCGAGTGGAAGGAAAACCTGTGTTCTGCGGGATGGAGTTCCCGCCACACATCACATAGGCCCAGCGTGGATGAGAAGGTAGCCAGTCTGGTGGGTATGTTGGGGTTATGGTTCCGAATGTGGGTTTGATCAAGAGTGTTACATAACACGTCGTTGAAGTCTCCCCTTAGGATCCACGAATCCGGCTGGTAACGAGCCAGCATGGCAGTCACTTCCCTCAGCAGCCCTTCCCCTAATCCGGGTGGGGAGTATATTGCCAATATTGCAAGTGTTACCCCCCACAGTGTGCCACGCACCAGCACAAACCAGCTGCTGGGATCCTGTTCCACCACACTCAACTCGAATGGGAGTTGCTTATGTAGGAGTAACAGGACCCCCCGGTACCCCATAGTATATCCCACGTGGAACTCCTGGTGGTAATTGGTTCTGCGGAAAAATTGGCAGGTCGTGCCAGCTAGGTGGGTCTCAGCGAGGAGGGCCATATCGGGGGAGCGTCTGTTCAGAAGTTGAACAAGCAGGCGTCGCTTAATGCTCGATCCCATGCCATTTACATTCCAAGTGAGGAATTTAAGGGGTTTGAGGCAGTCTGCAGTTGTTGGCGGAGTGTGTACCTCCGTCATATGGTCAGTGGTGATTTATGTTAATGCTCTGTTGTGAGGGATGTGGTGGCATGCGCGGTGAGCAGTGTTAAGACTGCGGTTAGGGACATAGCGGTCACATAGAGCAACCTTGGGTGTGTCCAGGAAAGGGTGATTGGCGGTCTCTTGAGTGGTGGTAAAACTGGTGTAACTCCCCTGTGAATGAGTCTAAAAACATTTCCCCTTCCCCCCCCATACTCCACCCCAACCTGAAGTATTTGTCGCCCGAACAAGGCTGGCGCTGGGGAACTAGCACAACAGCTTTAATTAACTAAGTTAACTTTCCAAACACAGTCACTCCCAGTACTTACTGTCCTCGCAGAGGTGCCGGGGGGCTTGCTGGTAGCCAGCCTGGCCACCAACGTAGGCGTGTAAAGGCGGGTGAGGCGTTCCAGAGGCGAGTGGAGGGTGGGATAGTGACCACCCTGGTCTAGCTGTAAGTGGCTGCCTTGCCTCCGTAAGCCTTCGTGTTCAGCTGTCTTCAGTGTTTCACGTTTCTTCCTGGTTCCGGCATTTCCTGTGGAATGGGTTGTCTGGGGGGTCTTTCCTGATGTGGTCTGTTCCATGGTCTGTTCCCAGGCTCTGGCACTGACTAGTCTCCATCAATATGGATTTCTGCCCTTTTCCAGGCTTCTTGCGGGTCAGTAAAATGGATAGTGGTGCCCTGATGTTGTATCCTTAGGTTGGCCGGGGATAGTAGGCCATATTTCATGTTAATCGAGTGCAGCTTCCTCTTGAGGTGTTCAAATGACTGTCTGGCCCGCTGCACTTCTCGGGTGTAGTCCGGGAAAAAGGCGATCCCGCTGCCGTTATACGTGATCGACCCCTTTCTCCAGGCCATCTGCAATATTGCATCCCTATCACGGTAATTTAAAAGTTTGGCGATAACTGTTCTCGGGGACGATCCAGGAATTGGTCTGCCCGCTGGGATCCTGTGGGCCCGCTCAATGGTGAAGAACTTTGAGTGGGTTTTGGACACAAAAAGATCTGCTAACCATTGTTCAAGGAAGAGTTCCATGCTGGGCCCTTCCGTGTTCCCCGGAAGGCCCAGTATGCGGATATTACTTCTGTGCGATCGGCCCTCGTTCTCATCCACACGCGCCTCCAGCGTTTTCAGGCGTGTTAGTGCCTGGGATAGTTGTTGCTGCACCCTGGCAATGCCGTCCTCCTCTCCAGACACACAATTTTCTACTTCACCAGTTCGAGCCGAGAGTTTATGGAGGTTGTGCTGGAGAAAGGACACCTCGGCCGAAATACCGTCCATCTTTTGTTCCATTGAGGAGCGGGAGTTGGCGATGGCCGCCATCACGTCCTTCAGTGTCAGGGAGTCGTCTGGCGGCCCCGGGAGCGGTTGTGGCCCCGTATCAGGAGTTGCGGCCAAGAAGCCTGTGGCAAATTGGTCCATGGTACTCTGCGTGGTGGTTCTCTTACTTTTATCCTTCCCCATCATCATCAACGGTAGCCCACCAGGTCTGGTGTGGTAGGGCGTGATGAGAGAACTCGAGTAGTCACAGGGGTTCCTCTGCGGTAATCAACCACCGTTCGTTAGCGTCCCTATGGGGGGGAGGCTCCCAGGCTATTATGATTCTTCCATGAGCCCAGTGGTGTGCTGCAGAGAGGGGCAGACTACCCGTGTCGCCTCGGGCTCTTCTTTGCTGTGTCGCTGGCCGTTGTGTACCTGATGTGCGCACCCTGTGTCTCTGGGCCTCTTGGACTTGCTGGTATGCTTTATAGCGGGTGCCACTGGAGGCTGTACTGCAGGTTTCAGGGTGATGTTCTCCTGGCGTGTGCTCCCCATGTCTCTGTGTCTCTTGGGCGCATTGCTGTGTTTCGGGGCGCTCTCTCCTTTATAGGCTCAATGTGGGACAGGGCCTCGCGGGATGGAGTATGCCCTCCACACCGTCGGTGTCCCAGGGTGACCACGGGCGGTGTCTCAGGGCTATCTTTGACACCACACTTTACTTCTCTGCACACATCTCTGACATCTCCAAAAAGTCAAACTTTTTATTGCACCTCCTTAGAGGTACTTTGCCTTTCCTCTCCTTCCCTCAAAAGCTCACAGTCTCCCAATCTCTGGTATTGTAACAGCTTCTTTCTAAACCTACCTCCCTCCACTCTCCGCCCTTTACAACTAATCCAGATCAGGACTGCAAGACCTGTCCTTGGCCTCAAGCCCTGGGATTATCTCTCTCCAGCCCTGAAATCCCTTCATTGGCTCCCAGTGGATGCAAGGATTAATTTTAAAAACCTTCTGCATTGTCCACAAGGCTTTCTGGGGCCTGGGTCCAAAATACCTTCAACTATCCAACCGTAAATATCCCCCCTCTTGAGCCCTTCGCTCCTCTACTTTTAACTCCCTCAGGGTCAATCGTTTTGCAAAGAAATTAGCTGGGGGTAGATCTCTGTCTTCAGCTGGTGGAACAGCCTCCCGGCCACCTTGAACCTTGAGGAAAACCATCTCCGGTTCAGGAAGCACTTCAAGACCTTCCTCTTTGCCTCTGCCTTTGCCCCTCTTCTCCCCTGTTGACCTGTTTCTTCTCTTGGCATCGTGCACCTGTCCACCCTCTTTCATTCGGGCCCAGGTACCTGCTCACCCTGCCACCCTCCTGCACTGCCTCCAGGCCAGCCCCTGCACTAGGGCTCTGTATCTGTAACCATACAGTCCCACTCCCACTTTTCTTCTGCACTTATCAGATTGACCATATCTGACTAACTTTCACCTGCCACTTGCTGGCTGCACCACCATGGATTATCGCCCTGTTAAACCGTAATCATATAGTACCTCCTAATTATGAATATGGACCCTAGCCCATTCGCATTACACAGAAAACCGGGTTCATAATGTACCGACTTTCGATGGATGTCGCCGCCATTTTAAGAATCATCCGCCATTTTGATTTTGACTCTTGTTCCATGTTCTAAAATGGTGGACTTTGTTTTCAACTTGCAGTCGAGCCGAACGACCTTTGATTTCTGTTAATGTTTAGGCTGACTGAGAGCAGACCGTTTGACCAATGCAAAGAAACCTTGTAACTTGGCTGAACAGCCATTCAAGTGTTGTCTGCGCTCACAAGCTTTATCCTCGTATAAACAAAGAGACAATGGAAAACAAACTCAGATCGTGTGTTCTGGCTGAACTGCATTGTAGCGATTTGTGGAATAAGGCTTACAGTGGATCAGAGAACCAACAGCATCTTTGTGACTTCATGGACAGGCAAACTTGTTTAATCCTTTGTATAATATTGTAACATTTGCCATATGAACTAGGCACAAACTTTATCTAGTGACTTATTTGTTTGGAGAGAGGCTTGACAATGTTTCAAAAATAGTATAAATATGTCTGTGTTTAGATGTCCAGCCCTCTCACCCCTCACTGTGTCTGCTGGTACCCACTGTGAGGTGTTGGGAGCCAGATAGCTATCTGTTTTTCTTTGTAACTGTATAGTAATAAAAGATACTTGTATCTTTGCAACCCGTGTTTGGCCTATTTCATTTGTGGTACTAAGCCTCAATATTTCTTTGGTCTTTCAGATGGCACCTGAATAGGGACCCTCAAGATTGATGTCACCTTGCTGAAGTGAAGACGCGGCTATTGGACCGGTATCGGAGAGTGAGAAAAAGGGGGCCCCTTTGTATGAGATGCGACACCTCGACAGTACTGCACAATCCGATCCCTGAATGGTGAGCACGCGGTTCGAGAGGGCATCTTGACGAGGGTCCTCATATCAAGGCGGGCTGTTTTGCCTAAATCGCCAACCACAAGGGTCGTCCTTTGTAATCCGATTGGACTTCCTCAGCCCTTTGTAATCGGGTGAGTCATGCCCCGATTACTAAGTATCCTGATATTTGGTTGCAGCTTTGTTCTCATGAGTACAAACAATGCCAGGTAACACCAGTGATCTGATATGCCTGGGAAAATGTCTGCCTGTTTCAGGGGTTTATTCTGCAGAGACAGACAATCTTTGGAATTTGGCCGACCAGTGCCACAGGAGGGGTCCCCGGCATGTACTATGTACTTTAAGTACGGCATTTGTAGTATAGTATTCAACGATATTTGGCACAGACAAACTAGACATGCTTCCGAATTTCACTGGACAGTTCATGGTAGTTTTGAGATTGCCCGTATAGAGTTTTTAGGGTCTATATTGTTAAAGAAAAAGGCTAGGCCTGCAGCATTTGATGTAATTCAGAATTGGAAAAAGGAAGCAATGCAGCAACTTATGAGTAAAGGGAAACATGCACATGGTCACATTTCTAAATCAGAAAAAGCATTATTGTATGATCAACAGAAACAGTCAGAGTCTGTTAGAAACATGGATAGGGCTTTCCAACTTGGTGTACAGAAAATATATCCATCTAAAGATTTTCATGCCTCAGACGAACTAATTGATAAGCTTTTAAATGAACGTAGGACTGTTGCCACTGCACCACCTCCTTATGTGCCTCTTCCTGCTGTCTTACCTCTTCCCTCTGTTGCACCTCCTCCTGTTGTTGTCCCTGTTCCTCCCGTTGTTCCTCTGCCGCCAGCTGTTGCTCCTCTTCCTGTTGTTGCTCCCCCTTCTGCATCTCCACCCTTAACGACAATTACTGTTCCTGTGATTCCGTCTTTGTTGCCAGCGGTAGTGTTTCCACTACCTGTCGTACATGATTTGTCTGCTCTCTCTTTCCCAAGCCGTTCTGCTCCGCTTGTAGCAAATGAAGGGGCGAATGCCGAATCAAAGACAGTGACTCGTAGTGCAGTCTCTAAAGCTAGAAAGAGGGAATTGTATCGATGGGCTAGGAAATGTATAAAAGAAGGAGAAAAATCAGCTGTTTTAGATACAATCTTTGTTCTAGAGAGTATTCCTAAAAAGAATGGCCATCATTCCGAGATCGGAGGTAAGTACCAGTATTTTCCGGCATGGCGTAAAGTACAACACCGTCCTGGCATCAGACCGCTAATTGCAGCCCATTCCGACCTCGCGGATACGCGCTTTTCACCATGCCGGAAAAGAACCGAGCGGCCTGCCGCTAAACGACCCGCAAACCCCCTACCGGCATGCTGCAGCACGTAAATAACAACACCGCCTTGGAAGCAGTAGCGTCAGTACATAACGGTGACCTTAATTCACAGATACCGTAAATTACGTTCACTGCAAAAAAAAAGGAACCGGACGCACAGGAACAGGAAGGAGAGCGGCGGCCAACTTTAAAAACACAATCCATTGCCATCCTCATCCGCCAGCACCCTTGGGAGCAAACTAAAGTTCGGAAAAGGACCAGACGACTACCAACATGCCAAAAGCTCCAAAGAAGGCTGCGGACCGCATCCGCAAGAGGAGATTCAGCCCAGAGGAATTCCAGGCCATGGTGGACTTCCTGGCTGAGCATGCAGATGTCGTTTTCAGCAATGACATGCGGAGGGAGTCTATCCTCTGCAAAAAGAACATCTGGGCTGAACTTGTCCAGAGGGTGAGCGCTGTAGGTAACACCCCCTGCACCCCCAGGGACTGCCGCAAGCGGTGGGATGACCTGCGGGTGCGGGGCCTCCTCTCCAGCAACCGGAGTCAGGCCATGCAGACAGGAGGCGGTCCAAGTACCCCTGTGCAACTAGAGCCATGGGAGGAGACATGTGCGGCTCTGATTGGCACAGAATCGATCGAGGGCGTGGGGAACATGGAGTGCGGGGCAATGACTTCTGCCGAAGGAGGTGAGTGTCCACAGTGTACACTGCCAATGTCCATTGCATGATTCAAACTGCCCCAAGGGCCATCGAAGGCACCTTCTCGTGTTGCCCTCCCCATCCAACTCATCCCCCCATCCAACTAATGCAGAGGCAAGTCCCACGCAATCAAGGGCCAAGTGCGAGTATACACACATCCAGTGCCCTGTGTGCCCATGTTATGCCACCCTCTGCTGACTTGTGTTCTGGACATCTTGTCCACTCTTTTTTTGGTGCATTACATGTCCCTCAAGTGCACTGCCTCCATGATGCTTTCTTGCCACTTCCTCCTCCACCTTCACCATGTCGTCATGTGGTAGTAGCAGTACCATGTCAGGGGAGAGAGACTCAATTGTAGGGATGCACATTTTGTTCAGCTACACATATGACATGGGGTTTTTGGACACCAGATAGCAGTGGATGGGTCACCCACCAGTCCTGCTTCGCCAACTCATATGTGCCTTACGCAAGCCAGGTGGCTGCTTCATCTACACGCATACACGGGTATGGCCAGTGTTTTAGTGCTCCCTGGGCCTGTTCTGTGGGTTACTGACAGGGGTCATGTACCATGGTGTCAAGGGACAGCCACCAACAGCTGCATGTCTAGCCAAATAAGGTGAGTGTTTGAACTGTCATGGTGGAGAACTGAACTTGGCTGAAATGGCAGGGTTTCACTGATGGCCATATGCACATGTCCATGGATGCATTCCGCACATTCATGGACACAATATGTGTCCAATAAAATGGAATGCTGTGGGGGATTGCGTCTTCAAGATGGTCCGTGAACGATGGCATGGACATCTCAAGGTACATGTTCCGTTGATGCATGCTGCTGTCCTGATGTTAGATCCATGTGGTGCTGTGTACTGTGCAGAATCGTATTTGGGTGTGATGGCTGTAGTCAGTGGCTCATGGTCATCATCCTGCTCTGATACATACTATGGTGAATCCCAACACTCCTATGGGTGTGCCATGCCGGTGACGTGGTGTGGTATCCCTGCTGCCCTCAGTTCAATCCACTCCCAGGGATGGGTCTCCGATGTCGTGCCATGCTGGGGGCAGCCACATTGTGCATATGCAGTGTGTCTTCCAATATGCGCTTACGGTTGTGGTGGCCGCCAATGAGTGGTGCAAGTGTAGTGGGATTTGCCCTTGTCAGATGGTGGAGATGTAATGTATTGTGAGTGCCTTATTCCATTGATGTGGTAATCTGTTCTCATGTGCCGTTGCACTGGTTCTGTGGCAGGTTGGTTGTTGGGGTGAACATCGTACGATGGCTTCAACATTTCAACCCAGTTGGTTCATGCAGGCACCCACCTCATGGCACCAATGCACTCCATGACACAGTCAGTCGACTCAACAGGCAGCCAGGCACGTCATCCTGCATGTTGCACCATGTGGCACGGTGGCGTGGTGAACTGCTGTGTAGTTCTTTGATGTCGGGCCCACCCATGTGTGCGGTTCTTGGTTGTGTTGCATTCCATCTGCACGTAGGGGGAGTGGTATTGTTTGCAGTTGCTGTCTGCCACCTGCATGCCATGCTGGTCCACATACGACACGTGGGTGCTGTCAGGGGCACCAATGTCATTTGGCATGCCTCCATATGCATGAGGTCGAGCTTTACTGTTGTGTATCTCCTGGGTTGTCCATGCTGGGGATTGGTAGGCCCTTGTGCGCTTGGGGAGGTGAAACAGCACTTGTTTATGTGTCCGTGTAATGGATGGTTGTGACATGCCATGCATGGGCACCACTGTGTGCTGGTAGGTGCCTGTGGCATGGGTGTGGGGCACAGGCAACACCGTCACTTGTGCCAGGTTAGCAGTGTATATTTGTATGCTGCTCGCCTATCTCGTTATGTCTCAGGCCAAATATGGTGGTGACGGTGTCATAGTCAAAGTGGTCAGGGGTGTCTATCTGCTAAGGGTTTTCCTTGAGTGGACGGACATGCTGAGTGTGCATGGGGACTGCTGGGGTGGTGACGGAGGCGGCACTGGTGCTGCATGCAGGGCCTGCCTCCCCCTCCTTCCCCCCCTGTGTCTCCTCAAAGGGGGGGTCTGGTGTTGTTGCTGAAGTTTTTATGGTTGTGCCCTTGCTGGTTATATTGGTGTCATCTTGGTGTGGGAGGGGGTGTGGTGTGTGGGTGTGTTCCTTTTCTGCTGTGGCAGACTCCATTACCTCCACCTGTGCTGATTGTGTGCACCTTTGGCTCTGGGAACCACTGCTCAGGGTTCTTTACTCCTTCTCTGAGATGCCTGTATGTACTTCATGCCGGTAAGGTACTTTACGGGCTTGAGGAGGCCGTTATTTATGTGTGCTCCTTACTTGCGATCAGCTCCGGTTTACACCATGCTGCTAATTTCGGCATGGTGGGGCGCGCGCAAGACCCAAGACCGATAATTACGGCATTGTGTTTACGGTGCCGTAATTAGCGGTCTGAGGGGTCAGAATAGCATGTAGCGGTAAACAATGCCGGTAAATCATTACCGGCATGGTTTTTAGCTTACCTCGTTGCTCGGAATGACCCCCACTGTCTTGATTGAGGGGATGGGAATGCACGTGGCCGAAATGTGGACTGATTTGATGGACATGGATGTCCCACAAGGGTTGAGGGATTTGAATATCTTAGCTTACTCAAGGGACACTGCGGAGAAAGTACATGAGCATGTTGAGATGGTTTTAGGGTTTAAGAGGGAGTTAGATCGGTTACAGAATGATTAAACAGATGGTGGTAGATTGGATGCTCTGTATGCTCAGAAACGGTTTCTTCCTTCTTGTAAATCAACGAGTGAATAGACGCGAATTTGCACAAGGGATGTGCTTAGATGGATTTGGGATGTGTCCATATCTCCCCTAGAAGTATATGATACGTTTAGTCAGTATACTCCAGAAATGCAAAAGAAAGTGTTACAGGTAATGGCAGAGTACCTGCAGGATGAGTGTACGAAGAAAAAGATTTGTTGTCCCGCAGATTTGATGATTATTTATAAGAGAGCATTTTCACCCGACACTGCTTTCAATACCTTGTCACTCGATTTAGCTCTATTGAGTAACAAATGTTCGGAGTTGCCTACTTCTCAATTGCCAATGAGAGAGGGTTCTCCGACATTTGTTCCTAAAGTGGAAATTCCAGCTGAGGCTATAGCAGGCACACCAGCTACCACTACTGAAGCTCACTATGTTTTGCAATTTGTTCATGTCCCGTTCTCTAGACAGGAAGTGAATACTATTAGACAGTCGATTCCAGATATAAGGACAAATCCAACAGGATTTTTATAAAGAAATAGAATCTGTCTTGCATTTGTCAGTTTTCACGCTGGGTGATATAGACGTGTTGTTCCCTGTGATCCTACCTACTGATTTATGGAAACAGATTAGAACTGTAGATGATCAGGCAGGGCTGGGTGACACATGGGTTTACTTGGTACGGGTAGACGGAGAAAGGAAAGCTGGTGAGAGACCGCCACAGGTGATACTGACACTAGAATAGTTACTAAATTAAAGACTCTAGTTCCAGAGAGAAGAATAGTTTGGGACAAGCTCACTGTCTGTACCCAGGGGAAATCTGAAGGTGCTACCGAATGTTTTAATCGATTCGAACAAGTATTTTCAGATTTTAGCGGTCAAGATATGAGCACCGACTCAGGGTAAAGGTTGTTTATGGACAAATTTGAGCGTGGATTGTTGCCTGATATCCAATCACAAATTATGACTTCTGAAAGTACCTGGCAAGCTAAATCACAGTCCAAAGTATTGCATATAGCTCAGTATTACGGAAATAGAGTCAATAGTGAAGAAGAGAGGATAGAAAAGAAGAAGGGAGATTTGAAAACCAAAGTATTGTTGCAACAGATAGCTAGAGGAACCAGAGGTGGGAGTACACAGTCTAGAGGTCAGTTTGCTCCACAGAGTAATGCGCAGTTGGGTCCTGTACACATGAACCAATGTGCTTATTGCAGACAAGAAGGTCATTGGCGAGCACAATGGCTGATCCTTCAGCAGAGATCGAATAACACATATGGTGCCATGGGTAGACGATCCAGAGGCCGCCCTCGGGTAGGGGGTCCTAGTAGAAGCCAGTTCGCTCAGAATCCACATTCATTCTCGCAAGATAGTCAGCAAAATAGTGTTGATGATAGGAATATTTTTGATAATCCTTCGACTGCCTATCTTTCTGAGGATATCGTATTTGACGATATATTGTTCCGTTAGGACAGCCCGAAGCAGAATCTGGAACCGGTGCCTATTCCCGTCGATCAGAAAGGGCCCTACGTAGAAATTAAGGTGGGGAATAGGAAGCATCTATTTTTGATAGATACAGGAGCACCAAAGTGTATACAGGAGCACCAAAGTGTTCCATTGATCATTCGCAGGTTCCAGATATATCACTGTCAGGGCAGAATAACATTTCTGTAGGGTTTTCTGGCACGCTAGTGGTTAGTCCGGTTTCTCAGCCGATACCGATTTCACTGGGCCATTCGCAGGTCAATGTCCATTTCTTCTAATGATGAATTGTGGTGAGAATTTGTTGGGGTTGAATCTGTTGAAGGACTTAAATGCAGTAATTCATTGTGCCTCGAATGGAGTACATTTGACGATTTCACTTCAGCAATTTTCTGCTTCACAATTTCTGACTAGGCCTTTACCGACTGAATTGGATAAAGTTCTGGCATGTTTATGGGCAGTTGATGATAATGATGTTGGCATTTTACAAATTGAACCTGTTAACATTGTCTTGAAAGCAGGTGTTAAGTTACCACGTATTCCACAATATAAGATTTGAGTTGATGGTGAGTAAGCTTTAAAAAGTATAGTTTGTGATTTTGTTCATCGCGGAGTGATTGAGAAATTGCAGGACGTTTGTGCACTAGCCCGATTTTACTGGTGTACAATAAAGGGGATAATGTGATTCCTTTCCGTTTTATTATTGATTTGCGTGCTATCAATAAGATTGTTGCTCCACAATTTCCAGTTGTGCCTGATGTGACGACAATATTAACGATGATTCCAGCTTCTGCTACTCATTTCAGTGTTGTGGATCTTAAGTATGCCTTCTTTAGTATTCCCGTACACGTTGATAGTAGATATTTTTTCGCGTTCACCCTAGGGGGATGCTCGTTTACGTTCACTCGTGTGCCGCAAGGGTACACAGAGAGTCAGAGTATTTACAATAGATCTTTGAAGGAGCAACTTGATGCACTTGAATTGCCTTCATCTTGCACATTTGTTGCAGTATGTTGACGATCTTCTTTTAGCTGCAGACTCAGAAGTTGCTTTCAAGGAGGACACCGTGTTGCTGCTTATTCATCTAGCAGAGCATGGGCATAAGTCTTCATTGAAAAAGTTTCAATATTGTCGACAAGAGGCCGCCTAATTAGGCTATCTCCTGTCAAAGGAGGAAGAAGACTGACACCTGAGCGGATAAAAAGCATCTCTATGTCCCAAATACACAGAAAGAGGTCAGGGCCTTGATGGGTGTGGATTCCGAACTTCTCAATAGTGATAAAACCAATGTTGGCATTGACAAAGAAGGGCATTTCTTTGCCAGTACTGTGGAACTTGGACCACCAGAAAGCTTTTGATCTGTTCAAGGCTGTGCTGTGTTCAGCACCAGTTTTGGGCACACCAAAGTATGAAAAGGCCTTCGTGTTGTATGTGCATGAATGTGATGGATGTGCTTGGGCTATGTTTACGCAGGAACATGGGGGGAAGAATAGACCATGCAGTTATTTTTCCTACACGCTTGATCCTGTTGCAATTGCTTTGACGAGATGCTTGAGAGCTGTCGCTGCTGCTGCTGCGTCCGTAAAACAAAGTGAGGGTATGGTTTTAGGTCACTCTTTAACTGTGATAGTACCCCACTCCATAGACGTTCTATTGAACAGAACGCAAAGGCAACATCTTACTTCAGCACGATTAACAAGATACGAGCTGATTTTATTTGCACTGCATATCCAAATTAAGAGATGTTGCGTATTAAATCCGGCCAAACTATTTCCTCTTCCGCAAGACATTGCTTGCAGTGACAAGATGTCACATGACTTCCTCTATACCACACAGCAAGAAACCAAAGGCAGAATTGATTTTAATGACACACAATTGAAAAATCCACAAGGGGAGCTGTTTTGCGATTGGCACCTGCTTCAAACTTCCGGATGGTACATCCACCGCTGCTTATGCCAACGCTGCATTAAGCATGATTGTGGAAACCAAGAGAATTTTGCATAACTTCGCACAGGCCACAGAGATTATCGCATTGACTCGAGCTTGTGAACGTTCCAAAGGGCTTAGATTAAAAATATTTACAGATAACCAGTATGTCTGTGGGGTGGTTCACAACTTCGGTAGACTATGGGCAGAGAGAGGTTTCTTGACCTCACACGGAACATAAATTCAACATGGTACCTTGATAGTTCGGCTACTCTCAGCACTTGCGCTTCCTACTCAACTAGCAATTATGAAGTGCGCCGCACACCAGAAAGTAACAGATGATGGGGGAGAGGAAACGCTTTTGCTGACACGATAGCCAAACAGACTGCCACCAATTTGTATTCTGAAATGCATGTAACAAAAGAAGCCACGAACACTTGTATAATAGATGAAGGAATTGATTCTATATAAACCATTCAAGCTGATGCCACTCCAGAAGAGCTTAAGCAATGGGCTGAGGGTTAAGCAAGTTTAGATGGTGAAGGTTGTTGGATAGACAATATCAAGAAAGGACGGATGCTACCCAATGCTTATGTCATTGCTATGGTTACAATGACACATGGTCCTACTCATATATGTGCTAGAATAATTTGTAAACGGCTAGAAGCTGTCTGGGTAAATGTAAACATCTCAAAGAATGCTGAGCGTTTGGTCCAAAATTGCATGGTATGTTTACAACATAATGTGAGAAAGGGTACATCGACACCGATGGGTAGTTTTGGTCCCCCCTCTGTGCCTTTTGAAGTGATACATTTCAACTTTATCGAAATGGAGCGCTGCCAAAACTACAAATACGTCCTGCTAGTCATTTGTGCCTTTAGCAAATGGGTCGAAGCATTCCCTGTAAAAGATGCCACAGCAATAACGACAACGAAAACCATGCTTAAGGAATATTTTTCTAGGTTTGGTTTGCCAAGGGTCATTTGGTCGGACAGTGGTCCACATTTTTTCGCTGCTGTTATTCTGCAAGTATGCGCGGGATTACAGATCAATAAACGGTTCCATTCGGCCAGACACGCTCAGAGTGCTGGACTTGTAGAACGCCATAATGGTATTTTAAAGAATAAGTTGGCTAAGATCTGTGCCAGTAGCAATTTGAAATGGCCAGATGCCTTATCGGTAGCTTTATTGTCCATGCGAACAACCCCACAAACAAGAACTGGACTCTCTCCCTATGAAATAGTAATGGGGAGACCAGCCAATATTTGGAATTTGCCCAAGCCCAAACGACTGAAAGACATGGAGCATTTGCTCCTTTTTGAATACTGTGACCAGTTAACTCAAAACTTGTATTTGATTTATCAACAGGTGTGAGAAGCCCTCCCAGTAAAATACGAGGGGCCAGGTCATCGACTTCGACCAGGCGACTGGGTGCTCACAAAAACCTTTGAAAGAGCATCCTGTCTTGCACCGCGCTGGGGAGCACCTTTTCAGGTTCTGTTGGCCACACAGACCGCTGTACGAGTAGCAGGAAAGAGACACTGGATCCACGCAACACACGTCAAGAAGATACCTTTTCCTCTGCCACTTGACGAAGGAGAAGAGAAGGAGACTGTTTGTTCTGTTCCTCACGACAAGTCTGTTTTGAAAGACACCAAGAGTGTCTCGAAGATTCGTCCTGAGCCCGTGGGGCCTGGGGAGACTGCTGCTTTGCATTTGAATTCTTCCTCAGATATTTCTGCACCCTTGAGCAATCTTGCTTCTGTTTTCACCACTTCCACCAGGAAGCAACGACACTATGTTCGCAAATCACACCGTGCCTCGAGTCTTGAGGTACGATCTGTATCCTCGGCACTAGACTTACATCATAGCATCAGCTGTGCCCACAAGAAACCATCGTTGAGCTAGTCCCTTGCTTTTCTCTCACTGAAACGGAAAAAAGTGGCAGGGTCCGGCAAAGCTACCTTCAAGCAAGATAGCAAGATAAGCCACATGGTCAGGAGATCACAGACGGACAAACTGAAAGAGCCTGACGGAGAGACTTTCTACTCTACTCGTACGGAGCAAGCTATCGGTCTTGTGGCTAACAAAGAATTTGAACATCAAAAATCATGGTCCTTGCGGACTCATTGTTTTCTCGTGATAATGTTAACTGGTCTGACAGTTGTATTTGCGCTTGGCTTCTGGTATATTGAGGGGGTGCGTCCACTTGAGACTTTGTTACCGACTGAAAGTGTTCCCACTATGTCTTCACCTTTCGTGCATCTGTACACTCTACCTCCTAGGGATTTCCAACACAGACTGAGTTACCACAATAACACTCTTTTATTAATCGTGAATGCCACCCATGCGATTCTAAACAGAACTAATTGCTGGATATGTTCACATTTGCCGCAGGACGTGGAAAAAGGGTTGGCCTGGTATATTCATCCTCTTCCTTTGACTACTGCATGCTACCCCTCACTAAGGGCACTATTCTTTGGTCGTTGGATTGACAGTATTTCTGGGAACTTCGATGGGGCTAACCTGAACGAATTTGAAAGATGAGTCCTGACACCTTTGGGATGTTCCCTTTTTGCGAATAGAAGCAAACTCAGTGTTGCTTCTATGAGGCCTTCCAATAGACTTTCTAGACCGTTCCAATTGCTAATTTCTTTCAAGATGGCTCCCGTAGGCAACCGGGATGCCATGCTTCTTTCCTACACTATCAATCATAGTCCCAACTCTGTTTCCTTCTGTATACAAAGGGATGGTTCTCAGCCAATGGGTACATTTGAGGGTTGTACCAAAATTGCGAACCTAACTAGTGAGGACAGACCTTTGTATGTAGGTGATCCCGTTTATTTTGTCTGTGGTAATGAAGCTAATCCTTGGTTACCTAGAGATTGGCAGGGTACTTGTTACTTTGGTATCTTATTACCAGGGGTATATGTGGCCTGCACCTCTGAGATCTCTAGAGCTCGTCCAAGGTAGGAAGAGAATGGTGATACTCCTTCACAGGTTATGGGTGATGTAGCAAAATCCTTTGTGCCATTTTGGGGACAGATAATGAACTCTGAGGATATTAGGAGACTGGCAAGAGTATTGGAGAAGACCATCAACAGAACCACCGATATACTATACAACATGACGCTGGAACAAAAAGCAATCAGACTAGTGGCCCTTCAGAATAGGATGATGTTAGACGTCATCCTAGCCGAACATGGTGGGGTATGTAAATTGTTGGGATCTGCTTGTTGTGTTTTCGTCCTGACTCCTCCCCTACCATATACAAGGCGATACAAAATCTGCATGTCTTGAGTACAGAAGTACATGTTCCGAGGGAAACTGGGATCTTAGTGCTTGGTTCTGGGACTTCCTACGTTCATGGGGCTGGAAACTTTTTTCAGTCTTACTGATAGTTCTTGGCGTTCTATTGGTCTTCCTGCCATATGTTCGATGTTAGGGGGATGTTGTGTGCAAACTATGGGTACACTAGGACCAAAAATACATGCACCCGAGAAAATGACTAATGTTTTTGTAATGAAGGATATAACTATCAATCATCTAATGGCAATTGATATTTCTGAAGAATGTGATTCAGGATGTACGGACATTGAGACGTGGGGTTTTGAGAAAAGTGAATGTTTGAATAATGCTCTTGGCTAGGCCAAAAGGAGGGTTTGTTAAACCGTAATCATATAATACCTCCTTATTATGAATATTGACCTAAGCCCATTCGCATTTCATAGAAAAGCGCGTTCATAATGTTCCGACTTTCGATCGATGTCGCCGCCATTTTAAGAATCATCCGCCATTTTGATTTTGACTCTTGTTCCATGTTCTAAAATGGTGGACTGTGTTTTCAACTTGCAGTCGAGCCGAATGAGCTTTGAGTTCTGTTAATGTTTAGGCTGACCGAGAGCAGACCGTTTGACCAATGCAAAGAAACCTTGTAACTTGGGTGAACTGCCATTCAAGTGTTGACTGCGCTCACAAGCTTCATCCTTGTATAAACAAAGAGACAATGGAAAACAAGCTCAGATTGTGTGTTCTGGTTGAACTGCATTGTAGCGATTTGTGGAATAAGGCTTACCGTGGATCAGAGAACCAACAGCATCATTGTGACTTCATGGACATGGAAACTTGTTTAAACACTTGTATAATATTGTAACATTTGCCATATGAACTAGGCACGGACTCTAGCCAGTTAATTATTAGTTTGGAGTGAGGGTGGACAATGTTTCAAAAATGGTATAAATATGTCTGTGTTTAGATGTCTAGCACTCTCACCCCTCACTGTGTCTGCTGGTACACACTGCGAGGTGTTGGGAGCCAGATAGCTATCTGTTTTTCTTTGTAACTGTACAGTAATAAAAGATACTTGTATCTTTTCAACCGGTAATTGGCGTATTTCATTTGTGGTACTAAGCCTCGATATTTCTTTGGTCTTTCAGCCCTTATTTATTTATTTTATTTAATATTTATTCTGTTTTCTCTCTCTGCACTTTCCACTCCCATTATCCCCCCTTTTACCTTTTCCACGCACTTGCGCTTTCTTAAATGCCACTGGGCCTAGTAAGATCGCTGTTTTTCTCTTTTTTTGTTGTTGTTTGTTCTCCCTTGTTCCCCTCCCTTTTTGCCTGGTCGCACTCTGAAACACTTGTGTATGAGCGCGATATAAATAAAATATAATTTCATTTAATCTCCCTATCTTTTGAATTGTGGCTGCTGGCATGCCCTGCAAAAAGGCTGGTGTGGCAGCATTGATGCGAAAACTGTGAAAACTGTGAGAGATCCATCCCTTGCCCTGAATCCCCACTGCACCCAGCGTGGTTGACAAAATGTTCCTAAACTGATAGTTGATCAGCGGGGCTCTGTTAGAATGCACGAGGAGGCTGCCTGGCTGCTGAGAACTCAATGCCAAATAAACACTTAACAATGCGACTGGACAACTGTCGCTGTGGGTGGACTGGTGAAGCACCACCCACTTCCCTTTCCCCCCTTGATCAGTTTACTGGCTTTTGAACTGAACTGCAGACCCCTCAAGGCTAGAGCCCTACCGGATATAGCCTCTTTACCTGCTGCCACCAATTCACTGATCCTAAAAGCCCCAAAAATGCAAGTGAGAATGCAGCCCTGAGCAGTGTCACCTCAAAACCATCAAAGCATACCCCGGGCAAGGAGCCTAGCAGTTTCTGCAGTAATTTGAAGTCAATGGGTTTCCGAACGTCCTGCTTGGGTCCCTCATCCCGGCCCCATCCCTTCAAAGCCATGCATACCAAGAACTCTTTGGTTGAGTCCCCCAACCACTTTAATTTGCAATGGAATTCTACGGCTGCAAGGTGACCCACTGCCCAGCTCCTGTTCTTACCAATACCATGTGCCCATACCACAAATGCACGTACCTGCTCAGCCTGTACTCCTACGTCCCGTCCCCTTTACTCCATACTTTTGGGACATTGGGCCTCATTACGAGTTTGGAGGTAGCCATGCCATTTTTAGCGGCATGGCTACCCCCAAACTCGGGTCCGAGTCCCCCAAAAGGGGATTTACCGGGCCATTACGAACTTGTAATTCCCTTTCGCGGGACCCGGACCCAATACGTCCCCATTCCCATTGGAGCCCCCAATGACGGGACGTTGTTAGCATCCTGTACTGCTTCCGTGGCCGCCACAATCGGAATGAGGCCCATTCTGTCCTGTGGGATGGGACCGGAGCACTTTTTATAAAAAAGTATCAAATTGAAAAATCTGTCCTTCTTTGCTTTTTACGTGGGGTACTGCACGCGGCTGTAACCCCACCCTCCTTAGCTCTGCCCCGTGCATCGCCCTTCAGTCCTCTTCTCCGTGCGGTCGGGGCTGGATGTGCTTGCATCACCGGGAAGTTTCTTCGTTTCCCGTTGTCCTTCTCTCCTGCTCCGGTTCGGCAGTCGCGTAGTCCTCTGTCTATGCCAGATCGTTTGGGATTTGTCACTTGTTCCTCTTGAGAACGTCGCCTCGCTTAGGCGGGTCCCCCTTCTTTCTGTTTGGAGTGTCTGGGAGCGGCCTCTGCCCATTCCTGTAACTAAAGTTCCGGCAGAGTATGCCTTTTTTGGGAAGTGGCCCCTGGTAGTGCATCTTGAACCCCTTACTAAAGCCCTCCCACATTAAATCCCTATCCTTCAACCTTGGGTAATCCTGTAGGAATTCCAGCAACACTATCTTGTCCATGGGAGATGGGCCTTTTTCCCATACCCCATTACTGGCCCCCTTTGCGCTGGCCTCTGCCCCTAGAGCCCCCTTCAGTTTTAAAACAAGTTGTAATCGGGTGGCTCCCCCCACACTTGGAGCATTGATGTGGGAACTTACACCTGGGCCCCCAAGTACATGAGCCTTTGTTAAACGATCTACACACCTTACCTGCCATGGAGCCCCTTTGTGCTCAGTCATTCCTCCTCTGTCCCGAGGGGGCCGACTGAAAGGGGCGCCAATCACTCTTTTGGTGCTGCTCATTCTTACCATACCATGATTTCTTTGCGCCTCTGTACACCTCGCCATTCAGCCTACTGTTCCTATAATTACCTCCCATGAAGGTCAAACAGCCTTCCATATCTTTTTGTCCTAAACCCCCTGTCGTAATCAATCCATCCCGTACTTCCTATATTCCCTTACGATCACCCCCTTATATTTCCACAAAGCCGGGCCCTGGCTTGAATCATTTTCCATCCAGACTGCTGCCAATAGATCAAATGCTAACTCCCAATTGTGTATGTTCTCCTTAGGCTTCAACCTTCTGTGCCTCTTCTTGTCCTTGCTAATATTAATGTCAGGGCCCGCTGTTTCTGTCTCTAAGAGTGAGAATTTATCAAAATACTCCCTCGCCCAGATCCTTTCTTTCATATGCATCGGATATGCCATGCTGAGGTGGATCTGCCAGATAATAAGGGTGCTATTGTTACAAGTGGGAGGGCAACCTCACCTCCCCCTCCACCTACAGTGCTAACAATGGTGGTTAATCCCGCTACTCCCCCAGACAGCTGCACGGGCTGCAGTGTGGGTGCTACTGCTACGAGTGTGGGGGCAGCCACGCCTATCCCTGTCCCTGCAGTGCTAACCATGGTGGTTGTTCCCGCTACTCCCCCAGACTGCAGGGCAGTCTGCTGCACCGAAAGATCAGTCACTGGGGTTGCCCCCCTTCTCAGACAGAAATTGCACCTCTGTTCCCCCGAAAACTGTCTGGTTCTGCAGAGCTAAAGAACTTGGTGGAATCCCCCTTTACTGTACCTGAAACCCCTGTGATGGCAGCCGGCTCTGGGGGGGCTTCCCACACTTCTCTAATGGCTGTGCTGGGCGCATCGGGCAGCGCCAGCACAGATCCCGGCAATAATTTCAACATTTCACATAGCGTCTCATTCAATTTCTCACTCACACTCACCAGTGTAACAGCATAATTCAATACATTTGTGACGCCTTAAGAACCAAACAGTAATATCCCGAGTGTAGAATTCAAACAAGTGAAAACGCTGCAACTACATATATCCCCGGCACATCCCATACTTTTGATGAAAACAGTAATCAGCCGAGTAGGATTTAAACAAACGAAAATTTACAAACGATAACATCCGACGTGGCCAGGCGGCCGATTGTAGGAAAGCAAAAACTTATTTTTTCGTGCCTCAATACAATAAACAGTAATCACCCTGCGTGTCATGGCGGCCGACAGCTAGTAGGTTAAAACCAACGAAACCGCTGCTTATAAAAAGCAGCCTCTCTCAGCCCCCAATGCGACCCACCACCCACAGTTTGTGGTGTGATGCATTTCAGTTTGAAGGTGAACTACATGTTGGTGTGCTTGCATACAGCCAACAGTAATCTAACCGGGTGGCACGGCGGCCACTAGCAGGGTAAGACAAACGAAATCCGCTTTATCAAAGACACAGCATCTAACAGCCCAAAGTGTGATCCACCCTTACTCCTTATTGTGGAAATTCACTGAAGTCCTTAAGGAACTTGGCCAAATTAAGCCTTACACTTGCGGCACGTATGATGCTACCGCGAACACAAAACCCTGTGTCCTGAAGAGGAGCCAAGATGTGACCCAATACAGCCACCCCCCAGACCGCCAACCTCTGAGGCCTGAAAAACGGGCGAAGCGTGTCACCCTTGACTCACGTGCGGGAGCCATGCTGGAGGCATACCTCAAGATCCCTGCTAGTTACCCAGGTAAGTGAGCTCCTTTCACCATGATGACAACTCAGAGGCCAACAAAGCGACTCCAACAATGACTTCAGGCGGGGGGAACTGGAAAGAGACTGAGATACCAGTCCCCCACCTTATATTCCGTCCTGCATTGGCGCGCACCGGATGTGCTTGCCCCTGGGGAGGTCCTCTTCCTCACGGAGGGGGCAAGGTGGGAGTTCCCCGCAAAGGGGGGAGGGGACAGAGGGTAGCCCGCTATGCAAGCTGCCCCTCAAGCGCCTCCTTCAAGGGCTGGACATCCCCTGACACTCGTGTTTAAGTTGAACATTTGCACTGCCCCGTTTCCAGTGCACGTACAGCTTTATTCTCTCTCCCCTCCCATTCCTCTCATCACATGGGTCGTGCTCCCCCACCCATCACGTGTCGTCCGGAAGGGCACAACACCACATTCCACTAAAACTTACAGTAGAAAAACAATAGTGTGTCTGCTCTACAGTTAAGTGATGCGGGCCCAGGATCTTGGACATGTCCTTTACCATGGCTCCTCATCCCAGTGGATGTTAACACCCCATTAAGTACATAGCCTTGCAGTTGGGAAGATGGTTGAGCCTGGTCTCCTAGTGCACAGCGAGATCCTTGCCCTCTCTCGAAACAGTCAGCCTCAGCTTCTTCAAGCATGGGGGCACCAGGACTGGGGGTGCCAGGTGCCGATAGCATTGTCCATGTTGCAAATTTCTTTGCTTCCTGCAACTTCCTCTCCACAGGTTGGTGAATCATTGTTCCTTGGTGTTTCAGCACCTCTTTCCTTCCACATCGTCGGTGGTATCTCTTGTGAATTAGATATGTTCTGGGTGACAACCTCTTGTCCTCAGGCTGCTGCCACCATGCTATGGTCAATCTCCAGGGTCCAGGGTTGTGTTTCATACAACATTGTCATTTTCTTGGGTGGAGCTTGGTTCTTTAACAGTACGGTGTCTCCTGTTTGGAGCTCTCACTGCTGTGCCTGGCGGGCACCGCTCTTTTTCTCATTGTGATACTTCCAGGTTCTCTGTACTTGCTCTGTGTCCACCTCTGGCATCACCCAATTCGGGTGGATTTAAGGTTCGGCCTGAATTTGCACCACATACATCAGTGCTGTGCAGCTTATTTCAGTGGCAGTGTGCGGGGGGGGGGTCTGCTGGTATGACTGTAGGAAGCTGTACACCGCTGGTAGCCACGGCTGCTGTTGGTCCTTGGCGATTCGTATCACTTAGTTCAGTGATCCCATGAACCTCTCTGCATCCCTATTGGCTTGTGGCCAGCATGTGTTGCTTTTGTATGTTGAGGATGGGGTTCTCTAGAAAGTTCTTCAGCTTCCACCTGGAAAATGGGGGTCCTTTGTCACTCTTTATTTTGCTTTGCAGGCCGTGGACTGGAAACATTTTCTCCATGGCACTTATTACTGCGGACGCAGTGGTGGATCTCACAGGTTCTACCTCTGGGTACCGGCTGAATTTGGCTACAGCCACCAGGAGATAGCATTTGTTTGCTACTGTGCAAAAGTCCACACTGACCGACTCCCACCTTTTCTGGCTTCTGGGGGTGCTGAATATTGGATCTGGGACCATCTGCCATTGGGAGGATTGACAGGCTATGCAGGCTCCAATGAGGGTCATGACTCTCTGTTCAATCTTTGGCATCCAGATTCGGGATTTGAGGTACGCCTGGGTCTTCACTCCTCCTTGGTAACATTCATGTCCCTGCCTGAGTTCCCTTTCCTCCAGCACTTTGGGTAGTACGGTGCAGTGCCCTTTTAGAATGAATCCTTCGACCGGGATGGCAAACTAATTTTGGATACTGAGAAGGGCTTGCAGCCTTTCTTGAGCCGCTTTTGTGCGGTGCGCCATAACTGAAAGGAAGTTCTACTAGTCTCCTGATGTTAGGCAGAATCCAGTGCAGGTCCCTTGGGGACCACTGCAAGAAGATTAAGACTACAGGAGTAAGCAGTAAACCAAATTGGTAGCAGTCTGTACCACCCAGATTTACCTGGTAGCTGTGGCTGAGCAGTCAGACTTCTCTCAAGAAGAGTAGGGCAGTATATAGAGTATACACAATAGGGCTAAAGACACAGTAGAGCAAACAAACACTGACCAGAGCTTTGTATAAAAAGTATATAATTATTTATTTAAAACACACTTTAGGCAATATACTAGCACTCTAAATCAAAAGCAAGTTAAAACATAGTCAGGTAAAGTAAACACACCTCCCTTAATAACTATTAGACAAGTCAGAATTAAAACACCACGATTTGTTAAACAGATGTGAGCGCATAACCTGAATGCACTCCAATAGTTCAGTTAAAGGGAGAGAAAAAGGCAGAGCATAGAAACAAAACAGGTCCTAACACTTTTAGGAGTTCTCAGCAAGGGAATAAAGGCAGTATAGACTGTAGAGCCAAAGTTCATAGGCCAGGCCCACTTAAAAGGGAGCAAAGCGAAATGTGCCCAGGATCACACGGGTTAAAAATGCACTAAAAGTCTTTGCCAGGCAGGACACAGAACCTTAAACAGAGAGGAAGCTCCAGCGGTGGCAGTTGTTCCTGGCAGTGGTTGCAGTTCATTGTTTCGACCAGTGGGAGAGAGGATCCCGTCGAGGAGGAAACATGGAGTCATTGCACTGCACAGGGATGAAACCATCCGCGGAGTTCGTCAATAAAAGGACCGTTCCTTTTATTCGCGGTCAAAGTGGTGAAGCTTGGCTATCCGGCCGCCGGGGTGCTTGGCACGGGCGATTCGACCAAGAGACGTCTTTGGAAGGTGAAAAACGTGAACTGGTTGGTCCCACCAGCTCAGAGGAAGAAGACTCGTCCAGCAGAAGATCTTCTCTTGTCGTCGGGAAAGTGGTGAGGTAGTTGCAGCAAGGATTCACCAGTGGTGTCGTCGTTGCAGATGGCTCAGCTTCTTCCCTCTTCGGATTCGGCCAACGAAAGCGAGTTCACTTCTTCTGAATTCTCACTTCTTGGCGTGCAGTGTTAAACCTATTTACTCCAGTCGTGGTAGTACAGTTCCTAACTGGGCATGGTGTTCTTGTGGCGTCATTCCTGGTTTAATGGCACAGATCAGGTGGACTCGCTTGCTGCATTTCTTAGGCTGACTGCCTGGCCTATCAGGTGAGGACTCGTCTTTGAATGCTTCTTCGCTGTCTCTGATCCTCTGCTATGTCTCTCGCCTTCCCTTTGTCCAGACTTTTGGTCGTGTTGGTGCTTGATCACCTCGTTTCTTTCTGAGGGGGTGGATTAAAGCAGACAGGTGCAAAGTGGTTGAGTCGTTTTCATTTTTGGCAGGTGGCCGTTAGCGCCGGGCAGGGCTCCCCGATGTGCCTCCAAACCATTTGCAGGATTCCTGTTGTCTATTTTGCCGGTGTGGCGGGACGTTGGTGGTTCATCTCCCTTCAGGCCTGGATTTGATGGCTGCTTTGTTCTCATCTACCTTGAAGTTGTCTATAGGCAGCATACTCATGGCTACTTCCATTGCTGCGACTTGCTCCTGAGTGCGTTCTCTTTGTCGACCGATTGCCAGGATCCGGTCTAGGGGTAGGTTTATTTCTGATTGGATTGCTCTCCACAACTTCTCAGATGATATACCGTGAATAATCTGAAGGCGCACTGCAAAGTCCTCGTCTGGGTACTCACAACCCAGGGCAATTTCCCTGATACGGGCATGAAAACCGTCAATTTTCTCTCTGTATCTTGCTGGAAGCGTTCATATTCTATGTTCAATTCTGGTTTGAGCTTACCATTCAGAGCTGTTTTCACCGCCTCATAGTCATCAGCTTGTCCTCTGTTAGGTAAGGTATTAAACAGTCTGAACACTAGTGTGCCCAAGTTTAGCATTAACAGTGTCTGTGGCTCTTCTGCGTCTGTAATCTTTTTAGCTTTGAAGCGGAGTTTCCACTGCAGAGCAGCTCCCGTCGCATAGGGGTCAAATGGCATTACGAAGGTGCTATGGTTTGTATCTTACCCTGGAATTGGCCCTTTTTGTTCTGTGGCTGCTCCTCTTGGGATCCTGGGGGTACTCCCTCTGGCTGCACCTGCCTTTGGGCTATCCATCCTTCTTGCGTGACTTCCTTCTACCTGGATGGTGGTATCAAAGGCCTTACAATCGGCCACGTAGTAAAACACACAGACACCTGGGTTTCAGTTGGACAATCGCACTGTCCCGTTCCGGCGCGTATGCAGCTTTATTCTCTCTCCCCTCCACTTCCTCGCATCAAGTGGGGCAGGCTTCCCCACCCGCCCGTCACCTGTTGTCCAAAAGGGCACAACTGCACACCCATCATATGGACTTCAACGATTGCCGGGCCTTAGTACCCCCATTTCCCGAGTCTTCTTACTACACTTGGCTTGAAAGATTTCCAACGCCGGCAGGCAGGGGGAGTAAATGTCCACACCGGTGCAGGCCGGGCCACATAAAAGAGATCTCAGTGGGTTAATGCTCAGGACTGAGTGTACACCGCACAGACATGCTTTTTGATTGAAACCGCCCCAAAAACAACTCTGCCTTTCGACCTACATAGTGGGGTAAATATACATCAGTGGCAGAGTCAGGGCGGACGCAGAGGGGGTGGACCCCTTGTCCCACGGTTCCTCTTTGGTGCCCATTGTGCCCCTCAGCCATCCGCTGGTGCCCTATTGCCCCCCCCCCTCTCCTGACCTCCCACCCAAAGCTGCCTCCGCTACTGATTTACAGCACTGGTAGAACAGCCTAAGGCAAACTGCTAAAGAACAACCATTAATGTCTACATTAATTTGCAAGTCTTTAACCCTACTACGAGTATATCATTTCAGATAATAAGACGGCTTGCACCGTAAGTGATGCAGGAAATTGTAATGCTCCATCCATATTATAGGGCGCTCGCATCCTTCCAGTTTAGATCAGGCCGCTTGTTTCCTTCTTCTGCACAGGGTGTACTTTCAGGGAGGGGCCGCTCTCTCTGCCTTGAATCGGGGAAGCGTGTCCCATGGCAAATGCACACCTCCATCGGGGGAGTAGAAAGGTGGGCATACCCGGTCAGAAATAGGTTTGGGGTTCATGTTTTTCCTCTTACAAATCTAGTCAACCGCAAAAACATAATAAAGAGCATATTGGCAACATTTTTATTTTGTTTGGTTTTGGATACATTTTGTCTGAGAAGCAAGGACGTTATTTTCAATTTCTCCTTTATACAAATGTATTTTGTTTGTTTTCATGGTTGGTCTTTCTACCCCGACCCTCCCTACCCCCATTCTCTCTACCCTCTACCCACCCACCCTACCTCCATTCGCTCTACACCCACCCGCGCACACTACCCCCATTCTCTTTACCCACCGACATTCTCTCTAACCCCCACCTGCCCACTCTACCCCCATTCTTTCTACACCCCACCCGCCTACCCCTTTCTCTCTTCCCAACACCACCCTACCACCATTCTCATTAACCCCACCCATCCTACCTCATTCTCTCTACTCCAACCCCCATTCTCTATACCCCCACAAACCCACCCTACCTGCACTTTCTCTACCACCACCCACCCTACCTGCACTCACTTTACCACCACCCACCCTACCTGCACTCTCTCTACCCCACCCTACCTGCACTCTCTCTTACTGCAGCCACCTGCCCTACCTGCACTCTCTCTACCCGCACCTACCTGCCCTACACACACTTTCTCTATCCCCACCCAGCTGCCCTACCCACACTCTCTTAATCCACACCCACCCAGCCTATCCGCACTCTCTCTATAATACCTGCACTCTCTCTATCCCGACCGACCATAACCCAACTCTCTCTATCCCCACTGTGAGAAACTCATGGTGACACAAGTAAGACAGAAACAAATGATCACGATGACGGTTCAAGGGTATTTATTGAACAATTTAAATGGTATGTGTGTTGGAAAAAACTCTAATCTAAACATAAATCTAAGATGGGGACAGGCGTTGAGCATCAAATGAAAAAAAAGACAGTCCTAGTGGCATTGTGTCAAAATAAACATGGCCTATACTAAGAAACCTATTGCTAAACCTTACAGCTATTACAAAAAGGGATGTGGGATAGTTTTCAAGAAAAGAAAGAAGTGTTCTCAAAAAATAAGTCAGGATGTGGTGGCTTGCGTCTGCCTTCCCCAAGTCTTTAGCACAGGGTACGATGGGAGCTTGGAGCACAGTACTATCACAGGCTTCGCCAGCACAATACGACAGTTCCAATGGCAGTTCTTAGGACCGTTGATAGCCTATTGCCTTTGGGCCTGAAGCTTCAATAACAAAAACAAAGTTTCCTTTAACAAAAAAAGGTTTGCTAGGGTGATAACAAGTCACCCATTGGTCCACCTCTTATGGGCTGATCC
Source organism: Ambystoma mexicanum (assembly GCF_040938575.1). Lineage (NCBI taxonomy): Eukaryota > Metazoa > Chordata > Amphibia > Caudata > Ambystomatidae > Ambystoma > Ambystoma mexicanum. The sequence continues at coordinate 1,391,968,644 of NC_090922.1, forward strand.
TTCTCAATTATACTCCTCCGTTCCAATCGGGTGATGGCCTCACCCATTGGTTCCCCTCTCAATTGTAATCCACAAATCGTTATGTCTTTTTAAACAGTTCCAAAACACACTGTTTCTTGGGACTCTAGACTTAGCTCCTCCCTGGGATTCTCTTCCCGGATTTCCTCTCACTGCAGGATTTACTTCCCTTTCTGCCAGCCAACCTTCGGATCAAATTCTTTCGATTGTAAAGGGCTTTTGGTTGGTCCTCACGTATGACCACGTTGAGTTCCTTTGGCAGCCTTCCTATGGCCTTCTGGTTTCTGTAGTGTCTCAATATAGGGCTCGACCAGAGTCTCTTGAGTTAGCACCCACGTGTTGCCATTTTCCTCTGCAGCTGGTCTCCCCCTCACACTTCAAACAGTTCTTTTAAAGTTCCTCAGCCTTCGTTCAAAACATGCCACTTTGCGATTCTCACTCATCCCAGCCCAGTGCTTATCGATTCTCCAATCGACTCACCGGCTGTGATGAACCGCTTGGCGTTCAGCTTCTTTGGAGTCAAGGCTGGTACCACGGGCACGGGAGTTTCCTCTGCTCTGCCTTATCTGCATAGTCTTGCTCCATGTACCGTTGACATCTGCAGCAGGACACTGGTGCTATTTTTCTGGGTCTTAAATTCTCCCCCACGAAGGTTCTGCGGATCTTGGACAAAAAGGGCAAGGTCACTTCCTCCATCTTGATGTGCTGCCTGCCGTGTTCGCCTCTCTTGTACTGTGCTCTCTGACTCCACCTTTTATCCCTGTGGGGAAGGGAAAGGGCCATCAGGTGTGTGTGAATCTAATCAATTGCCTGACCCTGGTATTGGGACATGTCAGGTAAACGGCTCATGTGCTAGTCCGTTGTCTGTTGTGTTGTGCAAGAGTTTTTACAGTGCAAAGGGGGGACAGTGGTTTGGAATGTCCTATGTGAGAGGATGGGGAAAAGGTGTTAAATGAAGGGGAATACCGCGTGCCACCCGTCGGTGTCCCACACCACTCTCAAAGACTGCCCATCCAGGTGATCCTCCCTCACTGGTCCACCCCCAAGTACTGGATCCAATAGCGATGGCTGTGTCCTGGCCACCTGGATGACATATCCCAGGGGACTAGCCAGGGAGACACCTTCAAGTTTCTCACATACCCTTCCTCCATGCGATCTAGCCACATTTGATTCACAGGGGATCTGTGAAAGAAGGTCCACGTTTCTCTGGTCTTTTCCTTTCCTGTGTTCCACTGTGAAACAATAGGGTTGTAGGTCTAGAAACCATTGCATGACCCAAGGGTTAGACTCTTTACATTGGCTAATCCAGACTAAGTGTGAGTAGTCGAGTGAAATCCCTTCCTAATAGATAGTACCTGAGATGGATAATGGCCCACTTGATGGCTGTGGCCTCTAGTTCTAGCACAGAGTAATATTTCTCATGTGGGAATAACTTGCGACTGGTATAAAGTATGGGCTGTTATAGTCCGTTGCAGACCTGCGACATAACAGCTCCTAATCCTGTAAGGAAGCGTCCGTCTATAACACAAACTCCTTTGAGAAGTCGACTACCTTTAGGATTGGGTTTTGACATAGTGTTTGCTTCAAGATGTTAGAGCATACCTCGTTGTCCTCGCTCCATTGAATTTTCTGGGGTTCATCATTTTCAAGTTTATCTGTCAACTGTGCCGTGTTATCCAAATAGTTGGGGATAAACTTACGGTAATACCCGATTAACCCAAGGAAAGCTCTGATGTCTCTTTTGGTCTTGGGAGTTGGAGTATCCAAGACAGCTTTTACATTTTCATGTTGGGGCTGTACAGTTTAATTCCCTACGGAGATATTTGATGGCTGAATGGGATAGTCTACATTTAGCTGGATTTGCAGTTAAACCAGCATTCCTAAGGACTTTCATGATGGTATAAAGATGGAAAAGATGGTCTTCCCAGGTCTTACTATAAATGATATCGTCAATGTAAGCCCCACAAAAGTCTGAATAGGGTTGTAGGAGGTTATCCATAAGATGTTTGAATGTAGCTGGTGCACCTTGTAGGCCGAAAAGGAGAATTTTAAAATTCAATAACCTCAGGGGTGTTAAAAACGCAGTCTTTTCCTTATCTGACCCACCCTTTTGTCTACGGTTGATAGATAGGTAGCTGTCTCTAGTTTATCAATTAGGTCCTCGATGCATGGCCTTGGATAGGCATCAGAGTCCGATATGGCATTGACCTGATGGAAGTCAATGCAGAATCTCCAGGATCGGTCGGGTTTAGTGACTAACACGAGGAGAGGACCATGGACTTGAGGAAGGTTCAGTGATATTAGCCTTCAACATTTTGTTGACTTCCTCAATCACTACCTGTTTTCATGCCTCCGGTAGACGATAAGGATTTAGGTGAACCACTTTGCCTTTGGGAGTACGAATTTAACTCTTCCTCGTTTTTCTAAAAATATGTCAGGAAAGGAATCTATTACGTCCTTCAGATCTTCTCGTTGTTGGCTACATAACTCAGGTGGAATTAAGTCAAAGTTATCTACGTCCTCAGGAACCAGGCCAGCTAGAACTTTGGCATTGGTGGCTGATGGGTTTTGTTTCCACTCTTTTAGAAGGTAAACATGATAAAAGTAGACTTTCTGTTTTTGGTCTGGTTCAGCTACTTTATACGGGCACGTTCCGGTTCTTTCTATTATGTCATAGGGTCCGTGCCCCTTGGAGATCAGTTTGTTTTTCTGAGGTGGGTGAAAGGACTAGTACTTTCTGTCCAATAGAAAAAGATCTTAAATTTACCTTTTTTGGTGTAACTGGCCTTTTGCAGGTTGTGGACCTTGCCCAAGTGGGTACACACTAAGTCCTGGACTAATTTCATGTGTTCTCGCATTCCAGTGGCAGTTTGGGATATTGGAATGGGGGCCTCCTCACGTTCTTCAAAGGTTTCCCAGAGCATGTCTAGGACATCTTGCGGTCCTCTTCCATAGAATAGCTCAAAGGGAGAGAAACCTGTGGATGCTTGGGGGGTTTTCCTCACAGCAAATAGTGCCCATGGGATCATTCGGTCCCCAGCCTTCCCGTCTTTGTGTACCAATTTCCTTAGAATTAGTTTTAAGGTCTTATTGAATCTTTCTACTAGAACATCAGTTGGGGATGGTACACAGAAGTTTGCAAGGTGGTAATGTGGAGTAGCTCTTTGACTTGAGCCATAAGCTTACTCATAAAATTTGAACCCTGATCTGTTAGTATTTCTTGAGGAAAACCAACCCTAGAGAAATGCAGTAGAAGATGCTTTAGGATTTGTTGAGTGGTATTATTTTGCATTGGGAATGCCTCGGGGTATCGGGTCGCATAGCCCACTATCACTAGGACATACTTGTTCCCAAATTTAGATGTTTCCAGAGGTCCTATTATATGCATGCCAATTCATGAGAAGAGGACTTCTATAATTGGCAATGGGTTCAAAGGGGCAGGTAATGGAATGTGCGAGTTGGTCTTTTGACATATCTCACATGTTTGTATGAAAGTTTTAATGTCAGCATGAATACCTGGCCAATAAAATGTTCCACTAATATCCGCCTCGGTTTTAGTTCATCCCAAATGTCCTCCCCTGACATGGGAATGTGTGATCTCTAGCACAACCTTTCGTGACTTTTAGGTATTACCAGTTGAGTTTTTATTAAACCTTCAGGGGAGGTTTCCTTCCTGTAAAGTAACCCTAGTTTTATGAAGAAAAAGGAACTTCCCTTCTCTAGGCCTTCTTCTGGGATGGCTTGTAAAAAAGCTTCAGCAAGAGCTGGATCATTCAGCTGTGCAAAGGCTAGGTCGGGATAGATGGTGGGTCTACTTTCCTTTCTTCAATGGTAGGAGATTTATCAGTTTCTCCAAAGCTGAAGTTACCTCTGTCTGTTTCATCTGGTTCACTTTCTTGGAATTGAGGAAATAGAGCTCTCTCCAAAATTCCATGGGCAATTTGGTCTCCCCGATGTACCTCAAAAGGGACTTCACCATGATTCTGTAATAGAACCTTCACGTCCCCGTGGAAGTCAGGATCAATAACGCCCGGTAAGACGTCTATCCCGAACTTTCATGCTAAGCCAGATTTTGGGGCTAATCGTATATAACATCCCAGAAGGGGAATCAAAACTAAATCCGTAAGAATCATTCTGCTTTTCCCTGGGGGAATGGTAACTTCCCATCTGCTACAGATATCAAACCCTATTGATTCCATGGCAGCAATGGAAGGGTTGGAGGCTCTATAGCTAAGCTTTTGAAATTGTACGGTTCCCCAATTTGTTTCAATTGAGAGGGATCCCACTTCTTACACCATATGTGAGAAACTCATAGTGAAACAAATGCACTGTTCAAGGGTGTTTATTGAACAATGAAAATGGTATGTGGGTTGTAAAAATGCCTAATCAAAACCTAAACCTAAATCTAAGATGGGGACAGGTGTCGACCATCAAATGAAAAATAAGGCAGTCATGGTGGCATTGTGTCAAAATAAAAAGGGCCTATAATAAGCAACCTATTGCCAAACCTTACAGCTATTACAAAAAGGGGTGTGGGATAGTTTTCAAGAAAAGAACGAAGTGTTCTCAAAATATAAGTCAGGCTCTGGTGGCTTGGGTCTCCCTTCCCCACGTTTTTAGCACGGGATAGGATGGGAGCTTGGAGCACAGTACTATCTCGGGCTTCTCCAGCAAGAGACGACAGTTCCAATAGCAGTTTTCAGACGGTCGGTGGCCAAGTCTCGTTTCCCCGGAAAGTCTATTGCCTTTGGGCCTGAAGCATTGCAATATCAAAAACAAAGGTTCCTTTAACAAATGAAAGTTCGATAGGGTGCTAATGAGTCACCCTAATGTCCCCCTCCTCTGGGCTGGCCCTTCTCAATCGTGCTCCTCATTTCAAATAGGGTGGTGGCCTCACCCCTGCTTTCAAAACACACTGTTTCTTGGGACTCTGGACTTGGCCCCTCCCTAGGATTCGCTTCCCGGACTTCCTCTCACTGCAGGATTTACTTCCCTTAGTCTCAGCCAATTTACGGATCAAAGTCTTTCGATTGTACAGGGCCTTTGCTCGACCCTCACGTATGACCACTTTGAGTTCCTTTGGCGGCCTTCCCATGGCCTTCTGGTTTCTGTAGTTCTCCATCATTGGATCTTGCATAGATTCAGATGCTTGAATATTCCCCGTCATTAGACTGGGAAGCCACAGTGATTTAAAAAAAAATATAAAGTTTTTAAAATATATACATTATTTCCATAGACATATCACTGTAGATTACCCATTATGTACTATGGGCCATTTACTTGTGTAGTCCCTCCACCTCACTTTGGTCCTTTATGACCCTAACCAATGAGGTGGCAGGGTTTAAGCTGTGCCCCAGTCAGCCATCTTCAGACTTTTCACTGCAGTCTAACAGACAGAGGGAATCCTCCAGCTCTCTGAGCTTTTGGTAATCTTTTTCCTGTTAGATATATTGGTTTTACCTAAAATATTTCTTTTAGAAATCTCCTGTTCAAGCTCTTGCTGCTCTGTGTTTCTGGGCTCAGAAAACACTATTTTTCACCTAAAATTCATCACGTGAAATCCTCTTCATAACATGGCTGAACTTCCAACTGCCAAAAAGCCTTCCCTGTTCAGGGACTGCACGAGGTGCATGAAGAAACTAGTCTACATGAAGGTTCCTCATGAGCAATGCAGCTACTGCCTGTATCATCATGATATAGATAAATGTGACATTTACACGATTATTTCCAACAAGACCCTGCAGGATAGACACAGAAGACTTCTTCTCCATTTAGAAGCCAAAGGTCTATCTTCTGACGAAGAATCTGTCAAAACAGCTCCTTTGTATTCTTCTAAACCCTCGGAGAGACAGACTTCTAAGAGAAGGGCGGGCCTATTCAGTGGAAAGGAGTATCTGCCCCTCTCACAAAAGTAAGAGGAAGGTGGAAATACCCCCTCTGTGCTCTGGGGATCCCAAAAAATGGCATCCTGAAGAAAAAACAATCTCCAAAGGTAAGGAGGCATTTTCAAAATACCCATGGGGGCAATCGTCCACGGATTAGCTGTCTATGAGCGGCCATAGTGATAGAGGCCCATCGACGAACAAGCCGTCGTCAAACCCTTATCGTCCACGACGATGACACTTCAAACCTCGTCATCGACAACCAAATCTTCATCGTCGAAATCACCCTCCACGAAACATTAGTTGACGAAGGAGTCCCATCACTCGTCCACGAATCTCTCATCCACGAAGATCCCATCGACGGAGAAACACACTCAACCGTCGACAAAGGCATCGTCCACGAAGCCACCATCGACGAAGTCATCATTGTCCACGAAAACACTGTTGACGAAGCATACATCGGTGCCGTCGACGACAAAATCAATTCTGTCGTCCACGGAGAAACCAAAGCACAAAACAGCCGCTGCAGACGCCACTGTTACACCAACCAATGAAAAAACGGTACCTCCTATATCAGTGACTCATGAACCAACAGGAGCACAACTTTCTCCTTTCGGAGAAATGGCAGAACTCCCAGACATCATCCTTCAGGAGGAGTTTTCAGACACAGAATTTGTTGGCGGGCAACCTTGCCTCACCCCCAAGGAACACAGTCCTCCCTGGCCGCCAACTGAGGGGGAACCTGCTGATCCTTACGATCCAGCTCTCATTGACTCGATGTAAAGGATCATTGAAGAATTCAACAGACGGCAAGCAGAAAAGAATAAGTCATCTATACCGAAAGAGGTAACACCTCCACAGAGCAGCATCTCGCCTAGGCATAGCACACCTAGAGAGTCTCCTTCCAGGAGCAGGCCACAAAAAAGGGCACATTCACCTGAGTTCTCTTGCAGATCCAGGAGCAGGACGCTCAGTGCTTCACTGACAAGGATCCCATCTTTAAGATCATCGCCTAGGCCAAGATCACCTGTTCGAGACCCTACAATTGTGCCTTCAACCGCATCGGCCTCAGACTGGCAAGAAGATCCTTTCTGAGATTCTTCTGACCCCGAGGAAGGGGAGACTACTCATGAGCCTGACACTCATAGCGAATGGGATGATTACATAGTTGAAAAACCTAGAAAGAAAGACTCTTCAGGAGATTCTTCACCACCAGACGATTTAGTATCTTTTCATACCATCATCGGTAAAGCTGCAGACTTATTCAAGCTACAAGTCACATCTGAACAGAAAAAGTCAGTGCTTTATGAGCACAGGGACAAATGTAGAAGGACA